>NC_000076.6:83259249-83859249 GCF_000001635.26 Mus musculus | reverse complement strand
AGACAGAAAGACCTTTTGGGTCAAGAGAGTTTCAGCCTGGAGCACTGATGTTTAGATTCATGGCAGCTTAGTTGAGCCCATTGCTGAGAACTTAAAGATTCTGGCAGGATTTTGTTTGCTTTCCACGGGGTAGTTCCTACTTTATGAAAGGAAAAATTCTTAGCTCCGTTTATAAGCTGTAACCCTGATCATCATGACCAGCTCCCCCAGCCCACAAGAAAGAAAGGTTTGTACTGTCAGAGGCATAAAATCCAGGAAAGCCTTCTCAGGAGGTAGCTGGGTTCTCTGATCAGCAGGTCCGCAGGGCTTGTTAACCTTGACTTTCTCTCTGCCCCGCGCTGAGCGAGGCTCACACAGAGGAAGTGAAGGCTTAGCCCCTGTGGGCAACAAGCAAATTTCCTTTGTTCAACAGAAATAAATACAGAGTCCCTTCTATAATCAAGTCATTGTGCTTTTCGAAGCAGGAACAGAAGGGCTTTAGAGAGCCCTATTTGCAGAAATATATGTAAATAACTAGGAAATTGAAGGGCATGGGGGAGGAAGAAGAGGGCTTGAGATAAAGAAAGGAATGAGCGTCCAGCTGAGGTAGCCAAGGAAAAGATGCCACAGAGGATATGGTGATGACGTCGTAATGACGAAATAAACTCTGGGGACCAGCTTTGTCTCCAAGAAACATGGCCCCAAGACCCATGAAGCCTGAGTTCCAGAGTGTGAGAGCTATGAACAAGTCTATTTGCATTCCTGAGTCTCTGTTTTCCTCCTGTGTGAATTGGGGGTCAAACCCATCTACTTCCAGGCATAGGTGAAAAGATTAAACAAGGTGATTAATTGGGAGAGTTCCTGGGGAAAAAATGTCACTTTGTAATTAGTTCCTAAAAGATGAGCATTTATGGGAATGATACAAGCTGGCCAGGCAGGAAGTCTTGATTGGCCAGTGGGGGAAATGACTGGTCAGATGCTCAGGCCCGAGGAGGTTTGATCTGCTGCCAAAGTCATCAGGGTAAACGAGTCCACTCAGAAGGGCTCTCTCTCTCACAGGATCCAGATCAAAGCTAACAGGGCGTCTCTCACGGGAACAGACAAGAGAGGCCTTGGCCCAAGTCTCCTTGTCATTAAAGGCCTTGGGTTTCGATTTCTGACATTGCCTCCAGTTGAGTGTATACAGAAAGCCACAGAACCTCACCACCCGGTGACGACCTGTATAGACATATATCCTACACACGGTTGGGTATACTTCTTCCTCTTTAATACACCAAGTGCCTCAAAATAGGGAAATGATTCAAGATGTTCTTGTCCTCTGAGGTTCGAGGGCAAGCTGAGGCGACCTGAGGTTGGACGCAACAGGGAAGCCTGTCTGCTTTTACCCAGTGGTTACATAGACTGGCCTACAGCTGCATCGCGGCCCCTTGGTAAGAGAGCACAGCACATGCAGAGCCGTGAGAACCAGAGGAGCACAGTGGCTACAAAAGACTGAATAGAACCTAAGGCCTGTGAGACTATCCAGACTGAGGAGTCAGTACAAATGCTTACCCTTTGTGCCAATTTAGAGCCAAACTGTGCTGTTTCTGGGTCCTGCACACCTTATATCAGGACAACATTGTTTCCTTCCACCATCTCAGAAAGGTCTGCTGTTCCTGCAGACAGCCCTTCCTCCCACATGGAATGCATTGGGAGTGGCATCATCTGTTTTGTCACATTTGCTAAAAGTATTATGGACTGGACCATAAAGGAATGAAAAGACCAATGAGCAAAATCCCCCTGTGGCCATCAAGACACTCACTCTTAAAGGGTTGCCTGATTCACCAACTGGGCCCTTTGTAAATGTGGTGGTTTGAATGGGTTTGGCTCCCATAGACTCATGTGTTTGAATGCTTGGCCTACAGGAAGTGACACTATTGAGACGTGTAGCCCTGTTGGAGTAGATGTGGCCTCATTGGAGGAAGGGTGTTGCTGTGGGGGAGGGGTTTGGGGTTCTATACTCAAAACCCACCCAGTGTGAAAGAGTCAGTCTTCTCCTGTTTGCCTTCAGATCAAGATGTAGAACTCTCGGCTCCTCCAGCACATCTGCCCAGATTCTGCCATGCTCCCTGCCATGATGGAAACAAACTCAACCTCTGGGCCTGTAAGCCAGACCCAATTAAATGTTGTCCTTTATAAGAGTTGCCTTGGTCATGGTGTCTCTTCACAGCAATGAAACCCTAATTAAGACAGTAAACGTATCAAAAAGTCATCCTGCCTGCATCATCCGTTTCCTGGGAGTCGCGCTTTAGAGGCTGATTCTTAGCATTACTAAAACAACCCAGGGATGTGTTTGTGCAAAGGGTTTTCACGGTGGGAGACAGTCTAAGGGAGGTGGCTTGGACATGCTAGGATGTAGAAAGCATGGAGGACCTGCCAGGTGCCTTCTGAATGCCCCCTGTCTCTTTAGATGCAGGAAGCAAAAGTTTTAGCCATCTATTGTTTGAGCCATCTTCCTGTCACTAAGCCCTGACCCCACACGGGAGTTGCTGGATGAAAGGAGGACGGGATCACTCCTAGGTGTGCTTGAGGAGTAGCTACGAGGGAGAGCGCAGCCAGAAGCAGCTGGAAGGGCCCAGACTGAAAGTGACTGGCAGACTAAACCCGGCCATGTGAGGAGAGGGGAAAGGGAATGGAGAGAACCAAAAGCCAAGAAGCCAGGAGTGACCCAGGAGATGCAGAGACTGGCATGGCCAAAATGCCTGGGATATATATATAAATCAAAGATGCTAAGGGAAGGGGCCCAGCCCTGGGCTGGAGAGTTTAGAGTGGGGGGCTGGGGGGGGGCAGGATATGCCAGGGTGCTGGTGATGCTGAGAGAGGCTGGCAGCAGAATCCACTTTGACTCAGATAGGCTTGAGACCTAACAGTTAGTTATAAGTTACATGGGATTTCCAGAAGGCTCCATTGAAGATAACTGGGATGGAGCATCCATCCTACAGCCTTTCTGCTTTGCCTCTTTGTACAGATGCAAATGTACTGATGGCCATCCTGGGCTATGAAGTGACCTTGAGTGACAGGGCCATCATGCACCACTCAGGACAGAGTGGAAAGAACATTAGGACCAATCTTTGGTGACATTGAACGTAGTATCCTAGTCCTGGACCACCTTTCTGCAGATTGATTCAACAAGGAAAACAAAAGACAGGCACTTCTGCCGTGACCACTGTTTTTTTCCTCTCTCCCGTGCAGCTCTCTAATCCTAACAAATACAGAAGGTGGTTTGTGCCCAACCGTAAAAGACCAGAGACCCAAAGCCTGTCTCTCCACTTGCCAAATATCCCTGCCAGAGATTCCTTCCTCCAGACGGCTCGTGAGACGGGGTAAGAAGATGTGGGGACTGAGCTAAACAGGACTTTTTTTTTTTTTCATGACAAATTAAAAATCAGTTTTTAGGGCTGGAATGATAACTCAGTTAAGCGTTTGCCTCTCAAGCATGAGGACCTGGGTTTGATCTTCAGAACCTATGTATAAAAGTCGGGCATTGTAACCCTGGCATATAATAGTTCCAGCACCAGGGAAGTAGAGACAGGCAGATCCCTAGGGCTCAATGGCCAGCAAGCCCAGCTAAATGAGTGAGTTTGAGACCAGCTAGAGAGCCGATCTCAAAACAAAACAAACAAAGAAACAAAAACAAAAATAAGCATCCTGAGGAAAAATACCTGAGGTTGACCTCTGGACTGCACACACACATGGGCATTCATACATACACACAGAGAGAGAGAGAGAGAGAGAGAGAGAGACAGAGACAGAGACAGAGACACAGAGAGAGACAGAGAGACAGAGACAGAGAGACAGAGACAGTGAGACTTACCCTATGAAAATTACTCTCAGAATCCTTACATAATTCTCAAAACCAAATAAAGCCTCCTTTTGAATCCCCCTTTAAGCCCTTACTGTTTTATACTGTTTTATACTTATGTACAAAGGAGCTTACAGTACAGAAGGTGGAAAGAGGCAGTTGTCACCTTGAAGCCACTCACAATCCAATAGTAGGAAAAGGGGACACTGACTAGGCATTCTGGTGCCTATAAACAGCATAACAAATGTGTGTGTGAGGAGCTAAGGCAGTTCAGAGAGGGCTCCACCCTGAGAGGAAGACACCACCAGAGATGAACCTTAAGAAGAACTGGTCCTGGAGACCAGATTCTCAGAAGGAAAGCCTGAGGTCTGGGTCTTGTGTAAGTGGCAATGAAGTCATCTTGGAAGAGACCTGATTGAATAAGGCTGGAAAGGATGGCAGAAAGGCACATGATCCCTATGTCTCAGCGTGAGCTGGTTCCCACAAAGAGCTCTGATAATGGATAACCCTCATATCTGTGAGGCTGAGCCCTGGTACCCCGTAGCATCCAGACAGTGGCTTGCATCTCTGTGGGTTAGATGGATCATAGGAGAGAAGACAGCATGAGCAGAAACCAGCCAAGCCTTCAGGCTGTGCATAGGATACAACACAGCCCAAGCATTCCTCACTGGATCCCAGAAGGAGAGAGATCAGGGAATGGACAAGAGCTGGATCACAGAGCTCTCTCTCCGCCATGCTGTGCCTCTTGTATCACTGCAACAGTGATGTGAATAAGAAGTACCCAGACTTTATTTCATGGTCAGAATGAGCCTCCTCTGAGAGCCTCTGCTTGTTTCCTTTGCCATCCAGAGGCTATCGGTGTAAGGCAGGGGGATGCTTGGTCCTGCTCTACTGGTGAAGACAATAAATGACTGAGAAATGATCTAACCTGTGCATCACAGCTGACTCACGGACCTGGGACTCAGAACCCACTGGTTGTCTGAGCAGGCATGCAGTAGGACAGGTGGGTTTGAATCTTCTATATTTTGCCTGGACTGATCCATGTTCCTGATACACTCTCACTGACACAACCTCTGGGTACTTCTGCCCTGGCATTAGAAAATCATCAGAAACAAACATAAACAGCAGCAAGTCTGGCTAAACAGCTCCTGGAGCTTTCCTGCTGAAGCCCAGACAGATTCTCCTTCCTGTTCCCTCTCCCCATAACACTTGACACATCTTCTCCTACAGCCCATGAGAACCATGAAGAAGGCATCCCGCTGGACTCCCAACCAGTGGCCAGGCTCACCCAAGCAGGTCTGACCCTGGGCACTTCTTAACATGGCCTGGTTAGTCGGGCTAGTCTGCCAATCCTTGGCCTCCTCCATTCATCGGCAAAGCATGGCAAAAGAGAAAGAAGCCTGCCTGAGGAGTGTAGACTCCTATAGGATAGTCACACAGCATAGCAAAGACTGTGCTAATGGCAGAAGCTCAGCAAGTACAGCATCCTGCAATTCGGCCCCTTGGGTGCAGCCAAGGCCGCTGCCTCCAGGAGCTCAGGCAGGGACGAGGATGCAGGACATCAGAGGTAGATAGGAACTAATATCAGTCTTGTATTGCCCATGCACAGCCTGCGTGCTTAATACATGTTAACTGACTGGTAGTTATAATACAGGCTTTTGAAAGTTCACCAAAAAAACAAACAAACAAACAAACAAAAAAACAGGATAAAACAGTAGGCACTTAGGATCAACTGCCATTCCATCACCCTAAGGTCCACACCTTAAGTTCTATCCACAGAGCATTCTAGAAAGAGGTGAAAGAGGTTACTGAACACTCTTGCCCTATGCTGCTGGGCCTGGCTGCCTGGTTCCTAGGCTGTTCTATGACAACTCTCTAGAGGCAAAGGTAGACTCCAAATTTTGTTCAGCAGAGGTTCAGGTAACTTAAGCCTAGATGAGCAAGTATCCTACAGATTGTACTATGAGGCTCCATGGGACTTATGCCAGATAATAGAAAGATGATTGATTGATTGATAATGGATAAACAGATAGATAGATTATGATAGATGATATACAGACTGGCAGACAGATAGATCGATACGGATAGATGGTAGTTAGATGGTAGACAGATAGATACAGATGATAGATGATAGACAGACAGACTGACAGATGATAGTAGACATGTATATACATATTTATACTTTGTTTCTCAAATACTCTGTGGTCAGGTTTCCAGACAGTTACTAGTTTTTTAATTAGTGAATTAAATAAACTCTTTGACACATGAATCCCTTCTTTTTTTTTTTTGGCTTGTTTTTCAAGTCAACTTTTAACCTTCTGAAATTTACATTTTCATACCACACACAGAGATAAGACTTTCTCAAGAGGCCTTTTTAAAGGGAGCCATGTGATCGCTGGCTGAACAAACATATCCCAATAATGCTTTGCAAACTCAAATATGCCACTGGGCAGCTCGGACCCTGGCCCCTGCCTCCAGCACAGACAGCTTTGCTTTGGGCATTTCTCCCAAACTGGATATACGAAGCCATTGAAAAGTGTTTCTTTCCTGAAAAAAAAAAAAAAAAAAAAGGCCTAAGCCAGTGTGAAGTGAACCAATTCTTTGGCACAGTACAAGGACAAAATTCCATGCAAATATCCTCATATTTTTCTGCCCAGTGAGGTGTCCCCAGATGGAATGGTGGAGAGATAAGTGAGGGGAAAGGCTGGAGATCTTGGGGACACACACACACACACACACACACACCTGTCATTCTACCGCTACTTCACTGATCAAAACACACACGCGATCCTGTCCTGCCTCATTCTACTGCTTTCTAACGAAAGCTCTCAGGAACATCAATGCCTTCAGAATCCCAGTGGAAACCTGCTTCTTCTAGGTTCAGAATGAAAGGCTGTTGTCCTTGGGCAGCTGCCCTTGAGTCGTACCCTTTACTACCCAGGAAAGAGCCATAAAGGAGAAGCTCAATGCGAGCCACCTCCTTTCTGCATTTGGTAGAATCTCAGTGTAGAGTGGCAGCAGATGGTAGGATGAATAATTTACACTTTCCAAAGAGTATTACGACAGGGAGCCTGGGTCTGAGAGGAACTAAGAAGAAACAAGGGGATCGATGGAAAGCCTGTTTCATGAGTCCAGAGTGTCAAGAAAGCTGGGGGAAGAGGGTGCAGGCAGGATGCAGTCAAGGCACAGAGTAATGCAGGTAACCAGAAGGGGATGGACAGAAGACACGTCAAGAGGTCAGAGGATCAAGAACTGTTGATAAGCTGCATAGGAGTACTAAGGAAAGGGAAGGTCAAGATGATATTTGGACTTGAGTGACTGGGTGCAGCGAGAAGCCTTAGCTGGAGATGGAGGCAGGGAGCAGTACATTTTAGACAAGAGAATCCAGTAGGGAGAGAGGGCTATCTCCCAGTTCCTGTTACAGTTGGAAACCCTTGGAACAATGTGGACAGAATTACACAGAGAGTGCATTAACGTATCTTCCGGCTCCATTTTACTTAGCAGTCCTTCATCATCTCATAAAATCTTTACATTCTAGAAGGTTCATTGGCTTTTTGCACACCGCAGCTAAGTGCAGCAATAGTGTGCCCCTTTGGTGTTGCTCCGCACCTGTGACCTTGTCATGTGTTTCACTAGTTCATATGGCAGAATCCCGGAAGTTTGTCTGTTAATAAAAAACATAGTTGTGTACCTTCTCCTAGTGATATTCATCACTCAGAGAACGTGATGCATTTTGTGGTGGTAGGTAAATACGTAAAAACATTTGAATAGTAAAAATGTAAAATTCAATGTAAAGCTACACAGTTTCCATCCCAAACGGCTATTATAACTGCAGTGAAGTTTACTGAAATGTACAGACTTGAGATCTGGTTAATTTGGGGGTTTGGTATATATTATTTGCAAGTTTTTAATAATAAAGTTTATAAAAGAAAAAAATTTAAATGGTGCATGACTCTCAAAGAACACTAAAGGTTGAACTCTGTCTTCCAAATGCACATTCAAGCATGTTCACCTCTACACATATGAACACACACAGAGACACACATATGCAGACAGAGAGATAGAAAGGGTACAGGGAGAGAGAGAAAGACGAGAGAGAGAAAGAGACAGGGGGGAGGGAGAGGGGGAGGGGGAGGGGGAGGAAGAGGGAGAGGGAGCGGGAGACAGACAGACAGACAGACAGACAGACAGACAGACAGACAATGAAACTGTCTTGGCTGTCAAAGGCTCTCAGAAAAAGCAGCTTCGGAACTAGTTCCCTAAGGGTCATCTCCACCCCTGAGGCAGGGCTGGGACCAGCCATTCCCCTTGCTTCCTATTGAAGATGCCAAAATCACTCCCAAAGCACTGAACTGTGTGGCAGCTGTGCCTCATTAGCCTTGACTGTGACTCTGCCCCTAGCCTCTAAAGTCCCAGGAGCTTTCAGTAGCAAGAAATGAAGCTTACTGTAATGGATCTTTCCAACCGCTTAGCATGGTTTCAATAAATGGCTGTCATCCAAAGGGAAGGGACACATTACATACAGGGGTGACTATAGACAGGAGCCGGGTGGGAATTGAAGAATGAGAAGAGGAGCTGAAGAAATTAAAGATGATCTCTTCACATTGGGGTTTTTTTTGTTTTGTTTTGTTTTTTGGTTTATTTGGTTTTTGGTTTGGTTTGGTTTGGGGTTTTGGTTGGTTGGTTGGTTGGTTGGTTGGTTGGTTGATTGGTTTTAGTTTTCTTGCTTTTTAGTGCTATCTATAACGAACAGCTCTTCATTCAATGTTCTTTGGGCTGTGTTCAGCCTCTTAGATATGTACTAGGTCCCAGGGATCCAAAGTGGAGCAGACACAGTCTCAGCGCTCAGAGCCATCATCCCATGATGTGAGAAACAAACAAGTGGGACAGCAAAGCATGCTGGGCAACTTTAAAGCAGCCACAGTGCAGCGGCAGCCATAGCCAGTGTGATGAAAGCACAGTGTCTGGGATGGGAGTGGGGCGAATTCACAGAAGCCTGGCAAATGAGGTGGCAGTTACCGAGCAACCGGACAAGGCGATAAAAGCATCGAAGGCTCTGGTTCTAGGTTGTTTGTTTGTTTGTTTGTTTTTGTTTAGGGGGCAGGTCTCCTGAACATCACAACTAGAAGGATAACTATTATAAATAATAGGTATTATAAAATAAAACACCTGTTATGGGGTGGCCACCCACTTACGTCTGAATAGAAATGAATGGGCATGTGAAAATCAGGAAGCTGGGGGTGGGATGGAGAGAGCTCAGTAGATAAGAACACTTACTACTCCCCAGAGTTCTCAAGTTCAGTTCCCAGCATGCACACTGGGTGGTTCAAAATTACCTGTAACAACAGCTTCCGGCATATCCAATGCTTCTGACCCGTATGGATGCCATGGGCACCAATAAACACACACATACACATACACACACACACACACACACACACACAGCCAAAAATAAAATTAAGGTGTTAAAGTGCAAGGTGCAAATGATTGATCCTGGTGACCAGTTCAGAAAAAGAACGGAAGTTATCTCTGTCTTAGCCCTGAGCTCTTTTAGCTTTGTTACTGTAGGAGTGTGGCGGTGTTCCCATTATCCAAAACTGGGAGACAAGGCTCTCAGGCTCCACCTCAGACTCACCAGATCAGCATCAGTATCTTACTACAGGTGATTCATGAGCCCTTTGAAATCAGAGAAATCTAGACTCTGTCTCGCAATTTGGGCTACAGGTTAGAAGCAGTGCAAATGAAGTTGCCCGATCCAAGTTTGGAGATTAACTGCACATTGCCAGATTCCCCGGTTTATTACTCCCGGCGGAATGTCAGCTCAAGCCCACGGCATTTGGGAGCCTCGATTCCCTAGCTTTGCTTAGGCAACTCCTCAAAGGGTTCCAGGGTCTTCTGTCACCAAGGATGTGCCAACCCTGTTAGTGTGGAGAAGAGGAACAAGTGACTTCATTCTTAACACAAAAGGCACCTGAGCTGATATCACGTCTTCAGTTTGGCAATACCCCTCAGCTGCGATGGTTTCCCATCGCTTTAACTTTCCTTCCTTGTTGTTCCGAAGGCCCCGGGAGACCACAGACTGAAGGTCCTTGAGAGCTGTTTCTTCTCTGGTGACTGGGTGCTGCTTCCTGCGAAAGGGTGGGGCCCTGTGTTCTCACCCAGCAAAGCAGAGGAGAAGAGAGAGCTGCCTTCATACCTGGGCCATTTTATAAAGAGCTAGTCCCATCCATGAGGGTGGAGATGCTCCCAGAGGCCACACCCTTTCCTAGGATACAGGGGGGGATTTAGCTTCAGCATGATTTGGGAGGAGCCACCATCATTAAACTAAAGCAGACTGCTTGCCCAGCATGAGCAAGGCCTTGGGTTCTGCCACCAGTGTCACACCACACCAAAACAGTAGCAGGTATCACTAAACACTGTCACTAAAGACCTGTCACTTAACACTGCTTCAGTCTTCAGTCTGACTCTCCTCTCTTGTTTGATGGACTGCCGTGCTTTAGGCTGTCAAAGGGAGATGGCCTTGTCCACGGAACATTAGTCAGCAGCCAGGAGAGCAAGTACAACAGCCATAGGCACCTAAATTCTGCCCACAACTCCACAACTTAGTGTGGAAGAGACCCCTTCCTCAGCCACTGCCGGGCTGACACCCGGATTGCAAATTTACATATGGCCCCTGGGCCTGGGGACAAGCTATACCACACCTGGATGCTGGCCCATTTAAAAAATGATGAGAAATCAATTATTTATTATTTTAGGACATTAAATTTGGGCTGCATGTCTGTAGTCAAACAATATAAGCCAAGGAAAGTATTTGGTGCAGATAATTACTGCAAAATTAAACTGACTCAAAAATAAGGCAAGAGAGAGAGAGAGAGAGAGAGAGAGAGAGAGAGAGAGAGATTAAACCATTCACACATTCACAGTGCTTAAAACATGACCTGGCCTCTGAGACGCATCATATCCATTTTACTATTTGATATTTGTAGAAAGCAGTGGTGGCCCTTTTTGTCTTCTGAAAAACATGACTCCTTTATTAGTAAATGGTCCTAGCCATCTCTGCTTTCTCAAAGCTTTCTTCCCTGCATTCCTTCTATCCAGAGACCACTCCCAATCGCTACTCTGTTTTCTCTGCTGTAGCTGTTCCTTCTTGCCCAGAAAAACAAAGAAATGAAAGCCCAGGGGACTGAATGAGAATGTCCCCAGTTGGTGACACTGTCTAGGAAGGGGGTACAACCTTGCTAACTGCACATGCCACCACACTACCTTCGGTGTGGTTTGTTGATTTCAGCCAAAATATGTCCTTTGTTTCTGATGTCCTCAATTCATTTCCGTATTTGCTATCAAGAGCCCTAACCTTTTCAGAAACAGATGTAGACTTCCTGAGAAAGAGATGAATTCAACATCTAGAGCCTATGTTGGATATAAGGTAGCAAGAAAAGACAGGGTACTGGAAGGAAGCTTAAAGAAGAAGACATTCCCTAAGGTGGGAGGAGAGATAAAGATATCTTTTTAAAAACATAATCCACACAAAGACCTTGTTAGATCCTTTAGTATCCACAGAAAGCCCGGTTCTTATTTGACCTACAGAGAATTGAATCATTCTGTCTGACAGAAGTGAATCTGGAGACTTTGGTTTAAGCAACTAGGAAGCATTGATTAGAACTGGACTCTTTCCCCTGTGGAACTGGGGAGGGAGATGATAAGAATGGAAAGGCCTGGGGCCCTCCAAGGGAAAGTCTCCAAAATTAAAACCCAGAGGCAGCTCAACAAAGAGGAGGACAGACAGGTGTTACATCTTTGAAGCTCCTGGATGAAGCCATGATACAGGGGGTCCTGTTCAGGTTTGTTTTCTCTGCCAATTAAAGGGTGAAAAGGCAGGACAAAAAACTCACGTGGACCAGGTCTCTGTGGAGAATCTTGACCACCATAAACAGGAGCAGGCAGAATCAGCAGGTGGAGAAAGGGGTTTATTAAAAGTTCCTCTGCAGAGCAGTGGGGGACTCGGGAACTTTTAATGCCTCTGAAGAGTTGTTCTCCTGTAAGCTAGGGTTGGTCAGTTTGAAGAGAGACAGATGATTGGCCCACTACTGTTGTGTAGCATGTCCTGAGCCTGCCTTCTGTTTGTTGAACTAGCCCATCAGCCCAGGCCCTGCTGCTGAGGGACAAAAGCCTACAGTCTTTGCTCTATGCCACCAGGCTTCTGTCTCAAGTCAGGAGGGTGAGGAAGAAGCCGCCACCTTGGCTGTTCGGCACCTTTATTGCTTAGCCAAGGCCCCTCTCCATAGCTGTCTGCCCACCAGGGTGTCTGTCTAACTAACTCCTAGTCTCTCCACCACTCCTGATCTCACACTGCTTTTGCCACGTGACCCAACCAAGTTTTGTTTGACTTAAACTTTGAATTGAAGCGTTACCTGATAATCTTCTACATACATCTGAGTTTTTTCTTTGGCTTGGTTTGGCTTATGCTAAGGCCCTGAGCATGCCATCTATACTGCTCTGGGCTTGGTATTTTACGACTGCAGGAGTCTCAAGTCCACAAAGACCCCTAGGGTGACCCATGAAGATTTGGTGCCTGAAACCCCCAAGGGCCTAAAGGGCTAAGGTAAAGTTAATTGCGTCTGATCCCAAACACCTTCAATGAGAAGTCACCCTCGTGCCATTGTAACATCAAATTATCTCCCGTTAATTGGCCCCTATTTCTCTTCAGTCCCTTCTTGCTGTTAAATATTTGTACTGGCATTTTAGTCAGGAAGAAGTTAGGGAGCCTAATTGCCCAGCCTGCACTTAACTGACAGCCCTGTTACCAGATAGCTCCAGAAAGAAAACAATGGGGGGCTTAACATTGCTGGAGGAATGTCAGGTATGTGCTCATAAAATCTAATCAGTTGAGAGCAGGGAGAGCCTGAGATGAGCCTGCTAATCTTTTCTGGGGGCTCAAAACATGAAGTGCTTCCAGCATTAAACTCTTTTCACACAGTTTGGGCATTCTCTTTTAAACTGGTAAAAAAAAATGTGACTTTCTTACAAATATAAACAGGACATATGCCTCAGATTTTAGTGCATCCACCAATTGACAAGGGAGCCAGAGGTGTTAAACTGGTTCACAGGAGAACTCAAAGAGGAGACCTATATGCAGGGCATCAGCAAGGCTAATGGATGCCCATCTGAAAACGGGCTCAGTGACCAGAGTCCTCCACCCTAAGTTCACTGGCATTGGCTGTGAGCAAGAACTGTATTTTGTTACGTGGTTTTTCTGTTTACAGAGTTCCAAAATAACATAAGGACCATTGAAGGCACAGATTACTGTACAATCCAAAAACCCCAATCACAGTACTGAGGCACACCCAGAGTTCCATAGGGCTTTCAGGAATACCATTGCTTTTAGGATATATTTTTTTTAATTATTATGGTTGACAGATTCTAGTATCAGTCTACATTAACCATGCATATAGCATACCTTTTAATTGAGCATTTCTGTTCTTTCTCAAAATTCTACCAAGACTTGGTTTCTTCATTTGGAAAAGAGGAAATTGTAATAATCATCTTTCTAAGGTGTGAGGATGAAATGCAGCAATGTCTGGGAAATGCCCTAGAACTTCAGTAACTACTCACTACCTAGGGCAGCGGTCTGGGGCAGGTGGGGAGGGAGATGAGGTTGGCAGTGGGGGGAGTCAATGTCACCTGGAACAACTCATCTGATTCTGATTCAAAAATGTTCTACATTCCCTTAACATTTTTGAGAAGTTCTAGAATAGCAGATCGTCTGTAGCTATGTGCTAGAGGTTAGATCTAGAATGTTCCCCAAAGGCTGGTGTTATAGGGTCAGTCCTCAGGTTGACATTGTTGGAAAACAGTGGAAACTATTAAGAAGTTAGGGTGAGTGAGAGGTTTTTGAGGCTGGTAGACAGCCTCAAAAGTATTTGTGGGACCTCGGTCTCTTTCTTTTACTTTCTAGTGCTTTCAGTCCTAGCCATGAGACAGGGAGTTTGCCATATTTCCTGCTGTAATAAGTTGCCTCACCATGGCCCAAAAGGCAGTTTGGCCAGTCTCCCACACACACACACACCCACACCCCACCCCTGCTTCTCTCTATCTCTATCTCTCTCTTTCTCTGAAAATGAATTTATTTGAACTTTATCAGTTCAATATTTTAGCTACAAAAGACAGCCTTTAGTACCATCACTTTAAATTCTAAACATTGCCCACTAAGTGATAAACCAGCCTGCCTCCATCTTAGGGTTGAAAGTCATCTTATAGTAAAGACAAATTAGGTTCATTCCTGTTCATGATTAATTGTTTCTCATGGGCTGGGCTGAGCCCTACCTGTAATCTTAACTAAAAAATGTTTCTGTACTGCCTGTTTCAGGAAATGGCAATGGTGCCTTTGTTTCAAAAGGTTATATGACCACCTGTTGTTTTGACCACCTGTTGTTATGGCCACCTTGTTACAACCACCTTGTTATGACCTCCTGTTGTTACAACCATCTCGTTATGACCACCTTGCTATGATCACCTGTTGTTACAACCATCTTGTTATGACCACCTGTTGTTTTGATCACCTGTTGTTGTGACCACCTGTTGTTACAACCACCTTGTTATGACCACCTTGTTAAGACTACCTTGTTTTGACCACCTGTTTTTATGGCCACTTTGTTATGACGACCTGTTGTTACAACTGAAGAGTAGAAAAATACTGACTGCCCTAAGAACATGGGCCCCAGCCCCCTGCCAGATGGCCTATTTACCCGAAACTTATGAGAAAAACAACCGCAGAATGTTTCAATGTCCCAGGTGCCTTGAAACAAACATCCGCCCCCAGACTTCCCCATATTTCCTCCCCGATCCTCCCGCTGGTTTGTGGTTTTTGCCTTTATAAGCCTGCTGAAAAATAGGGTTGGGGTCGAACTCCTCTACCCCTGCATGGTGTATGAGTCTCGGCCCCAGCATGCTGGTTTGAGCTCTTGTCCCGTCTTCTTGCTGTTAATAAACTTCCTCGTGTGATTACAGCAAGTTCGGTCTCAGTGTCTCGCTGGGTGCGCGCTATTCCCAAGACTTGAGTGAGGGTCTCTCTTCGGGGGGTCCTTCACAACCACCTTGTAATGACCACCTGTTGTTACAACCACCTTGTTATGATCACCTTGTAGCCATGCCTTTGTTTGTTTCAGGGGCTTGTTGTGGACACCTTGTTGTGTTTTTGTTCTGCTTCTGTAACCCTACCTATTTGCCTGACAAATCCCCCATTTAGAAACCCCCTACTCTACTTCTAAGCTATAAAAATCCTTATTTTCTCCATGTTCAAAGATGATATCTTAAACCCTACCTTAGGGTGCAACAGCCTGTAAAAAAGACATGAATAAAGCTTGCTTTAGTTAATTTGGCCATGTTTGAGTCAGTAGTCTTTCTCCTCCCATCTGTGGATTTAACATAAGGACTGAGAACAAGCATCAACACCTAGGAACCTGTGGTAAACTTTTAGTGTTTTTAAGTGGATCATCTCAGTATTTATTACAGTAACTGAAAGCTACCCACACAATACTGGAAATTTTTATCTCTAGATGTAAATAAATTCTGACTGCCTGCTCTCTTCCCTCAAAAAAATAAAATAGCCATTGCTGCAGTCATAAGCAAATACACTTCATTATTTCTGATCTATATGTATCCCTGTAGTATGACTTCTGTTATAAGTGACAAAATGAAGCAAAATCCAAATGTCATGGTTAAACAAAAGATATCGGCAAAGCTCAGGTTGACTCTTAGAGGAATAAGGAATACTATAATAAGATATAGAAGTATACTATATACAGTACAGTAAGAAGCTATAGGGTAAACATAAAGTAGGTGAAGATGAGGTTAAAGCAAGGTCTTGATTAGAATTGGGGAAGGCCCATAGTGTAACAGCCAAGAAGCGATAGAAGCATTAAGGTGAGAAAATTTTAACAGGGCAAGACAATGCAGCAGCTTCTCCAGCTTTTACTCTTGCTGAGGCCATTTCAAATTTTCAGAATTTCAGTATCAATCAGAATTTAATCTCCTTGTTGAAGTATTTCACAGAAAATTACCCAACTCTAGTCTAAGAACTAGAAATCAAGATGACCCAGTTGACTTCGCTTCTGTTAAACTGCCTGCTTATGCAAACCTCCCCCTCCATCTAATTGCTTAGCTTAGCTTCTGTTAAACTGCTTGCTTGAGTAAACTCCCCCTACAGTTGTGGAGTGAGATACCAGGATGTATTTTTGCCTTTAAAAGTCACTTGTTCTAAATTCTCAGAGTTATACTTGTGTCCCAAATATCTGAGCACAGTCCCAGATAGCTGGAAAAAAAAAAAGACCTTTATTAACTGTGTCAAGTGGTCATCTCTGGTGGGCTTCCTGTAACAAATTCAAAACACGGGATTCACAGAAACCTTGTGGTACTAGATAACAGTCTCCATGGAGAGTTGTCAATATGCCTGTGCTAGTGAAGAGAGAAGACTAGGACCAAGTCATGTGACTGTAGATAGTGTAGTGTGGCTTAGGGTTCTTGGGATCTAGGCCTATATGGTTTGTATATAAAATGTTGTCCCAAACCTCATAGACCAAATGTCTTGATTGCCAGTGAAATGTTCAGAAGCGGGACTTCCGTGATGGGAATGAATCATGAGGACTCTGACCAAATCCATGGATGGGTCTACTGTTGGATTTATAGTTTCATGGTGTTATTGGAGGATGATGGCAACTAGTAGGTGGGACCTGGTTGTGGGGAGTAGCTCATTGGGGACACATCCATAAAGGTTTGGATCGTTTCTCCTCCTGTTTCCTGGTGACCACAAGATGAACAGCCCTCCTCAGCCATGGCCTTCTGCTAATGAGAACTGCAAGCATCAGTTCTGCCTCATCACAGGTCAGTGGAGCTAAGTAACCATGGGGTCAAAACATGAACCAAAATAAAACTAAAATAAAAGTTCTACTTTTACATTGTTGGCATTTTCTCCCAACACCAGACAATTAGGCTAATGTATGCCAAGTGTAAGGATAGATGCTGTCTACTCACTCAACCCCCTGTTCCTTAGCCTGAGCTGCAGACTGGACATTACTGTGAGGGCATTATCAATCTAGATCTTTACTGATGCTTAAACTGTCATAACTGCATATCAAAAGTGCATCAATATTTCCATCCAAGACCACAGTGGGGTTCTGTCCTGTTTTAGATGTTCTAACTCTCTGCTGACCCTCTGCTAGAATATTTTATCTAGCTTTTATAACTCTGGAGGTCACATTTGTGAACACAGTCACACAGACACATTCTAAACAAAGGACTAGTTAGTTTACAATTCACTTCTCAACCAAGATAAGTGCACATGGTTTATATTACGTGAACAGATCCCACCCCTGCCTGAAGAATCCATAGAACTGGGCACATAGTCACTACCTAATTTCAGATTTCTTTGTTTTCTTACCATGTTTTAAAAGTATCTTTTAATGGATTTAATTATGACAGTTCTGTAGGACAGTATAAGGTCTTCCTCTAGAGGCCACATTACATCTAACCATCTCTATTCTTTACCACCAAATTCGTAAACTCATGAGCCTCTTGGATAAGAAGTACAGTGGTGTGGAGAAGGAAAAATAACTTTTTCTTGAGTCTCTAATGCGCAGTAACTATGTTTGTAAGTTGATCAGGAAAAAAAAAAAAGACAGTTCAAAAGAAAAAAGGTTTATCATTTTATTTGGTTCAAATATTTTAATTTGTATGTGCATCGGGAGACATTTATAGAAATGAAATTAAGACTCACAGAAATACATAGATGAGGGAGGTTATAAAACCCTTTGTTTGTCATTTTGTAGAGATAGAATCTCACCCTGTAATTCAGGCTGGCTTGGCACTTGCTATATCCAAGACTGGTGTGTGTTGTACGCCCATGTGCCCCTGTGTATAGGCGCATATGACTCTGATGGCAACTTTCAGAGATCAAAGGTCAACATGAGGTATGTTCTTCTTTGCTCTCCACTTAAATTTTTGAGGCAGGATCTCCCACTGAAACTGAGCCTGCTGATTTGGATAGACCATCCAGCCGGGCAATGACCTTCAAGGCTTCTGCAGCCTTTTATGTAAAGGCTGGGGGTCTGAGCTCAGGTTCCTGTGTTTGAGCAGTAAGCAGTGCATTCGCTGAACTATCCCTCAAGCCCTACACAGCATTGTTTAAAAGAGCGACTGAGCTGTGTGGGGAAAGCAGGAATATGAAAGTGAACCTACTAAGAGCAGAACATTGTGCTTTGTACATGATAGGGCAGACCATTTGCTGTATAAGGTTTGATGTGCAGATAAGAAGCCCATTTTATTCCTGGTATGGGGGAAAGAGACACATAGGGGAAAACACATGGAAACCTATGTCACTTTTACAGAGGGAAATCTGTGCTTGTCTTTAGGCAAAAATTGGGAGGGCAGTGAGTTCTTCCTGTGTCTGCTGTTTCTCCATTACCTCACCTCAAAATTTCTCTTATGTCAAAGTGGCCTATTTTGAGTAGCACATGTCAAACTTCTTTTTTGAAAACTCAACTGGTCTAAGTTCTTACTTGAAGTAAGTCTGTTATGTGTAGCTTTTACTACCCCTCCTCGGCTCTGGGAACAGGCTGCACTACCAGCCCCTCCCCAGCTTCCCTTGAATCCATGAATAAAAGACACACAGGTTGCTCATTTTCAACTTGACTTCTGACATACTCCCACCAGGAAAAGCATGCCCTTATCAATATTCTTATCTCTGCACCATTCCACTTGCCCTAAACTTTAGTTGCTCAGTCACACATAGTCCCTGCTAAATATTTCCATCCCCCAGTCTGTAGGAACAGGTACAGACCATCTCTCCTCTCGAGATCTCACATGGCTACTTGGTTTTCTCTCTCCAAAGCCTGGTGAATTCTGTATCTCCTCCCTTGCTTCTGTCTCTTTTCTTCCATGAACCCGGAAGTCCTGCCTATTCCTTCCATCCAGCAATTGGTCCACAGCTTCTTTATTGGCAGATTGAGAACCAATTGGGAAATAGGACAGTATCAGAACCACCCCTACATAAATCAACCAGAAAGAAAAAAAAAAAACAAAACTCCCTTCATCTTTAGATTTCTGAGATACTGATCGATCTCTCTCTCTCTCTCTCTCTCTCTCTCTCTCTCTCTCTCTCTCTCCCTCTCTCTCTCATTTTCTTTTCTGCTTAGGCAGGTCAGAGCCTTTCCTTTCCCTCACCTTTAGCAACAGAGTCCCTTCTTTAAAGTTGGCCAAGGCAGGGGTGTCCTATAGGTTTGGTGGTTTGACATTGTCCTCGATGATGTTGTTATAAGACCTTACTTTTTTTTTCTCCAGTCTCTGCTCTGGTTTTGTCCTAAACTGTTTTCAAAGTGTTCATCAATGCATTCAGATTATCTGTGTGTCACTGTATTTCCTGTGCTCCTGTCCATGGGTCCTGTACTGCTCTGTACCATCATAGCTAATGCCAGCTTCTGGTCCGGAATGTAGGAAGAGAGCTGAGCCAGTCTGCTTCAGAATCTCCTGAACACTGTTTAAAAGTGGAACCAGCCTGTCTGAAGTCTGCCAAGGACTCTTCTCTGTGCCTGGATTAGAGTCTGATCTATATTTACAGGCAAATCTTCGGGGATGAAGATGCAAATACCTTTTCAGCATTTACTGCCTTACTAAAGCCTCTCTTGGTTTCCCATGATATTTAAGGTCCTTTAAATCATCCTTGAGAGTATCCAAGGCTGCTCCGAGGTTCCCATAGACACACAATCCTGCTAATGCAGATCAGTGAGTCCTGCACCACACACTGATAAAACTACCTAAGTCTCTCTGCAAATTTCTTTCTATCCCGTCTGGGCTTTGGGGAGGTTTTCTGACAATGGCTTTGAGCTTGGAGACCAGGGTTTGCAGTCCACAGAAAGGCATTTGGTCTGTTCTTGGGGGAGCTTAACTTTAAGAGACAACTGAGTTTACAGGGATTTTGGAGGACTGAGGGGGATGAGGAGGAAACCAGAGGGCGGGAGAGAGGCAGAAGGACATGGAGGAGTGAAGGATGAAGGTTGGGAATGGGATAAAGACTGTGATTAAGTTGAAGCTGTGATTTAAGAGGGTCTAAAAGAAAGACAACTTAAAGTTGCTTCTATGGCTTTGGCCAAGGAATCTGAGGAGATTTCTGGAATCTGGATTTTTTGGATTCTTTATGGCAATTAAGAAAACCATTAGTGGTTTGATCTTCTTCTGAACTGAGTTTCCCAGTCCCCTGGGCCAGCTTAAGGGACAGGCTTATGAAGAGCCAACTCCCATCCTCTTCCAAGTGTTTCCTTGGACATGACGAGAACACAGAGTCAAACAACAACACAGGAATGAAACAGATTTTAACTGAGGAGTTGTGGTTTGTTTGCTTGCTTGCTTGCTTGCTTTTCAGGCCTGAGGATATAAGGTGTATGAGTTTATACAATAAACTCAGGATCAAAACAAAAGTCCCAACAAATGTGAGATCTATGTCCCCTCTAATAGGGTTTTGATCCATCACACCCCACAAGACAACTGTAGGAAAGCAAACTATGCTACCCCCAAATTATACTCTTTTGACTCAGAGATTATTTTGAGAAATTTCACACAGAGAAAAGCACTGAACCTTGCTCTGGCATAAGAAAACTCAATACTTGTAAAGGGCATCTTCCAAAGAACAACTGTATCACAGGACTGTATCAGTCGGGAAGCATCTGCATCAATCTTTGTAATTTTGCGCATTAGTCTTTGCACATCCTTGTAACTCCAGCAACAGGAAGGCAGAGGTAGGAAGATGACAGGGTGACAGCAGACCACCTTCTCAGAAGATCTATCTACAAGCCTCATCTCTGGGTTCCAATGCTTCACCTGCTACACTTGGAGTGTCTCAACCCAGCCTTGCTACACTTGGAGTGTCTCAACCCAGCCTTTCCCACACCCTTCCCTCTTGGCTCCACAGATGCTGTCAAGTCCAAGATGTCTTGAGGTCTAGAGGAGTACTTGTCTGTGAGTATCTTCCCTGTGTGCAGATGGTGTACGTGTTATTAAACTTCTATTTGTTGCTGTCTTGCTAATCTATCCTTTGTTACAGGGAACTCCTGCTAAGAACTCCTGAAGAGTGGAGGAGAGAATTCTTTTTCCTACCTACCCCCATTTAGTCAAAAAAACTCTCAATCAGGAGACTCAGAAGGTGTCCAAGAAGCACTGTGTCCTTTGAGGATATTGGCTAACAGTTAGATCACCGTCTCAAATGGAGCTCGGTGGAGTTCCCAGACTGTTGAAAGCTGACTTCCCTATATCACCAAGGCAAAGTCTGGCTGAATCCAAGCTAAGCCAAATACCACTACATCAGAAGTAACCAATACTGTGCAAAGCTTGCTTCCATAGAGTCTCAGAAAATGAAAAGATGAGACCAGGATTCACTGAAGTTTGGAAGTTCAATTTAAGGCAGGTCTTTCAAAGGCTTGATGAAGACTACGTTGAAGTCATGATGTAACACTGCAGAAGTGCAGCAAAATAAGCAAGGAAAGGCAAGGGATCCCAAACATGTTTGCTATTTCCTGCACACTCTCGGAATGAATGATCATACTATTTGCTTGGAAACTTAGAAGCTATGCAAATGAAAATGGGAGATAGGCACACCCAACTTGCTGACTTTAGGGCACCATGTTGTCATTGGTAAAATTCATGCTTAAGCACCACACAATTGAATTACCACCCATCCCCCCCCCAAAAATAAAAGATCTCATAACATTTTAAATGAGTTTGTGGTTTTGCATTGGGCTACACTCATAACTAACCAGGACGCATGTGGTTGGACATGTCAGATTCTAGAGATTACAGATTCTTAGTTTCTTCTTCTTTGCCTGGTTCTATTTTACTTAACAAAGTAGGTGAAGCACTTTTCACTTGTTTTATATCTTCTATTAGAGCCATGGTGGTGCCTTTCATGAAATTCATTAATGGTAGATACTAATGACAGTTGGAATTCCTACAGAATGGTCTTAAGTTGAGGAATCTGCTGTACCTGTAGGTCCAATACTAGATCACACACATTCCAGAGATGGTTAGATCCTGAGAGTTCTAATCTGATGAAGGTCTTGATACCTTGAGGGCTTTAATGGACTGTAATATAACATAAGAGATGAGGTCTCTGGTGGCATATCCTTGGGGATTACATGTTGCTTTGGCCCCTACCTATCTCCTCTCTCTGCTTCCTGCATGTCCAGAGATGAGCCACCTTCCTCCTTCATATACTCCCAAGTCTGTGAAACTCTTCCTTGAAATCTGCCTGGAAACACAGACCCAAACAACTGTGGTAGGAACTTCCGAAACCTTACACACAAGTCTTTCCCTGCTAAATTGTTTCTGACAGATTCTCAGTTCAGTCACAGAAAACTAACAAATGCAGCCACCCTCCACCTTGTCTTCCTAGCGGCAGTTCACGAGCCCAGATTGCTCTATGGCGACAGTTACAAAAACAGAAGCACCTTCTTTTCCTGAAAAGTGAAAAGGCTGGTTCCAGAAAGGGGATGGGAAACAAAGACTTTCAAAATGCCAAAAGTACATCTTCAATGCCCCTGAAACCCTGGGTGGTCCTCCCACCCCACACCCAGTCCCTGATTTTCTAACTCTGAGTACCCTTGTCTTAGGATATCTTGAAGATCTCCAGAAACTGTCTAGCAGATCATGCATGAAGCCTTATCTTTTCCTGGTTATGCTTTTATTTCAAAGGTCATGAAAGCACGGGCTCCAGAAGGCTCACAGCGCACGCATGTGCGTGCACACACACATGCACACACACTGCTCTAAATGCACAGTAGCAGCTCTCAGCCCACACGTGAGTGTCACTTAGACAAAGATCAGATTTCCTTTTGAGGCCAAGAATTCAATAGCTCACAAGGCAGCTAGCTGAACTCTCCTTCTGGCTTCAAATGCAAACAGTTGGGGATTGCAAAGAGCAGGAAATAGAAACCAACTCCCCACACCACCCTTTCCCTGTTGTTGAATCATGCTTGTGAAATAATTCCCATTTGCTCAGTGAAGGAAAAGGAGCTCTCTGGATGGGTTAACCAGAGGTGCTTTTGTGGTAACTGTAAAGGGGTGTTTGGTCAGTCAGTTCTAGTTTAAAGTCATCTCCTAGCTGAAGGCCTTACAGTAGTTGTTGTGATAAAGAGGGACCATTTTCATAATTAAATTTAAAGCCCCATAAGTGATGGTTTTAATAGGTTCCGGGACTTACATCAAGCTAAAAATGGCCAACCATGAGGTCAAAACAACTAACTAAATGTTTAATAAGACCAGTATTTTCATTCTTTAAAGTCATATCTCAGAGCACACCTTCAATCCCAGCACTTGGGAGACAGAGACAGGCAAATCTCTCTGAGATCTCTGTGAGACCACCCTAGTCTACTTAATGAATTACAGGCCAGCCTGGGGCTACACACTGAAACGCTGTCTCAAAAATAAAATAAGATAAAATCAGATTTCAGGATAATAAAGATGGAGTTATCCCGTGGGTCAGGAGAAACAAATCTAGTCAGCTTCCTTTCTCAGAAAAGAAGAAAGAAAGGAAAATGGCCCAGAGATATTTGGGCTCATGCTGATGAGCATCCCAGAGCTTCCCCTATTGTTAGGCTTAGGAAGACCCACGTTTCTTATTCCAGCAGGCTGGAGGGCCCATGGTTTGCATACAGGTCTGATGAGATAGGCAGTAGCTCCACCATGAGTACTGATCTTGATGCTTTTCAAGAACTAGCAGTGGCTGGCTGGAGACGCATTCTGTACTTGGGGACAGCTGACAACTAGAGAAGAGCAGCATTAAAGCCATTACTCATATTCATCTGCACATCTAAGCATCATCTCACTTGACTACCCAGAACCATCACACCACAGGGCGCAGGTCACCCAACCTTACCCCAGCTTCACCTGGCCATGTTAAACCCACAAAGCCAAGGGGCTTCCATAGACTGTTGCTGCAAGCTTTGTTCCAGGGCAATTTGTCTCCAAAACTTAGGCTTCCAAACTTAGTCACTTGGAATGGAAGGGGCAGGGGGTGCTATGGCTGGGACAGAACTGCTAAAAACTGAGACCAACATAGGAAAAATGTGCTCAGTGCTCACAAAGGCTGTGACCTGAGTCAAAGGGGCTGATGTCAGGGAGGGAATACTCCCAACACAACCCAGCACAGCACAAGATGGCTTAACTTCCAGGGGAGTTTTCCCTAGCACGAGACTATCAATAGTTAGCCCTAGGTCTTCAAATGCCTCTCTCTCTTAGTTTTTCCAAGCCCTGCACAAGGCTCAGGTACATCCTTAAATGATCACACTTGGAAGAATGAAGGCAAGGTGGGGACAGGAAATATTGTCAGCTCACCTCCTGGTCTCTGCTTAGGGAGAAGAGAGCCCTGGGCTCTGTCACTCCCAACAGACAAGTATAACAGAGATCAGTGGAGGAAGAAGGGGTGTTAGCCATCATTCCATAGATTACAAGAGATGACCTTTCCTTACATATGCCCCACCATTTTTACCCCAAGTCACTGAAGAAGAACATTAAGAGTGAGAAAACTGTCAATGTGGTTTCCAAACTATAAGGAAAATCTTGAATTTCTGGGCCTTTACATCCCTTGAGCACCTTGTTTTCTTGTTTGTTTCATAGGGATGGTTCGTTTGCTGATGGTGAATCTAACTAGAGTGTCCGGAATGCTTGGTAAGTGTTCTGACTGAGCTGTATCCCAGACCTCTCTGATACCTTAGATGGGTAATAAATCACTCCCTTTAATGCAGTAAGCAAACCTATGCAATGGTCTGGGATACATCCTAGTGATTTGGAGAGTGTACTGGGCTTTGCTTTAAAACACCACAGATGTCAAAGGATCTCTTTTCCATCCCCCCATCTCCCCATCTTCATCTAGGCTTCATCACCTCATACATCAATGACTCCATGATCCAGTCAACTGGATGAGCCACTGTAGCTCATCTTAAATCTCACTGCCAGGATTTCCAAAGGCATCACTGTACATAAACACACACACACACACACACACACACACACACACACACACACACACACACACAAACATTTTCTCCTATTTTACCTAGAACCTTTCTGTTTTTAGCATTGACCATTCCGTGTTTCAGGAAAGTTCTTTTTTTTTAATATATATTTTTTATTACATATTTTCCTCAATTACATTAACAATGCTATCCCAAAAGTCCCCCATACCCTCCCCCCCCCACTTCCCTACCCACTCATTCCCATTTTTTTGGGCCCTGGCGTTCCCCTGTACTGGGGCATATACAGTTTGCGTGTCCAATGGGCCTCTCTTTCCAGTGATGGCCGACCAGGCCATCTTTTGACACATATGCAGCTAGAGTCCAGAGCTCCTGGGTACTGGTTAGTTCATAATGTTGTTCCACCTATAGGGTTGCAGATCCCTTTACCTCCTTGGGTACTTTCTCTAGCTCCTCCATTGGGAGCCCTGTGATCCATCCAATAGCTGACTGTGAGCATCCACTTCTGTGTTTGCTAGGCCCCGGCATAGTCTCACAAGAGACAGCT
Source organism: Mus musculus (assembly GCF_000001635.26). Classification (NCBI taxonomy): domain Eukaryota; kingdom Metazoa; phylum Chordata; class Mammalia; order Rodentia; family Muridae; genus Mus; species Mus musculus. Next base: position 83,833,871 of record NC_000076.6, on the reverse strand, counting down.
ACATCTGGATCCTTTCGATAAAATCTTGCTAGTGTATGCAATGGTGTCAGCGTTTGGAAGCTGATTATGGGGTGGATCCCTGGATATGGCAGTCTCTACATGGTCCATCCTTTTGTCTCAGCTCCAAACTTTGTCTCTGTAACTCCTTCCATGGGTGTTTTGTTCCCAATTCTAAGGAGGGGCATAGTGTCCACACTTCAGTCTTCATTTTTCTTGAGTTTCATGTGTTTAGCAAATTGTATCTTATATCTTGGGTATCCTAGGTTTTGGGCTAATATCCACTTATCAGTGAGTACATTTTGTGTGAGTTCCTTTGTGAATGTGTTACCTCACTCAGGATGATGCCCTCCAGGTCCATCCATTTGGCTAGGAATTTCATAAATTTATTCTTTTTAATAGCTGAGTAGTACTCCATTGTGTAAATGTACCACATTTTCTGTATCCATTCCTCTGTTGAGGGGCATCTGGGTTCTTTCCAGCTTCTGGCTATTATAAATAAGGCTGCTATGAACATAGTGGAGCATGTGTCCTTCTTACCGGTTGGGACATCTTCTGGATATATACCCAGGAGAGGTATTGCTGGATCCTCCGGTAGTACTATGTCCAATTTTCTGAGGAACCACCAGACTGATTTCCAGAGTGGTTGTACAAGCTTGCAATCCCACCAACAATGGAGGAGTGTTCCTCTTTCTCCACATCCTCGCCAGCATCTGCTGTCACCTGAATTTTTGATCTTAGCCATTCTGACTGGTGTGAGGTGGAATCTCAGGGTTGTTTTGATTTGCATTTCCCTGATGATTAAGGATGTTGAACATTTTTTCAGGTGCTTCTCTGCCATTCGGTATTCCTCAGGTGAGAATTCTTTGTTCAGTTCTGAGCCCCATTTTTAATGGGGTTATTTGATTTTCTGAAGTCCGCCTTCTTGAGTTCTTTATATATGTTGGATATTAGTCCCCTATCTGATTTAGGATAGGTAAAGATCCTTTCCCAATCTGTTGGTGGTCTTTTTGTCTTATGGACGGTGTCTTTTGCCTTGCAGAAGCTTTGGAGTTTCATGAGGTCCCATTTGTCGATTCTCAATCTTACAGCACAAGCCATTGCTGTTCTATTCAGGAATTTTTCCCCTGCGCCCATATCTTCAAGGCTTTTCCCCACTTTCTCCTCTATAAGTTTCAGTGTCTCTTGTTTTATGTGAAGTTCCTTGATCCACTTAGATTTGACCTTAGTACAAGGAGATAGGTATGGATCAATTCGCATTCTTCTACATGATAACAACCAGTTGTGCCAGCACCATTTGTTGAAAATGCTGTCTTTCTTCCACTGGATGGTTTTAGCTCCCTTGTCGAATATCAAGTGACCATAGGTGTGTGGGTCCATTTCTGGGTCTTCAATTCTATTCCATTGGTCTACTTGTCTGTCACTATACCAGTACCATGCAGTTTTTATCACAATTGCTCTGTAGTAAAGCTTTAGGTCAGGCATGGTGATTCCACCAGAGGTTCTTTTATCCTTGAGAAGAGTTTTTGCTATCCTAGGTTTTTTGTTATTCCAGATGAATTTGCAGATTGCTCTTTCTAATTCATTGAAGAATTGAGTTGGAATTTTGATGGGGATTGCATTGAATCTGTAGATTGCTTTTGGCAAGATAGCCATTGACTAACAGAATGGCTACACAAACAGGACCCAACATTCTGCTGCTTACAGGAAACCCATCTCAGGGAAAAAGACAGACACTACCTCAGAGTGAAAGGCTAGAAAACAATTTTCCAAGCAAATGGTCTGAAGAAACAAGCTGGAGTAGCCATTTTGATATCGAATAAAATCGACTTCCAACCCAAAGTTATCAAAAAAGACAAGGAGGGACACTTCATGCTCATCAAAGGTAAAATCCTCCAAGAGGAACTCTCAATTCTGAATATCTATGCCCCAAATGCAAGGGCAGCCACATTCATTAAAGACACCTTAGTAAAAAGCTCAAAGCACACATTGCACCTCACACAATAATTGTGGGAGACTTCAACACACCACTTTCATCAATAGACACATCGTGGAAACAGAAACTAAACAGGGACACAGTGAAACTAACAGAAGTTATGAAACAAATGGACTTTACAGATATCTACAGAACATTTTATCCTAAAACAAAAGGATATACCTTCTTCTCAGCACCTCACGGAACCTTCTCCAAAATTAACCATATAATTGGTCATAAAACAGGCCTCAACAGATTCAAAAATATTGAAATTGTCCCATGCATCCTATCAGACCACCATGGACTAAGGCTGATCTTCAATAACAACATAAATAATGGAAAGCCAACATTCACGTGGAAACTGAATAACACTCTTCTCAATGATACCTTGGTCAAGGATGGAATAAAGAAAGAAATTAAAGACTTTTTAGAGTTTAATGAAAATGAAGCCACAACATACCCAAACCTATGGGACACAATGAAAGCATTTCTAAGAGGGAAACTCATAGCTCTGAGTGCCTCCAAGAAGAAACTGGAGAGAGCACACACTATCAGCTTGACAACACATCTAAAAGCTCTAGAAAAAAAGGAAGAAAATTTACCCAAGAGGAGTAGAAGGCAGGAAATAATCAAACTCAGGGGTGAAATCAACCAAGTGGAAACAAGAAGAACTATTCAAAGAATTAACCAAACGAGGAGTTGGTTCTTTGAGAAAATCAACAAGGTAGATAAACCCTTAGCTAGACTCACTAGAGGGCACAGGGACAACATCCTAATTAACAAAATCAAAAATGAAAAGGGAGACATAACAACAGATCCTGAAGAAATCCAAAACACCATCAGATCCTTCTACAAAAGACTATACTCAACAAAACTGGAAAACCTGGACGAAATGGACAAATTTCTGGACAGATATCAGGTATCAAAGTTAAATCAGGATCAAGTTAACCATCTAAACAGTCCCATATCCCCTAAAGAAATAGAAGCAGTTATTAATAGTCTCCCAGCCAAAAAAAGCCCAGGACCAGACATGTTTAGTGCAGAGTTCTATCAGACCTTCAAAGAAGATCTAATTCCAGTTCTGCACAAACTATTTCACAAGATAGAAGTAGAAGGTACTCTACCCAACTCATTTTATGAAGCCACAATTACTCTGATACCTAAACCACAGAAAGATCCAACAAAGATAGAGAACTTTCAGACCAATTTCTCTTATGAATATCGATGCAAAATACTCAATAAAATTCTCGCTAACCGAATCCAAGAACACATTAAAGCAATCATCCATCCTGACCAAGTAGATTTTATTCCAGGGATGCAGGGATGGTTTAATATACAAAAATCCATCAATGTAATCCATTATATAAACAAACTCAAAGACAAAAACCACATGATCATCTCGTTAGATGCAGAAAAAGCATTTGACAAAATCCAACACCCATTCATGATAAAAGTCTTGGAAAAATCAGGAATTCAAGGCCCATACCTAAACATGATAAAAGCAATCTACAGCAAACCAGTAGCCAACATCAAAGTAAATGGAGAGAAGCTGGAAGCAATTCCACTAAAATCAGGGACTAGACAAGGCTGCCCACTTTCTCCCTACCTTTTCAACATAGTACTTGAAGTATTAGCCAGAGCAATTCGACAACAAAAGGAGATCAAGGGGATACAGATTGGAAAAGATGAAGTCAAAATATCACTTTTTGCAGATGATATGACAGTATATATAAGTGACCCTAAAAATTCCACCAGAGAACTCCTAAACCTGATAAACAGCTTTGGTGAAGTAGCTGGATATAAAATTAACTCAAACAAGTCAATAGCCTTTCTCTACACAAAGAATAAACAGGCTGAGAAAGAAATTAGGGAAACAACACCCTTCTCAATAGTCACAAATAATATAAAATACCTTGGCGTGACTCTAACTAAGGAAGTGAAAGATTTATATGATAAAAACTTCAAGTCTCTGAAGAAAGAAATTAAAGAAGATCTCAGAAGATGGGAAGATCTCCCATGCTCATGGATTGGCAGGTTCAGGAAACTTCTTATCCCAGGAAAATGGAGGCCATGCTGAGACTGAGGACAGTGGTCCCCTCTCACTCTTCTCTCTCCTACCCACAGAAATTCCTACACAGCAGTCACTTACCAAACCTAAAAGATCCTGCAGGAAATGGGCTAATTCAGGACAAAGCTCATACCACTTCTGGTGATGTGAATAGGTTTGGACCCCAGAGACTCATGTGTTTGAATGCTTGGCCATAAGGAGTAGCACTATTAAGAGGTATGTCCTTGTTGGAATGGGTTTGGCCTTGTTGGAGGAAGTGTGCCACTGTGGAGGCAGGCTTTGAAGTTTCATGTGCTCAAGCCACACCCAGTGCAGCACACATCCCTTTCCTGCTGCGTGAGGATCTGAACATAGAACTCTCAGCTCTTTCTCCAGCACCATGACTGCCTTCGTGCTTCCATGTTTCCTGCCATGATGATAATAGACCTCTGAAACTGTAAGCCAGCTCTAGTTAATGTTTTCTTTATAAGAGTTGCCATTGTCATGGTGTCTCTACACAGTGATGGAAATGCTAAGACACCATCCTACTGTTATTTAATGTAAAGCAGTGGTGGTTTTGTTAGGATTTAGCAATGTTCAAGTTATAAAGAAATGCCTCCATGCTGGTACTCACAGTATAGGGAGACCAGGATTTCCCTTTTGCTTGTGAGGAGCCCCATCCTTCAGAAAGCATAACAGTATATCGAGACACACAGACACTGGGATGAATTAGAAATCCAGGTCAGGGTGTGTGGTTCCAGGCCCTTCCTGCTTCCACCCCTTTCTATTTTGTCTCGCCTTGACTTACCCTCATCTCTCTGTGTTTTCTAGTTGGTCTCCAGTTTCCACATCTTCTCTCAAGTCTTCCTATCCACAAGGAATAGTCTGTATATTCCTTCCCAAGATCTGTGTCACGCCCTTTTCATTTCCTGCGCACTTGCTGGGGAGGAAAGAGTGTGCACTGGCTCTTAAACTCATGCTCCTACAAATGACACACATGTCAGTGCCATGTGCGTTTCGTGGGTAGGGGTTCATCTATGGCCCACCCACCTGGATGCCAAGTAGCTGGGAGGTAAGTTACCACAGGAGCTCAGGAAGGAGATCAGAGCCCATCATCATGAGGAAGTACTAAGGGCTGGAGAGATTGCTCAGTGGTTAAGACCAGAATGTACTCTTCCAAATGACCCAAGTTCAGGTCCCAGTGCCCAATCATGCAGTTTACCTCCTAACTCCAGCTCCAGGGGATTCAATACCCATTTCTGGCCTCCCAGGGCATCCCCACCCAAGCGGCTTACACACCCAGATCCAGACAAGAGAAAACTAAAAATAAATCTTCCTTTTAAAGGGGGGATACCAAAAGGTTCTGTCGAAAGGCTAAAGCCAAATCTAAACACATGAAGTGGAGCCCATGATGGACAAGTCAGGAGGAAAGACAGACGATTGATATTCAGGGGCCCAGTGATAAGGTTCCTCCAGGCAACACAGGCCCTGCTGATAAGGTGGGCTGTGACTGGAAGACAAGCACTTGCTCTCAGCTCAAGACCAGAGATCAATACTGAGGAGCTGCTGTCGTTGGGTTCTCTACCAGGGGCCATGATTTAACAATGAACGGCTTTCTCTACCACACATTCCCCACTACAGTGAGCTCCCTCATCCCAGGCCCAAAGACAACATGGCCAACCAGCCATGGACTGAATCTTCTGCCCTATATATCAAAGCAAAAGTTGATTTGTCTTAGATGTGTGTTACAGTAACAGAAAGCTGACTGGCATAAGTATTCTGTCTGTACAGAACCCAGAATTCTCACACACAGGTTGACATCTGGTGACAGCCAGCCCTAACATTCACAAAATCAACAGCCACAAGTTGATGGTGTCAAGAGGTCACGCTTGTAGCAAATGGACAGATCTGTGGATGTTCCCGTAACGAAAATAATTACTGATTTTGGTGGGCCAGAGTAAATTTTGGTACTTATTGGCCAATTACAGGCCTGTGTCGGCTTCTTTCTTTTCATACGCATTGGCATTCACATGATACTTCCTGGCCCTTGTAACTGGATTCTATTCCATTCTAGGTTCTGGAATATAGATCAGCAGTAGCAATATTGCTAGCATGTACCAGGTTCTGGGTTCAACCCCAGCACTTAAAAAAAATTGAACCCACTTTTTTATTGAGGGTCTACTTATGTTAAGGATGACAGTTATTCCTCAGGCTGCAAAGATAATGAAGGCAGAAATAACTGCTGTAGGATCGTGGTCACTTTACGAACAGGTCATGGCAGCTGTGGGTGGCAAAGTGATAAACAACAGCTCTGGACTTGAGGGAAGAGCAGTGAACGCCTCAAAATGCAGGCTCATAGTCACTGCAGAACAGTCCTACCCACAGAGGGGCCTGCAATCTAGAGAACACATTACTGTGGAATCTTCATGGCCCAAGCCTTCAGATTTGATCATAAGGTTAGTCAGGCTATCCCATCCAGACCTGTCTGGTCCATTCTGTTCTCTCTGAAAGCCAAAGAGCTTACCTGTGCTCCAGTCTGAGTCCTGTTAGAAGCCAGATACCATCCTTCCATGAACTTGGCCTGCTTAGGTCCCAATGCTCACTTCTCTCATGTCTGACTTAAAGCAAGACAGAGCAATAAAAAGCCTCCAGCTGGACACCCTTTTCTGAGACCTGGTTTCCTCTTCTATAAAGTGTAGGTGATAGGACATCCCCTTAAGGTTAAATGAAACCATCTACGTAAGCAGTTCGTGCAAGGCATGTATGTGTTCTGGGGGCCCCCATCTGCCTCTCTTCTCAAGACTGTGATTTCCCCAAAGGACTAGCCTTCCTTCCCACATAGCATAAACGTGCTTCAGTCATTTTCATATGGTCCTTAGCTACTGTGCCCTATTATGCACAGTGACTACCCCATCTTCAGGCATTAAGCCACTTTCCCCAGACCTCTTAACAGTATCCAAGGGGACAAGGCTCTGTTTTTACCCCTACAAGTCTTGGCAGAGATCTCTGTATTCCCACCCCATTTCCCACGTCAGAGCAGCAGAGTTGGACAGAATTTTCTAGCTGCTGAAACTGTTCTTCATCTGTGTCAAGATGGAAGCCCACACCAATCTACACGTTCTACTCAGCACTTGGAATTTGGTTAGTACAATTAAGAGATAGAAATCGTCATCAGTTTTCATTTCAATCACAACCCATTTCTTCAGTTCATGAGTATTATAACAGACACAGCCTATCTGACTAGGTGTATCCCTTCTCTGCTCCCAACCACTACATCATGAGGTTGCATAACCACACACAGTGAAGACCAGCCCCACAGACAACTCAACACACACCCACAGGCTCATGGCTCTTCTAGATGGGCCAATGATCACTCTTAATGCAATTGCCTCAATGCTGAGAAATCCACCTACCCGGTAACAACTTCTTTAGAGGTCACCAGAAGGTAAGGAAGAAACAGACCAAGATCTAGCAGGGGGACAGTGGCAGGCAGAGCAGAACAGAGGTATATAATTACACACCCGAGCCAGGGAGGATTACAGATGCTACAGACGTGGCTGTCAGGCAATATGATACTGTACAAGTGCAAAAGTGGCATGTCTACACAGTTGGCCAACTCTCCCTAAATCACAGCTATGTGAAAAACACATACACAGAGTCAGGAGTTAGGGACTAAATTAGTGGGATGGGACCGGAGAGGAGTGCAAAGGAGACTATCCAACGAGTGACACTTTTAAACCTCAGACTCACACAATGTTCGAAACGTTGGACTTTATCGGGAAATAGGAGGTTTCCATTGAAATGAAACAGTATCTAATTAATTAATTAATTAATTATTGGAAGAGCTGGAGAGATTGCTAAGTGATGAAGAATACAGAAGACTCTTTTGGTTTTTATTTTTTCTTTCATACAATACATCCTGATGGCAGTATTCCCTCCCTCTAACCCCATGATCCCCTCCTTCCTCCCCTCCCACTCCTACCACATCCCCCTCACCTGCAACCACCACCTCCCCTCTCCACCATACCCATTCCTCCATTCCTGTTCAGGAAAGAACAGATTTCCCAGCTGTATAAACTAAATCAGCACGGCATAGCAAGTTACAAGACCAAGCACAAACCCTCATAGCAGGGCTAGCTCAGGCAACCCAGTAGGAGGAAAAGGGTCCTAAGAGAAATCAAGAGTCGAGACACCCCCAATCCCACTCTTAGGAGTCCCACAAAAATATCAAGCTAACAACCATAACATGTTTGCAGAGGAGCTAGCACAGACCCATGCAGGCCCTGTGACTGCTGCTTCGGTCTCTGGGCGCCCCTATGAGCCTTGCTTAGTTAATTCTGTGAACTGTGTTCTCCTGATGTCCTTGAACACTCTGGCTTCTGCAATCCTTCCTCACCCTCTTGCACTGGGTTCCCCCAAGCTCCAGGGGCGGGTATTCAATAGGGATCTACAATTTGCTCTCTCTCTCTCTTCCTCTCTCCCCCCCCCCACCCCCAATGTCTGGCTGTGGTCTCGGCATCTGCTCCCATCAGCTACTGGATGAAGCCTCTCTGCTGATGACTCTTAAGACTGGTTAGGATCACTCTTCCAATGGACCAAGGTTTGATTTCCAGCACCCAGCATAGCCTACACCCAACTTTAACTCTAGTTCCAAAGAATCTCATACCCTCTCTGGCCTCCACAGGCGTGGGTGACATACACAGACATTCATGCTAAAAACAAACAAAAAAAAAAGTTATACATATAAAATAAAGGACAACTCTTTTTCAAAAGACAAAACTGTATTTTATAGATGTGGGGACTGAGGCTTGGGGGCTGTATTAGGTTCCTCAAGTCCACGCAGCTTGGGAGCCTTGTCACTGATATATGACACCAGAGGGTAGGACTTCAGAATGCCACCACCCTCAGCAGTCCAGGATTCCCAGCAAGGCTCAGGATGAAGGCAACAGAAGAGGTTAGTGAAATGGTCTCGCCATCCAATGAGAATGGAATGAGAATGGTAGGGCATCTGTACAGTTTGTGGGTCACAGCATCAGTGCAGTTTTGGGGCCATAGCATCAGTGCAGTTTGGGGACTTCAAAGGCAGGTCGATGACTTGAGAGCCACAGTGATGGGGTCAAGAGCATGAGTTCGGTCTTTGATGTGTCGTGTGGGCTGCACTGAGATACGTAAGTGAGCATGATCAAAAGCCAGCTGGAGACACTGAACCCATGGTGAGAAGTAGGGACCAGAGATACAAACCTGAGCTGAGAAGTACAGCAATAGGAACAAAATCTCAAAGCTTAGATAATAAAGAGACAACAACAACAATGCCCACAGTAGTGCCAAACAGGGCCATCAGTAAAAAGCTGCACTAACCACCCTGCATCCTGCGCTTCTCCAGTGTCGTTTCCCTCATCCTCTGCACCGCAAGCCTATGAGAAAAACATATGGACGTCTCGTTTGCCTTTGCGTCCTGCAGCTGTGCTCTCTTCTTCTAGCAACATGAGACAATTTAGGATTATCAAAATTCTCCTATCATAAAAATCCCAGAATGGGTCCTCCGATCCTAACATAGCCAAGCCAATGAACTCCTCCGAGTCCCCTAGCCCTGGTGACTGGTTCAGGAATAGCTGCAAGACCTCATCTCATCGGCTCAGTGGGCCCCAGGGAGACTTTGCTGGGAAAGCTTGAGACAAAGAGAAACAAACTTGGGTTTCTAATGAGAGGGTCCCAGGGGAACACAGCAACTCCAGCCTTCTTACCACCATTAAAATCTGATGGTGGTGAGCAGAGAGGTCAGAATGGAGAAGAAGAGTAGCTGGTGAGATGGCTCAGCTGTCACACCTGTCACACCGGTCAACCTGACCTGATCCCCCTAGGCCACGAGATGAAGGAGAGAACTGACTCCTGCAAGTTGTCAGTTGACCTCCATGGGAGTGACATGATCCCTGCTTGCTCACACAGGCAGATATAAATAAATGGTTGGATGATAGATAGGTAGGTAGATAGATAGATAGATAGATAGATAGATAGATAGATAGATAATAGATTACAGATAGATAATTGATAGATGATAGGTAGATAAATAATAGATAGATGATAATAGATAGGTAATTTTTTCTTTCTTTTTTTTTAGATATTATCTTTATTTACATTTCCTAGTTTCCCCTCCAAAAATCCCCTATCCCCTCCCACTCTCCCTGCTCCCCAACCCACCCACTCCTGCTTCCTGACCCTGGCATTCCCCTATACTGGGGCATAGAACCTTCACGGGACCAAAAGCCTCTTCTCCCATTGATGCCCGACTAGGCTATCCTCTGCTACATATGCAGCTAGAGCCACAAGTCCCATGATGTGTTTTCTTTTTGATTGGTGGTTTAGTCCCAGGGAGCTCTGGGGGTACTGGTTAGTTCATATTGTTGTTCCACCTATAGGGTTGCTAACCCCTTCAGCTCCTTGGGTACTTTCTCTAGCAGCTCCTTTGGGGGCCCTGTGCTCTGTCCAATAGATGACTGTAAGCATCCACTTCTGTATTTGCCAGGCACTGGCAGAGCCTCTCATGAGATTAATAGATAGATAATTGATAGACGATAGATAGATAGATAGATAGATGATAGATAGATAGATCAATGATAGAGTTTAAAAAACAAACTTTTAGAGTGAGAAGGGAAAAAATCAGATCCAAGGAGGACTTTTGAATCCTGAATCCCCATATGTCTACAATGGGATCATCTCTACTCATGTGAGCCAGCAGTCCTGTTTAAGATGAACTTTCTAGTATTTGCGGTTGCCTGGCAAAGAAACAGCCCTCATCCTCCAGTGGAAGAAAACGGACTTCAGGGAAGGAGCAGGCCAGGTGTGGCCTGCCCACAATTAATCCCAGCTGCCTGAGAGGCTGAGCCACGGAGATCACAGCTTTGAAATCTACCTGGGCCATATAAAGAAACACTGTCTCAAACCTTAAAATTAGGGCTAGATTTGTAGCTCAGTGGGAAACCTCTTGCCCAGTGAGCCCAGGGTTCTCTAGAGGAAGAGGGAGAAAGGACACAGGGAGAGGGGAGGGAGGAAAAGAAGGAGTCCAAATTCATCTATTAAGAAATTAAGTGGCTTCTTTATTGTACCTTAGGAAGCTGTCAGTAAAGGCAAACCACCTAACAAGAATGAGACAAATGTAAAACCATTAAGACCCGGCAGAAAGGTGGAGCAAGCAGACAGAGAGACAGAGAGGGTGCCGGGAAGTTCCAGATGATCCCAGTCTGATCTGGAATCCAAACCTCCCTGATGGCCCCAGTTTGCCCCAGTGGCTCAACGAGATTAGAGGTGAACAACTCAGATTATCTCACTACTTAAAATCCCTGCTACCTACACAGCACTACAGAGACCTTACCTCAAGTGTGCTACCTGCCCACTGGTGGCCTGAAACATCTGCAGCACCTATCTGTGTGAATCATGTGTGCTCTGTGTCTAAGGACAATTGATAGTGCCAGACTCTAGAGGGCCAGACTCACAAAACCCTCTTTGTTTTGTCAAAGGGAAACCACCATAAATTATCATAATTATTCACCTTTTCCCAACAGAAACATCCAAGGCCAGTGCATGCCTCTGGGATGAGGGAGAGTTGAAGCATCTCTTCCCTGGGTACTCTCTAACAGTTCTTGAGTTCATTCCCCAGTACTAAAAATATAAAAGAAAGAAGTAAAAGAGGGAGAGAGGGAAGGATGGAAGAAATGTGTAGGGAAAGAGAGAAAAAGAGGGAGGGAGAGGAAGGAAAAAGGTAGGAGGGTGCAGGGAGGGAGGGAAGGAGGAGGAGAGAGAGAAAAGAAAAAGAAAGAAAGAAAGAAAGAAAGAAAGAAAGAAAGAAAGAAAGAAAGAAAGAAAGAAAGAAAGAAAGAAAGGAAGGAAGGAAGGAAGAAAGAAAGAGGGGGAAGGGAAGGGAAGGGAAGGGAAGGGAAGGGAAGGAAGAAGGGGAAGGGAAGGAGGAAGGGGGAAGGGGAAAGGGGAAGGGAGGAGGGAAGGGGAAAGGAAAGGAAAGGAAAGGAAAGGAAAGGAAAGGAAAGGAAAGGAAAGGAAAGGAAAGGAAAGGAAAGGAAAGGAAAGGAAAGGAAAGGAAAGGAAAGAGGGAGGGAGGGCATTCAACTTGGGGTAGGGGCACAAGATGTTGTTATGCAGTCTGGCTGGGCTGCCTTCAAACTTGCTTTGTGGAACAACCAGACTGGCTGAAACTCAAAGCAGTCCACCTGCCTCAGTGCCTGAGTCAATGCTGAGATAGCAGGTTGGGTGTCAGTGCATCTGGTATAAATTCTATTTTTGAAGGTTCTTTTTTTTAAATTTTATACAAATTTTGCATCCTTCTCACAACAATCATATTTCTACATAAAGAAGTCTTTGGATATGTATCGGTTCAAGTACTCATCTCATCTCAACAAAGCCATCATCCACTGATGAAAGTTGTCGTCTGGCTTCTCGCATCCCAGGCATCTTGTGGCCTCTCCCACATTCAGCTCACCAAATCCCGGCCCAGACAATGACACATAACAACGGATTAGTGCTCAGCGACTGCCCAGCACCTGTTCTGAGTGTTCTACAAATATGAATTCAGCCTAGCAGCAACGTGGAGAGGTGAACTGAGAGTGATCTCATCGGTGCTGGGAGAACTGAGTCACCAGAGGTTATGAACTTGCCCAAAGTCACATACACTTAGGAATAGAGTTGGAAACTGTATGCTTCTCTAGTTCCTCCGTCCCCGGCACAGACCCTGAGCTGTCTGCCACTCAGTCAACAGAGTGCTTGTCTAGTTAGTGTGAACCAAGTCCAAGGTTCCACCCCCAGCACCCAATAAACTAAGCATACCTGTGATGCTAGCACTCAGGGAGGTGGAGGCAGGAGGATTAGGAATTCAAGGTCATCCTCGGCTACACTGCAAGTTAGAGGGGCCAACCAGGAACCCCTGAGACTTTGAAGAGGGGAGGGAAGATAAGTAGGCGCAGACTCTGGAGGAACTTGGACAAGTTGCATCTGTCGAAATTCTACATGCTCACCTCTGTAGCTCAGAAACGGTTGGATATCCACGCTAGTGAACCATTTGCCGCCACAGACAGCAAGCTACACAGAGGGCACTTCCACCATGTTTTCTCAACAACAACAACAACAACAAAAAATATCAGAGTCCACCCATCCATCAGCCCTAAAATTCTTTCACGCTGGCACATCTGTGCAGGGCATTGCCAGTTAACCATGACAAAGAAGGTCTGTTTTCATCTGTGGTGTGAGAAATTCTTTAAATCCAGAGAGAAGCAGAAAGGGGCTAAAGAATAAGATTGGGGGTTCCAACGGTTGTGTTGAAAACAGCGTAAAACAAAATAGTATGTGGCAAACTGTAGGGACTTTGTTTAGTGATGGTTAATGATATGCCTACGGGGTCCAGGAGGTAGAGTCCCAATCATACTCAAGAGTAGTGATGGGTGCTTTAAAGGTTCTGGGAAAAGCCAGAGAACCTAGGGAAGTGTCCTTCAGGAAAGCAGGGCAAATCAAAAGGGGCACTAGGACATTTGGCATGAGATGAAGAGTAATGGCCGCCTGTCTCTGGCTGGTCCTGTGCTCTGACCTTTTGAGTAAAAGGTTGTCAGCATCCAACTCTGACATGACCCAAGCGGTTTAAAGTCTTCTATCTAGTGAGGGACTGTACTGGCATCCGGCCCCACATGTCCTGCAAGCCCAAAGCTTTTCCCTTCTCAGTTTCTCTCAGGACACTTGGTCTCTAGTTGCAACCTGTGCTGTGTTCGGGGATTCACCAAGGCATGTCCAAAGCAGCAGCGCGGTAGTCCCGCTCCTAGAGGGAAGCCTTCCTTGTTTTCTCGTGCTCACTGTAAAGTGCGCATGGGTCTTTTGATTGAAATTTTCTGCTCTTTCTCTTGAAATTGCTTAATTGCGCCCACCCACCGGTAAGGTTCTTTATATCGGTGATGCTGCTGATCCTCTCTGTATCACTGTGCGGTACTTTTGAACGCCAGGTTTCCTTACATTTCTGTGAGGATGCTGCCCCCTGCAGCCCACTTTGAGCATAATAGCCATTGTGATGGATTATCTCATCTCGTTCCCACAACCCACGAAGTGAAAAACTGTTAGTATCCTCCTTTTTTGTTTTTTCAGAGGATAAATCTGACTTCCAGCAAAGTTAGGTAACTTGTCTTGGCAGAAACAGGCCACCTCTCTCCAGAATCCCCCGTACCAACACTGTTGTCCTGTGACAGGTATCCTCCATATTTAATCTGCCAGCTAACCGAAATTACTGGGGAAGGGGAAGCGAATTGACTCATTTTTGGCTGTGCGGCCCTCTCTGGGTCCATCCACAGTTCCAACAATAGCCCCGCGGTGTTAATGCAGATGCAGAGATATCCCTGGGAGAGCTTTGTGGGAAGGTGTGGTTGACTGACAACCAGCTGCCACACCCTCAGAATCTCTGCAGCACCTAAACTTAAGCCTTGCCCTCCTGGGGCTACTCAGCCAGCAACTGGGCACAAGCTTTCTAGACCCAAAGGGAGGTTTTGTTTTGTTTTGTTTTGTTTTGTTTTGTTTTGTTTTGTTTTGTTTTGTAGGTTCCAAGATGTATGGATTGCAGTGGCGCCTATCAGCATATCAAAGCACACGCTGACCTCAGGACTCCTTCACTTCATGTGCAAGCAACCTGCCCTCCTCCCTTCCTCCCCTACCTAACTCCCTCCAGCCCCTGGGATTTCCTCCTGCTCTCTCAAAGCTACCTAGCAGCTTCCTGCCTTCCTTCTCTCCCTGGGCAAATGTCAGGTCCACACTGTGATCTGAGGGTATGCCACAAACCAGGCTGTATCTTTGGGCTCACTGGTCAGCCAGTCTAGCCTGTTCCAAGCTAGTGAAGACACTGTGCCTCACAAAGATATTTTTTTCCTTTAAATGCAAACCGCTTGGAGAACAAAACTCAGTGTTGTCCCCTGCATCACACACACACACACACACACACACACACACACACACACACACACACACCCTACCATTGAAATGTAAGTGCCACTGTAGAGAGAAGACTTTTATGAGGTGACTAGGGCCTGGGGACCTGGCCCTCAGGAATACAGTAATACCTCCAGCAGAGAAGTGGATTGGTAATCACAGGAATAGGTTCAGATCAAAAGCTAAGTCATCCCTGTCCCCAAGCTCCTGTCTCTGTCCCTCTCCCCCACATCCTCACGCCATCTGAAACCTCTGCCTTGTCCAAGCACCGTGTGCTTGGCTTTCCCAGAGTTCTGAGCCAAAGAGACCTGCTCTTTATAAATTGTCCAGCCTCTGGTTGTCTGTTATAGCAGCACAAAACAAAGATACTGGATTTGCATCTCTCTAAAAGGACCCCCACGGAGTTTAACAAGGAGAATCTATAATTCTTTCTCTCTCTCATTATTTCGTACTTGTATGTGTGTGAGAGAGTGTGTGTGCATGCACATCTGCCACTGTGCACGAATCAAGATCAGAGGAGAGTTTTCAGGAGTCTGTTCCCCTTTCCTACCTTGGTAAGGCAGGCTCTCTCTTGTTTCTGCCAGGCCAGCCCGTGAGCTTCTGGTTCTCTTGTCTCAGCTCAGGGCAGCTCAACACAACATCCTTTTCCACCAAGATGACTAGGACCAACGACCGGTCACTGGGATGGTGACGAGTCTCTGGCATTGATGCTCCAATATAGGGAGTCTGGGGAAGGCAGTTTCTCACGCCAAGCCCTCATGGAACATTTTTCACACCTCTCTGCAAAGGCCTACACACCCCCCACTGCACACACACATTCAAGTGTAATCCCTGCCCCTTTCCTTGGGCTTTGTGCTTCCTGGAGCAAGCTCTACACTAAGGAGATCCTTGCACACAGGGTGCATAAATAAACTGCAGACAAAAAAAATGAATGATAATGGCTTGAATGACTTCCAGGGACTCATTGAAATTCCATTCCCTGATGCACAATTCCTGTGCCTGTGTATCTAAGAGGAACCCAGCACCACCACACGGACAGTAGAAAGACCCCTTGCAGATTCACACTGTGGCCAGGGCCAAGGGTTTGGAGAGGCAGAACTCAGAGCATCTAATTGGCTCTCTCACAGGGCTGAAAGGAGGCTTAAGTGGAGGTAAGTTCGCTATCCGTCAGTCATCCTGTGCACCACTAAACCTTAAAACCTTGCTGAGCTCATTAGCTCATTAACTATTTGGAAGATACATTCTCCCCGCAAAGGCCAACCAGAGAGGAGACTATGTTTAGCCTCATGGGGTACTAAAAAGTAAAATAAAGGCAACAAACAGCCATAGATCACAAGAGATTGTGTCCTCAATTTTGCAAAAGTCCTTGGTGAATTCTAACTTCCTGGTTTTACCAAGCATAGAGGCCAGAACGAAGGACCACTCTCTAAGGCAACTGGGGGACTTCCTTGGACAGCATTTTCAGGAAAGCCACAACCCCTGCTGGCCTTTTGGTTTCCCTGAAATCTGATCTAGAACATCCAATCAGGTGGCTCCAAACAGCAGGTGTCTGGAGCCTCACAGAACTGGCAAAACCATACCTTCCATGGCCTTAGCTGCTGACCCAGGACCTCAGATTGTCCTTAGAGAAACGGCAGGCTCATACCAAGGTACGTTCAGTTCAGTGGGGTGAGAGACTGGCTGCGACCGTCAGAAAAGTACACAGAATAGCTGAAAGGGAGGCTACCTTTGTAGCCCTTCCACTGCGGGTCTGTGTCCCACAAAATGTCTGTCTCTGCTAGAGGCGTGTTCCCCAGTGGAAATGCTAAGATGTAATAGAACTTTTATGAGGTGGGCCTCTCAACCCCAGAATACTAATGAAGCTCACACTAAGCTATTCAGCAAAGTAACCTCACACTCTTAGGGTCTCTCTGCATGAGGGATCCCTTCCTTGCTGTTTTCTGCCATGTCTTAAGCCATCAAAGAGAATCCCAGAGCAGATGTTGGTGACGTGATTCTAAATCCCCAAAACTGTGAGTTAAATAAACTGGTTGGCGTTAGGCTCGCACAAAATGCTTTGAGCTGACAAGTGAGGAACCATGCTTGCAACGGAAGTGTCCCACAAAGCCATGTCAAGGATGATTGTTAGCATCAGGCGCATCCGCGGACACCCGGAATCCGCTTCACATCCATCAGGCATCTTTACAGCCAACTCCCGGACCCAGCAAGAAGACACATCAACTCTAGGCGACAGTGTAGCTCCTGTGTCTGTCCCTTCACATATGCGCCATGCTCCACCCACAGCGTCACTTTGCGCATGCATCACAGCCCAGATAAAAGACCACTCTCCTTCCACGCTCTCCCGGAGGCCGCCTCCCACGGGAGACCTGCTGCATGGTGTGAGTTGTTCGGGACTGTGATGCTTATTTCTAACCTTGGTACTGCCAGACTCGGTGTTCGCAGTCCCACCACGTAGGTCCAGACGACTTCGCAGTTCTGCCGCCACCACGCCGGCACGGAACCCACTGCCACATGGGTTATGCCCACGGGCCTTAACATCACCTTCAACAAGTTGTCTGTTACACAGGCTCACTTTCTGGCTTCTCTCCAACCGAACACCAGCGATTTGGTAAGCTCCCCGCCCTAGTCATCATACAGGGTCCCTGGTCTCAAGGGGTGGCTGGCCACTGTCTAGTGGTTCCAGAGACTGAGTAATTCACAGTCTTTATGACTGGCCTCCTTGCTGACTCCTCAGTTTAGGACATTTTCCCATGGGTGAGATTTTCCTCACTCCTCTGAGTTGGTTCTTTTTCTCACTACTGCAAAACCTTGGGCCTGGTTGAATAGTTCTCCTGGTCTCAGCTCAGGGGCTGGCCTGAGTTCAGACTCCAAGTTCGCAGCATAACTACCTGGTCACGTGACCTGATGGTCGTTTCTGGCTACAAAATTTGTCCTTGGGACGCTGGACCGGGCAAGTGGCTAGCTTCTACTCGCCCAGGGGGTGCCTTGTCTTAAACTGTGTCTTCAGGCTCCGTCCGCACTGGGATGTCTCCTGGAAACCCTCAAACAGCTAAATCTAGGGTCTGACTTAAAGGCCTCCAAATGTATCCACCTTTGCCATCAAGTCTGGCCCTGTGACTAGTTAGATAACGACTCCGAGGGGACGCCTAACAGCACTTTTGATCCTACCATTTTAAAGAATCTTCATCATTACTGCCAGCGATCTGGAAAATGGAAAGAGGTTCTCAGTGTCCAGGCTTTTTCTCATCTTGGCTCCAAGCTCCTCCTGCTCTCCAACTCAGCTCCTATTAGTTATGAAATCTCAACCAGAAGAAATTTCCACTATTCTTGATTCAGCTAATGAACCTCCCGCTTACCGTCCCCTGACCTGCCTCTACATTATCTCCTGCATCCCCAGCCTCCTCAGCCTCTCACCGGACCTCTCCAGGGCCTCCACGCTCAGCTTTGCCAGACCCTGTGCCAGCTGCAGGCCGCTCCAGCTGTCCTACACTGGTACTCATTTTCAATCTCTCAACCACTTGCTATCAATCTACAGCTAACCCTACCGACACATCCCCCCTACCCAGCCTAACCCAGCTAGCTTCAATCCTTCCTTTAAGGGAAGTCGCTGGGGTAGATGTTCTGATTAGGATAAATATTTCCTTCTCACTAAATGAGCTCTCTCAAATTAAAAAAAAAAAAAAAAAAAAAAAAAAGACTGGGATCTTATACCTCTAACTCCTCTGCCTCTATTAAATAATTTCAACATATCACTCAATAGTTTGGCTCAGTAATAATTTGGCTCAATAGTTTGGCTCCCAGAGGAGCATAGGCGAGTTTGGGAACAGGCTAGAATACATGCAGACAAAGTTCACCAAACCAACTCATCATACTTGGTCAGACCTGAGACGGTAACTGACCAGGAGCCTCAGTGGAATTATAACACCCCAACTGGAGACCGGTTCATAACCTGCCTCCTCTCTGGTCTTTGCAAGATTGCCCTAAAACCAAAAAATGTTGGAAAAATCCCAAGAGGTCATCCAGGAAAAACAAGAAAGCCCATCTTCATTTTCAGAGCACCTTACAAAGGCCCTGTTACAATAAACTAATTTAGACCCACAGGGCCCACAAGGTAAGCAACTCCTGATGACCTACTTCTTTTCCCAGAGCTACCCCGACATCAAGGCCAAACTTAGATGCTTGGAGGGGGGACCCCTAACCCCACAGGCAGAAGTCTTGGCGCTGGCCTTTAAAGTGTACCACGAGAGGGATGAAAAGACCCACAGACAAAAATACCTTATGCTGGCAAAGGCAGTACAACCAGCTCGGCTCCAGCCTCCACCAGACTTTCTGGCCTGCTAAGAGTCAGGAGCCACCAGGCTCCTGTGTCAAATGTAGTCAACAGGATCACTACCTTGTTGTGAGGGCCTGCCCTATCCCCCACAAGCCACCAAGGCCATGTCCAAAGTGCCATTAGGAGAGACGCTGGGCTGTTGATTGTGCCCTTACGCCACTCAGGACAGAGGGACATCACTCCCTGATTGCTCTGCAGCTGATCTTCTAGGCCTGACCATGGATCTGAAGGGGCCCGAGCTCCCTTGACCCAACCACTTCCATCACCAGCAAGGAGCTCTGGGTAGTTATCATGATATCTGGGTGACTCATCTCCTTCCTCTTGGACACTGAGGCCACTTACTTGGTCCTGACAGAGTTGCGAAGACCCACCTTTCCTTCTCGTTTCCCTACTGTCAGGGTAGGGAGACAGCCTTACCTTCCTCACCAGACCCCACGACTTAGTTGCATTTTTAGGAGTGTTCTTCTCACCCATTTTTTTGGTAGTGCCAACATGTCCTGCCCCCTTATTGGGAAGGGATCTTCTAGCCAAAGTGGGAGCCTCCATTTCTTTTGCTCCCCCATTTGCCTAAACCCAAGCTTGCCAGTAGCCCCTCGCCTCCTTCTAGCCATCCAACCTACTACCTCTAACATGTCATTTCCTTTGCCAACCTCTCGGGTAGACCCCTGAGTCTGGGACATTCAGAAACACTCTGTTGCTAAACACCATTCTCCTTTTGTCATCCAATTACAAGACCCTACCAGGAGGACCCCACTCTCTTAAACTCCAGAGGGTGTCAAGACCACCCACCTTGTCCCCAATCTCAAAATATGAGACTCCACTCCAGCAGCTGCACTGGGCCTCATTGGATTAGACATGGGTTTCTCATCCTCCCCTGCTGTTCATCTCCATCCAGAGCAGACCTTACATCTGGAGATTCGAGGTTCAAAAAATCCCCGCTGATAACAAGCAGTCTTTCCAAATAGGGTCAGGAAATTACTCCATAGCTGGATGCCAGGAGCCAATCCAAATTGTGGTCATCCCTATATCTACCACTCCATCTAAATATTATGACCTCTTTGCTTCCTCTTTGATAAGACAAAAGATGATTGTAAAAAAAATGGTGAGACAAATATGGGGGCTGCCCATATTGGTCTTGCCAGATATATATATATATATACATATATATATGTGTTAGGCTCACAGAACAATCATTTCTTCTATCAATGATGCAAGACCCTCATCTTTTATATTCAATACCCATGGAATCCTAGGTGGGAAACAGGTGTTGTGGGTAAGCTCTACTGTAAAAATTAATCTGGGTCCCCAATAAGTACTATTCACATCCAGAGAAAATATGTCTCAATTCCCCAGTCTCTAGAAATTGAAGAAATAGAAGTAATCAGACACTCCTCAGAGGTCCTTACTTCCTTGACATCCCACCTCATAAATGGCACTAATCTGTCATTTTGCCTTTTGCTTCAGACTCTGACATTGGCATACCAACTCCTTAATGTCACCTTTAAATAGTGCTGGTTATGCCTACCCCCTGGAACTAACTCACAATTGCCACTACCACCCTCTCCAGTGATACTGCCAAGTAACCTTGCCTCACCTTTTATCAGCTGCCCTGTCTCTGATGTTGCCACGACCCCATACCTTTTCTCTATCATTGTTTTTGGTGTGGCAGACTACGTTAAGGCATCCAGGACACATTCTGTAGGAACGCTAAGCTCCCTACACTGCAACAGAACCGTAACCCTTGATATCTCACCTCTGCCACAGTGCCCTGTAGACCAAAACACGTCAATTTTCTGTAGCACTCAGGTATATCTTCGTCTACCTGCCAGCTGATCAGGAGTCTTCACATTGGTGATCCTTTTCCCGAATCAGGAGTAACCCATGGAAGAGGGCCTCTACCAACCTAAGCTATAGACTGCCCAAAATAACAAGAGTACAGTTTAAATTGTGCCACTCCTGATCTCTGCAGGAATAAATATAGGTGTTGGTACCAGAACAACAGGGCTGACTACCTCTCTAACCTTATAGTTAGTTCTCTTCCTAGCTTGACAATGGCCTTCAAGACATAGGCCAAACCATGGTCACCCTGCAAAGACAGATCGATTCCCTGGCAGCAGTGGTGTTTCAGAAGTGACGGGAACTAGATATTCTTACAGCTAAATAAGGTGGCATTTGCCCTTTTCTCCAAGAAGTGTGCTGCTTCTACATCAACCAGTCTGGCATAGTAAGAAGCAAAATCCAGCAGCTACAATCAGACATCCAAAAACACAGAGAACAACGTGATGCCTCTAATTCCTGGATATGGAAGTGGATACTGCCTGTCCTCACCCCTCTCCTCCTCGTTTTTCTGGCTTTACTATTTGCTCCCTGCCTCATCAACCTTGTCTCCACAGTCCTCCAACAACAAATTCAAAAAATTTACAACCAATCAGTCAGTTTTCTTTTACAGGATTACCAACCACTGTCCACAGAGGAGCCTGATGCGAACAACCATCCAGTGAGCCCTGATGGTGGGGATCGATGGTGGGGTTCAGGCAAGCCCTCTTTCCCCTCTCTTTATGATAAGGAGAGGAATGTTAGCATCAGGAGCATCCAAGGACAGCTAGAAGCGACTTCACAGCAATCGGGCATCTTTACAGCCAGCTCCCGACCCAGTGATGAGACAAGTCGTCTCTAGGTGACAGAGTAGCTCCTGCATCTGTCCCTTCATATATGCACCATGGCCACCAGCGCACATCCCTTTGCGTATGCATCACAGTCCAGATAAAAGACTTGTCCTTCCTGCCCCCCCCTTCTTTCCTTCCACCCTCTTCCAGAGGCTAACTCTGACCCCCTCCTAGTAAACCTCCCACATGAGACCTGCTGCAAGGTATGGTTTGTTCAACGCCTCTTATTTTTAACAACGATGGAGCATAAACCTAAACTCATCTGCAGGATCTTTGAATGTGGCAAACTTTACTGACCACCACAATAGTTGAAGACAGAGATGATAAAGATGGCTGCCCTGGAGGCCAATATCTGCCATCAAATTAAACATTATTTTTGCAGATTTCAACTTGCCATGGAACATTTTTTTTTTCGAGACAGGGTTTCTCTGTATAGCCCTGGCTGTCCTGGAACTCACTTTGTAGACCAGGCTGGCCTGGAACTCAGGAATCCACCTGCCTCTGCCTCCCAAGTGCTGGGATTAAAGGCGCGTGCCACCATGCCCGGCTCATGGTACATATTTTTAAAAGAACAGATGGAATTGAATGAAGGCTGGGTGCCTTTGGAAGTCATGACAAAATTCAACAGGTTAAGTTGTCTGACAAGAGACTTTAACATAAGTGTGCAAGCACTAAGTATATAAGTGTGAGGAAACCACACTCGGAGGATCTACACAAACACACACACACCCTGAAGTCCCTGAAAAGCATAAAGATTATGTAAGAAGTAGATCTGTTTCTAGTAATTGCTTCTCAGCGATGCAGCCCCTGAGGACATAGGTGATAAAGGTCAGGTGCCAAATACTCAGATGAGAAGAACTTTGCCCAGAACATGTAAGGGATCAGTATTTGCTGTGTCTGATGGTATTTAATCTGTAAAGAAGTCTGTAGAGTCCCTTAGCCAGAAGTACAAAGACACACACTTAGTGATATGCTTTAAATGTTACTGTGAAGAGGAAATAAAAGAGGGAGGGAGACAGAGGCAGAGATGAGCAGAGAGACAGAGAGGGGCAGAGAGGGACAAAGGGAGAGACCAAGAGGGACAGAACGGGGGACAGAGAGACACCAAGAGGGCAGGCAGACAGGGACAGAGAAAGTAAGCTTAAGAACACAGAAAAATAAAAAACACAGGGAAGGCAGAAACAAGCTCTCTAGCAGGGAACGCAGGATGCTTGCTGAACTTTCGAGTGATTTAGATGCCCAGACACATAGAATTTACACATCCTCTTCTTATATCACAGTGAAATAAAACAGATAGACACTTTCACAGGAGCAAAAGAGAAAATGGCTCCCTTTTAAGAAAAGGCTCAGGATGCACTGGAGAAAGCCAAAAGGTGCAAATAACATAACCTACAACTGAAGCAGGAACATGACTTAGAATGTGCTAGAAGGACTGCGAGAAAGAAGAGTTGAAAGTGACCACAGAGGATCAGCCAGGATCCCTAAACAAGAGGTGAGAGGTCAGAGATTTAAAGGAGGGGAGGCTGAGCTGCCCATCCTGGGGCAGCTGAAGGAAGAAGAAGTCTGTTCCAGGAAGAAAGAAAAGGCTTGGTGATGGGGGTGGGGGAATAGGGAAGAGGATGGGGAGTCGGGGGTGAGGGTGAGTGCAGGACCAAGGAAAAGAGCAAGAGATAGAAACCACCAAGATGAGCTCACATCAAGGCAGGAGAAAAGAAAAAGTGGTACCAGAGGAGAGTTTAATAAGCAACATTTTTATTCACCTTAGATTTTTTTAAACTGTCTTTATCTTTGGAGGCTTTTAAGAAAAAAATACTTGAGTCCAGCACTCAGTTGTATACAAGGAAAGCTTTAGAACGAACAGTTCTGCTTGCTTTCAGATGCCTCAGAGACGAAGGCAAGGGCCTTCCTCTTAACTTAGCCTATGTGCTATGGGAATGTATCAGGACAAACTTGCTAAGTATATACTTTATAAAAATAGAAAACTTTTAAAAACTGGAGAGGAATTAAGGTAAAACATTTGGCATCAACTGTGACCTACACATGCGCGCGCACACACACACACACACACACACACGCACACACACACACGCACACACACACACACACAAAACCAAAAATGCTAAAACAAAACAAAACCTGTATTCTTCAAACTGATTAAAATTGTGGGAAAATGCTATATATATCTCACCACAACTTTTAAAGAGGTGTGCGTTTTATTGGTTTTTATGTGTGTATCAGCAGGACAGTAAAGAAAGCATTACAAAATATTTATTTTTAAAAGAAAATACTATTACAAGGAGAACAAGGCGGGGAGAGTTTTTATGCCCTTGGTCTTTTTATGGCGTAGTTTATTTTGTCTGGAGACTTTCTGGCACCCTTGGAATAGGCTCAGATACCTAGGCATCACTGGCAAAGGGCTAGGAGCCAAATAGAAGACCCAAGGGACTGAGAAATGCATGTGTATTTGAGAGTTGGGCTGAGAGCACCATCCCTTAGGAGTCAGTTTGATTTGGGTCTGAGCTACCAAGTCTGGGACCACAAACATTTTATGTTTACAATGCTGCTCTGTGCTTTATGTGGTAAACAGAGGGAGGAGGGGGAGAAAACGGCCAGGAGTTGGCTTGGCCACTCAGGGACTTTCTGTCTGATTTCAGGAAAATGTCTCAGCTTCCCTGAACCCGTTTGCCCCATGTGTAATGCATGGCATGTGTAATGCATGGCATGTGTAATGCATGGCATGTGTAATGCATGGCTAGCATATGCCCATTTCTATTACGGATGCGTCTTTTTCTATTAGATGCTTGGGTGGGCCAGGCGCTTGGAACTCACGTGATCCTTTGGCCATCAGTCTTCACAAGCGTCCTGTGGGCCGGGCACGATCCCTATGACACAAATTAGGAGACCAAGGTAGATGACACCAGTGTCCACTCTCGTCTTCCTTCTGTTCTTGTGACAAAAAAAAAAAAAAAAAAAAAAAAAAATTCTTATTTAACTAATTTAAAAAATTTAAAAACTGACAAGAAGCAACCTAAGAGGGAAAGAGTTTACTTATTTCAGTTCACAACTCCAGGCGATAGCCCACCATTGTGGGGAAATCACAATGGCAGGGGCTTGAAGCAGCTGGTCCCATCCCACATCTCTGGTCACAGAGAAATGCATGCCTACACAACAGAGAGAAATCCATGTGTGCATACACAGCAGAGAGAAATGCATGTGTGCACTCATGCACAGCACAGAGAAATGCACATATGCATAGCAGACAGAAATCCTGTGTGCATACACAGCAGAGAGAAATGCATGTATGCACTCATGCACAGCACAGAGAAATGCATGCATGCATTCATAGCAGACAGAAATCTGTGTGTGCATACACAGCAGAGAGAAATGCATGCATGCTGCTTCGGGGCTTGCTAACGCACAACTAACTCTCTTCACTCTTACACAGTTCAGGAACCAATTCAGAAATGGTGCCTTTCACACTCAGGGTGAATCTTCCCACCACAATTAGTTAAGATCAGACCATCCTTCATAGACATGCCTGCAAGCTCACTCACTGAGACTCTCTTGCCAGGTTGTGTCAGGTTGACAAAAGTCTTCATCCCAGTTGTATGGCAACTTCCACCTGGCTCACTCTCCAGGCACTTATTTGGCTGCCTGTGGCTACCTGATACCTCGAGGTGGCTTGGCCACATAAGGCAGCCTGGAATGGCCAGTGAGTTAAAGACCCTGGGAAGAGCTCTCAGCCAACAAGAGCTGGAGGTTGTTGAGTACATTTCCCAGACCTTCTCTGCAAAAAGAGAACCATGAGCTGTGCACAGACAGCCTGATCTCCAGTCGAGCACAGGCCTTGAACCCCCATGACCCTAAGCCCTGGCTCTGACTTTTTTTTTTTTTTTCAAGACTGGGTTTTTCTGTGTAGCACTGGAACTCACTCTGTAGACCAGGCTGGCCTCGAACTCAGAAATTCACCTGCCTCTGCCTCCCAAGTGCTGGGATTAAAGGCCTGTGCCACCATGCCTGGCTCCCGCCTTAGCTACAGCCTGGGACAGCCCCCTGCAGAGAGGTGTGTGGCCATCAATCAATGCCCCGGCTCCTGATATTATGTCTCCACCCCCACAGTTACCTGGCAACAGCCAGGATGGCCCAGCCCACTATAAAAGTAGCTGCTTGCCCCCTCCTCTCTCTCTTACTCTCTTGCTCTTGCTTTTGCTCCCGTGGTCCCCCTTTCTCCACGTGGCCATGGTCAGTCTCTACTTCCCTACTCTCTCCCTCTCGCTGCCTTTCTACAATAAACGCCTTAAAACCATGGACTGCCTCTTCTCATTGTGATCTGCTGTGCTGGAGCAATGAAGCAGGTCTTCCCATAAGGAGCCATGAGTCTAAACTCCAATCGGGAGGCCTTCTTGGCCACCAGCCAACCCAAACCATCCACCAGACCAAGCCAAAGACTCTCATCCCCGCAGAACCCAGCCGGAGCTCTCCTCCCTGCCCTTTTTCCTTCGGCCCCTGGGCCAGAGTCCATCCTTGGGCTCCCCCAAACCCACGCTCCATTCTCAGCTCTTCTGTGATATCCAGCACCTGTGTTATTCAAGACTGAGAACCTCTGTGTGGCCCAGGGACGCCAGAACCAGCACTTCCTCCGTACCCAACGGCGTCTGTGGTGCCCGAGAGTTTGAGCCTGACTCAACTCCAGCAGGTCTGCAGGGACTCCAAACTGCTCCTTCCTCACCCCAGGAGCCCAGGTCCTGTGGCTTCTCACAACCTGACGCCTGCCCAGCGGTTCCATGGGGGTGCATACAGACAAACTTCCTGCATCCAGCCTCGCCCAGTGACCCTAGCCCCGGGCGGACGCGGGACCCCACTTTTCGTCCCACAGAGAACCCAGGATATATGCGCACAAACTCAGAGGCCTGGTGTAGATGAGATCAAATCTCCTCTTGGTCCTGCTTCCTTCTTTACAACCTAAGAGCAGCTCCCAGACAAACTGTGTGCACACAAAAGCTTGTCAGGTTTGCTTTCTAGCAAATGTAAAGTAAGACAGCAACTGAGGGCTAGAAGCCTGGTACCTTGGCTGAGCTCCTGGTGAAGAAAGACCCATTTCTCGTCCTGGATTTTCTACCTTATTAACTTGCCCGAATGTTGGTGACACACTACAGATGAATTTGGGAGGTTCCTTGCAAAGCGTGTGGTCACAGACCTGCCCCTGGATCTTTACATAGGCTCTGTGATAGAAACGCTGGTAAGTTTGGGGAATCATTTGACAAGAAGTGGAGACTTAGGGCCTTAAGAGCAAAGTGACTGCTTAATAAAGGCCCCCCTGACAGGGTGCTCCTCTACTTCGCATCCACTTCCGGTGCGTTCACCAGTTCCCTCTGCCCTTTGGGGCACCTCTTAATGGCACCATTCAGGTCCTCTTTCCCCCTAGCCTATTTCGGGCTCAACCCAGAGATGGCAGAAAAGAAAAGTTATGGGCTTCTTAGCCTCCGTATTTCTCCTCGAAAGGGTTCTACTACATCCAACTACTTCAACTGAAACAGACAGACAAAACCCGTTGGACTTTCGTAAGTCTTAAGACAGGAAGAAATGCTGTCCGTTTATTAAAACCCCAGAACCCTTTGCAATCAATCATTCACGGCTCCAGCTTTCCCCCGGGGTACTCTCGAAGCTCACCCTGGCCCCTACAGTAGCCACTTACAACTTCTGGCTGTTGTAGAGACCGGAATGTCCCTACAGTAGCCACTTACAACTTCTGGCTGTTTAGAGACCGGAATGTTTCTTCTCATCTCCTGCCCACACCTCAGCAAATCTCCCCTTCCTTACATTCTTCTCTTGAATGCCTGGAGGTACCATTTCCTTCCTGTTGAAACCCAAACTCGCCTGGAGGTCCTAGCGACCCGTAAGAAGGCAGAAAATCAAAAATTTATGGAGCAGATGCCATTTTCTAAGTCCTCTCCTCCTCACTCCTCCCAGCAAAGCCATGAAGATGATTTTCTCTGTTTACGAAATAAACAACTTGAGGCTGAGAAGTGAACCCGGGGACGGCTCCAGGTCACTTAGATTTGGTAGTGCCCCTCCGTCCCCTTGCCACAAAGACCACACTGTTGCTGCCTTAACCTGCTTTTAGCACAAATATCCATAGGGACCAGAGCCCTCCAACCTTGCCCTGGTCACCAAGAACCTTGTGCCTCGGGTGAGGGTGTAGCATCTTTGTGGCGAGTGGGCTTTCCATGAATGGAAACAGCCTTTCCCTTCTGCTAGAGGAGGCAGGATTTCACATGAATGTGTGATGCCTGGCCAGGAGCCAAGAATAAGAGCAGGAAATGGGAGCCTGCGTGAGATAACTGCCCTGAACATGGCGGGGAGGGGCAAGATAAACAGAGGCCATTCAATTTTGCAAAGCATCAGAAAGCCCAGTAGATTAGGGACAGCCTTTGGGGAGACCACAGAGGCATTAGGGAAGGGGGGTCAGCTGTGGCAGTGAGGAGCCACAGTGCTAAGTGCTGGCAGAGCAATTAATGGGGGGAACAAATGGGTCGGAAACCACAGGATAAGGCAAAACCCAAGAGCAGGCCAAGAGCAGGCGTTTGAAACGTTAAAGAAACTGTAATGCGTGCACACACGCACACAGAGGCCAGCGTTTGTGCTTAGCAGCTGAAAATGTCTGACACAACGATTTAGAATGGAAAACATGTGGGGTCAGAGGCAGCTGCAATTGGGTTTAGCAGATTGAGACCCGGAGAAACTTGTCCCTGTGGGCATTAGGGAAGAGGAGGGGAAGGGGGAGAACTACTTAGAAAAGAGAGGGAGAGTCCAGAATTCTAAATGAAGACATGAGGATGAAGGAGTCCAGCAGGCTTTTCTCCAATATTTGACAATTATGAATAAAGTCAAAAGTTCTGGTTGGATTGTGCGCCCCACTGGGAGAGTGCCAGCCTCCAACTCAGATGCCAGACATTCTCGACAATTTCCAGCCACTTAACACCCCTATTCCCACCACTTTACAGACTCTGCTTCTCCCACCCACTCTGTAAGTTGGTTATCATCATCCTTGTACAGATTTGGAAACTGAGGCACATAGAGCTTCTTGTAACTTACCCAAGGTCACGTGTGTTACTGCTGAGGAGCCAAGAAAGGAAATCAATGGGGGCGCCCTTTTCCCTTCCATGACCCCATGGCAAATCCCCCCAAAATGTGGGTGTTCAAAAAAAAAAAATATATATATATATATATCCTTTCAGAACAGGAAACAGGCATGGAACTGGAACAAATGCTGGCCCTGGACTTTTACTTGAGTCCAGTAGTCCCCAGAAGGAGAAATCCTGAAGGCTTCTGAATTCCACTCTTCCATCTCAGGACCAGCGACTTGACTCCTCTAAGCGCCAGAATCCCAGACAGTAGGGAAGCACATATTTTTCCAAGCCCAGTAGCACATACTCCAGCCATCCATACATTCATTTATTCATCCACCAAACTATGTTCAATGAAAATATTTTTCCAATAAGCAACCAAAAGGTGCATGGTTCGTGTTTCCTTAGGGTTTGCTTTTTCTTTTTCTTTTTAGCACATTTCCAATTAATTCGTTGCAGCAGGTCCTCCAGCGTCCCCTCCGAAGCCTTGGCTCAGCTCATAACCAGCACCCTGCTCTCTTCAAAACATTTATGGTGGCGCAACAGCCCTGTCTTCTTCTTTCCAGCAGTGATTGTGTTTTCTCCGCAGCCACCCTGGCAGCTGGGGAGGCCCTTTCTTTAGCAAATATGAACAGTAGAGGCTCTTTATATTCTGTTCTCTGAGCTGAAAAAGGAAATTGAAAGAGTGCTTTGTAGAAAGCTCTAGAGGGGAAAAAAAAACATGAATTTGACTGGTTTTATTGGAAATCTAAAAATCTTGGAGGAGACCATGAAGAAAAAATTTCAAATGACAAAACATTCTGGGCTGATGTGAGACCTAGTGCCAGGTTTGTACTGACCGACTCATCCCTGTCTGCTGAACAGCAGTTAATAGGAAACATTTATAATTTCCCATGATCACCTGCCTGCTTTGTGACTCAGCTACATGTCCCACTAGCAGGGCCTTAGAGAGCACAAGGATATCATAGGTGTATGTCCGGTGACACAGCTGAGATGTGTGGGGCATCTCTCCTCCAAGGGGATAACCTGGGCTTCTTCATACCATGAGAGATGTCTCACTAGCAAGGATGGGCAAGCATCAATACAGGAACACTTCTAGAGTGTTCTGCCACCCCTGTAGCCAGATCAAATGACACAGGCAGCCCTAGCTCAAGCAGTGGAACTTAGATGCCCATCTTCGTTATTGGAGCTGGAGGGGAAAAAAAAAGGTAGCCATTTTCTTTTCTTTCTGCAGCATGCATTGTGCCAACTGATACCTTCAATTCCTCTATAATCAGGCTGTGTGCAGCTCACCACACTTGCCTGGCAGTTTTTGTAGGTTCTGGTCTGGTGATCAGAATTCCAGTCTTCACGTATGCATAGAAAGCACATAGCCACTGAACCATCTCCCAGCCCCTGGTTTTATTTTGAGACAGGGTCTCCAAATGTTGCCCAGGATAACACACACACACACTATTGATCCTCCTGCCTCCTCCTCCTAAATGACTGAGATTACAGGCATGCCCAGTGTGCCTTCTCTATTTTTGTCCCCCACAAGAAAAGAGAGCAAGTTTTGTTGGGTCTCTTTTTATGACCTCATTCCTAAGGACACACCCTCAGGACATGACCTTCTAAAGACCCCATCTCCTGATACCATCATATTTAAGAGTATGATTTTTACATCTAATTGGGGGTAGGCTCAAACAGACAGCACATCATCCTTATCAATAGACAAATATAGAGACCTGATCTCTTACCCAAACTTAGGGCAACTCCTCCCAGCGTCAGAGCCTCCCTCAAGAGTCACCTGGGGCTTTTGTGGAAACCACTTAGCAGTCTGACTCCTCTTTCTGTTGAGTTGTACTTCCTGCTCTTCCCAGCAGATAGCCTGAGCACACCCCAGGTCTAATCTCTTCCAGGTCTGCTCAATTGGGAACAGGGGATAACGCCTGAGGACTTAAGGTGGAGCCTGGAGCAACCCAACAGCCACATCAAAGAGAAACCCATCCCTGCTGGCATGTGGAGGTACCAGCAGGCCCTGACACAAGATGGTGGAGAAACTGGTTAAGCTTCTGCCAGTGGTAATAAGAGAAGCTGAAAATGAGGCAGTAGGACTGAATGCTAAACAGCAGCGTGAGCCTTGAGAAAAACCTTGTCAAAAGACTCAGTCGTGATCAGCAGTCAACTACAAACTGAGCACAAGAGCATCTTCAGTACCACATAGAAACACTTTCATCCGTGGCAACAGAGAGGTTAAAGTCTCAGCCTGAAGGAGATCTGCTGTAGAAAGCTGAGGATGGAAATCAACAAAGCCTTATAGGACTGGGTCAAAGCCTTATATTCTTAAATAAGTGATAAAGGCATAATGCCTATCTAAGAGTAACAATATTAATTTTAAATTTTGAATCAATATACAGATTTATACCAATGAAAACCTTAATTCTATATCAATATATAATTTCTATATCAATGTTAAGAAATTATAACTTCACCAGGCGGTGGTGGCGTACGCCTTTAATCCCAGCACTTGGGAGGCAGAGGCAGGTGGATTTCTGAGTTCGAGGCCAGCCTGGTCTACAGAGTGAGTTCCAGGACAGCCAGGACTACACAGAGAAACCCTGTCTTGAAAACCCAAGAAAGAAAGAAGGAAAGAAAGAAAGAAAGAAAGAAGGAAAGAAGGAAAGAAAGAAAGAAAGAAAGAAAGAAAGAAAGAAAGAAAGAAAGAAAGAAAGAAAGAAAGGAAGGAAGGAAGGAAGGAAGGAAGAGAAAGAAAGAGAGAAAGAAAGAAATTAGAACTTCAATTTTGCATCAATTACAAAGATTTTTAGTAATGTAAGATTATGGCTACACAATGTTTTCTTCAAGAATAAAATTTAGTAATCCATCCCATCTATTTCCTCCCTGTTCAAAATTATGACCATTTACAAATTATCCTTAAAATGACGACCTATCTATAATTCGTAAAATAACCGTTACCAGATACCCACACCCAGGGACTTGGGCTGATGACTCTCCAAGGCTTCTTCCTACTGAATAGGAGCAATGAGAAATTCTCTAAATGAGTGGGGAGAGGTAGAAAATTAGAAAAACTGGTTAGACTTAAGAAGGCTACCTTTAACATCTGTTATCCAGTCTCTGCATGTTTGGAAGGTTCAAAGATTGACTAAAGTTCTGACTGGATCTGTCTGGAAGGTTGGATAGAGTAAGGTCATCTGGAATCAGCAGCAACCCTAAAGCAGCTCTGGAAGCTCTGGACAGCGTCAGGAAGCAGGGGCTGGAACAGCATCAGGAAGCAGGGGCTGGAACAGCATCAGGAAGCAGGGGCTGGAACAGCAGGTCATTTCAGCATCCCTGAGGATGAATCTTGTCAGAGCTGCGCATTCTGCAATATATGAACCTCACAACCAAAATTTTTGGACCATTAAGATTTTTGTATGGATTGTGCAGGGTGCACAGATCAGTTAAGGATGAAATTTTGCTTCTTGTTTGAGCAGGTGAAAGACAACTGTCTTTTTTATGAGTTAATTTTATCAATAACCAAATGTAATAAATCTTCATCCATGCCATGTGGTGGATGGCACAATGAATCTTTACCTGTCATGTTTGATTTTTTCTCAAACTTTTCTAGTTCTTCAAAGGGTCTCCCCTGTCATATCTGATCCACGTGACTCTGGGTGGCATCCAAAGCCCTCTCTCCTCTCCTGTCAACACAAACACAGAGCCTCTCTCCCAAAAGAACACGTTCTTGGTCCAGTAATCAGAAATCATTAAATGTTTAGCTTGAATTCTCTCCCAGAGGAATTTTAATATAACTACTAAACTCATAATCACACTCATTTTGATAATCAAAACAATCCAGAGCAATCTAAACAAATATTAACCATCGAGACAGTGCTTCTCTTGTCTCCTGCCCTGACCTTCATGAGAGCAAGTCCTAAATTATTTATATAATGTAAGCTTAAGTCCCCTTCTGCTTGTACTGTAGTATAAGCCTATTTCCAGGCTCTCTCTTTATATAATTCTCAAGGCCTAAATTTCTACTGTCTGAGGTAGGCTGGACTTCCTATCCCCTTCCTTCGATCTAATTTTTTAGGATCAAATGCCTCATTATTTCTATTTCTCTGTATTTTACTTTAATCAAATTCCTTTCTACCTACTGTATCACTCACCCCTAACTTCTCTCTTCTGTGGAGCATAATATCTGTACATTTAAGAACATTTAAATAATTACTATTTTACTCCTTAATGTCCTTAAAAACAGTTAAATCAAATTTTACAATTCTATCCTTAGATATTTTTCTGGCTAGAGACGGGCAGCTTTATTGTCTGTATCTCACTGCCTCCCTCCTAGCATTCAGGGAACCAATCAGTCTGTCTACACAGCAGGAGTTCCCAGTCTCTCTTGGCTTAAACTCTTTCTGGAGGCTGTGTTCTTTTTTTCTGGTTTTTCCACGCACTGGAGCCATGTGACTTAGCTTGGCTAGCTGAGAAACCAATTCTCCCCTCCTCCTAGACTTATATCATCTGTGTGTGTGTGTGTGTGTGTGTGTACCATCCAAGAATTCTTAAATTAATAGTGGATTCTTACCTTCCATGTGGTGCACAATCTGTAACATGTAGTTTCTCTACCTGCTTTAAGCTCCAGGCAGACGGTGCTACCAGCCCCTACCCAGGTTCCCTTGAAGCTAGAATCGCACACAGATTCCCTATCAAAGCATTAGAACCACTCCTTACACCATGTGGATACTGGAAAATGAACTCAGGACCTCTAAAGAAGCAGTCAGTGCTCTCAACCTCTCTCCAGCCCAAATCACAACTCTTAACACAAGCCAGCCAGAGAAGTATTGAAGGAAGAAAAGGCTTGGAAGAGCCGCTGCAAGACATGTGTAGGGAGGAGCTCACAAGGTCCAAATGGAGCTGGACTCTGGAGACACTAACTCCAGGGAGAAAGAGAATTAGAAAATAACATTGGACAGGGAGAGCTTATTGATACAGGGATACTTTCTCTGGATATAGGATTTAACACTTTGACAAGGACCCTGAGATCAGGGTGTATTGGCTAGTTTTGTGTCAACTTGACACAGCTGTAGTTATCACAGAGAAAGGAGCTTCAGTTGAGGAAATGCCTCCATGAGATACAACTGTCAGGCATTTTCTCAATTAGTGATCAAGGGGGAAAGGCCCCTTGTGGGTGGGACCATTTCCTTGTGGGCTGGTAGTCTTGGTTCTATAAGAGAGCAGGCTGAGCAAGCCAGGGGAGGCAAGCCAGTAAAGAACATCTCTCCATGGCCTCTGCAACAACTCCTGCTTCCTGACCTGCTCAAGTTCCAGTCCTGACTTCCTTGATGATGAACAGCAGTATGGAAGTGTAAGCCAAATAAACCCTTTCCTCCCCAACTTGCTTCTTGGTCATGATGTTTGTGCAGGAATAGAAACCCTGACTAAGACAAATTGGTACCAGAAGTGGGGTATTCCTGTCACAACCTGACCATGTTTTGGGGAGGACTGTGGAAGGACTTTGGAACTTTGGGCATTGTTATGAGCTCTGTCGGATGTTGTGTAGGAGCTTGGAAGATAATGTTGAGAATACTGCAGAAGATGGAGGTCTGGTTTGTGAAACTTCAGAGAGAAAATTAAAGACTCTTTTCAGGGCCATTGCTGTTTTGATTGTGAAGATTCTGTAGTTCTGGTTAGCTGGGGCTGAAGAATCAGCTGTGATTAACAAGATACCAGAACTACCAAAGCAAAAACTTTGCATTACTGGGACTATTGATGCTGGTTAGCTGGAGCTAAGAAATTAGCGGTGATTAAGAAGAGACCAGCATCATTGAGGTGACATCTTCTGGGAAGTGTTTTCTGAAAGCACAAAGAGGCTGTGTTCCAGAGATGGCCAAGGTTGTACTCCTGCTGCAGCGGGACTTGGTAATATGTAAGGGTCACCCAGGTGGTACTGGTTTTGAAGGCATGAAGGGGTCACACAAAGCAGCTGAGGCTCGGCACTGTGAGAGGCCATGGAAGGCCATTGGTAAAGGTGCAGCCTCAGTTGCAATTGAAGGCCCAGGACTGAAGGGGTCATGCAGTGTTTTGGAGATGCCAATACCATGAGATGACCACCAAGAGCAACAGTAGCAGTGGAGTACAGGCATCTGGAGCCTAGAGGACAACTCATGTGCTACAAAGGGCATGGCTGAAGAAGTGACCCAAGCCCTTGGAGGAGCCCAGAAGATCATGAGTTGGATCCCGACATTGGAAGGTTGGAGATAGATTTTTGCTTTTGATTGTGACTGTGCCCTGATATTTTCCCTCTTGAAGGAAGAAACTATTTTAGTGGAGCCCACAGTTAAGAGACTTTTAATTGTAAAAGGATTTTGGATTTTTAAAAGAGATGGATATTTTAAAGAGATTGAAATTTTAAGAATATGTAAAGACTGTGGGACGTTTAAAGTTATTTAGACCTTAGGGATGAATAAGAATGTAAGGGTTGAGGCTACTAGTGATGTGTTTATGTGTCAAGTTGACAAGGGGTCAATTGTATTGGCTAGTTTTGTGTCAACTTGACACAGCTGTAGTTACCACAGAGAAAGGAGCTTCAGTTGAGGAAATGCCTCCATGAGATACAACTGTCAGGCATTTTCTCAATTAGTGATCAAGGGGGAAAGGCCCCTTGTGGGTGGGACCATTTCCTTGTGGGCTGGTAGTCTTGGTTCTATAAGAGAGCAGGCTGAGCAAGCCAGGGGAGGCAAGCCAGTAAAGAACATCTCTCCATGGCCTCTGCAACAACTCCTGCTTCCTGACCTGCTCGAGTTCCAGTCCTGACTTCCTTGGTGATGAACAGCAGTATGGAAGTGTAAGCCAAATAAACCCTTTCCTCCCCAACTTGCTTCTTGGTCATGATGTTTGTGCAGGAATAGAAACCCTGACTAAGACACAGGGCAAAGGGGATTTTAAGGTGGTTCTTAGAAGCTTGAAGAAATGAAGTCCCATCCTAACATGGAGGATAGCAGCACTTTATGGAAGCTGATGGAGAAAGACATCAAAAGGCTAGGGGGAGCGAGCATGCTAAAGTAAATTATCCTAGCTTGCTTTCTGTCGCCTTGGTGAACCCCATAATCAATGGCAACTTGAGGAGTACGGTGGTTTGAATATTTGTGGCCCATGGGAAGTGGTACTATTAGGAGGTGTGGGCTTGTTGGAATAGGTATGGCCTTTTTGGAGGAAGTGCATCATTGTACAGGTGGGCTTTGAGAGCTCCTATTGGGTAAGTAAGTTCCTCCTAGGGTAGAAGAGACCCTCCTCCTGGCTGCCTTTGGATCAAGATGGAGAACTTTTGTCTCCTCCAGCATCATGTCAACCTTCATAACGCTCTGCTCCCCACCATGATGATAATGTAGTGAACCTCTGAAACTGTCACTGGGTGATCATATGGTAGCTGAGGTGATGTATCCTTGACATAATGCACCTCACAAGTGAAGAAATGTTGTAAAATTCAAACCTTACCACTGGAAGGAAAAGACTGTGCTGGGTGAATATTCAGGTACATTGAAAAGTGTGCACAATTGTTTTAGAACCAGGGTACAACCTAAGAGTCGGCCATTGTATAAGCCCTCATAAATTAAATATTTATTTTGTATTTTTGTTTATGTGTGTGCTCTTGTGCATGTGGGTGCTCTCAGAAGCCAGAAGAGGCTGTCAGATCCCCTGAAGCTGGGATTACAGGCTGCCCAACCAACATAGGAGCTAGGCACCAAATTTGGGTCCTCTGCAAGAGTAGGATGCACTCTTAACCACTGAGCCATCTCTCCAGCTCCCAAGTCCTAATTAAGTAATACATTTTAGAACTGAGCAACAGCAGCTACTAGACATGAGCAGTAATATCTACCATATCAAAACACAGGCACAGCCAGAGTCCTAGTTAGGGTCACGACTACTGTAACGCAGCATCATGACTTAAGCAAGTTAGGAAGAAAAGGGTTGATTCAGCTTATACCTCCACATCCATCACTGAAGGAAGTCAGGACAGAAACTCAAACAGGGCAAAAACCTAGAGACAGGAGCTGATGCAGAGGCCATGAAGGGGTGCTGCTTACTGGCTTGTTCCTCATGGCTTGCTCAGCCTGCTTCCTTATACAACCCAGGACCACCAGCGCAGGGACAGTCCCACCCACAATGGACCAGGTCCTTCCCCATCAACCACTAAGTAAGAAAATGCCTTTATAGGCTTTCCAACAACCTGATCTTATGAAGGTATTTTCTCAATTGAGGCTCCCTCCTCTCAGATGACTCTAGTTTGTTGACATAAAATTAGCCAGCACAGCCAGGCATGTAATGTACCTGGTGGAGAATACACCACTCGCTCTGAAGTGGACCTGCCAGGAGAAACAAACTCAGAATCTGTTTGAAACGGTCTGTGTCCCTCCACAGCTACACTGAAGAACTGATGAACAAATGTCACAAAGAAATAAATCAGAAGATTAGCCATACAGACAAAACTCTAGAGATGCTATCAGCAGATCACCAAATGCAGACCTCATGTGCATACAGACTCAGATTGTCATAAAAAAGTATACTTTAAAAAATATTTGGGGCTGGCGAGATGGCTCAGCGGTTAAGAGCACTGACTGCTGTTCTGAAGGTCCTGAGTTCAAATCCCAGCAACCACATGGTGGATCACAACCATCCATAATGAGATCTGATGCCCTCATCTGGTGTGTCTGAAGACAGCTACAGTGTACTTACATATAACAATAAATAGAAATCTTTTAAAAAAAATATTTATTTATTTTATGTATTATGAGTGCTATATCCACATGTACATCCTTGTGTCGTGCCAGAAGAGGGCATCAGATCCCATTATAGATGGTTGTGAGCCACTGTGTGGTTGTTAGGGATTGAACTCAGAACCTCTGGAAGAGCAAACAGTGTTCTTGACTGCTGTACCAACTCTCTGGCACCTTAAAAAATATACTTTAAACAATTTCTAAAACAACTGGAAGTATAAACAGCAGATGGAGTATTTGATGCGATTAGGCAACCATTGTTAATGTAGTTAGGTGTGATTATGGTATCATGCTGACATGAAAAACAAACTGTTCTAAGTTTTAGAAATACATACCAAAATATTAACAGATACAATGATTTGGTGTCTGGAATGCGCCTTAAAATAATATTGGGGGGATTACGTGCAATAGATGAGACAAGTTTGGTCTTAACTTGATCATGGTTGAAACTCTGGAGACGGTTATATCATGACTTACCAGATGATTCTGAATTTGTGTTTGAAAATTGCCATAGTGAAAGCCTAAAAGCAGATATGAAAAGGGACCAGGTTGGATTGGGGGTTGGGGGTGGGGTGGTAGGCAGAATGATTCAGAGTGTGTCTGTGCCTTCCCAGCTGTGTGTTCAGATTTAGACAGGATGTGAGCAGGTGGCTGAGGTGTTGGGAGGGGAGCAGGGAGGGAGAGAATGTGCTAGGCTCAATGAATGGAGTTGACAGGAGTATTAGAGCCAGTATCCATTCCAAAAACCCACCATGAACAGAATCAGGGGGGCTAAGCATGGTGGATTCACACATATTTGCTGCTTAGGCCTGTCAGACCCATTTCCAGACCCCACCCACTGGCAGGCACAGAGCAATGGATGTACTGCCAATGCTAGACATAGGAATGAGCAGGAATGAGCCTGTGTGTGAAGGTTCCATCCCTAAGCCCAGCACAGGAGGAGGTGGGCAGACCAGACCCCCTGAAGTGCCCTTCACCCTTGCGGAACCAGACTGAGACAATAGGAGAACTGAAGGAAGAGCATGTAAGAAAGGTGTGTGATTGGTGGTTTCTGTCCCATTGCTGTGATGAGACACCAGAACCACGGCAACTTACAAAAGAGTTTGTTTGGCGCTTACAGTTTCAGTGGCTTAGACTCCATGACCACTGTGGTGGGAAGCACGGCAGCAGGCAGGCTGGCCAGCATGACCCTGGAGCAGTAGCTGAGAGCTTAAATCTTGATCCATGGGCATAAATGGGAGGGAGTGGTAAACAAGGAGACACTGGGCCTGGCTGGGCTTTTGAAACACTAACATGCTCCCCCTCCCACGCCCACACCACCACCCCCCACACACACAGTGTCACACCTTCTCCAACAAAGTCACTCTCTTTAATCCTTTCCAAACTGTTATACCAACTGGGGACCAAGCATCTTAATCTATGTGCCTATGGGTCCATTCATATTCAAACCACCACAACTGTTCAACTCCAGTTTCTAAGCAGAGTTCTCCAGATTTTCATGGTTGAAATAACCAGATTGGAGCCATTTGGACTCACCACTCTGGCTACAGGTGGCTGAACTGAGGCTCTCATGTAACCCAAAAAGAGAGATGTCTGTGCACTGAACTCACTCCATCGCACCCCTTACCAGTACTAGACGTAAGAAGCCAAGACTGAGCCAGGCATGGTGGCACACGCCTTTAATCCCAGCACTTGGGAGGCAGAGGCAGGCGAATTTCTGAGTTCGAGGCCAGCCTGGTCTACAAAGTGAATTCCAGGACAGCCAAGGCTACACAGAGAAACCCTGTCTTGAAAAAACAAACAAACAGACAAACAAACAAAAAAAGAAGCCAAGACTGAGAGCTGTGAACAGCACCATAGGTAGAGTTGGGGCGGGGGGGGGGGGGGGGGAGAACTGGTGACCCAGGTAGGCAATGGGGTCCAACAGAGGCAAGGTTGGCTCAGGTGCTTCCAGCTATACCAATCCTAGGCAGCTCTCAAATGACTGTACACCTTACCACACAGATACTAGCATGCCCGTGCTCATTGTGGCTCTGTCCACAACAGCCGAGAAAAGGAACTAGCCAGACGGCCATCATCAGATGAAGGTATAAAGAAAATATGATCCGAATACACAGTGAAATCTTATCCTGCTGGAAAGAAAAATGAGCTGACATTTGTTGGAAAATGGATAGAACTGGAAATACTGTGTTAAATGAAATAAGCCAGGCTCCAAAAGGTAGATGGTTGACGTTTCCCTTCATACGGGGATCCTAGAACTTAGTTTGTATATATGAACATCTGTGTTAAGGTGTGTCTGTGTGTTGTCAGTTGTTGATTGCCACACCAGCAGAGAGCTGAGAACTAGCCAGATCCCAGCACTGTTGTACCTATGTCATATCACCAGCCTCGTGTTTTGTAAACATTCACCTTCCTTATTTGTTTATTGGCTTTAATAAAGAGCTGATGGCCAAAAGCTGGACAAGAAGTGGAGGGCAGAACTTCTGAGCAGAGAAAGGGTCTCTGGGTGAAGAAATCAGAGGCTGGACTTCACCAGCGGCACATGGAGATGGTCAGACATACCTGGACTGAGAGAGAGGTAAAGACCTCACATGGCAGGTTATAAGCTGGCATAATAAGATTAAGTTAGATGAGCTAGCTGGGAGGTAGCCCAGGCTAAAGGCCTAAGCTTTTATAAATATTAATAAGTCTCTGTGTTATTATTTAACCACTGACAGGTCCAGAAAGTCCCATTATAGTGGAGTGTATGTTGGTATGTGCGAGTTCTGTGCATTTGTGTGTATATGTGTGTGTGTGCATGCATATACATATTCAACAGCACATGTGTAAATATGCATGTGGAGGCCAGAAGTTGACATCAGCTGTTCTCCTTAGCCTTTTCCCCTTTTATTATTTGTTTGTTTGTTTGTTTGTTTGACATAGGACCTCTCTCACTGACTGACCCTAAAGCTCACTAATTCAGGTAGGCCAGGTGTCCAACAACCCCCAGGTTGTCTCTGCTCCCCACAATGCTAGCTTTACAGGCCTCGACAACCGCAGCCAGATTTCTACATGGGCAGA
This sequence comes from Mus musculus, assembly GCF_000001635.26. Lineage (NCBI taxonomy): Eukaryota > Metazoa > Chordata > Mammalia > Rodentia > Muridae > Mus > Mus musculus. The sequence goes on along the minus strand of NC_000076.6, from coordinate 83,792,948 downwards.
GAGGCTCTAAATGCAGGTGTCAGGCTTACACAGCAAGCTCCTAAGCAACTAAGCCACAGTCTCAGGCCCCTCAAAGTGATTTTTGTGAATATAAAAAGAATATGTTTCAGGGTCAGAGCAATGACTCCATTAGCAAGGGACTTTCTAGGTAAATACAAGGACCTGAGTTTAATGGAGCACACATACCTATGAAGGACACACGAGGTTGACCACTGACCTCCATATATGTGTGTGCGCGCACACCCACCCATGCAAACACACACACACACACACACACACACACACACTTGTGTGTCTACACACCCATGAACACAAGCACACCATACAAAGAGCATGTAGCAAGCAGTCATGTTATTAGACGCGTTCTCACGACCGGCCAGGAAGAACACCACAGACCAGAATCTTCTGCGGCAAAGCTTTATTCTTACATCTTCAGGAAAAGAGAGCAAGAAGCAAGAGAGAGCGAAGCAAGAGAGAGAGAAAAACGAAAACCCCGTCCCTCTTAAGGAGCATTCTCCTTCGCCTCGGACGTGTCACTCCTTGATTGGCTGCAGCCCATCGGCCGAGTTGACGTCACGGGGAAGGCAGAGCACAAGTAGTCATAAGATACCCTTGGCACATGCGCAGATTATTTGTTTACCACTTAGAACACAGGATGTCAGCGCCATCTTGTAACGGCGAATGTGGGGGCGGCTCCCAACATCTCCCCCTTTTTCTTTTAATAAGAGCAAATAGGCCACCCATATTAATGAGAGTGGAGATAGAGGTCAAATCCCCAGTGTGTAGGTAAAGGAGCCATGTACAGGATTAGCTCTTAGGCTTACAGGCTTTTACCCAGAGCAACCCTGACCTGCTCCCGTGTCGTTTTGCCTGGGGGAAGGGAACTAGGACACTGAACCTTCATGAAAGATGACATGTCTCCCTAGAATAGGCTCATATATGCCGCAGAGCCTTTCCATTGCAGTGCTTAGCCTTGCAACTCTCTCGGGCTGCTGAAGCACACTCACTCTATCTCGTGCAATGAGACTAGCCTCGTGAGATATAAGAGCTGAGTGGCCAGCGACCTATTGCCTAAGCATAGATATATCAGGGGAAGCTCCATGTTCTAGTCCTGCAAGCGCCTGGGCAATAACCACCTTGTCTCTCCTAGTTTAGGCCTTAAGCTTACAGACCAATCAAAGAAGCAACACTAATCCACAGCAAAGTGTATCTCCAAATAATATTAATCCCACCCATTTTTTAAAGAAAGAAAATGCTGAGGAGATCCAATTGGGTAATCCTTTGGTCAGGGACAGGTCCAAGCGCGTGGAGTTGACCTGAATGATGGCAAGCCTCGAAGGGTCTGTTCAAATTCAGCCATCCAATTCTGTAACATATACTGAAAAAGACTTTTTGACAAATTAGCTGCCCTAGTAAATTTAACATACTGAATGGAAATAACACACAATCCCGGAAACTTTTGTTCACATCCCTGCTGAGTTATTTGTCATAATACATCTAGGTGTTTCTGGACAAGATCTATGAGTTGATTAACCAGCATGAGACCTCTCTGTATCTTGACATTAGCTGAGGCCTGTTCATCTATGACTGTAGTCACTGAGGTTGACAAAGTGTTAATGGTGTCAGTCATCTGGACCTGTCCAGACAGAGCCAAGGCTGTCTGAATTAAGGCCAAACCCAGTTCCTAGTTAGTGGTAAAAAAGCAGGAGAATACTTGAGCATTATACATCACCGTCATTGGGAGTGGAAATGTCGACATTATCCCCCAACGCTGCTCTCTCTTTATTATTGACGCCCTGGACATCACCAAGACGAGGGACATTAGTATTCCCTTGGTCAGTCTGGATTTTTCGGGTGAGTCTTTCTGGTACCCAAAATGGGTTGTCTTCATTCTGTGGGAAAACACAGATAGCTCCCCTGGATCTTATCAAGATAGGATCCGGGCCATACCATTTATTATCAAGGACATTTTTCCATTTAACCATCTCATTGGGCCTATCTGGCTCTGAACAATGACGTTCAGCCGCAGTATGGCCATGAGCATCAATATTTAAAAAATTGAGTGTAAAGAGTGCCAAAGACACCGACACTCTTGGTGCTCGGGGTACAGTCTCCTCAAAAGTTCCCCTCTTCTGTTTTATAAGATAGGCTTTGAGGGTGCGATGCGCACGCTCAACAATACCCTGTCCTTGAGGGTTGTATGGAAGTCCAGTCAGGTGGGTCACGTCCATCTGACGGCAGAACTGTTGGAATTTTTGAGACGTATAAGCTGGTCCATTATCAGTCTTAAGGAGTCTGGGTTTCCCCCAAGCACTCCATGCCTCAAGACAATGTTGAATCACATGTGAGGCTTTTTCTCCAGTTAACGGAGAAGCAAACATGATGCCAGAACATGTGTCAATGGACACATGGAGATATTGAAGTTTTCCAAAGGAAGAAACATGTGTAACATCCATTTGCCAGACCTGTAGAGGTCGAATACCGCGTGGGTTAATTCCCACATGAGGAACTGGCAAGAACTCACAGCAGCTTTGACATTGAGTAACAATGTCACGGGCTTCTTTTCTTGTCAAGGAGAAACGACTGCGTAATGTTTCAGCCGTCACATGAAAATTGTTATGAAAATTTCTTGCAGCCTCTACCGGGGATGATAGGGCAGCAGCCACCACTTTAGTGGCCTTATCTGCCAAATCATTTCCCAGAGCCATGGGGCCAGGTAGGCCTGAATGGGCTCTAACATGAGTAATATAAACAGGAGATCTTCTAGATAACAAAACTAATTGTATCTGCTGAAAAATATTGGCAACTCTACTGGAAGGCTTAATCACTCCAGCCACTTCTAAAAGATTTACTGCATTAACCACATAATAGGAATCTGACACAATATTAAGGGGTTTTAAAAAGGTTTTTAAAACTTCTAAGACCACTAAACATTCTACCACTTGAGGTGAATTTTCATTATATTGTTTGGATACCACTTTACCATTAGCCACATAGGCACCTATGCCAGTTTTTGATCCATCAGTATATACCACAATCCCATTTTTAAGTGGGTTTCTTACTGTTATTTGTGGAAACACAACAGATTGATTTTGGGCAAACTGTAAGATTGGATGTTTTGGATAATGGTTATCTATTTTTCCTGAAAAGGAGGTAACTAAAACTGCCCAATCATTAGATGCGGCTGCCAAGGTTTGAACCTGTGCAGCGGTATAAGGTACAATTAAAAGATATGGACTTTGCCCAAAGTGGGTGATTGCTGCTTTTAGGCCTTTAAGGGCAAGCTGTGCAATTGCATCAGGATACCAATCTATTATTTTAGCTGGGGATACGTTTGGATGGATCCACAACAATGGCCCATTCTGCCACAAAACTGCAGTTGGCAATTGTGCTGTCTTAAAGACACACAAACTGAAAGGCTGCGAATCCTCAATACGTTGTAATTGTGCATTCTGTAAGGCCTTTTCCACTTTTTGTAAGGCCTGGTTAGCAGCTAGAGTAAGAGTCCTAGGGGAGGAGATATGAGGATCTCCTTCTAAAATACTAAACAAAGGCCTTAACTCAGCGGAAGGAATCTTTAAAAAAGGTCTGAGCCAATTAATATCTCCCAACAGCTTTTGAAAATCATTTAAGGTATGGAGGTGATCTCTTCTTATCTCTACCTTTTGGGGCACAATCTTATCTGGGGACACCACAGAGCCCAAGAATTGTCCTGTATCAGAAATTTGGACCTTTTCTGTGGCTATCTGTAAACCCCACTGACTTAAAGTTTTAAGTAGAAAAGGATATGCCTTTTGTAGCATGGTAAGGTCTTTATGGCACAGGAGGATGTCATCCATGTGCACATAAAGTTGACACATAGTAGGACTATTGGACATTCCCTGTGGTAAGACCTTCCATTGATACCTCTTATCAGGTTCAGCAGAATAAGCTCTCTGACCCGTTAACAAGTCAAAAGTCCAATCTCTCTGCTCTGGAGTTAAAGCAGCAGCGTTTGCTCGGTCCTGCGCCTGTGCAGCCTCTCGCCACAGAGATCTCCATTCCAAATATTTGCCCATATTAGGGAGAGCGGCTTTTGCAATCATTTGCCAGTCGGCAGGAGTTAGTGCCATGCTGGCAAGCCTGTCTAACTGCACCAAGGTAAAATTAGCATTGATTCCATATTTAATCTGCACATATTCTACCGGAGCGTGGACTCGCCCACCCTCGGCTCCTTCAAAGACCGGAAATGCCTGTTCTATTTTCCTTTGTTCCTCTCGGGGAATGAATGAGTCTGCGCACTGCCTCTCTGCGCATTGCTGACGCACTACGGGCTGACGCACTACGCAGGGCGGGGACTCCGCATAGGGCGGGAGTGCACCTGGTAGCCGATTGCCCTGAGGCCAATTAGCAAACTGGCCTTCGCCAGCCGCTTTTGGCTTTTTTCTTGACCAATTAGCTGGCTGGTAATGGGCTGCTTCTTCCTCCCAGTCTGTTTCCTCAGAGGAGAATTCTTCACCTGCTTCAGAGCTACTAAGAGCTGGCTCCCCGAGCCCATCCAGCGATGAGCACAGGCTCCTTTTCCTAGAGACCTCCGCTTTCTTCTTTTCCCTTTTTCCTCTTTTTCTTCTAATCTCTCTCCAGGTATTCTTACCTGACCTAAACTTTTCCTCGGGTTCAAGACCCTTGGAAAGGCCTGTATACTTACCGTTTCTCCTTGTTCCTACTCTCTCTCTCCGCTTTACTTCTGATAGACTGTCCTGAATTTCCTCTAGAATTTTTAGCCCTGCCTTAAGCACTATATAACATGTGAAAAGGAACAAAAGGGCTCCTAACACTAGAAAAAGTTCAAGGCCAAACATACCTGGTAAAGCCATTTCTCACTTCCGTTCCCCAGCTGATGAGTTCTGAATTCGGCAGTTGAATCCTTCTCAACAGTCTGCTTTACGGGAACCTTTATCACCGTCGTTCCCCAGCTGATGAGTTCTGAATTCGGCAGTTGAATCCTTCTCAACAGTCTGTGTTACGGGAACCTTATAACCTTGATTCGCAGTTCTGGTTCTGGAATGAAGTATCCCTCCTGCGCCAGTCCGGAGTTTTTTCTCGTCCCGGATTTTCTCGTCCCGGAATTCGGCACCAATTGTTATTAGACGCGTTCTCACGACCGGCCAGGAAGAACACCACAGACCAGAATCTTCTGCGGCAAAGCTTTATTCTTACATCTTCAGGAAAAGAGAGCAAGAAGCAAGAGAGAGCGAAGCAAGAGAGAGAGAAAAACGAAAACCCCGTCCCTCTTAAGGAGCATTCTCCTTCGCCTCGGACGTGTCACTCCTTGATTGGCTGCAGCCCATCGGCCGAGTTGACGTCACGGGGAAGGCAGAGCACAAGTAGTCATAAGATACCCTTGGCACATGCGCAGATTATTTGTTTACCACTTAGAACACAGGATGTCAGCGCCATCTTGTAACGGCGAATGTGGGGGCGGCTCCCAACACAGTCATTAACACTGAGCTGTCATCTCTGGCTCTGTTAAAGGTCTTGTGGCTACAGCCATGTTGAGACATCGGAGAAGAAAGAGAATGTGTAACAGGACACGAATATCAGGCCCTAAGCTGATCTGAGCCATGGAGGGCCACTACCCCACATAATCACCTTACAACCCCTGGCAACTGGTGACCTCTGCTCCACCAATGGAAACGGAGGGAAAAACTGTGCCACTCACTAAAGCTTCTGGAAGGGATAGTGAGAACAAACCAAAAGTGTCTGCCCCTTCGCTATCCAATAATGCTTCTTTACACAGACGATACTCAAGAAGGCCACACAGTCCCAGAGAGAAGGAGATGAGAGGATGAGAGAACCCTTCTGATGCCTGAGAGCTGAGGTGGTGACCTGTGTCCCTCCCCAAAACAGAGCTGAGGGTATGAACTGTGCCCCCACAAACTCTCAGAGCTGAGGCTGTGACCTGTGCCCCTCCAAACTCTCAGAGCTGAGGGGATGACCTGTGCCCCTTCCCAAAACAGAGCTGAGGGCGGGACCTGTGCCCCCACAAACTCTAAAAGCTAAGAGTGTGACCTGTGCCCCCACAAACTTTCAGAGCTGAAGGTATAAACTGTGTCCCCACAAACTCTAAAAGCTGAGGGTATGACCTGTGCCCCCACAAACTCTAAAAGCTGAGAGTGTGACCTGTGCCCCCACAAACTTTCAGAACTGAAGGTATAAACTGTGCCCCCACAAATTCTAAAAGCTGAGGGTGTGACCTGTGCCCCCACAAACTCTAAAAGCTGAGGGTGTGACCTGTGCCCCCACAAACTCTAAAAGCTGAGAGTGTGACCTGTGCCCCCACAAACTTTCAGAGCTGAAGGTATAAACTGTGTCCCCACAAACTCTAAAATCTGAGGGTGTGACCTGTGCCCCCACAAACTTTCAGAACTGAAGGTATAAACTGTGCCCCCACAAATTCTAAAAGCTGAGGGCGTGACCTGTGCCCCTCCAAACCCTCAGAGCTGAGAGTGTAATATGTGCCCCTCTCCCAAATTCTCAGAGCTGACTCTCAGAGCTAAGGGAATGATCTCTGCCCCCTCCAAACTCCCAGAGCTGAGGGTGTAACCTGTGCCCCTCCAAACTCTCAGAGCTGAGAGTATGAACTGTGCCCCCACAAACTCTAAAAGCTGAGGGTTTGATCTGTACCCCCACAAACTCTCAGAGCTGAGGGAGTGATCTGTGCCCCCACAAACTCTCAGAGCTGAGGGTGTGACCTGTGCCCCACAAACCCCACCCCATTCCTGAGAGGCCAAACACCACCATTTTCCACTGAGACAGCTTGAAATAAGCCTGTCACTGGATCCAGCTCTGAGTGGTTTCTGCTCTTGCTTCTGGGGAAAACAACAAAAATCCAATTGTGTTTCCATCACCTCCACGGAAATCCTGTGTGTTAAACCTCTGCTTGCGTGGCCCTGTGCCAGGGAAAATATCTTGAGCTGCCATTATGTCTCAAATGTCAGGTTGTTCGAATGGGACTCCATTCCACTCCTGCCCCATGGATGGACTCCCTAGATGGCATCCCTGCTAAACAGAAGAAACAGACCCTACACAAAGAAGGCCTTGACAGAGTGTGGTCAGCTCATGGCCAGGAGGAGAGGCAGTGCAGATTACCCACTCTGAGAAAGGATCACTCCAGCCACAAATTACAGAACAAACAGAGACTGGCCCAAACCACTAACAAGTGAAAGCCAAGATGCTAAGGACAGAGAAAAGAGAGCTGTTTTAATGAAGCCAGACCAAGAAATAAATAACTTTCCCTCTGCTCTGCCTGATTTTCCACCCACCACCTCCAACCCTCAGGGGTTTTTTGAAAACATTAAAAAAAAAAAAACAGCGCTATAAACTCTTCCATCTGAGGGAGTTGTTAAATGGAAGCAAAGCACTTAACAAAGGCAACACATTGTCAAGTATCTCAGCTAAGTGGTAGGGCCTGTCATTTCCTGATCTACCTAAAGAGAAGCCACCAGGCCCACGCCTCCACAAGCCCTCCAGATCTACATCTGTGAAAGGACAGCAGCTCATACTCCAACAGGAACTTAAAGAGCGAGAGAAGAGAGAATGAATGTTTTATTTGGTTTTGTTTTGTTTTTAAATTGGCTAAGGGCTGAATTAAGTGGTTAAGAGTACTTGCTCTTCCACAAGACTCAGGGTTCCATCAAAGGATCAAGGCTCCCATACCCAGCACCCACGACTCAGGGCCAATGAATACAGCGCCCTCTTCTGGCCTCCAAGGGCATTGCATGTACCTTTCACATAGTGCACAGAAATACATGCAGTCAAAACACCTATCCACAATATAACAAAATAATGGTTTAATAGGGCAAGAGGTGAGGGCCACGAAGCCATGCTGATGGAGTTTGCAGAGGGAAGCTGTCCCTCCGACATCAGATGGCTCTAGGCCTTCTCTGGACACTGGAACTCAGCAGCTAGTAACTCCAAGCAAGCTCCTCTGCCTCTCAGCATCCCCGCTCCTTCTTCTGTGCAATTAAAGTGCTAAAAATAGAGTCTGCATCAGAGATTCTGTAAAGATGCTCACAGGGTGCATCAGATGCCCTCAGCAGGCTCCCACTAGTCTTCTTTATAACAAACATCATATTGTAATGGTTTTATGATTAGTGTGGGAAAGTTCATCTAGAAAAGTGGGAGAATCAAAGCTTTAGCAGCCTGTGTGACTCTGGACTGCAGAAAAGCCTAAAACTATTCATGCATCCTCCAGTTGCCCAGATCTGGAATGTGGACACGGTTGTGGGGAAGGTGTGAGCCCCCTGCTGCAGCTCCTGAAAGGCCAAGCAGAACAGATGCCAAAAGCAAGATCAGGAATCGGAAGGAGAGAGGAAGTGGAATTAGGTGGGAGGGCAGGAGTTGAGGGCTTCCTTCCTCAGTGCCAGAGCCAGGGCTGAGAGTGGTGCGTATAACATGCATAACACATGCATGCATGCACACACATATGCACATATACACATACTCACACACAGGCTCATACATATACTTACACACACATGCTCACACACATATACACATATACATGCACACACTCACACACATGCATACACATATTTACACATACATATACACATTTACACATGCACAAGTATATACACATACATGCATATATACATGCATGCACACACATATACACATACATGCATATACACATACACACATGCATGCACACACATATACACATACACATGCACACACTCACACACATGCATACACACACACATATATATACACGTGTATACATGTATGTACACACATATGGACATATACACATATGCATACATACAACATGCATACATACACATACTTACACATGCTCACACACATACATATACGTGTACACATATGGACATATACACACGCACATACATATACACATACATACATGCATACATGCACACAAATATGCACATGTAGACACACACACATATGCACACACATATACACAGGTACATACACATGAGCACACACCTACAAGTGTACATGCACAAACACACATACACAGGAATGTGCTTACATGTGTGCACACACATATAGACACACACAGAGACTATTCATCCTCTCCATAACTACACAATAGGCAGGTACTGCTCACGTTCTCATTTGACCATCAAAGATCCCAAGATTCCCAGGCATCCCGTGACCCACTCCAGATCTCACAGCTAGAAGGTAAAGGAACTGCCAACCCAAGGGACCTCCGTGACCACATGTTACCATCATGTGACACCACACATCTGTGTCCCTTCTCTAGCCCCAGAGTGATGGCTGGATTTGGAATTACCTGGAGGAATTGCTGCTGGGTGAGGGTTTCCAGAAAGGTTTACCCGAGAAGAAAGCACCCAGCCTGAGTGTGGGCACCACCATGCCATAGGCAGGGGTCTCAGAATGAATAAAAGAGAATAAAGAGAGCTGAACCCCAACATTCATCGCCCTCTGCTTCCTGATTGCAGGTAAAATGCAACGGGCACCTCATCTTCCTATCACGTGCCTTTACCACAACCCTGGGCTGTATTCCCTAAAAGCATGAACCAAAATAAACCCTTGCTTCCTATGTTGCTTTAGTTGAGTATTTAGTCACAGCAACCAGAAATACAATGACTAGGCTCAGTTTATTTATCTGCAGAATGGGCTTCTATAGAAGCCCTTTGTCAGCGCACATGCAATGGTATTGTTTGAAAATGTCTCTTAACATGTGCCCAGTTTGTGTTTCCCAGGCCATATAAGATTGTTTCTTAGGCTGATTACAAGTAAAGATGACTAAAAGATACTACAGCTAGCACCACACAGGTATGCCTGCTATTGGGGGGTCACACCACTGTCAGACAGGTGTGGGTGGTAGAGTCCTACTGGAAGGTCAAGGGTGATGCTGGCTCACTGTGTCTGTCTGTCAGGTAATGCTGAGCTGATCCTACAAAGCTGTGGAAAGCACGCAGACACCCTGATAAAGACGTGAATTTCACAGGTCATGTGCCAGCTGGCCTGCAGTCCTGAGAGCCTGAAGCTTGTGGAGCCTGGGCTTGCAGCTTTGACCAAAGAGACACAGGAAACAAGATGCTTTGGTTGATGAAAGGGATAAAAGGCCTCAGGTCCCTGGTGGTGCCATCTGCTCATGTTTAAATGAACCTTCTCAGTAATTCTCCACTTCCAGCCATGGGCTCAGTACCTTGGCTTTCATTTCACTCATGAGGAGGGGGAAGTCCAGAGAGATCAGCCAACATTCCTCAGGGCACACAGTGAGCAAGGAGGAGAGCCGGAAGAGCAGCGTGGTCGCCCAGCCCCTTTCTGAAGGACCACATTCCCCTGCCTCTAAAAGGTTTGGGAAGCTACTAGAGGAGACTCAGCAGGGATAAACACTAGCATTGCCCCCCCCCCAAGTGTGGGTCAGGAGGTAATGCATGTCAATGTGCAGGCAGTACTCACGCGGGCGGGGGAGTAGACGCATCCAGCCTGGTGGGCACTTTCACAGATGGAAACAGCACCAGGCTATGGTAACCAGGATGCTGGGGCAGGGAAGCCACGATATGGACCTTCAGCCCTCTTGTAGGTAGCATAATAGATGCCATTCAAGGCCTATGAACTTGGACCAAAATGAAGACATGATCAAGAAACACAACACACAGAGTAAAATTAGCTCAAAAGAGTAGAAAAATAAATAAAAAACAGCAAATCATTCTATCCAGAGCCAACATGTGAGACTAGAGAGTATTCAGGGAGGCACAAGGAGGGCCTTGATCAAGACAAGAGATGCAAACATCAGGAGAGAAAAAAAACAGGCAAAAGGCAGACCCCCGTGGAAGAGTCAGCCTAAACGTATAGAAGCTGATACTATTAGTTAAAATAGACAAAATGTAGTGGAGCCAGCACAAGTTAATGAGTGGTTGTCACAAAGCCTCCCAGGAGGAGCCAGCAGGTGCTGTAGCAGTCATGAAAACAATAGTAATTAGCACAGGAAGGAGAAACTTAAAGGACATGGAGAATAAGAGATGTGTTGAGGACTAGATCTTGAAAATCTTGGAAGGCCGAGTGGTGGTGGTGGTGTGCGCCTTTAATCCCAGCACTCAGGAGGCAGAGACAGGCAGATCTCTGAGTCTGAGGCCAGCCTGGTCTACAGAGTGAGTTCCAGGACAGCCAGGGCTACACAGGAAAAATGATCAGGAAACAAACAAGAGTCAGAAAAACAAAACAAAACAAAACCACCACCAACAACAACAAATGAAAGAATTAATTAATTAATCTTGGAAGAAGGAAAAATAACACAAAGAACAAACAACTGCAAATATAATGGAAGACATTCGGGGAGAATATGTAGAGAGGAAGATAAACAGCTATAGGAGGAACAGAACTATACAGACCTGACAGGAAACATCAAGAGGCATGCTCACCCAGACGTATTAATACTTAAAAATGGCAAAGACCAAAAGAGTACATAGAGGATGGACTGCCTAGCTGAATCAACAGTCAGACTGACATGGCATCTAGTAGTCAGGGTGAGTGCAGGAAGGCCCTTGAATACCATTTTTTTAATATATTCATTTTTTATGTGCATGAGTGTTTGGCCTGCCTGTGTGTCTGTGCCAAAAGAGAGCATCAGGGTCCTCTGGGGCTGAAATTTCACACAGTTGTGATCTGAGAGCATAGGTTCTGGAAATTGAACCTTGGTCCTAGGGGAGAGCATCCATTGCTCTTAGCCACTGAGTTACCTTTCCAGCCCCAAATACATTTCTAAAAGGTGCAAGTGTTAACAGTTTGCATCTGTAAAGCCCCAACAGGCTTATGTGTTTGAACAACTGGCCCCCAGCTGACAGCAGTGTTTGGGGTGTTTGTGGGCCTGGCTGTTACAGGTCACTGGGAACAAGTTTTCAAAGACTTTAGTGTGGTCACATCTCTGTCTTGCACTCTTTCTTGATCCACTCTCATGAGCCACCAACACAGACTGAAGGGCTGTAACCTCCCGCAAGTCTACTTGGAGCTATCCAGCTACAGTGCTCTGAGGTCAATGGGGTCAGTTTGTTACGCTAAAATATAAGAAATCAGAATCCTGTATCCTTATTTGATCACGAGTTCTTTTCTCCCTTTTCTTTCATCTCTAAGGTGTGTGTCAGTATAATTGAGGGATCTCTCTGTCTCTGTCTCTGTCTCTGTCTCTCTCTCTCCCTTTACCTTTTCTCAACAAGGTCTCATGTAGCTTAGGCTAGCCTTGAACTTGCTATGTAGTCAAGGATGGAAAGAGAAAGTGGGCCAGGGAGATGGAACTCATAACCACCACAGCCCATAAGTTCTCTAGGTAGTTGCACAAATAACCTTTGGTTTGGGGGGTTGTTTTGTTTGCTTGCTTGGTTGGCTGGCTAGCTGACTGGTTGGTTTGGTTTGTTGTTTTGTTTTGTTTTGTTTTGTTTTGTTTTGTTTTGTTTTGTTTTGTTTTGCAGTGGTAGTGATGGTATTGGTTTTTGCTTTGTCGGGTTTTGTTTCTTGTTTTGTCTTTTTGATTTGATTAATCCCAACAGGTTCAAGCTGGCCTGAAACTCATGGCAATCCTCCTGCCTCAGCTTTCTAAGTGCTAGAATTACAGGTGCAAGCCACGCCTTCACGTCATGTTTCTTTACTTGTTATTAAACCTATGTATCTGTGTCTGTATGGGTGGTGGGGATGTGAGTTTGTCACAGTGCACCTGTGTGGAGTCAGAGACAGGGCATGGCTGTGTCAGCACTTTCCATCAGCCACATAGGACCAAGGATAGAACTCCGGTTGTCAAGCTTGCCAGCAAGAGACTTTGCCCATCGAAGCATCTGGCTGCAGCAGATATTCTAATAGTTCTCTTTTCAATCACAGCATAGTGGAACTCACGCAGAGGTAGAGAGAGTCTGTAGGAAGCTTCAACCCTAACAACCACCACCACTAATGATACCATTCTCTAGTGATAATGTGTTGGCTCAGGGGGATTTATTGAAGAAGATGTAGACAGACAGCTTTTAAATCAAACATGAATGAATTGCTCTCAAAATACTCATCTCCCAAGCTCAGCTCTGAGAACCACACAGCTTTTTCAGCCCTAAGTCTAAATGTCATCAGAATCCTCCCAAAAACATATGATAAGGTCTGTGACAGAAATTCCCCTTTCCTGGTACCAATCTCCATCTTAGTTAGAGGTTCTGTTGCTGTGATAAAACACCATGAGCAAAAGCAACTGGAAAGAAGAGGTTTATTTCATCTCATACTTGCTGGTGACAGCCCATCACCAAGGGAACTCCGGGCAGGAACTAAGACCCCCGAAGCTGGGCTTCCGTTCAAGTTCCAGGGTGAGCTGGCCAGCACCCCAATGACTCAAGAGAAAACCACACCTGATGCAAACTGCAAGAGGTTTTATTATCAGCTAGCTGAGGACGAACTCCTTCCGCAGTGCAGGGCAGGGGAGTTCGACCCCCAGCAGCAACAGTAGAAGGCTTTTAACAGCTAGCTGAGGAATTGGGAGGAGTTGGGAGGAGAGTTGGGAGGAGTTGGGCGGAGTCTGGCTACTGCTCTTCTCTGGCGGAGGGAGGGGAGGGGTGTCCTTGGCACAGGAAGCCAGGCAAGCACCTGGCTAGGTCTTTTTTACAATTATCGCATCTCTGATTATAAGGTATTGAAACAACAACAACAACAAAAAAAGCTTTTTGCTGGCTATAGAGAACAAAGAGTTTCTTTTTAGCTGTATTTTTAGAGATCAGGGAAAACAAGCTTGGGGGAATGTTTTAGGGGCTTTACCTCCCAGGGACAAATGCTCTAAGTCGGGGTCTCACAGAACCAAGAAGCAGTAGCTGAGGCATAGAAACTGGAGGGTCGCTCTGTGATGGCTTGTTCCCAGTACTTTCTCAGCCTGCTTTCTTACTGCCCTCAGGACCGACCTGCCCAGGGGTGGCACTGCCTAACCCTCCTTTTAGAAAATGCACCACAGGCTCGCCTACAGAACAATCTGCAGGAACATTTTCTCACTTGAGTTTCTCTTGTTAGCTTGTGTCAAGTTGGAATAAAACTAGCCAGCACAGATAGGAACTCTTATTTCCCACTCCTCTTGTATCCTGTGGGAAGATTTTTTAAGACGGACTCCCCATTGGGCATGCTCAACTTGACTTTTTTCTCCCAGGCAGCCTTGCCCACAGGAAGCACAGTCTCTGCTTCTCTGGGTGAGCAAGTCATGTGGAGAGTAAGCATACACAGAATGCTCCAGACTGTTGATCTGATCATTTGTTTCCACTATGGGGCCCTGGAAAGTGCTCTCAATCTTAAGGTCAAGTTAAAGTATTCCAGTTATAAGACTTTGGGATGGCAAGGTGTCTCAGATGGTGTAGGCACTCTGATGACCCAAGTTTGATTCCCCAGGGCCCACATGTGGTGAAAGGAGCAAGCAAGTTCCTAAAAGTTGTCCTCTGATCTCCACAGGGGTGTGTGTGTGTGTGTGCAAACCTACACAAATGTGTGTGACCTACACAAATGTGTGTGTGCATGCACACCCAATACATAAAGTTTTAAAATAGACATTGAATAAAAATAAAAATGACCGTCTCAAGGAGAGTTGGCAAATCTGTTGCCTAGAGTAATATAATCCAAGAGTTCTGCATTCTTATAAATTTATATATAAAACTATTGCAACAGACTGCTTGCTACAGTTTCATTGGTCCACAGAACAGTTCGGAGATCAACTCATTATCCAACCTTTACATTATCCAGTGCAGTCAAGAACTGTAACGAGCAAGAAACACTCCAGCTGCAGGTGTTTAGCATTGCTGTGGCATCCTGACTGTGCAGGACCTGCTTTAAGAGACCAATGTGTCCTGAGTGACTACAGTGTCTATCTCTCCACAGGGTAAGGAATTGGTGGCCTCGGTCTTTGTGACATTTTAAATCCCTTTGTGGCACCACAAAGTGGATGAATTGAAGTAATGAAAGGAGGAACCAGCTAGATGGCTCAGTGGGTAGAGGTGTTGGCCGCCAACCCTGACAACTTGAGTTTCACGACTTGAGTTCAATTCCCAGGACCCGGTGGGAGAGAATGGACTCCTTCAAATTGTCCTCTGAACTCCACACATGACCCGCTGCCTGTGTACCCTCACCCATACACATGTAAATAACGTGTCATTTAAATTTTAAATAACAGAAGTGTGTTATTTCCCCCAAATAGAGGCTAAAAGTCCCCAGTGGCTGTGCACTCTGCAGCAGAAGCACCCTCCTTGCTCCCTTTAGCTCCTGGCATTACCCACAATCCCTGACTTCCGTGTGTATCTGTTTTCTCCCCCTGCAAGAACACTCGTCATTGGGTCCGATGCACCTGCCCTTGTCCATTGTAACCTCATTCCCCCTGATGAGATCTGCACAGCCCTAGCTTCTAAATTAGGGTACATTTAGAGGTTCTGTGTGGACATGAATTGGGAGCAGTGCACAACATTTAGGAAAAGAGAATCAGAAGGCCCAGGCATCGCCTGTGTGGGAGTGAGAAATTATGGTCTGGCTCAGGAAAGATGCCTAGAAAGTATGCAAGCTACTATTCACTTACATACTGCACCATCCATGCGAGAGGCAGTCGAATGTTAAAAACAGCAACGACACACATGCAAACGGACCCGTGTGTTCCACAGCCATGTCTGTCACAGACTCAGTCCTGTGTGTTATTGATGTACTGATATCACTGGACGCTTACCCTGTAGCGGGACTTTTCGTCACTGTCTGAGTATTAAGTCGTCTCACCTTCAAGTTATTTGTCTGTGGGTCCTCATTCACCTTAACTGTAGGATGCAAATATCTGTTCTTGTGTAACAGTCGTCCTCAGCCTGTGAGCTACGACCCTCTTGGGGGTCCAACTACCCTTTCACGGGGGTCACTAAGACCATCGGAAAACACAGGTATTTATATTACAATTCATAACAGCAGCAACGTTACAGTTATGAAGTGACAAAAAAAATAATTTTATGGTTGGGGGTCAGCACAACATGAGGGACTGTTTTAAAGGGTCACAGCGTTAGGAAGGGTGAGAACCATGGCTCTATACCAAGACTGTCGTGGGAATCCAGTTGGTTAACCTGCATGTAATAAGCATTTCAGACATAGACTTTTAAAGTCTTTGTTACAGACACTGACTCCGTTCTATGCATAAGGAAACAGGGACAGGGGAAAGCTAAATAAAGTGTCCAACGTTCAGAGCTAGCAGCTAGGGAAGCCTGCTGGGCTAGGATGGAAACAAGGAATAGGCCCATCAAAACACGGAGAGAGATCAAGCCGCTATTAGATGCTCTGGCCACCAGAGGGCAGGAGATGCATGTATTAGAAAGGCATAACCAGCCACAACTTTTTTTTTTTTTTTTTTTTTTTTGTCCGTTTTCTACATTAAAAACTGAAAGTTTTCCTGGGCATGGTGACACACACCTTTAATCCCAGCACTTCGGAAGTAGAGACATGCGGATTCCTGAGTTTCAGGCCAGCCTGGTCTACAGAGTGAAATCCGTGACAGCTAGGGCCACACAGAGAAACTCTATCTTGGGTTGAAGGGACGGGGACAGGGGTCCGAAAGCTTTACCTAACCCAGTGGTCCGTGCTGTATCACAACACTTGAGAGATGAAGGCAGCACAATGAGTCTATCCCCCACCACACAGTGAGTTCAAGGCCAGCTTTGACTATGTGAGATTCTGTCTTTAAAACCAAAAATCAGAAACCTGAAAGTTTTGTTGTAAACTTTATACCAATCATTAAAGAAGCTGGTTCAACGTTGTCTATAACCATAAAGATGAGGCACTTGCTGTGAGTATCTAATTCGATCACATCTGTACATGTCTAGAAAGCTGACCAGCAGATGAAATGCCAGCCAGCATTACATTCAATAGCAGCTCCACTAGGTGAACCCTGCCTGGGCTGAGCCCACTGTGCGCACGGGTGGTATTCACTGAGGAACGAGAAGCAGGGACCCTCCAGGTACAAGATGGTGCTGGTGTGGCCTGCAGCATTAGAGAGGGAAAGAGATTGGGGGTGGGGGGAGGACCTCAGAAAATACTGGAACAAAGGAATGCGGCTGAGCTTGGAAAGCCTTGTGGTGAGCTGTCCCTTGGGGTCAGCATAGAGGCCTGTTGTATAGCCTCCCTCATTGTAGACCATCCCGTGCCTTTGGAGAATATGAAGGGAAGGAAGAGAAATGGCCAATCCCTGTGCAATATCCCTACAAACCTGAGAACAGCGTTTAAACTATGAGCCCATGGCATACACTTCAGATTCAAACCATTGGGGCTGTACAGGGTGGGGCTTCTCTGGTGGAAGCCGGCCTTTAGGACTGGGTCTTAAAGGTTACACAGCTGCTGACTCGGGACCCTGGCTTTGTCTCACCACAATCTCTCTCCTCCGTAAGCGCCCCCATTCTGTCCCCAGTACGAAGGAGTGAAATCCCCAGAGGCAACGTTAATCTTTTCTCCCAGGATAGTTTCTTAACTGTCAACTTGACCCAAACAAGGATCACCCGTGGAAAGGATTCTTAATTAAAAACTTGTCCAAATTGGGTTGGGTGGTGGCATTGTCTTGTTAATTGGTGTGGGGACCTCTGTGCCACTGTGAGTGATGACACTCCTACTTGGGGGTTCTGGACCGTCTAAGAGAAGAAGGCAATCAAGTAGGCCTGTGTGCATTCATTGCTGTCTGCCCTCAACTGTGGATACGTGTGAGCAGGCTGTTATGTGTCACTCTCCAATGATGGGCTGTACACTGAAGGTAAGTGGGTGTATTAGTCAGGGTTCTCTAGAGTCACAGAACTCACGGATAGTCTCTAGTTAGTAAAGGAATCTATTGATAACTTACAGTCGGCAGCCCAATTCCTTACAATTGTTCAGTCGCAGCTGTGAATGGAAGTCCAAGGATCTAGCAGTTACTCAGTCTCACACGGCAAGCAGGCGAAGGAGCAAGAGCAAGAGCTAGACTCCCTTCTTCCAATGTCCTTATATTGTCTCCAGCAAAAGGTGTAGCCCAGATTAAAGGTGTGTTCCACCACACCTTTAATCCCAGATGAAAGGCATAGCCC
Source organism: Mus musculus (assembly GCF_000001635.26). Lineage (NCBI taxonomy): Eukaryota > Metazoa > Chordata > Mammalia > Rodentia > Muridae > Mus > Mus musculus. The sequence continues at coordinate 83,774,898 of NC_000076.6, read as the reverse complement.
AGATTAAAGGTGTGTTCCTTAACTCGGAGATTCAATCTTCTGGAATCCATAGCCACTGTGGCTCAAGATCTTCAAACCAAGATCCAGATAAGCATCTCCAAGCCTCCAGATAAGGGTCACTGGTGAGCCTTCCAATTCCGGATTGTAGTTCATTCCAAATATTGTCAAGTTGACAACCAGGAATAGCCACTACAATCCACCCCTTGTCAACTTGACACAAATAATATCTCATGTTCACATGAAACAATAACAAGGTTGTAAATACGCCTAACATGATATAACTATCCCTCGTACAATCGCAAACGCATTAGTAAATTTACAATGGGCATTCATATTACTTTATAATCCTCGTTTCTGCAACTGGTTACGTGGCCTTAATTGGTATTTATAACTACCTTCCTCTACTACCCATTCTGTATTTCCTTCACCTTCAGCCAGCACCTCAGCAGGTCTTGGCTCTTTTCCTGGAGGATTGACCCATACCTTCATTCCTGATGGGTGTGCGTCCTTTGTCATCCTGCTTGGATTAGGCTGTTGTAGTTTCCCATTGACTTTAATCACAGGACATGGTAGTACTAAGAGACGCCCTAAGGGATCTCCTGCACTCCAGACATAATCTTGCTTACCACCATTGTGAAGAGGTAATCCAATTTCCCCATGGTAATCTGGATCTATCACCCCTCCTAACACTGTTATTCCTTTTTTAGCCTGTTGGTTTAAGGGCATTAGAAGCCCAAAATGACCAGGGGGAAGTCTGAGCTTCCAGTTCAATGAAATGTTTGTTGTAGCTCCTGGTAGGAGCACTCCCCTCTCTGGAGCCAAAACTTCTAAGCCAGCAGAACCTAGAGTTATGGGGACAGGAAGCAAAAATTTTCCTAGAGGGTCACTAGGAGTGATAGTAAGTGGAACTATTCCGTTTTCCACCCCTTGATTCCTGGACCCATGAATCCTGGCTATGGGTGAAACTGTACCATATATCGAGCGCTGATTCAAAGCATATACTGCCTTCTGAAGAACTCTGCCCCAACCTTCCAAGCTGTTACCACCTAATTGGCGCTGTAACTGCGTCTTCAAAAGGCCATTCCATCTTTCTATCAGCCCAGCTGCTTCAGGATGATGGGGAATGTGGTAAGACCAGTGAATTCCATGATCGTGAGCCCACTGTCGTACTTCTCTGGCTGTGAAATGAGTTCCTTGGTCAGAAGCAATACTGTGTGGAATACCATGACGATAGATGAGGCATTCTGTCAGTCCGTGAATGGTGGTTTTAGCAGAGGCATTACGTGCAGGAAAGGCAAATCCATAACCAGAATAAGTATCTACTCCAGTAAGAACAAAACGCTGTCCTTTCCACGAAGGAAGTGGTCCAATGTAGTCAACCTGCCACCAGGTTGCTGGCTGGTCACCTCGAGGAATGGTGCCATATCTGGGGCTCAGTGTTGGTTTCTGCTGTTGGCAGATCTGGCAATCAGCAGCAGCAGTAGCCAGGTCAGCTTTGGTGAGTGGAAGCCCGTGTTGCTGAGCCCAAGCATAACCTCCATCTCGACCACCATGACCACTTTGTTCATGTGCCCATTGAGCAATGACAGGGATGGCTGGGGAGAGAGGCTGACTGTCCACAGAACGGGTCATCTTATCTACTTGATTATTGAACTCCTCCTCGGCTGAAGTCACCTTTTGGTGAGCATTTACATGGGACACAAATATCTTCACATCCTTTGCCCATTTGGAGAGATCTATCCACATACTTCTTCCCCAGATGTCTTTCTCACCAATTTTCCAATTGTGATCTTTCCAAGTCCCTGACCATCCAGCCAATCCATTGGCTACAGCCCATGAGTCAGTGAATAATCGTACATCTGGCCACTTCTTCTTACAAACAAACTGTAATACCATGTGTACTGCCCGAAGTTCTGCCCACTGTGAAGATTTCCCTTCACCTGTGTCTTTCAAGGTTGTCCCAGAAAGGGGTTGTAATGCTGCAGCTGTCCACTTCTGGGTGGTGCCTGCATAACGTGCAGAGCCATCAGTAAACCAGGCTCTAGTCTTCTCCTCTTCGGTCAGTTGATCATAGGGAACACCCCATGAGGCTATAGGTGCATGCTTGGCAGCAGATGGCATTGTAACAGGAGTAGAAACCATAGGCATTTGAGCAACTTCTTCATGTAACTTGCTTGTGCCTTCAGGACCTGCTCTGGCCCGATCACGTATATACCACTTCCATTTGATAATAGACTGCTGCTGTGCACGTCCCACTTTATGACTTGCAGGGTCTGATAGTACCCAGCTCATGATGGGTAGTTCAGGTCGCATAGTGACTTGGTGTCCTATTGTCAGACGTTCAGTTTCCACTAAGGCCCAATAGCAGGCCAAGAGCTGTTTTTCAAAGGGAGAATAGTTGTCTGCAGATGATGGTAGAGCTTTGCTCCAAAATCCCAAAGGCCTTTTCTGTGATTCACCTACAGGGGCCTGCCAGAGGCTCCAAACAGCATCTCTATCAGCCACAGACACCTCAAGTACCATCGGATCTGCTGGGTCATATGGTCCAAGTGGTAGAGCAGCCTGCACAGCAGCCTGGACCTGTTGAAGGGCCTTCTCCTGTTCCAGGCCCCACACAAAGCTAGCAGCTTTCCGAGTCACTTGGTAAATAGGCCTAAGTAACACACCCAAGTGAGGGATGTGTTGTCTCCAGAATCCAAATAGACCCACTAAACGTTGTGCTTCTTTCTTGGTTGTAGGAGGGGCCAGGTGCAATAACTTATCTTTCACCTTAGAAGGAATATCTCTGCATGCTCCACACCACTGGACTCCTAAGAATTTCACTGAGGTAGATGGTCCTTGAATTTTGGTTGGATTTATTTCCCATCCTCTGATACGCATATGTGTTACCAATGAGTCCAAAGTGGTTGCTACTTCCTGCTCACTTGGTCCAATCAGCATAATGTCATCAATATAGTGCACCAATGTGATATTTTGTGGAAGATCCAAACGATCAAGATCCCTTCTAACTAAATTATGACACAGGGCAGGAGAGTTAATATATCCTTGAGGCAAAACTGTGAAGGTATACTGTTGGCCTTGCCAACTGAAAGCAAATTGCTTCTGGTGGTCCTTATGGACAGGTACTGAGAAGAAGGCATTTGCCAGATCAATAGCCGCATACCAGGTGCCAGGAGATGTGTTAATTTGCTCAAGTAAGGAAACTACATCTGGTACAGCAGCTGCAATTGGAGTTACTACCTGATTTAGTTTTCGGTAATCAACTGTCATTCTCCATGATCCATCTGTTTTCTGCACTGGCCAGATAGGAGAGTTAAATGGAGATGTGGTGGGAACCACCACCCCTGCATCTTTCAAGTCCTTGATAGTGGCAGTAATTTCTGCAATTCCTCCAGGAATACGATACTGTTTTTGATTCACTATTTTCTTTGGCAGAGGCAACTCTAAAGGCTTCCATTTGGCCTTTCCAACCATAATAGCCCTCACTCTACAGTTCAGGGAACCAATACAACTTCTGTATTAGTCAGGGTTCTCTAGAGTCACAGAACTTATGGATAGTCTCTAGATAATAAAGGAATTTATTGATGACTTACAGTCGGCAGCTCAATTCCCAACAATCGTTCAGTCACAGCTGTGAATGGAAGTCCAAGGATCTAGCAGTTACTCAGTCTCACGCAGCAAGCAGGCGAAGGAGCAGGAGCAAGAGCTAGACTCCCTTCTTCCAATGTCCTTATATTGTCTCCAGCAAAAGGTGTAGCCCAGATTAAAGGTGTGTTCCACCACACCTTTAATCCCAGATGAAAGGCATAGCCCAGATTAAAGGTGTGTTCCTTAACTCGGAGATTCAATCTTCTGGAATCCATAGCCACTATGGCTCAAGATCTTCAAACCAAGATCCAGATAAGGATCTCCAAGCCTCCAGATAAGGGTCACTGGTGAGCCTTACAATATGAGAATTCTGCCAATTTCTGAGTATATCTATCCCAATTATACATTCTGGAACTGGGGAAATCACCACAGGATGTGTCCGGGGACCTACTGGACCTACTGTGAGTCGGACATCAGTCAAAACTCCATTAATCACCTGCCCTCCATAAGCCCCTACTTTAACTGGAGGGCCACAATGTTTCTTGGGATCCCCTGGGATCAGTGTCAACTCAGAACCAGTATCCAGCAGACCCCGAAAAGTCTGATTATTTCCTTTTCCCCAGTGTACAGTTACCCTTGTAAAAGGCCGTAGGTCCCTCTGGGGAAGAACTGGAGAAAGGGTAACAGCAAAACCTTTGAGTGTCTTATCAAGATCCTTCCTCAGAGGAACCTGGCCACCCCTTCATTCAAGGGGTTCCGGATCTGCAAACTGTCTCAAGTCTGGAAATTGATTCACTGGCCGAGATTGCTGTTTACCACGATCTAATGTAGCCTTTCTTTCATTTGTTTGAGAATTTTTCTGCTTATACAGATCAAACAAATATGCAGTAGGCTTCCTATGTATTTCATTCCTGGAAACACCATGATTGATTAGCCAGTACCAAAGGTCCAAGCGAGTCATGCCATTATAAATTTCACCTCTCCTGTGCTGACCATTACTGGGTATGTTATTATAAACATTCTTTTGTCTACGCTGTCCATTATAATAACTAGGATCACCTTGTCTCCGGCGATTCAATGCTGCCACCTGGCCCTTGTTACCTCGGGATCCAACTAAGCCCAGTGAATTTAATTCATCTAATTGAGCAGAAGCATCTCCAATGCTAAGATCTGGCACAAGGAAAAGGGAAAGAACAAAACCCTTCAAATGTGCTGGTGCCCCTCTCACCAATTTGCGTCTTATAGAGCTGGTGAAAGGCATATCTTCTGGACCTTCCCATTGTGGACAATTATGCTTTACACAATATATCCACTCTAGCATTGCAATTTCCCTAAGTCTTAAAATCCCTTCATCAACACTAAGCCACGGAATATCAGGCATCTCCAAGTCATTTCCAGTAGGCCATCTTTTGATAAACACCTCAGCCAACCATTCAAACAAACTTTTGACACCTTTTTTAACTATGCGAGCTTCCGTATTAAACCTAGAATCTCTACTCAGAGGACCCATGTCAATAAACTCAGCCTGCTCTAGTTTTATGTTCCTTCCACCCTTATCCCACACCCTTAAAATCCATTCCCACACATATTCACCAGGTTTCTGCTTGAATGAATTAGCAAACTCATTAAGCTCCTTAGTAGTGTAGCGAATTTCCTCATGGACTATACTTTCTACCTCCCCTCTAGGAGCCTGTTTTGCTTTGAGTCTGGTTACAGGTCTAGAAGAAACTATTGGTGGGCCGTGAGCAGACTCTGCAAAATTAATTTCCTCATGTGGGGAAGGCATTATTTCAAGAGGTGGGGCTGAGGGTACTACTTCCTCAGGTGGGGCAAACCCTTGAGAATCTGAGGATTCAAAATTCTCAGCTTCAACATGGTCTTCCCACACATCCCCGTCCCATGTTGTAGGATCCCATTCTTTGCCAATTAGAGCCCTTACTTTAACTGTCGACACACTCTGAGGCTGAGACTTGAATTTTCTCTGTAGTTCAGCCAACCTTACAATGAGAGTTTCTGTTTGATTTTCTGCAACTTGAGCTCTATTGCTACAAGAGAGAAGATTCTCCTCAAGGACACACTTAGCAACTTTTAGATCGTTTACTTGTGTCTGGAGCCTTTCGATTTTATCACACAACTCCTTCCTTTCATTCATCATTTTTTCCACAGATACTAAGAGCAGCCAGCCAGTAAAATCATTTTTCGATTTTTTCCCCATCTTGTAGAAAGCTTTGTGCACTGAATCACCTAATTCATTAAGAAAATCAAGGGCATTAGCTTCTTTAAGTTCAGAATATAGTTTCAACCATGGGTCTTCAAAATTCTCTGAGCTCCCAGGAGGGAGAGAATCTGGAGAGGTTTCAATATTTGAAAGTGCTGGTGGATCAACAAGCCAATTCCAGTATTTTAAAAGATTCATCCTTGTACTTCTGTTACTCTAGAACCACTCCTGGTACCAACTTCTGTATTAGTCAGGGTTCTCTAGAGTCACAGAACTCACGGATAGTCTCTAGTTAGTAAAGGAATCTATTGATAACTTACAGTCGGCAGCCCAATTCCTTACAATTGTTCAGTCGCAGCTGTGAATGGAAGTCCAAGGATCTAGCAGTTACTCAGTCTCACACGGCAAGCAGGCGAAGGAGCAAGAGCAAGAGCTAGACTCCCTTCTTCCAATGTCCTTATATTGTCTCCAGCAAAAGGTGTAGCCCAGATTAAAGGTGTGTTCCACCACACCTTTAATCCCAGATGAAAGGCATAGCCCAGATTAAAGGTGTGTTCCTTAACTCGGAGATTCAATCTTCTGGAATCCATAGCCACTGTGGCTCAAGATCTTCAAACCAAGATCCAGATAAGCATCTCCAAGCCTCCAGATAAGGGTCACTGGTGAGCCTTCCAATTCCGGATTGTAGTTCATTCCAAATATTGTCAAGTTGACAACCAGGAATAGCCACTACAGTGGGTAAGCCGGAAATAAGCCCCTTCTCCCTCCGTTGCTGTCTGTTGGAGCATTTTGTCACAGCAGCAAGTTAAACTAGAGTACCTCCCTTCAGGTGTCTCTGTCTGATACTTGGTCACAAGAATTCAAAAGTATGTAAGTAAGAGGAGCTCTTGCTTGTGAATCTCAAATTCATCAGTGATGTGGGCAAGGCACAGTAATTAGGAGCAGACATCTTAATGGTGCTAGAGTGATGACGTCATCACGCTGGCAGCCACAGGACGGGGTTGGGGACAAGTTGTTGGCTAGGGAGAGTTGCCTCATCAAGTTGTCTCCTCGTTGCTACTTCCAGACATTGGACTTCAATGTGATGAGCCCTCCTGGAAGGCTCAGTGGCCATTTACAGCCCTTCAGTGAGCCATCTTCTTAGCGTCTTTGCTCACATTTTCAGGCACTCTATGTGAGAGTTCTTTGTAGATGAGGATAGCCCTATGATTATCACAAACATTGCCGAGAGTTCTCAGGTATAGAGCAGGGTAGCCCCATGGTTATCACAAACACTGCTGAGAGTTCTCAGGTGTAGAGCAGGGTAGCCCCATGGTTACCATTAATGTTGCCTTGTTTCCCAGCCATTTGCTCTTCCAGTGTTCCCAGGTTTCAGATGCGTTTTCATCTTTCACGTAATCAAGCAGAGCAATGTGTCACCTTACGAATGGCATGCTTCCTTCATATCAACCTGTTTCCCTGTCTCAGGGCAGGTGACAATTTACGAGGATTTTCCTCGGCTCTCCGATTCCATAATTATATCATCTTTAAGTTCATGCAGATTTATTCATGGACTTTTAGGGGAAGCTTGACATTTTTTAACCTTGTTTATTGCATCATTAAAAATAAAAATAAAAGCCAAAGGGGGTTGGACCCCTGGGCTCCACATATAGAGAACGCGATCCCCAGAAACACAGTTTGACGACAGATCGCTGTAATAACAAGAGGTTTTTATTCCAACACGTGTGGGGTTACTCAGCCTCGCAGAGAGAGTCAACCCTGATTGTCTATAATACAGCTAATTTATACTTTTTCTGAAGGGGCTCACACAGCTATTTTATTATTGGCTAATAAAGCAACAGTATAATTTTAATTTGGCAGAAAACTTAGTCAGCAATCAGCAAGGTCAAAGCAGTTTGTAGTTTTCCTCAGAATTCAGACCAAGGAGGGGTAGGGAAGTTTTCTCAAGGACTGTGGTTTCTGGCAGCTGTGGTCTTTATGACCACTAGTCTGTCCCTGCAGATAGGGAAGGGGCTGGGTGGTCTTGAATTTGTTTACACTGGCAGGGAAAGGGAAGATTCTTTATGCAGCAGGAAACAGCCAAAGATAGAGAGTGGCTGGTGCAGACAGCTTGCAGCAGGAGATAGCAGAAGATAAGGGAAACAAGCTCTGCAAATAATTTTGGTATATATTAATTAAGCTAAAAACTATACTTCTTCAAAGGCAGCTGGGAAGTGGTGGCCTATGCTTTTAATCCCAGCACTCAGGAGGCAGAAGCAGGCAGAGCTCTGAGTTCGAGGCAGGCCTGGTCTGCAGAGTGAGCCAAGGCTGCACAGAGAAACCCTGTCTCAAAAAAACAAAAAACAAAACCCCAAAACCAAAACCAAACCAAACCAAACAAAAAACCCAAAGGGCAGAGAGATGGATGGTTCAGCAGTTAATGGTGCTCGTTGCTTTCCCAAAGGACCTAAGTTTGGTTCCCAGCACCCACACTGGGCAGCTCACAACCACCTGTAATCCAGCTCCCAAGGGCTTGATGCTGTCTTCTGGTCTCTGTAGGCTCTCACATACCACCACCACCACCACCCCCACACACACAATGCACATATATACACACACACACACATACACGCACACATGCATTAAAAATAACTTTAACTTATTAAAAACGAAAACTTCCTTCACGTATGCATGATCTCATATGTGTTTTTTCTTGCATCCATCCTGTCCTGCAAGCCCGGCACTTGCTTCTCCTTCACTGCAGCTCCTGCAGCTTCTATGACTTCTATGACTGCAAGCTGCATGAATTCCCAAGCCGGAAAGGCACTCATCTGTGGTTGAAGAACACAAGTTCCCTCCATCACCTCGTGTCAATTAAAACCTCTGTGCAGGAAATTAGGAAGGTGTTAGCAATCTTTGCAACCAAGTCTACAATGTGTGTCACCTCTAACAGAAAGCTTCAAAAGTCATGTTTTCATCAGACAGCCTCCTAACCAGAAATGCCCTGACAAACATCTCCACTATATTTTTAACAATAATCTCATAAAAGGGGGGGGCATATTGTTGGGAGAGGTGTAAACTCTTACATTTCAGGTATTTTGAAGGTGGTACCAGTGTATAACTTACCTCTATTTTGCTACGATAAAATGCTGATAAAAAGCAAGGTAAAGAGGAAAGGGTTCACTTCATCTTATACTTCCAAGTGATGGTATATCATGAGGGACACTGAGGCAGGAGCTGAGGCAGAGACCATGGAGACCATGGAGAAATCACACTTACTGGCTCGCTCTCGTAGCCTTGCTCAGCCTGCTTTCTTATGTAACCCAGGACCTCCAGCCTAGGGATTGACACTGCCCAGAGTGGGCTGGTCACTTCTATGTCAATCACTAATAAAGAAAATGCCCACAGACCAGTCTGATATAATCAATTCTTCAACTGGAGGTTTCCTCCTTCCAGGTGAGTCTGGCTTGTGTCAAGTTGGTCAAAACTAGTCAGTACAGCCAGGCCCCTGTTTTTCTTTGTTAGTCTCCACATTAATGGTTTATCCTCCTCTGTCGTCCAGATTCTTACAGTACTTTAGAAAGACATTAATCATTTGCCTTAAGACTCAAGAAGTGGGTGGCTGTGTTATTAACATACAAGAATTAGGAAGCTCTAAATTTAGCTGAGTCCCTAGTGGAAGGGAAATGTTGAAACTTGTCATAATATGGAAGACGCTGTTCATTTGTAATGGAATTTGATGGAGTTTTAACTTTTAAAAAGACAATCTTTGTTTTGTGGCACTGCTAACTATTGAGAGTCAATTTGCACAGGAGAAAAAAAATCGGAGAATATCATAATCTAGACCAGAAAAATACCCAATGGTCAAAGATGGGCAAACCCAGGAAAGCATGATAATAATGATTGTAACCCTACAATATCCATATATTCTTACTGATGATACATACATACATACATACATACATACATACGAGAATTCCTAGTAGTAACTTCTGAAGGAATGGAAAGTAAAAATGGGCACTGGAGCACCCACTAATTATGCCCAGCACCCTAGCATAGGTCTAGGGGTGTAGCTCAGTATACCTGTCTAGCACACACAAGACCCTGAGCTCAGTCCCCAAGCATCCCTCAGAAAGACAGGAGCCAAAGACAGTATTCATAATAGCTATGGAAGCTTTAAGGGGAAAAAGAATACCTGCAGTCTCCAAGTGGCTCTCCCAAAATATTCAATTAGCAGGATGCTTTTCTTCCTCTGTAGAAAAGTTTTTCTTTATCTAAAGCAATAAAGTGTCCACTACCCAATCGTCAGGTAGCAGACGCATACACGGATGCTATGGCTAGATGCACTCATTAGTTTGCACCAAGTACAGCAGTTGGTTACCCCAGCGTCCCCCTCTCCTACAGGAAGCATGGCAGACTGTGGCTGGGATCACCAGGGAAAACACCATCAGCACCAACCTGACTATGCAAGCTGCAGTTCCCAGTGGCCCAGTGTGCAAATCATTCCATCAGTAACAATGTTTCTTTTCCAAAGAAATGTTGAACTAGGAGCTGAATAGTGATTGGCTTAGTATACACCCTGAACAAATCATCCCCTGGTACCTAGAAAATAACTAGAACCCTGGTGACAATAAGAATACCGCAAAACTGTCATCATATTTTCAATAAACACACCCAAATTCTTCCAGGGGGTGAATGTTCAACACCCATCTTCAAGTGTTCTAAACTCATGGTGCATTTAGAAAGACCAGAAAAAGGAGAAACTAGGAACAGTGGTGGAGAGCTGAGATCCCTCTGTCTTAGGGTTTTACTGCTGTGAAGAGTGACCATGACCAAAGCAACTCTTATAAAGACTACATTTGACTGGGGCTGGCTTAAGGTTCAGAGATTCAGTCCATTATCATCAAGGCGGGAGCATGGCAGTATCCAGGCAGGCACGGTGCAAGAGGAGCTGAGAGTTCCACCTCTTATTTCGAAGGCAGCTAGCAGCAGACTTCCAGGCAGCTAGGACAAAGGTATTAAAGCCCTCAGTGACACACCTACTCCAACAAGACCACACCTCCTAATAGTGCCACTCCCTGGGCTAATTGTATACAAACCACCACACCTTTCAACCAAAGGGTCAAGGTCAATGTCACCAGTAATAAGATGGGATCCTGAGCTCTCAGGATTTGATTAAATGAGGGGCATTCTATCTCGGGGGGGGGGGGTCAGGGGGGTGTCTCCCTCAAGATCTGTAACCACAGTCTAATAGAAGAGCACAGAGAGATTCACATTAAAGGACATGTTCCAAAATTCCTACACAGAAGGCATCAAAAGCCTGAGGAAGAGCTGTGCAAACATCATCGGGAAGAAGAGGAAACAAAACTGATACATTTAATTGAGACACAGTGTAATTTCAAACTGGAACAGTAACAACAGAGACAAGAAAACTACTGGAATGCATACTAGACCGTGTCCCCAGCCTATCCTTGTGTTCTGTCCGGCTACAGTTATTTGGAAATTAAGTTTTCTGAAGCCAATGTAGTTGCTATTTTTTTTATTTAAAAATATTTTGAGACAAGGTCTTGTGTAGTTTATTATCATCTCAAACTCATTGTGTAGCCAGCTGGTCTTGAAGCCCTGACTGTCCTGCCTCAGGCTTCTCAGGGTTGCTATTATTAGTGATGTACAAATTGATGTCCCCACTGAGTGCCATAGTGAACTTGTGAACACTGACAGGAATATGTGCCTACTAATATGTGCTTGGTAATTTTTACTTTTGAATTTGTTTGTTTGTTTTTGAGCAATTTGATGGCTCTATATTTAGCAAATACAGATGACTGCAGCTTTCTCTTTAGGAAAAAAATATCCTACTTTTCAGAGTAATCATATTTAACCAGTGTGGTGGTCTGAATATGTATGGTCCCCATAGAATCATGTGTTTAAATGCATGGTCCATAGGGAGTGGCACTATTAGGAGGTGTGGCCTTGTTGGAGGAAGTGTGTCACTGTGGGGGTGATTTTGAGGTCTCATATGCCCAAGCTGTACCCAGTATGGTATAAATCTTCTTCTTCTGCCTTTGGATCAAGATGTAGAACTCTCAGCTCCTCCAGCACCATGCCTGCCTGGACACTGCCATGCTTCCCGCCATGATGATAATGACTGAACCTCTGAACCTGTAAGCCAGCCCCAATGAAATGTTGTCCTTTATAAGAGTTGCCTTGGTCATGGTGTCTCTTCACAGCAGTAAAACCCTAGCTAAGACAACCAGTGTTACATATAAATATTGACATACTCTATTTACATATGATAATACCACGTGTGGCTTCTTTGAAAGTGTTCTTTTGAAAATAATTAAGAAATCCAGGTAAAGAGGGATAAAAATGTTTAATTGTTGAAATACATTGGCAAACTGAGATCCTTATACTGCTGTCATGAGTGCATACACATATTGTTAGCAAATTAAGCATTTCCCAGAAACCCCACTAAACATTAACTGTCCTCAGTTACGTCCTAAGAGACAGTGCAGAGTTAATATGATGAGATGCTCAGGCTACACAAGGGGAGAACAGGCAAGTGGGTAGCTGGAGACTACTTATAATTATTTAAGCCTTTGACTGAAGAAAAGAGGACTTTAATCCATATGTGTATAGCATGCACATTTAACGAGTTCATTTTCAAATGCTGCAATGTTCTTAACAAAGGGAATTCTCCCAGCATGTAAATAAAAATTTTAAACCAACTAGTAAAAAAAGGGAGATGGTTATAAGAATCCATTTACCAACTTTACAGCTAAAAAATAATGACATAGAAACATTGAAGACAAGAGGCAATATATTACTTCAGGTAATTCCTTTATGTGGCCCTATGACCATGTTATAAATACAATAAGGATTGTGTCATATAAAAACTATCAAAAGATTATCAGTGAAAAGACATGCGCTTGGCGACCTGTGCTGGATGGCCAGGAGGGGAAACACCATGGTGTGGAGCCTGGTGGCCCAGGCCGGGTAGCAACAGCCTTTATGGTCTCTCATTGGTGGGTGGCACAAAGTCCCTTCTATGACCACAACATCAGTATGGACCCATGGCCTTCACTACACAGCTAGGATTCGGGCGAGGTTGCACAGCAGGAATGACCTTTCGGAATTTGTTTGAAGATATCTGTGTTCAGTGTCCCGGAAGCCAAGTTCCTTCCAAATTCATGAGCAAGCTATAAAGGAAAAATAAGAAAAGGGGGAGGAAAATAATTAGCACATTAAAAAAATCTTAGACAAAAGTGCATGCCCTAAGCCTGCAAATTATTTAGCTGAATTGTTTTTAAGCAGAGTGTGTTCAATAGCCAGTCAACAGTTACTTAAGATTCAGTGCTGGGCAGCATAGTTCTAAACATTGGTAATATTTATATAAAGAGATCAAATTGGATGCTGAGAGACTTGTAAAATATAATTAAAATTAAAATACAGAATAACAATGGTCAGACCAGGCTGTGTGCACGTCAGCACCGAACTCACACTATAGATCATGCAGTGATAACTTCCTGACATGGTACTGCAGGGGGACCTATGCATCCATAGCTTGTGCAGTTCCCCTGGGGGAATGCTGATGAAACTGGCCCACACTGGCATCTGAGAGCCACCTCATAAACTGCTGTTTGCTGGCTTTGTGGAAAGCACGTCTTATGCCATCCATCACTTCCCTTCTGGGTAGAGGATGCCTCTTAAAAAGTCACAGCTCTATGGCCGTGGTTTCCACTCTGGAGCCAGGTGTCATCATGTAAGTGGTGCTAACATCGAGTCGTTCCTCGATTTGGCTCAAGATGCAGTCCACTGCGCTCACGAGGTGAATCCCATTCAGAAAGGCCGTGGTGTTAGCCAAAAATAGTGTAGTCTGCCCTTCGTATCAGAAGCTTGCCAGGGCAGTCCATGCATCGAGATTCTGCCCAAGGAATCACATGATGATGGGGCATCACAGGTGTCGCAGTGTCACAGACAAGTGGCATAACGGACACACAGTCACTCAGGAAAAGCTTTCAGGTGATTCAAAGGTGAGGCAGAGGGAAACCAGGACCAACTGACTGCTTAGAGACACCGTCAGAGGCAGATGCAGACAGCAGGGGATGAGAGTCAAAGAACGCACTCGGATCCAGGAACAGTGAGCGAGTCGCTTAAAGCCATGGGGGCTGTGTCAGCAGTAACAGCTAAACTGTTACTAGGGAACTTCTGACCCCCACACAAGGGCAAGTGAGAAAGCTGAGCCCCAGCACAGGTCACCTGGGGTCTGTGTGCAGCAGAGGGAACCAAGTTTTCAGCATGAGTCTACAGGACCCTTCTTCTGATCAGTTCTTACACATCATCAGCATTACAGGGGGAGGGGAGAATGGTAGCGCAGGCTGGCATTCTTCCAGCTCGGCCTACACAGGAGGCATGTCCCACAGGGACTTTTACAAGGGACAAAATGACAGCAAGCCAGGAATTCTGTGTGGGGAAGGGGAGGGCACTCTATTCAAATAAATACTAGACTTAAAAAATTCCTTGGTGAATTTTCAGGAGCTGGGGGGTGAGGGGTGGATTCCAGTCTTTATAAATCTCTATGCTGCCTCTCTGATGAGCCACTCCCCAGAGAACAATTCTAAGGCTGCTGTGACTTCCCTTAAGAAGTAGACCCTGCGTGTCCCAGCCCTCCAGCAAGGAAACTACTCAGTCTCCATCTGGAAACTTCTCAGTCTCTACCAACTCCAGGACTGACCCGACAAGAGATGACCTTGGGAGGGGAGGTATATGAAGAAGAGGTTGGGAGGAAGAAGAGAAAAAGGTGAGGGAAGAGGGAGAGAAAGAGGAATAGGAAGGAAGAAGATAAAGACACAGGCAATGAAGAAAGCAAGAGTTACTTACCATTAATTCCATCTAGTCCTAACAACAACCACTATGTCTAAGCAAAAGACCCATTCTATAGATTATAAAACTGAGGCCACAAGGGAAAGGTAACCCATTCAACCAGCCCGTGGAAGAGCCTGAATTCAAGCCTAAAGGCTGACTTTGAACAGATGGACTCTCTTAGGAAACAGCCCTACCGAAAGGGGAGGCTTCAAAAGAGGTTAGGCATGTTTGCCAAGACCAACACGCAGTGGAGTGCCAGACAGAATATGCCATGGGACATCTCTCCTCTTGAACACAGTATCTACACATTGTGTGTTGATCCTCATGGGATTCCTAGCCAGAGTCTCCCTGGCTGAGGTCTCCATCAAGCCCTAAGCCCTCCCAGGTTTTGGTGCGCCCTGGTGTTTTAGGCAGGCATGCAGTTTGTTCTTATGAAATCAATTACACTGCATTTGTGGAAAAATGAAGAGAAAGCATGGCAGTAGGGAATACAGTGGACCAGAGCTTCTGAGACGTCAAACCAGCATTCGAGATCTCTAAGATGCACACAGAAACTACAAGCAGTTCCTCGTCATCGCAGGAAAATACACGGAGGAGATAATTCAGGAAAATACAAAGTACCTCTTGAGTATCCAGCCGTCATGT
Organism: Mus musculus; assembly: GCF_000001635.26. Lineage (NCBI taxonomy): Eukaryota > Metazoa > Chordata > Mammalia > Rodentia > Muridae > Mus > Mus musculus. Next base: position 83,759,606 of record NC_000076.6, on the reverse strand, counting down.
TATCTTCCTCTAATCTTAGAGAGAGAATAACAGTTAGTGTTCAGATTTTTAAAAGCTCATTATATTTTCCAAAAAGCTACAAGCTTCAAATAGTCTCTCATACACACGTACATGCATACATGCACACACACACATACATGCACATGTACACATACATGCACACACATGTGCACACACACACTTGCTAGCAGGAATCATAAAGGAGGGTGGGCAAGATGCATCCAAGGGTACAGGAGCCCACTGCCTAAGCTTCATCCGAGAGCCCACGTGTACAGAACTGACCACTGCAAATTGCCCTCTGATCTCCACATGCAAACACACACTGGGTATATTAAGATGTGATGAATGATAAAGCAAGCAGTAGCAGACAACAAATAATGACAGTGTGTTTAAAATGAGGTGATATAGCTTTGTGAGCAGTGCTTTTCCCTGTAGCCACCGCACTGCTAAGTCCCCCTTTGTGTTATGGAAATACAGCCCATGTTTGCAAGCATTCCGTCAACTTGCTTAAATTCTGGTTTTTCCCTTTCACACTCATCAGCACTGAAATTAACGAGAAATCGAGGTTATCTGTGGTGCACGTGCATAAATAAAACCCCTATTCGCAATCTCCAAGCAAACTGGGCTTTCGTGGAGGTTGCTTTAACATGTGGGCGGCACTTTTGAGAAACGGTGTCAGGGAACACATAGTTCACACGTGGCTCACTGCCACTGCGGAACATATGGTTAACTCAGGTAGGTGGAAAATATAAATTGCATTTGTCTTTGAGACCAAGGAGATAGTTCAGTCGGCAAGGTAAAATGCCTGGTGGGCAAGCATGACGGCCTGAGTTTGAGCCCCCAAACCCACAATTACAAAGGAAACCTAGCACGGGGCATGCTCTTGTAAGCCCAGTGCTGAGCAGGCAAAGGCAGCTGGATCGATTGCTGGGCTTGCTGGCCAGCCAGAGTAAAGGACTCGGAAGGTTCCAAGTTAGTGAAAGAGCCTGTCTCCAAAAGGAAAGACAGCTCCCAAGGATCACCAGGACCTCTCCTCTGACCCTCACATACACATGAATCTGCACACTCATAAGTGCATACATGCACATACACAAACACCCACACCCATACATGTGTGCACACACATACACACACAAGCACCCAGAAATGTAAATGTACACATACATACACAAATACCCACCCACATACATACACCTACACACATAGACACACCCATACACAAATGCCAATTCCCATACACACACACACACACACACACGTACACAAATAAGCACCTACACCTATACATACACCTATACACAGAGACACAAACACCCACACCTATATATTCACACACACACACACACACACATACTTTTGTTTTGAGGAACTAGCCCACAAAACCCTTGCTTACTCTTCTGTACAGTCTTTGTTTGACTAGACGCCATGTTGACAGCTTCAGAGGGCAGGCCAACATACACTCCTCCATAGTTTCTTTAAGAAAAGAAATCAGATCAAGTTAAAGGGTGCTACAGAGATAGAAGCATCGAAAAACAGAGCATGGACCACTCCAAACAATTATGTGATCATGAAGACAACTCAGGACGTTTCAAAGGATATTTGGTTTTCTATGTTAGAAGGAAGCTTTGGGGAAATAGCTGTATTAAATCAGTAAAACGTTTTAAATATCTTGCTTTTGATGGGAAAGAAGTGAGCTAAGTCAGTCGAGTGATGGGTCGAGGAATGTGTGCCAGGTGTCAAACGCCACTTCTGACAAATCCAGAGATCCCTGTGGGGTGAGGCAATGTAGGATATTCAGAAATCACTTCCTCATAGGGAAAGACGAGTGTGTCATATGGCAGAGAGCCCAGGAGTGCAGTGCGGAGCGGAGCAGAGCAGAGTAAACCCGAGGAAGAGCGAGAGAAAGAAGAAGTGGAGAGGTGAGGAGAAGTCACCTCAAGGACAGGAGTCTGCACAGAGCCACACACAGGGCAGAGCTTGCCAGGCTGAAGTGGAGATTCCTAGTCTGTGCTGGTGCACATCCTGGCCAATATCCCGGCTGTGTTCTGTTCCTGGGCTAGTGTGATTACATCCATGCACTATGGCCAAAGCCACTCACGTGAAACCAGCCATGGCAACACACATACCTCCTCTTGTCGTCTTCCGTTATCGAGTCTTCTGTTCTAAAAAAAGGCCAAACACACCTGTGTGAGCCGCTTGGCTGCAAACCAGACACTTCATCCTCGGTCACGAGCAAAGTGGAGGTAACAGGCCCCTGGTTCACATTCACTACCACCCTGAGCCTCTGCAGCACAGCACTCTGGCTGGCTCTGACCACACAGTCAAGACTGAGCAATGTAATCAAAATGGATAAACTTAGCAAATGCTAAAAAGCCCAATGACCAAACCAAATAAAGACGGGGGAGCATCTGAGACTGGGGGAGCATCTGAGACTGGGGGAGCATCTGAGACTGAAAAGGCCACAAAATTGGATGTCAGAAAGCTGATACCCACTCCACCCTCCCCCAGTGATCAACAGTGACAAGCTGCCTGGATCCCCTCTGTAAAATAAGGTGTGAGCCGGTGACCCCTCAAACTCCTTCCTGCCCTCACTGTGATATGGGCACCTTGTGCCACCAGAGAAGCCCAACCAAGAGTAATGAGTCTTCTCTCATGAGAAAGAGTTACAGCCAACTTGATTTCCCTTTGTTCAACAACTGAGCCATTAATACACATTCTACTACAAAGAGCAGGAAAACATTCCAAAGAAAGTTCCTAGGGGTCTCTCTTCCTCAAAACACATAGCGTCAGTGCTGGAGGCATAGCTCAGTTGTTAAATGACTTGTGGTGTAAGTGGTAAAACCCTAGTTTGAACCCCAGAAGCCAGACTTGATGATGTATGCTTATAATCCCAGCAGTTTGGAGGGCAGAGGCAGGCCAACACTTGGAGATCGCTGGCTGACCAGCTGTACCATATTGCTCAGCCAAAGGCCAGTGACAGACAGTCTCTGTCTCAGAAAGCAAAACAAACATCTCAGGTAAAACACCTGAGCTTGACCTCTGGTCTCTACATGCATGTGTGCACACACATGCACATACACTCACACAAATGTACACATTTGTGTACACACATACATTGATGGCCTGGCATGTTTGTGTCCTAGGCTCAGTTTAATAACTAACATCTCAGGATTGATTTTTGTACCAGTATCAATATTACTTTTACTCAAACAAACAAAATGGGGACATTCTGTAAAATTACATCTGAGCTTGACCTCAGGCCTCTGGGTGCCTCTAACAGACTCGTTGCTTATGCAGGAGGAGTGCACATTCCACAAAAATTCCTCTGCCCATCTCTAAGGGGACATTGTCCTGGGGCCCTGGTTAGTGCACACAGGTTACTTTTCTTAGAGAAAGGCGATGTTGTACATCACAGTCATCCAGAAGGGACCACAATCAGAACAGACACCAAACACCTCCAACCCCCCTCACTGAATCTTCAGATTCTAGTGGCGGAGGAACCTCGTGGTGCAACGGTATCGCGTCTGATTCCAGATTCTAGCGGCGGCCCTGCCACGGTTTTACCCATGTGGAATTTAGGTCCGGTCCCACCATAGCTATGCACACACCTGTGATCTCCCTCATTGCCAGCAGATCTGACAGTCATTGGATGAATACTGCCCATGAGCACAGTGACACTGAGATTGTCATTTACGGAACTCAGCCCAGTATTTACACGCATCTTGATCATCAGTTTCACTCGCCCTTGCAGAAGAGCCAAATCCTCTGTAACTGAGGCTCGTCAGAGCCACACTGTACCAGACACGGGGTGGTGCACATCTCTGAGGTTTAATAAGATGATATTTACTACTTTAAGCTAAAATGGAGTCATAAATCCGTAGCTCAGGTGACAGGGAAACAGCGGCGAGAAGCTCAGTCACGATTATCAGAACTGTGTGCTGTGGTCCAGAGTGACTCACACTACCGTGAAGGCATCATTTGTGAAGCTGAATGTAACTGGTAGGTTTGCACATGCATCATGTCTTGTGGCTTCTTCTCCACATTCGATTCCAGCTGTGTCTTCTAACTTGTTCTTCTTCTGCCTAACTCTGATTCAAAGCTTAACTTTCCCAAATACGAGAAAACAGTAATGTTTTAATATTTATTTTTAATTGTGTGTCTATTCCTGTGTGTGTGTGTGAGAGAGAGAGAGAGAGAGAGAGAGAGAGAGAGAGAGAGAGTCTATCTGTCTGTCTGTCTGTGGGTATGTGCATATAAGTATATGGCCTTTGCAGCCCAGAGGCATCAGACCCACCACAGCTGGAATTACAAGTAGTTGTGAACTGCCCGATGTGAGTGTTCCCCACAAGAGCAGTCTACATCCTTAACTGCTGAGCCATCTTCTCAGCCCATATCTTAAATCTAGTATCTCTTCTCGGTTATCTAAAGCCCAGCCTGCGTTCTCAGTATAAGCAACCTTTACACACACACAAGCAGCAGGGATTGACAGCACAGTCACCATACTGAGTAACTGAAGTGTCGGATACAAATCTTCTAAAATCGCCATGTATAATGGGTTCTAAGATGTCCAGTCTCAGGCTGGGAAAGAGTCTGTGTGTGAAATGCTTGCTGAGGGAATGTGAGGGCTCGAGTTTGAGTCATCAGCATTCATATAAAAAGTGGAGAAGGCATGCCACAATCCCAGAACTATGCAGAAACCTGCAGCTTCCTAGGACAGCCTGGAAAGCCTTGTTCAGTGGGAGACCCTGTGATCTACCGATGTAACCCTACCTCCATAGATGGAGAGCAATCTAGAACCTTACCTGATGTCATTTTTGGGCATCCACATTCTCATATGCGCGCACACACACATAGATACACACACACATGAACATACTTAGACACACACACACACACATACAGAGTCCAATCTTCTAAACCTTCAGCTAAGCTGTGAAGCCCGCTTTGCTGTCTTTGCCTCTGTGTATGAGATTGCCACCTGATCCATTTTTCACAAATAACGATTCTTAATTCTGGAACGGGAGCCCTGGGCTTTAAAAATGGCCTCAGTGGACTTGGGATGGAACTCGGTTGATAGAATGTTTGTCTAGGGCTGGAGAGATGGCTCACTGGTTAAGAGCACTGACTGCTCTTCCAGAGGACCTGGGTTCAATTCCCAGCATCACACTGTCTGGAAGCCCAGAATCTGACAACCTCACATAGATGTGCATGCAGGCAAATCACCAATGCATACATAATAAAAATAAATTATTTTTAAAAAGTCTAGTGTGCCCCAGGCTCAGGGTTCGATCATAAACATAAAGTGGATGTGCTAGCACACATCTGAATCCTGGAACTCAGGAAAAGGGGGAATTAGGAGCTTACGGTCTTCCTCGGCTTTGTGGTGGGCTTAAAGCCAGACTGGGATAGAAACCTTGTCTCAAAATGTAAAACACAAGCCATTGTCAACCAGTCTGTGATGGCCACTGTTGTTTGTCTCTATCTTATCTCTGTCTAGAATGAACTACAATTCAGAAATCAAAGGCATGCCTGTGATCTAGATCTTGAGGCAGGGAGATGTGGGCTTTTGATCCAGATCTCGAGGCAGGAAGACACATCTTTAAACTGGGTCACCCTTTCTGCTGGATGCCTGTAGAAGGACTTGGAAGAAGGGAACTGTTGCTCGTTGCCTGTTTGCCCTTATGTCAGCTAGCAAGTCCATTCCTTCACTGACATTGGAGCCCACTTCTTTGGGATCCTAGCAGATTCAGAAGAGTAGCTGAGACACCCAGCCTTGTGGGACACAGCTGACCACTGGTGAATAAGTTGGACTGCAGCCTGCAAGTCATTCCAATATAGTGTGTGTGTGTGTGTGTGTGTGTGTGTGTGTGTGTGAGAGAGAGAGAGAGAGGGGGGGGAGAGGGAGAGAGAGAGAGAGGTGTGTGTGTGTGTGTGTGTGTGTGAGAGAGAGAGAGAGAGAGAGAGAGAGAGAGAGAGAGAAAGAGAGAGATCCCATAAGCTCTGTGTGTAACTCTAGAGAAGAGAACCCTGGCTAGTATACAGTCTCTCCTGTGCATCAGGGAAGGATGAGATATGTCAGTACTCTTCTACCCAACAGCTCTGAGAGCTTCAATCTACAGAAATGAGTGCAGAGAACCCTGGAGTTCAAATACTATGTTCCACAGCCTTCTATTCAAAGAGAAAGAGAGAAAGCCTAGCTCCAGTGAGAGATCAGGGTGGTGGCTTTCCACAGGCGAAGCTGCCTACATGCCAAGCCTGTGAGAGCACTGAGCATGAGCCCACCTCCCAACTCAACCTGCTCATGAGGTTCTTCCACCACCCTCTCACAATCCTTCACAGCAGGTATCAACTCCCCTTTAAAGATGCAAAGAAAGATTTACAAAGCAGATACCTGGAAAGAGGAAGGCCTAGAGATGTGGAACCAAAGGCCAAACAGACCAATGGGATTGCATTAATGACTAGGGTTTTAAGGCTCCAGTTGAGAGTCTTGTCTCATAGTTAGCATCCCTGTGCTCAAGGACAAACAGCTGTGAGAGAAGCAGGTTGTGATGGTTTGGTTATTTTTGACCCAGGGGAGTGGCAATATTAGGAGGTGTGGCCTTGTTGGAGTAGATGTGTCACTGTGGGTGTGGGCTTCAGACCTTCACCCTAGCTGCCTGGAAGTCAGTCTTCCACTAGCAGCCTTCAGATGAAGATGTAGAACTCTCAGCTCTGCCTGCACCATGCCTGCCTAGATGCTGCCATGTTCCCGCCTTGATGATAATGGACTGAACCTCTGAACCTGTAAGCCTGCCCCAAACAAATGTTGTCCTTGTAAGAATTGCCTTGGTCATGGTCCCTATTCACAGCAGTAAAATGCTAAGACACAGGTCAAGAGGTGGCAATTAAGCTCAGGGAGCAGGAAGAGGAAAGTTTGGGTTTCCAAAAATGACCATGCTAGACTGACCTGGAAAAGATCACTGGAATGCGCCATTTTCCAAAAAAGAGCCCAGCACATGTACACACATACACATAAGCATACATGCAGACACAATTGGAATGTGCCATTTCCAACAGGAGTCCTTCAAACATGCGCACACATATATATGAATGCATACACATGTATATGTGGACAAAAAACACACACAAATAAATGCAAACATGCAAATATGCATACAAATACAAAAACAGCACATGCATATACAAGAAACACAAGTACATACAGAAAGAAAAATGCATACTTATACACAAACATGAATACATGCATACAGAAACATATGTGGCACATATGAACATACAAGTATATGCATACAAAGAAATACCTACATACACACAATAGGTGCAGTGCACAAAAACACAAGAATACATACAAATAAATATGCATGTATGCATACATAAGCATATATGTACACCTACACTCAAAAGTATACAGATATACAGACAAACACGTTTGCACACAAAAACACATGCATACATCTGTGCATACAAATAAACAAATATACACACAAACACACATCACAAATATACACACAAACACACACACAAAGATGGACAAGAACACACATACATGAACGCACACATATATACTCATACACAGAAACACATAAATGTACATATCAAAACACAGGCATGCATACATATGCATGTGTGCTGACATAGACATACTTCCACACATTTGTACAGATGCACACACACACATATTTGCACATAAGCATACAATTATAAATATACATGCACATACAAACTCAAGCATGCATGTAATTATACTCAAACACATGCACACACCTATACATGTGCATGTTTCATAACTGCACACATATGCTCAAACACAAATGAACATACATACAGAGGTGCACACACATGTAAATACATACACACACAAACACATAGCATATGCACTCATACTCACACAAACATGTACACAAAGCACAAATGTGCACATATGCCCACATGTACATACATGTAAATATATGCACTCACACACATAAACACATGCACACATGCAGACACCATATACACAAAAGAACCATATACACAAAACCATGTACACTCAAATGTGCACACACACATGAAAGCATTCACACAGAAAAATACACACAGATGCACGAACACAAAGGCACAAACATGCACACAAACACTGGCACATATTTATAAACACATACAACATAAGCATGCAAACACAACCATACACATATGCACACACACGCACACTCATACACATTGGCATGGAAAACTAACTTGCCTCTAGATCGTTCTTTCATTCGTTGTGGGGAGAAGTGCACATTATCCGGCAGGGTTTCAAAAGTAGGATGTTAAATTAACCTCAGCACTTGCTCAGCAACTTAGGAAGGAATTTGAAGTCTTCAGGGCTCCAACTTGTCTTCAAGCACAAGTTCAAATACTATCCTCACTCTGTGAGCAACAGAGCTGACCCACCTGTGCACCCTTGTAAGGAATCACTATACCATTTGCCCCCACCCCCACCCATAGAACTCTATAGTCTGAAGGATTCTGTCACTAACCTGCTTTGGTGGTACATTAATTAATATTTTCCTAGCTTAGGGTCAGAGAGAATGTTCGCAGAGTACTGAATGGCCAGGATTCCCACAGGAAACATAGATTAATGTGAAAGAAAAGGCCAAGTTTGGTAGACCCATACACAGCACTGTAGGGTATCGCAACTTCTGTTATAGAAGTAATGGAAATCATTGGTTAATGATGTAGTGTCAAGCTGGATCCACACAGCCACATAAGCTCCACTGAGCCTCTGAGCTGATCTATGCCTCACTGGGGCTGCGATCCGTTCTCCCTCATGGCCACTAAGGCTCCATGGGGAAGGTGGTGACTTTCACGTGGCTCGCAGATGTGCCTAATGGACTGTAAGATCTTCCTCAGGGGTTGAGAGCAGAACACTAAACCACACTTCCCCCCAGCTCTGTGAGAACCAGAGCCACCAAGGGAAGAAGAGTCCAGATGTTTCTCCAAAACTGGCAGCGTCGTTGCTCTCTGCCAGAACTGAAGGACTTTGGGGAAAGCAGGTAACAGGATGACTCTGCTGCCTGGAGTCTCTCTTTAGAGAGGAGAGCCTACAGAGTGAATTGCTCCAAGCTGGGAGAGAGAAAGTAAAAATGAGGCGAAGTCACAGCTCATGAACCAGAAAGAGGACCAGGAGGATCTACTGCATTTGATAATGGGCTTTGGGAGTTGACTGGTTCCAGATAGCTCTGTGAACTCAGCTCGCCCATAGTCTCACCCTGTCGAAAAGGAACAGTGCCAAACGCAGCAATGTGCATGGTCTATAAACTCAGTGCTCCTATGTAGAGACGGAAGATGGATACAGCAGAGTCCCCCTGCAGCAACCTAGCTAGCCTGGCATAGGCAGAGAAGCAACAAGAAACCCTGTCTCAAACACATGTCCACCTGCACATACATGAAAGGAGTCAGGGGTGGCTCTCCTCTGTGCTGACTGGCCACTAATATATTCCTTGATATTGAGCACAGAGTTTATCTCCGTCCCAGAATTGAGCACGTGTGTTACATACTAAATAAACTAACTTCCTGCTTTCTGCTCACGAGCTGCAAGTGCTAACGAGGTCACTGATGTGTTGGACAGTGTGATATGTTGCGGAATGTCAATAAGTTCAAAACACTGCAGAATAGAAGGTGGAGAAAACCAGGGATTCATCTAACACAGAGGCAAACATGCTGCCAAACCATGGGCCATGCCTCGTGACACAGACTGCTTCTGGTACAGACAGACAGTATTTGTCAGACCACAGGCTTTGACACAAAGCCAGGAGCATGTATGATTTTTTTCCCTATTTATACACCAGTCCTTTCTAGTTGAAATTGGAGTCCCCATCAGATGAAATGTACAATAGCGCAGCATCCTCTAGGATGAACCTGATTCCTATTCCACCCAACGGCTAAGTCAAAGCCACAGGGGAAAGGTGTCTCTATGAAATGATGTTTTCAAGTCTTCACGGAGAACATCAATCACAGAAATGCCCTGCAGGTGCACTCTGACTTTCCACCACTTATCCCAGCCAGTGAAAGAAGATGCAGCGGTTTTTCATTTGGCCTTAGCTACAGTGATGGCTTCCACTTCATGGTCAGAGGGCCACTGGGGGATGAGGCCAGGTGACAAATACACTATCCTGAAACCCAGGGCTGTAAAAATGCAGAAAGCACCCCGAGCATGGGTTGGCAGATGACAGCATCTGCTGCAACTTCAGCCTTGGCCCAAATTCCATTTTCTTGATAGGACTACACAAGCCACTCTGGGAATGGTGGGCAACAGGTCCTCTGGAGTTAATACCAACTTAGAGTCAGGAGCTGGGACTCTCTCTCTCAGAGGTCGAGTTCCTGCCGTTTTCTCTGGGCACGGCCACTTCAGCAAGTACACACAAGTGTGTGAGCGTGGGAGTCTGGGAGGCACTTCTCCCGGGCGGGCATCCTCCAGCTGAAGGCTTCCTCGAGCGAGCTGGCCTTCCCTTCACCAGGAGGATGATCTGACTTGGGTCAAGGGTTGTGCCTTTCCTGTTGTGGTGACCCTAATTGGGCTTCTGGTCTACAGGAGGGGTTTTGGGGTGTTGTTGTTGTTGTTCTGGGTATGTCTTACTATAATAAAAATAATATAAATAAATAAATATATCTAGAGAGACAGAGATACTTAGCATTTAGAAAGCTGTGCTTCTAATTAATCCCTGGAAGCCTCTGGTGAACGAGCTGTCACCAAAGCTTGCTCCAGGTTACAGCACCTTCGTGGTTCCTTACCACTGTCAGGCCCGTTATTAAGCTTTCACACAGACCTGGAGGTTAGGTTCTACCTTTTGTGGACAGCTCCTCTGGGACACCACCACAGCCATCAGTGACACACTCTCGTGTCTATAAGACACTATCCCAGAGCTTCCTGGAGCCCCTCCCCTGGCTCACGTACTTCCCTGCCTTTTCCTTCACCTTAGTGACAGGCTCTATTCTGCGGACCCCGCCAAGAGATAAAGAAGGGAGAGACCGGGAGCAACCCCAGCATGAGCCTCCCTGCCCAGGGTCTTGATTTTGACAGCCAAACTAAGTAAAGTGGTAGCATTAAATTCTAAATGTACCAGATCTGGATACTGTTAATCACATCAGGGTTAATAAGCCAAGTCTAGTTCCGACACACCTTTCTCCTATTTAGTTGTGTGTCCTAAGACATGTGTCCCACCCATGTTCTGCAGGCTTCACCGTTTAGGGTGACTATGAAACCCTGGTGGTTATCTGGCAGTGCGAATTCCTGTGTGCTTGGCCTGCGGAGCTCACGGATCCATTCTTATTTTGGGATCTCAGCTATTCCCACCTCTGTGGCTCTCTAGCTAATGTGGCATCTTTAAATCTAAGAACTCTAAGTACATTCGAGCAGCTGCTCAGCACTCCAAGCAAGGCAAGCCCCACCAGGTGAGGGACCCAGGTAGACACTTCCCATTAGGAGCTACGGGTGCTTAAAGCCCTGCCAGAGAAGAGAAGCTGCTGGCTGGCAACATGGAGCGAGAAACCCAGCTCTTCCTCGTTAATTTCACATGTTCTTGCTTAGACCCGTCTAGCACCCTCGAGAGAGGATTAAAAAAAATCGGAAAGGCTACAACAGCTGTCTCTCTCTCTTATCTAACCAGAGCCCAAACAGCTTCGAGACACCGCTGCAGCGCCGAACTAAATCCAAGGCCTGCCCACGAAACAGTGTTTGGGAGCTCTTGTTTGTCTGTGGTGGTAGATTTTGGGGGTTGGGGTTTTCATACTGCTGATTTAACCCAGACCTTTGCAGGGCTTTCCACACTACATAGCGTGTCTCCACTGGGTATGCCACATTCCCAACTAACATGGCTTACTGACTGTATGCAACAAGCCTGCCTTGACTTCTCTCTCCCACGGACAGCTAAGTGCAGAGGGGAGAAGGAGAGATGGTCGGGGGTCCAGGAGGAAGTCCTTTAAGGACTTAGAAAATTTTTTATTGCCTTTTTATTTATGTGTGTGCGTATGTGCACATGCGTGTCCTGGTGTGGCCAAGAGGTCAGGGGACAACTTACAGGAGGCAGTTCTCTCCCTCTACCATGTGGGTCCCCGGGACCAGGCGCGGGTCCTCAGCCACAGTGACCAGTGTGCCTTCATCAGCAGGCCATCTCACCTGCCATCTTTAAGTAATGTTAAAGGCCCAGAAAGGTGGGTATTTGAATGGAGCTCATCACCCCTTAGCTGGCTAATGATACAAATTCAAGTTAACTATTATTGGTCATGAATGCTTCAAAGCCAATATATGGAGAGGCCAGTTAGCAAGAGAAAGGGGGGGGGCAGGGGAAGGGACCGGAACCATGAGCTGCATTTGGTGTGATTCCACAGCTGCACCCAGGAAGACTCAGCTCTCTGGTCTCAAGAGCAGAAACACCAAGAGCTTGACATGAGTTTTAACAAGTCACCGCTTCCTTCCATAGTGGCACATCAACCAGCAAGTTAAAGAATAAGATGTGTGACTCACTTGTCTTTCTCAGAGGGAGCAGGACTCCTCCTGGTAGCAAGATTGTGTCTCTTTTGTTTTGGTCATCCCCACCGTTTGAAAACTATGTGAGATGTGGTTTAATATTTTAAAAATATACGACTGAAATATTGCTTATCATTTTATGAGACGTGTCTAAAAAGTTCTAAACCTCGGAAACCTTTCCAAAGAATCAACCATTAACCATTAAGAAGCAAGTTTATAAACCACACTGAGAAAGTCATTGAAATGAGGTCTGTCTTTGTCAGCAAAGACTTAGCTCCTTTCGCCAAAGAACAGGTTTTCAAGGAAAAAGATGTCAAGGTTAAAGCCACCCACTGAGTATAATAATCTCCAAGACTGAGATCACAAACTCCCAGAACTCTGATCACAACACCAAGGAGAATGTTTGCAAAAACAGATATTACTAAAGGCAGTCCGCTGTAACTAAAACCCCTCCTGCTTTCAATGTCTTGGGATTGTGGGTGCATCCTCCGTTTAGGGGTGAGACATGATTCACTCAGCAGAGTAGGGTGCCTTTTAGGAAGAGAGAGAGTGACCCAGAGAGGGGGAGTATTTGAGAACACACAGGTACCAAGGCCATCATCGAATCTAAGATTATAGGCAGTACCTATTGATCTGCCTGCAGCTACTTCCTGTGAGCTCGCCAAAACCAGCACGGTGTTCTTCTTCGCCATCTCTGAGTCAATCATACATTGATCCAGAGGCTGCAGATAATTAGACACCTTTCTGCTTCATCCTCACCTTGTAGACTTTCCTAAGTGGACCAGATACTGAACGCCCTCTGAGCCATAAATGACCTCTCTTTGCTTTTAAGTCTGGCCTCTAGAAGATGGACCACTTCCCAACTGATCACGGCCTTGTGGTTGCTCAACAAAGGGTGGGCTCTCCACCCAGCTTTTCAATACTGCATCTTGTACATGACCATTTCAAAATAACCACCTATACAACAAAATCTTTCATTTATTTTACACTGTGATTTTCATTCTATCGACAACTAGCACGTTGACAAAGCAAAAAACTTATTTAACATTAATCCATCCAATATAAACTACAAGCAGGCCAAATGATCCCGGGCTACTTAAAAGAGAGACTGAGGCTCAAGGATTACAAGTTCAAGTCCAGCCTGGGCTACTTATTAAGACACTGTCTCAGAATTAAAAGTGAGAAGAGGGGTTGAGCTATAACTTAGCTTCCCTAGGACATGTAAAGTCCTAGGTTCAATCCAAAAACTATGTGTGTGTGTGCACAAACATCATTTTTCTTCACCAATACTACGGGGTAATCAATATATCTTCATCATTATATTTTCTCAGCTTTGGGGTTGAACAAACCACCCTACATGACCAAATAACCCTTTGAGGGTTAGAATCACAAAACCATGTCATGTTCCAAAACAAATACTGACAGCAAACCACTAGACACAGCCGCTGTTCCAATGAACACTTTCTAATTCCTCCCAGCTTCAGTTTGCCTGAAACCTCCCCCCACCTCCCGGAACAAACATATTTACGTGACACAATCATAATTCCCTTTTTACTTACTCATCAAGAAAAAAAAATGTTCTAAATATAAAGCTCTTCTTACAGAGCCACTCTGAGAAGCAGAAAAAATAACCCAGTGCCTGCGCCTGCCCCATCCGTGCCAGGGTGCCACCTAGGAGGCTCAATGCATAAACAGTACAAGTATAATCTGAAGGCTGCCAGATCCAGCGCTCCATCCTCTTGTCTATATTTATTTTTTATGATAGTCTTTTGAAATAGGTTTTTGTTTCATTGCAGCGGAGGGATTTTGGGGCGGGGGGGGGTGATATTGTTTGTTTCTTTCTTTGTTTTAGACAAAGTCTCACATGGTAGCCCAGGCTAGCCTCAAACTCTCTGCCTCCGTTACTTCTGGAGCATGGTGGTGAAGGCATGAACCAACACCCAGCTGGAACAGGCTTATTAATTAACAATATATTTGCTTCCAAATCATACTTGCTATTATAATAGAATAATTCTCCATGTGTAAACCTAATCATTTCACTTCCTTTAGAATTTTTTTTAACGGGGCCTCCAGCTCCTCAGAGCAGTGCTATGGTTTGAGTCTGAAATTGTCCCCCCCGTCCCTGTGCCCTGCCCTGCCCTGTCCTGACTGGTGGCACAATTTCTGGAGGCTGTGGAAACTGTAAGAGGTAAGGCTAGCTGGCGAAAGGCAGTCCCTGCTTCCTGGGGATATGAAGAGGCTCTGCCCCCACCCTCCTTCTGCCATGGCCTTCTGCCCATGAGGGCCTGAAGTGCTGCCAAAATCAGTCTTTCCTCACAGCTATTTATGTCAGGGGTTTTGTTGCAGTCTGGAGAAATGTAACCAACACTATGGTTCAGACCAAGTCTACCAAACAGTTATAGGATGATTTCCAACTCAATTATTCTTCTGCAATCTGATTCATTTGTTCAAAATTTCAAACCTTCTCCCAGCTGCTCTAATTCTTGCTCTTTACCTGGACGAGCCCCTTGACCCAGTACCTGGTTGAGCCCCTTGACCCAGAACGGCTGCATTTTTTTCCTGAAGAGCACAAGGATCATCGATTTCAAAGCAGGTACTTTCAACCTCTGCACAGAGGAGAGGGATGAAGGGCTATATTGTATCCCTTTCCACTGGAGTCTCCAACATCCTCTCCAGCCAGGGGTAGAGCTAGGAATTGCTACAATCAAGACAGGAATATGCTGCCTCCTGACCTTCAGAGTCCTCATCTTTTCCCCTGTTATACTGATTCTGCGCAAAGCATCAAAGACACACAGCTTGTTTTCAAAAATCCCAGCATCTCCAAACAGGAGACTGGAGCCAGTGCACTCCTAAGCTCCCCACTGTGCTGCATATAGGGCAAATTCCATCAACTCTCAGAAACTCTCCTCTTTGGAGGCTGTCCCTGCTATAAAAACTCCAAAAGCACTAAAGATTCTGGCTCTTACCTAAAGTATCTCTATCACCAGCTTTAAAGCCATGAACACCATCCATTCAACCTCTTGTCTCACAGTTTGAGCACCTCTGTTCTTCCTTTTCTCTCTCTCTATCTCTCTCTTTCTTTCTTTAGCCATTACATCAATCATGGAGTTTTTAATTATTTTTTAAAATGACAAATAAGTTTACACCTTTATGGAGAATGGCAGGACACTGTTGTGCCTCCTTGTGTTTGGCCAACTTGACCCTGAAAGGAAGAAAACTTTATTCAAAGCATTAGTCAGAAGGTATATTCAAGGCCTAGTTTATTCAAGGCCCTAGTCTGAAGGTTTACAGACTTAAAGCCATAAAGATAAGAGAGTCAGGCAACACGAAGGCTGCAAAGTCATCCCAGGAACCAACTAGCCATTAAGATAAGAGAGACATGCAAGGACAATCTCCGGACAAGCTCAGATGAGTAATGGGCCACCTGGCCTGGTCTCCTTCTGATATAGTTTGAGTTTAACCAGATGCTCTGCCAACAAAGATAAACACCCTCCCTTTAGAGTTACTGTCCCGACCCGCACATACTGCTTGCTGATGTTTAAACTGCCCAATTGTGTGTAACTGCACCAATTTCCCCTATCCCCCACCACTCCTTTCCTATATAAACCCCTAACTTTTGAGCCTTAGGGTCGACTCCTCTGTCTCCTGCGTGAGATATGTGTCGGCCCAGAGTTCCATCATTAAACTGCCTCGTGTGTTTGCATCAAGACTGTCTCTCGTGATTCCTTGGGTGCGCACCATCTCGGGACTTGAGTGGAAGTCTCCCCACTAGGGTCTTTCAACCCAAGCTAGAGTCACTTGGGAAGAGCCACCCTCAACCGCGACTATGTCCCCACCAGATTGGCCAGTGGGCAAGCCTGTGGGGGCATTTTCTTGACTCATAATTGAAGCAGGAGTTCCTACCTGCTGTGGGAGGAGCTACCTTGTATCTCCATCCCACCCTCAGAGCCCATGGTCCTGGATGGTATAAGAAAGCAGGATAAGCAAACTATGCTAGCAAGTCCATTCTGTCACTGGCATTGAAGCCTACGTCTTCAGGATTCCAGTGTCTACTCAAGACTGGCTGAGATGTCCAGCCTCATAGGCTGAGCAACTACTGCATTCTTTGGACTTTTTCCATAGCTATTGTTGGATTATAAGTCATTTTATTAAATCATATCTATCTATGTATATACACACACATATATATATACATATACACACACATACACACACACATATAGATACTAATAAATTCTGCCTATAAGTTCTGTCACTATACAGAACCCTGACTGTACATTTTATATATTTTATGTATTTTATGTACATTACTGCTGTCTTGTTCACAATTTCTTTTTTAAGGTTGCTTGTCAATGTGTTTTTCTGGATATTTTTCTCTCCATTCATTACCTTTTATGGCAATAAAATAGCTTTGTCAAAAAAAAGAATCCTAATGAGATGTCACTCCAAGTTTTAAGTGAAAGAAGTATTTGAATTATCTTGTTTAAACCTGAAGGCTATGATTTTTCTTGCTTTGTTTTTAAAGACAAACATTAAATTTGAGTTAACTTATTTAATAGTGTCTTCTTTGAAACATATTCTCACAAATAATGCTTAGTCTTTAAAAATCAAAATTCTTAGGTTCTTACACAGGACATAGGAGATTAATATTTTCAAAATACATCATATACATGTATGAAAGTGTCATAAGGAAACATACTTAATTAATATGTGCACTAATAAACACACACTCTGTGTGTGTGTGTGTGTGTGTGCGCGCGCGCGCATGCGCGCTTATTGTTGTTTTGTTTTGTTTTGTTTTGTTTTTCAAGACAGAGTTCTCTGCATGACCAAGGCTGTCCTGGAACTCTGTAGGACAGTCTTGAACTCAGAGATCCTCCTGTTTCCTCCCGAGTGTTGGGATTAATGGTGTGTTTCACCACCACCGTGCTTTAATCAATATTTTTTAAATATGAAAAGTGACAGACAGTGAGACGAAGTTGACCCTAACGTTTAACTGCCCCATCCCCAACTTTTTCCACACCACCAAATTTCATTAGGGAAACCACCACGCACCCAGTCTTGACCATGTGGTTAAATGAGGCTATATGATTGGTTCCCAAATCAAACACATGACCTGGCCTTGGCCAATGAGAATTCCATATTTAGAACAGGCAACCCGTCCTCACTGTGGGAGAGGGGACCTTGCTGGGGGTCCCGGATGAAACTAAAGGAAAGCAGTCTGTTTCCACGGTGGCTAAGCTAATAGGCACTGAGCAGCCACCTCCACCATGACCTGGGACAGCTGTCTGCAACAAGTGAGCTGGGAGGAGCTGCTTCCTGGATCTGATCACTGCATCTAGCTGTGACTGGGGCCAAACTGCGGGGGTCTTTCCACCAACACTGTCAATGGATTCCTTTGTTTGTTTGTTTGTTTGTTTCAAAATGAACAAAGTTTGGTTCACCACGGCAAACCAAAATACCCCTACACAACCTACTGTTGCCAAGAAGCTCAGAAAATTCACTGAAATTAAAAGAAAAAAAGTACATTTGATCTTTGCAAAGACTGTGCGAATCAGCCAAATGAATTACAAGTACGTGTTCTCTGTCATTACACCATGATTTATGGAGGCCTGGAGCCGGTACAGAGCTTACATCCATACACAGGTCTGCTTCAAGGAGATTAACTCTAGAGGCCCTTTCCCCAGACTCACACATTTCGGGGGTTTGTGTTTTAACCCCTCAAGCCTGTTCTAGGGTCTACTTCTATCAATTACTCTCTCCCTCAGCATAGACAACCTCCAGCTTCGACATCAAAAGCCACACATGACCACAATCAGGCCGAAACGCTAACAAAAACTTTAACTGTTCCACTGCCTCTGGTAGTCACATCATAGCTGGTTTCGTTCTCTTTAAAAAAAAAAAAAAAAAAAAAAAAAGTTAGTATTCTTAGCTGGGCAGTAGTGGTGCTCGACTTTAATTCCAGCACTCAGGAGGCAGAGGCAGGAGGATCTCTGTGAGGCTAGTCTTGTCTACAGAGCTAGTTCTAGGACAGCCAGGGCTATACAGTGAAACCCAGTCTCGGAAAACTAACGATGATGATGATGATGATGATATTCTGTGTTTTCCAGTTTTTCATGATCGTCCTGCTTGTTTGTTTGTTTGTTTGTTTGTTTGTTTTGGTGATATCAGGACTGAAGCCTCATGCATGTGAGGAACCATTTAACAGGAAACTACAACCTCAACCTGCCTTTGAGGCTGGTTCTCACTAACTTGCCCAGGCTGGCGCCTTGAACTTGACATCTCTCTGCCTCAGCTGCTCAAGTAGCTGGGATTTCAGGCCTATAAATATCCATTCTGGCATTCTCTACTCCAATTCTCTTCTAGAGAATTTCAGTTTGACTCAGTATTTCTCAGTACGCTCAGTTGCAACCACCGTCCCCAGGGGAGGGATGTGGTGATAGCCAAGCCAGCGCATCCTCTTCAGAGCATCCACCATCCCCATCCTTGACTCAAGTCAGAGACTGTAGCACCCTCCTCCTGGTCCCTTCTCTTCCTTCCCCATTCAACACACTGACTGCATCTACCACAGCCTGGTTATGCAAGGCCTCCCCTTCCCAGTGCCCCACCTGATGGCCTTCCTCTGTGGCTCCAACTTCCTAACACCTCAGTGCCTCCTTCCTCCCCCATGTGTAGTAGCTTGTCCCCTCCATGTTCCAAGTCAGCCCTGATGATTGAACCCGGGTCCTGAGGTTTGCCTGCAAGCACCTTTACTCACTGAGCCATCACATAACCCCAGGAGTTAGCAACCCAGACACAATCCTAATACATTTTGAAGAAATTTATTTTTAAAGCTTATCGAACTTTTCCACATGTTAAAGATAAAAGAAATTGGTTCACTCATAAGATAGGAGTGCTTTTTTTTTTTTTTTTTACCTAAGAAGTCAAATCTTGGGTCAGGGACATGGCTCAGTGGATAAAGGTGCTTACAGATAAACCTGATGACCTGAGTTTGATCCTCAAGGCTGACATGGTACAAGGAGAGAACGAGCTACTACAAGTTGTATTTGGACTGGCACTTGTGTGTCATCATGTGTGTGTGTGTGTGCGCGTATACCCACAGTTTGCAGAGGGAGAACCGGGAAAGGGGATAACATTTGAAATGTAAATAAATAAAATATCCAATTTAAAAACAACAACAACAAAAAATAACCTATCAAGCAAAAATAAAAACCAAAACTACATTTTGGCTCCGTATCTTATACTGCAGGACATCCAGCGTCCTCAACAGTTGTCGGTTTAAAGTATTTTACTTTATAATAATAAACGCCACTTAAAATGGCCACTTCACTTAATACACAGTTTACAAGGGCAGAAGTGTGTTCAGGGCCATTCCAGAAACCACTGGAAACTCAAGAGCTCCATCAGGAATTTGAAGCAAGTGATTACTGCTTTTGTCCCCAAAACTGTCACTTGAAATGGTTATTTAATTCCCTGAAAACTTTACAACACTGTAGTCTTCTCTGAATTCTTCTTTGTGACTTAAAAAAAAAAAAAAGAGTCTGTTTCTATTTTTAATACTGGAGCACTGACAGCACTCAGATCCTCCCCGCTCCCCCTTCAGCCTGATAGCCACACAAGCTGTACAAAAGCCTGCCTTCCCGGTAAGGTCCAGCCCCATCCTTGTGGAAAATCCCTTGCCCTAACCCATTACCCAACCGTGATACAAACCAAAGGCACGCCCATCCCCCACCCAATCTAAGCCGCCGACCACTTTGGGTGCAACCCTCGCTCTCCCCAGAAAGCCTCACCAAGTAAGTGACAAATCTTTTCATGCTCTCTTGACACCGTATGGCCTCAGCATCTAACTAATGGAGGGACAGGAAGGGTTAATCCCAACCTCCATGGTTATGGTTTGAATGTGATGCCTGAAGTGTCCCCTAGGGGTCCACGCGTTTGCACATGTGGTCCCTAACTGGGGATGCTGTTTGGGAAGGTTTCGGAACTTTTAGGAGGTGGAGCCTTACTGGAGGAAGCGCCAGCCTGGGGGGTTGTGCCCTCCCGCTCACTTCAGGTTCTACTTTCTGGGAGCTGATGCAATGTGATCAGGCAGGTTCCAACCGCCTGCCTTCCCCTCCTGCGGCCGTATCTTCCCTTTCTCCTATACATTGTTTTTATCAGGGTATTTTATCACAGCAACAGAAATCAAACTACCACAGCTCAGTGACTAGAAACCCCTGAGGTCGTGGGCTCCGATACAGGCCTTATTAGATCTGGATTACAGATAGAATGCAGAGGGATGGCATGGAGACACGGACGGCATCCCTGAGCGTAGGAAACCTCCTGTAGAGACGCCTGATTAGGAAATCCTCAGGCTACAGTTCAGTTCAACATGGGTTATAAGGAAGGATGTCTTGATATAGTTTCTATGGCTATAACAAAACACCTGAGACCAGGGAATCGGCAAAGGAGAGAGGATATTTGGGTTGTGGTTCTGGAGGCTGTGAAGACCAATGCGGCACACACTCTGCGTCTGCTAGGGGCCTTCGTGCTGTGCCAGCATACGGCAGAGGACATGGAGACACAAGCAAACACACTTGTTTGGTCTCTCTTCCCCTTCTTAGAAATCCACTAATGCCATCATGGGGGCTCTGCCATCATGATGAACCCAAATTACCTCCAAAAAGCTCAAAGTATCAACAGAGGGGTCTGGGGTTGCCTTTCCAACACATGACGTTCAGGAAGATCCCCTCATGCTGCCGAAAACGGCCACGGCATTCCCGTGAGTATCTAGGAATATCGAGGTATTGCCACAGGAATAAATGAGTGTAGGCTCGGCTCCAGTTTCCTCCCTGGATAGTTTTGAGACACAGGAGGGTCCCAGGCCCCACGTGTCAGGCTCCCCTACGACCGCTGTTGCTAACTCAATCTCTGCACAGGTTGGGGTGGAAAGAGAAACAGATTCTTATTAAACACTCTAAGCTAGCATGCCAGGGTAACTGAAGGGCTAACAGGGAAAGTTGCAAATGCTAACATCCTTCAAATAGTAGCTTAGCTGTCAATCAAATGGTAACATTTACAAGCGCACAGCACAGAAAGTCTCCTGTGTCTTGTCAGCCACGCCTAGACTCCTAAAAGTCAGAACCACAAAAAACAGCTTTTCTCAGAGACAGAGGTTATAATACCAAAATGTCAAGTACTCACGTGTCTTTAACTGCTCCTGTTGGACCTAGGGGGGAAAGAAAAACATTTGTATTGGTGTGATAGTACTTGTAAAAACTATACCCAATACCTAAATGAATCGGAAATTCCTAGATGGAATATGCGTGTGTGTGTGTGTGTGTGTGTGTGTGTGTGTGTGCATGTGTGAATCTGTGCGTGCATGCACACTCTGAGTCTATTTCTCTTGAGTCTAGCCCCTTCCCCTTACCACCACAGACCAAACACAGGCCAGGGCTCTTCACAGATCTTCTGTGCCCTGCATTCACCTCTATCTGAAAGCCTGGGAGCGTGGCTCCTACCTTTATTAGCTAAGACATTATGCCATCCTATACCATGTGAAACCTCGTTTCCCCTCTGGAATCAAACAAGGGCAAAAAGACTGTCCTTCTCAAAGGAAATGAAAATGGTCACAGTGTTCCAGAGAAAGGAGGGAAGGCATGCTTACGAAGTGGGTGAGTAATTAAGGAGAAGACACCGAATGCCATGTGACTCGACCAGGCTGAACGCAAGTTCAGTTCCCTCCATAAAGTGTGCGAGTGCGTGCGTGCCTACATGCGTGCAGAAGGAGACAGGCAGGCAAGCAGGCAGGGAGTCAAGCAGGCAGAGACAGATACTTTGGAATTTAAAATCCTTTACACCACCCTAAAATTAAACATACAAAACACCTAAAATTAAATTATAAAAAAACAAACAAACAACCAGCGAGAGGATTTTTTGGTAGTACGAATAAATAATAAACAATCAGTGCCTCAAAGAAAGAGTAGTTTTCAGAGTTGAAACCAGCAGAGGATCTAGAAGAAAGACCAGAAAGAAATAATATTCTCCTTAGTTTCATTCACGGGAAGCCGGAGAGGGAGTGGATTCTTGTTCCTTGTGTGGTGGGGGAGGGGACATCCAGAGGTGGGAGAAACTTTGATTCGCAGAATCTCTAATACAGAAAACCCATCTTGAGGCCACAGTTGCTGAAGAGCACATGGCGCTATCACAGACTGCCGGGGGGGGGGGGGGACGGACGGACGGACGGACGGACAACGACACATCCCAGGGATGGCTCAGCACAGAACCGGAAGACAACTCCCTGTCTCCTGTCTCCTGTGGAGTCGTTTCTCCAGTGTTTGTCTAACAGTCACCGAATCATTATGTTCCAGTGTCTAGAGAATGGGGGCACCCTGCGCAGACAGAGCAGGCTTGGAAGGCAAAGCATAGTAGCCAAATTCTTTTTAAAACAAAAACAAACAAACAACAACAACCACCCAGCAGCATGCTGTGTAATCGGCACCCACTTCAATCAGCTATCAGGAAGTCTCAATCTGCTTCACCCTGATTGCACCAGGCTCTGGGTACCAGAAGAGCCTCTCCCTGCTGGGCTCACTGCCGGTGCCCAACCAAGCAGGCTCAGCGGGAATGGCTAGTGTCACCTTCCCAAAGTCTGCATCTCCTTATAGCTATGCCTTATTGGAAAATGGCGGGCACACCCGTGCGTGTGTGTGTGTGTGTGTGTGTGTGTGTGTGTGTGTGTGGTGCGTGTGTGTGTGTGTGTGTGTGTGTGTGTGTGTTTAGTAGCTGTGGCTGGGGTAAGGGGAAGGACCCAGCCACAGTTCACCCCAGGTGCCAGCAGGGTTGTAGAGCAATTGAACCTCATTTTCAGAAAGGAAAGGAATTGCCATTGAGAAACCAGATAACACGGTCAGCTAACAACTAGGGTGCAGAGACTATGACTCCTTCACACCTGCTTCTTTTCAGAGATGTTTTTTCCCTTAAGATAACTGTGTAATGTTTGGAAATCTGTGGCAAAAATATCAGAGTCCATAGGTACATAAATGTGAAATTTTAAACCACTATCCTGAAAAAGGATCAGATCATAAAACAATAAAAAAACATATATAAGTGTCTGACCTCCTGTAGCATTTTAACCATGTTTGTATAATTACAATAAATGGGATCAAGATTTCTAATCTAATTTATGTCAAAAATGCCTTGATCAGAATTATTCAAAGTGGCAAAAAATAAAATAAAAACCCCATTTGCTCTAAACTGTATAAACTTGGTTTATAATTTATTCAACTAAAACCTTCATTTTCTGACAGACTGCCTCTTCCCTGTTTAACAGGATTTGTGAGTTAATGCCATGGGCCTTAAAAGACACAAGAGACAGAGGGAGAGGCTGGAGAGAGGGCTTGGTGGTTAAGAGAGACCCTGTTCCCAGTCAGCATCCACATGATGGTACACAAACATCCTTAACTCTAGTTCCTGGAGAGTCCATACCTCCCTGTGACCTTAGAGGGCACCAGGTAAGCACGGTGCAAATACACACACACACTCACACAAACACATAAAATAAATACAATGATCTTTAAAATTATTTTTTAAAGAAATGGAGGGAAGGTCTGTCTTATATGGAAAAGAAATCGTAACCTACAGAAGAGGCCCGTTTCTTTCTGAAGGTAACTACCTTTAAGACTGAAACATGCTGTGAGCTGTGAGCTGTTGTCACAAGTTTACCAAAATAGTTTTCACCTTCTCCTTTACACTTTCATTACTGTATCCATGAGTTCTTGAAATCAAAAGTTTGCCACATAAAAATGCACTGCAAACTCAATCAAACCAAATTTATATATATATATATATATATATATATATATGATCTGCTATTGAAGTACCAATTTGCTTGATCTTAAAGCCATTGGGATTTCTTGTGTGGCAGCAAGCATACTTCTTATTAGATTGAGGGCCCAATCAGACCATCTAGTATCATCACCTTGCCAGGAAGTCCCTCACTTGGCTATCTATATGTCTGAAAAGGGGAACATTCACGTATCAGGGGATGGGGACAGCTTTTTAAGGAAGACCACTCAATATGACATCACCTTACTCCTGTCTTTCCTCACCTTAAAACGCACTTCCAGGGCCAACAAGGTGGCTCGGGGGTGGGATGGGGATGGGGGTAAGATGTCTGCAGCCAAGGCTGACGACCTGAGTTGAGTATCTAAGGACCCACATAGTTGAAAGATAGAACTGACACCAATGATCTGTATTCTGACCTCCGAAAGCATGCTAAGGCATACACATACATACACACACACACACACACACACACACACACACACACACACGGTGCTGTTCAAAAGTTTTTAAATTCTACTGGTTGAGGTTTCATGGCTTTGTGTTAGATCACTTGCCTGGCATAAACGAGGGCCTGGTTCAATTACCACCACCACTAAATTAATTAGTTGATTAATTGCTTCACTTTTAAAAAGAAACTCATGATGCCTAAGTTAGGGTTTTACTGCTGTGAACAGGCACCGTGACCAAGGCAACTCTTATAAGGACAACAATTAACTGGGGCTAGCTTATAGGTTCAGAGGTTCAGTCCATTATCATCAAGGAAGGAGCATGGCAGCATCCAGGCAGGCATGGTGCAGGAGGACCTTACAGTTCTACACTTTGATCTAACTGCAGCCAGGAGAAACTGAGTCTTCCT
Source organism: Mus musculus (assembly GCF_000001635.26). Lineage (NCBI taxonomy): Eukaryota > Metazoa > Chordata > Mammalia > Rodentia > Muridae > Mus > Mus musculus. Next base: position 83,734,434 of record NC_000076.6, on the reverse strand, counting down.
CACTGGGTGGAGCTTCAAAGCCCACACCCACAGTGACACACTTTCTCCAACAAGGCCACACCTCCTAAAAGTACCACGCCCTGTGGGTCAAGTATATTCAAACAGCCACACACAGTAAAATTCATATTTGGGAAGAATACATTCTCCCTGACATGTCTCACATTTCTAAGAACACAAACAAACCCACCAAGCCAATTAGATGCAAGACACCACCTTATCCCGGTAGCTTCCATGCTTAGAAGGAAGCATCCCATAGGCAGATGCTCCTCCATACAGAGTGAGTATGAAGAATGAGTCAGGCTGCCCAGAACGTTCTTAGAATTGTTCAAATTCACACACTGGTTAATGTGAGAGGTTGCATACATGAGCCAAGAGAATTCCCTCCCATTCGGTGGAGCACTAGGTAGCAAAAGCAGAACATATGCATGCCAGGCAGGAGTGCTACCACTGAACACCACAGATAAGAGGTCTACCCCAGAGCCACACCCAATCCAAGATGTCTACCTTGAGCCACGCCTAGCTCAAGTGGTCTATCTCCCAGCCCCAACCAGTCCAAGAGGTTTACCTCTGAGCCACACCCAGCCCAAGAGGTCTACCTCTGAGCCACACCCAGCCCAAGATGTCTACCACTGAGTCATGCCCCGCCCAAGAGGTCTACCTTTCAGCCACACCCAATGTAAGATGTCTACCACTGAGCCACACCCAGCCCAAGAGGTCTACCTCTCAGCCACATCCAGCTCCTTTTCCCATCTAAAAAAAAAAAAAAAATAGCATGCATTTTCATATTAGAAAAAAAAAAAAAACTAGTGCATCTTACAAGGCACTCTCCTTCAAGTATAAGCAATCAGAAAGCTAAATAACTTTGGTGCTTATGGGAAACAATAAAGACAGGCAGAATGTCTCACTGTTTTTCAAAAGACAAATCCTGCTGAGAGCTGTGTAAACATGCAGAGAAAAACAAGCAATCCTCCTTCATTTTAACACTTCACACTGGTTCCTCTGACCAGTCTTGGTACTAAACCTAATCATAGTCTCAATTTGGTCAAAAGAAGGAAAACAACCACTCATTAGTTCAAATGACGGCTTGGAGTTCGGGTTTCTTTTTCCCCCAGAAAGAACAATACAGATTCATAAGCTGTATTTCTTCCAATAACACAGAAAAATTTCAGGTCAATGTGTCCCAGAAATAGGCAGTCATGTCGATGAGTTTAATGCTCTCACAGAAAAACTCCTTGACTCTAGGTTCTTCTTAAACACTTTAACTTTAGAGGTTAAAAAAAGAAAGAGAAAAAGAAAAAGGAAAAGAAAAACAAACGAAGTCTATGGGGCTTGGGGGCCTGGGGAGGGGGTTCTGTTGGCAAGAACGTTCTCTGCAGACCCATGTGGGCCCTAGTTCCAATCCACAGCAAAACATGAAAGCTGGGCATGATCACACACACAACTACAACCCCTGCATTGGGGGAGGGGGGGAGACAGGCGGCAGCTTGCTGCACAGCCAGTCTAACTCAGACAACAAGGCTTCAGATTCAGCCAGAGGCTGACTAGAATAAGGTAGAGAATAATGAAGTGGGATACTTGGTGTCTTCCTCTGCCTCCAGACACACACACCACCCACATACCATACATATGTATGTAGATAGATAGATAGATACATACATACATACACATGCATACCACACACACACAAATACACATACGTACACACATACCACACATCACACACACACATACATACCACACACACAAATATACATAGATACACACATACCACATATCACACACACACATACATACCACACACCACACACACACATACACACATACCACATATCACACACACACATACATACCACACAAACACACACCACACACACATACGCCCCCCCCCACACACACACCAAAGGCAGCCAGATAATGGTAAAACAATACCATTCAGCTACTGTAACGTAATCTCATCCATGACCGTCCATGGAAAGTCCCTCACAGTGGAACTGACTCGGCAGGACCACCCTCAGGAGCCTCTCATGTGGTCACAGTGTCAGCTCCGAGGACAGAGAACGAATAACAGGAATGAGGGAAAAATCATGTTCTTGCCTATCTGAGACAACGGAGGTAACCAGTCCCTCTCCATTCCCCGAATGCGACCCCCATCCCTCCTAGCTGACTCTCACAGTGGGCGACCACCCTCCTTGCTGCTACCCAGTCCAAACAGCTTTCTCACCTGCCCATCTCCCTCCTCCTCCATCCCTCTTGTTCCTCTCCTTCTCCATCCCCCCTGCATCCTCCCTCAGCCAGTCTCCAGGACTGACTTCAGGACCTCTGTGCCCTGGCCTTGGCCCAAGGCACTCTTGGCACTTGAAAAGCTCCACTCCAACATCTTGACCCTTCTTGTAAGTGCACACTTTCTGTGGCTCATGCCTTTCCCTGTGGGACACTAGCACTGTGAAGGCTCTCAGCACTTCCAGTGGGTAAGGCACTCTTTCCAACAGGGTAGACACATTAACTGCTTTACTCTTGCAAAGATCCGGTTGTTATTTCCCCAAGGTTAGAGGCGAGGAAACGATATCACAGACAGGTTAAGCAGGCTGACCAAGGTCACAACAGACAGATGGGAAAGCAGGGCTCCTTTGGGCTCCAAACCCCACACTCTCAGTGCTGAGGTGCCTCTCCTTCCCCTCACGGCCCCAGACCCAGCCCTCCTACTTCTGTCCCATCTCAGAATACAAGGGAGCCAGCCAAGCCAGGCTTCTCACTACCTATAATACATGCCCAAAGGCCACATCTGTCTTCAGGACACTATAGGACGCTAGAGATGCCCTCCAGCTAAAGGTGGGACTTTAAACCCTTGTCCAGCGTTCATGAAGCCCTGGGTTTGATTTCTGGACCCCCTACACCCTAAAAAAGTCAAGAGACAAAAACCACTCTTCCATATCCTATTTATTCACGTTTTACAGAATCTTCAAACCCAGTCAGATCCCACTTCTTGCAGAGCAGGCTTTCCTAATTGTTCACAGTTGCAGTTCATTTTCCCAATTACTTCTTCAGGGCACGTGTGCTCACACAATTTAAAACTTCATTTTCCTTCTTATTTGTTTCTCAAACATATTCACTCAAATAAATTTTTAGAAAGCTAAAAAAAATCCCATTAAAAGTTTTGAGATTGAGGGTCTGGGCTTTACAAGCACAAGAACCTGGATTTGGATCCCCAGGACCCAAGTGAAAGCCAGACACCGCAGGCCATGCCTGTAACCCCAGGATTTGCCAAGGAGCAGAGCCAAGAGGGTCACAGAAGCCAGTTTAGTTCAAATCTGAGCCCCGAGTTCATTAACAGGCTGTCATAAAAAGTAAGGTGGCAATCAACAGAGTCGAAGAACCCCAACATCTGGCCACCATACCTGTACACACACATTCACACTCACACACACACTCATGCACGCACACTTACACATTCAAACACTCACACATTCGTGCATGCACTCTTGCACACACACCTGATTGACGGATTGATCCATTGATTGAAATATAACGTTTAAGTTTGGAAACTGGTCTAGAGGCCCAGGATATTGCTATGAATAAAATATAAGGGGGTCTCAGAAGAATGTTCCATGGGGGGAAGGAAACACAAGATAAAAATGACAAAAGAGGCTGGGTGTAGTGGCCCAAGCCTTTAATTCCAGCACTTGGGAGGCAGAGGCAGGCAGATCTCTATGAGTTCAAGGCCAGCCTGGTCTACAAATTGAGTCCAGGACAGCCAGGGATCTGTTACACAGAGAAACCCTGTCGAAAGAAAGAAAGAAAGAAAGAAAGAAAGAAAGAAAGAAAGAAAGAAAGAAAGAAAGAAAGAAAGAGGGAGGGAGGGAGGGAGGGAGGGAGGGAGGGAGGGAGGGAGGGAGGGGGAGGGAGGGAGGGAGGGAGGGAGGGAGGGAAGAAAAAGAAAAGAAAAGAAAAGAGAAAGGAAGGAAGGAAGACAAGACAAGACAGCAATGTGCTTCAGAGAGAAAGCAGCGCTCTCTGCTTACAAGAGCAGAAGGAAGGTTCTAGGCCTTTCTAACCCTAGGGCAGGAGGAGAGAACAAGGCAAGCTGTCCTCGACCACTTTGATGACAGCATCAACGTCTCCTATCATTCCCTCCAGGCATGGGTTAATGCTAAGCACCTCGGCCTCACCTCCACACCATCAAGCCATCTGCAGACACCAGGAAAGGCTGGACCTTCGTGGTTACAGTAAAGGGAATACAATTACTCAGCTCATTGAGGACAAAGCGATGACTAATCTAGATAATTGGACCCCGAAGCATTACATTAGCTCCCCAGGTACACTGATAAATAAGGCGATTGCTAAGCTCCTCCCCTCCTGACCACTGTTACATAAAAATCAGAAGCATCATAACAATAAACTGCCCATAAAAACAAGGCCAGATGGTTGCCCACGAGCTATCTCTGGTAAGAAATACAACTGACTTATGCAAATGTCACATGCCAAATGCTTCTAAAGAAACTGCCCAGGAGGTAAACCTTTATTTCACAGTGAAACGGGATATTGAAGATATCTAGGAATGCTGGGACTTTTTTTTCATGTATGTGTGTGTGTGTGTGTGCACATGTATGCGTGTGTGTATGCATGCTCATATATGCATGAATACACAGGCATGTGGAAGACCATGGTCAAGTTTTCTCCTCACTATCTCTCTCCACCTTGTTCACTGAGGAGAGCCAGCTTGCCTGTAATCCCACCATTGGCCAGCAGGGGGTGAGGGAGTACTCTATGCAAAGACAGAAGGCTCACTGGGGTTTCCTGGCCAAAATAGTGAGCCCAGGTTCAGTGAAAAGCTTTGACTTAAAAAAATAAAGTGGAGAAGGAGAAAACCAACACAGGTGGCTGACACGCTCACCCAGGCGGCCGCCACGCCCACCCAGCACTTACGTGGGTTCCCGTTCACACATCCACCTGCAAGCCCTCTAACAATAGAGCCATCTCCCCAGGTTCCTGGTGGAGCTTTAAAGAAAATTTCTGACTTACATTAAAAAAGGGATTTTCTGGCTTCCATTCCAAAGACTCGCTTAATAGTATATACTTATATGAACTGTGTATGTGAGCAGACACTCTCCTGTGACTGCAGGCATATGTGTGCACGTGGAGGTCAGAGGTCGACCTCAGGTGGGTGTTCCTCAGGAGCCATCCCTCTCTAGTCACAGGATCTCTATGGCCTGGGACTGGCCAAGTATGGAAAGCTGGAGGGGCCAACAAGCCCTAGAGATCCTACTGTCTCCTCCTTTCCCCCAACCCCATGCTGGGATTTTGTATGTTTCTATTCTTTTTTTATTTGTTTGTTTGTTTCTTTTTCCATAACTTATTTTTTTATTCACATCACATCCCAACCACAGCCTCCCTCGTTCCTCTCCTCCCAGTTCCCTACCCTTACAAATCTCCCCCCTCCCCCTTTACTCCTCTCCTTCTCCTCAGAGAAGGTACCACCCCATCCTGGAGCATCAAATCCCAGCAGAACTAAGCTCATCCTCTCCCATTGGGGCCCAACAAGGCAGTCCAGCTAGGGGAAGGGGATCCAATGGCAGGGAACAGAGTCAGAGACAGTGCCCCCTCCACTTGTTAGGAGACTCACATGAAGACCAGGCTGCACATCTGCTAGAAATATGGAGGGGCGGGGCTAGGTCCAGCCCCTGCATGCTCATTGGTTGATGGTTCCGTCTCTGTGCGCCCCCATGGGTTTACTGTGTGGGTTTTCCTGTGGTGCTAGCTCCCCTCCCTCTAGCTCAGTTCTATCCCCTACTCTTCCACAGGACTCTCCGGGCTCTGCCTGGTGTTTGACTGTGTGTGGGTCTCTGCATCTGTGTCCATCCGCTACTGGATGTAATGTGTAAAAGCCCCTTAGCTTTCTTGACGGAGTTTCTGAGGTCCACACTCAGGTCTCAGAGGCTGCAAGGCAAGCACTCGACCAACTGACTCACTTCCCCAGCTTTCCCTCTGTGCGATCTGTGTTCCTTTCCTTTCGTAATTTATTATTTATTCATTTATTTGGAGACAAGATCTCACTATATAATCCTGGGCTGGCCTAGAACTTGTTATATAGCCCAGGCTAGCCTCAATATCACAGAGATCTACCTGCCCCTGACCCGGCGCCCCCGCCTCCTGAGTGCTGGGATTAAAGGAATGTGCCACTCTGCATGGCCCTCCCCATGGTTTTTAAAAGGACTGAGTGATCCCTTGGACTTCAGTCTTTGCCTCCTGAGGAAAGAGCTGGAAGACTAACACACAGTATGAGTTCCTGGCTGCTTGGACAAGGGCCCCCCGCCAAGGCTCCCTGTATGGGAATAACTATCCAAACAGAGCACTCTGCACAGCCATTTCTCAGGAGAAATGCTAAAAAACACCACAAAACAGAAACCACAAACAGCCGTCCCTCCATAGCTCTCAGTTGCGAAAGATCAAAACTCCTATGGGGAGAAAGTGCTCCTGTGGAAATAGTAAAATGAGCTGTTCCTGAGAGCAACGGGGAACATTCTGGAATTCAGCACATGGGAGACAAGGCAAGAGGATCAAGCATTCCCGAAACTAAATAAATAAGAATTGGAAGAAAGCTCTGTGGTGCCGTGGTACAGTGCTTGCCTAACACGAGCAAAGTCCTGAGTTGGGCAGCCAACACCAGAAGGAAAAAAGAAAGAAAGAATAAGACCCTTAAAATGGGGAGTTTTTCCAAACTCAAAGGGGTCTCACAACACCATCAGCATCAACAACTCAACTCCCCTTCCAGGAAGCCTTCTCTGATGAGCCCTGTCGCTCGGCTGCTCTTGGTGCATTCTACCATCCACTGCTCTCCTGTCCCATGCGACTGTTCTCACAGACGAAGCCTTCCACATCTAGCTCCTCAACAGCCAGAAAACTGGACTCCAATCTCCAATCATCTCTTGCTGGCAGCTCCTCCCTTGTCCTGTAGTCTCTGGGACAGCGCTCTGCACAGCGGTAGGCCATGGGTAAGCTTGAAGTCAAGGACACAGGGAATCTGAAGAGTGACAGGGTCTCCATGGCCGTGAGACCACATTCCCCAGCTTCTCCACTGATGTGGCATACAGACTCACATGTTCTCAGCCCCTATGCAGCATGTCTATCTGTCATACTAGCCAAGTTCCCTAGGCTACAGCCAAGAAAGTCAGTGGTCCAGATAGCTGGGAGAAAAGAGAAATAAGTGTCTGGATTTGCCTGGATATGTGGGGAACAAAATGAGCTTCACTGGAAGCTAGCCCTGTCTACATAGCAAGTTCTAAGTCAGCCAGGATACATGAAGAGACTGTCACAAAGATAGATAGATAGATAGATAGACAGACAGACAGACAGACAGACAGACAGACAGACAGACAGACATGGTTTCAGACCTCTTGAGACAAAAGCATATTTGTCGTTTTCGTATAGAAAAACATTTCCAGAAGCCACCTTTTTTTCAACGTACTAATAACTTCTTACTGCAAATACGGTAATCTCATTTTACAGAGTGTTTCGATCCATTATCTGGAGTTTCACATAGGCCCTAGGAAACAGGGTACATCCAATTATACCACCACAATATAGATAAAGGAACCAGAGCTCAGAAAAGCATAGCCAAATGCCCCCCCACAGCAACACAGCCAGCAACAGTTATCAAAGCCTGAGCTTCCAGTCCAAGGTCACTCTCCTTCATCTCCATTTGCCTTTTTAATTACATTCTTTTTCTTCAGTATGGCTACTGAAAAGTATGAAATATTGAAAGCAGGATTCCTGGGACATTTTAAAAACTACACTCAGTTCATACCTAGAGGTCCAGGACAGCCTCATCCATTCACGGGATCTCCCAGGCTCGGGACAGGTCTGCAGCCCGGCCCTTACTGACTGTGATAGCAAAGCCACGGTTTGCAGCTGGAGCAACCATCCCTGTGTTGGGGTATCCCTCTCTGCTCTTCCACGTCTCATCTTGATGTGTTCCCTTTCAGAAACCGAAATTCCTACCACCAGCTGACAGACAGAAAATAACAATGACCAAATGCCGAAGGCAGCCAGCTGGACACACAGGCTGGGGACTGTTTGAGAAGAACTTCTCAAAGCCAAGGGCAGAGCCTGGTTAGCGATGATGTCGCCAACACGCCCCCTCACAGCGTCCTCTCCTTCCGGTCTACGGGATGTACCACTCCCTGCCCTGCTCTCTCTGAACATAAAGTAATTTTTAGCAAAGAGCAAGCCAGAGAACAGCGTGCTCTAGCATGCCTGTCCTTCACAAACAAAAGCAGATCATTAAGGACGGGCACTCGGAGGGATCCTTTCCGATGGAGCTGCACTTCCCTTTACCCAGGGAGAGAGCTACTCAAAAGGGGAAAAGTCAACCTAATGCTTGCAAAGAGAATCTTTTTTTTTTCTTGATCCCAAGAAATAGGATTTTTATTTTCCCCTTAAGAGACAGTCTGACTATTCTGGAACTCCCCATATAGACCAGGCTGGCCATGAACTTGGGAGTGAGCCTCCTACCCTGTCCCTGACTGTAGGATTACCAAGATTAGCAGCAGAAAGATTGGAGGATTTGAGGTTTGTTTGTTTGTTTTTGTTTGTTTGTGGCAGATAGTTGTTTTGTTGTTGTTGTTGTTATTTTATTTGTTTACTTGATTTTGAGATGGCTTGAACTCACTATGAAGTGAGGGACTAGTGTGGATGGCCTTGAACTTCTGACCCTCCTGACTGGAGTGTTGAGATTTGGTCTGTTGCTATGTATAATAATGCTAAATTCCTGTATCCCAAGGCCTAGTTGCCTCAGGAAGAGTGAATTCTCACAGGTAACAGCTTTTGTTGTGTAAACCTTGCTCCTTAACTTATTGGTTGAATAAAGATGGCTACAGCTTGTAGTTGGGCAGAAGGGAGGTAGGTGGGGCTTTGGTTCCTGGGCTTGGGGTCAAAGTCAGAGACTGTGGTGAGGAGAGGGGAGGAAGAAGAAAGAAGGTACCAATGGCCGTGGGGTAGGTAGATAGTGAGCACATGGCCATGAGGGCGGCCTGCTGGGGTAGGACCGGCCCAGGAGGAACTTAGCGACAGGGAAGCAGACAAACCAGCATAGAGGACTGATATCTGCCCAGCTCTAGTGCTTTAAGGCTTATTATAAATACAAAGGTTTTGTGTCTTTCATTTTGGAAGCAGATGATTTAATGTGGGGTAGAAACCCTTTTAAAATATTTACCAAGACATTATAGACCGGCACTACCATGCCCACTTTATTGGGTTTGGAAGATAGAGTCTATAGGGTTTGTGTGTGTTAGGCAGGTACCACCTAAAGCTACATCTCCAGCCTAAAATCCAATGTCTCCACTCCTTGGCCACCCCACCACTGAAATGTAATTTGTACATTAACGTTTCTGTTATCATCGTTCCAATTTTCACTTAACAACAATACTTCTCCCTCTAGCCCCAAATCTGACAAGCAGTCTGTTAATAAAATGTCGCTGTGCAGGGCTGAACTAACAGCTCAGCAGTTAGGAGCATTTGCTGCTCTTGCTGATCACCCAAGTCTGGTTCCCAGCACCTACACAGTGGCTCACAATGGCTTGGAACCCAAGTTCCGGAGGATATGCTGCCCTCTTGTGGTCTTCTCGGGCACCTACATGCACATAGCGTACAGCTGCACATTCATAGGAATAAAAATAGATTCTTAAAGAATGTAAATGCGCCAAACTTTCTTCATTTCTAAATCTTTTCTGGGTCCTCCTTTCAGTTTTTGTTTTTGTTTTTTAACATTCTCAACTCTTTTTTTTTTCTTTCAGCCAAGCACGCGTGCGATAGGTTACACTGAGCCTCAGAACGGACATTTGACGCTTTGACACTTTTCCTGATTTCCTTGTTGCAATGAAACGGGGCCACACCCCAGCTTAAATCCCGCCCCTGCTCTCATTTGCATAGGATACTAACTAAGCTGAGTCACTGCTATAGGAATCTAAAAGATTTGCTTCCCAGTGGCTGTCTGCAGATACCAAAGACAGACCTAAATTCAAAACAACGAAGGTCACCTGGAATGGATATACTTTCCCTGGGCCTAGACTCCCAGATGTTTTAGTTAGATCCCTTGAGACACACTTAATCCAAAAGTATCACATTGACTGTGCCCCACACCCCAAAAAAAAGATAGACCAAATCTGGCCAATATTTGAATAGATTTCCACAATGGTTCCCATCCTGTAAATGTTTAAACAAGTTCAGCCAGGCTTGGTACTGCAGGCCTTTTGTCCTAGGTCATAAAGAGACGGATCTAGGAGAGTAGCAAGTTTAAGGCCAGCCAGAGCAGCACAGTGAGATCAGGGCATGCCTGGACAACTTAGTGAGACCCTATCTCAAAGTAAAGAACGATACCAGGAATACAGCCCGATGGTCAAAGGTCTGCGCAGCACGTGCAATGATCAGACCCTGAGTTCAAACCTGAGTGCTTCAATCAATCACAAAAATAACTGCCAAGCCTTAAGGACTTGGCTATGGGAGGTGACATCCCTAAGGTTTCAAAACTCAATAGCTGGACACCCACATCCGCTCCGCAAACACTGCAGTATTTGACTACCGTTTGCGCTTGCTGGTTAGAGTGGGCTGTGATACCTGACTGGACTCAGCTAGAGAAGGTAGGGAACCCTATCCAAAAAGACGCTAAAATACGTCAGCAGAGAACACCACCCCAAACAAATCCCAACATCAGCTAGTTTTATCAGAGGGTCTGAATCTTACAGTAAGTTACTTGATACAAAGCCTGGCTTAGCCAGGAAAATCTAGAAGCCCTGCCCTGCCAATCAACGAAATGAAGTCGTGCACAGACAAGTTTGGATGTATTTTTAAGTGAAAATTTATCAAAAAGAGAGGCCAGTCCAGAGCTCCATCAAGCTAATCTGTGCGTCTAGGTACCGCAGCTCCTCTATGAAAATCTTAGCGGGCAGCAGGGTGGGTCTTAAGTACGCAGACCCAAACGGATGCGTTTTTAGAGCCCTGCAGGCTGCTGTCCCCAACCCACTGGCACTCGGCCCCACCCCCAAAAAAGTCCCGATTTGCTCAGCAACACTTTCCCAGGCGCAGGGACTGGGAGCCAAGGGGTCCGGGTGAGGCCTGGATGCAAGCCAATAGAAAGGGGATGTGAGGGACCAGAAACACGTCTGGGAAATTCTGCTCCCCAGAAGGATGCAGAGACAGGCTGCAGGACCCAGGCGACTGTCCTCCCCGCTGAATCCGGGCGTGACCGCCCCCGCACAGGGGCACCGGCTTCCTCTCGGTCTTTCCAGAAGCAGGCGAGCTCCAGGCTCGAAATTGAGGATGGGCCGAAGGAACTGCGCCCCCACCCCCACCCCCGCCGCCGCCGCCGCCCCCTCTCCCGAGGGACCTACGCCCCGCAGCTCTGCTTACCTCGGCCCGCGGCCGCGCTGGTGGCCGTGGAGTTCCCGCAACCCATCGCGCCACCCGCAGGGAAGCCGCGCTCTGGACCTCAGGTCCCAGTGGAGGAGACCCAGAAGGAGGCGGCGCGCGGGACTAGGGACAGCCCTAGCCCCGCCCCGCGCGGGGACCCCCACGAACCCACCCGTCACCGCGGCAACCACGGCACCGACCAATGCGCAGCCTTCTGCGCGTTCCTGGGCCAAGCATTGGTGGCGGTTGAAAGTGGGCGGGAGTTTAAAGTAGGGTTTGGGGGTCATGGCAGAAGGCGTGGTCCGCAGCAGGTCTCACCCGCTCGCTCTCCCTCTTGTTCACCTTCGCTCTCTTTCTTCGTGGCCCCTCCCTGTCCCCAGGATGTGGAGAGGAGAGGAAGTGACAGGGAACACCTGCTCTGAGTATCCTGGGTGTACGTCTGATAAGGCTAAGGTCGACAGACTAATTGATATTCAGATCTGAAGAGGAAACCAAAACCTCTCCTGCTTTCGAAGAAAGCTGAGACAGCTCCATCCTTCCTCACTTAGAAAAACCAGCTCTGCCCCAGGTCGGTCAGACCTGGTGCTCCTCCTTACAATCAATGTCTCCCAGATCTGTAACTAGAGTTGTATACCCTGCTTTCTGATCTAAGGCAGATCTATGAATCTCCGTGGTCCCTAACTGCTGGGACCACAACTCCTGCTCTGCCCTCTGACAGCTGTGGGACTTTAGGAGCCACACTGAGAGGTTGTAAACTGCTCAGCACCTGTGCCTCAGCTAACACCATCTGCTATAATAGGTCTTGAGCTTTTGAGCAGTAATACAAATTCCTTAAAGACGAGGACCCTCCGTTCCCTAGTGTCCTCCTGGCTCACAATGCAGAATCAATAAAACTCATTGAGAGGTAAGCTCAAGCCAGGAAGTAGAGCTCCGGTTTAAACTCGCTATTTATAGAGAAGCCCTGACTGTGCCAAGTTCTTTACTAAGCTCTGGGGTTGCAAACATGTGGGAGACTGTGTCCCCAGACAGACAAATTATAAACAAATTAGCTACATCAAAACAGGGACACAAATGGAGTTATACAGGGTGGAACGGCTTAAGAAATGGGCTTAACTCTATAGGTATGTTGAGGGGTCATATAAAAGAGTGGTTCTCAGCCTTCTTAATGCTACATATGACCCTTTAATGCAGTCCCTCATACTGTGGTGACCCTCAGCGATAAATTTACTTCATTGTTACTCCACAACTGTAATATATATATATATATATATATATATATATAGAGAGAGAGAGAGAGAGAGAGAGAGAGAGAGAGAGAGAGTTTTGTGACAAAATACTTGACAAGATGTAAATTAGGAAAGGAAGGGTTTATTCTGGCTGATGATTGGAGGGAAGTTCCATCCATTGTGGTGGGGAAGGGAGGGCGTTAAAAGCACATGAAGCTGTTATAGGGCTGGAGAGCAACAGTCTTTCTCAGCCAGGGGGGTCTGAGCCAGAGTCCTAAGGTAGTGGACACTTAACTATCGCCATGATTGACCAGAGGCAGTGACTCCAAGCTCATTGTCCTATGCCAATAAAGATTAAAGTTGCAGATGCTTGTAAGAGTGAGGTGGGAAACTTTATTAAGAGGTTTACAGGGAAAAACATTAAAGGATAATGAGTCAGGCTCCTAAGACATAAAAGTTCGGTAAAAAGAGAAAGTAACTCTTTTGGTGTTACCTCCTGCCCTGTGAGTATCCTAAATGTTGTCAGTTATTCAAAGCTCTGTCTGTCCTCACAGCTACCAAAAGGCAGCTACAATGTTACAGCTGCCTCTTAACTAACTGATGGGGGGGGGTTATCTTGTGGGAGCAGCTCACCGATGCTGGGCTTGGACCTCATGGTTTGTCTGAGTTGTATCAAATCCTTGAGTGACTTGTACCCAGCTGTAAGGGTCTTTGTCTTGGTCGTCCTTGGTGAGTCTAGCTTTGGTGTTTAAACCTAGCATTCTAGTTGCACTTAACATCCATTTACACTGTAACATACGTGAGTAGCTTGGAGTTTGCATCGGGAGCCGTTTTCCCTTTGGCTACTGTGAACTAAATTCCTGCCTCAGGTGGCTGGTCTCACTGGATCCAAGAGCAGACAGGAAACTGCTGGGTCGTATGATAACCTCAGGGCCCACACCCAGTGACCCACTCCTTCCAACAAGTCTCTACTCATGAAGTACCACAGCCTTCCAAGTGAACACTCCCACCTAGAGACTGATCCACAGTATACTGGTTTCCACCTTGGCCTCTGCTGTCTTGGTTCAGAGGCCATCCCTAAACAAATCCTATATTGAAAGGCTATACCAAACAGCCAAAAAAAAAAAAATACTGTTCTCTGTATCTGTATCAATGATGGATGGATGGATCGGTGGGTGGGTGGGTGGGTAGATAGATAGATAGATAGATAGATAGATAGATAGATAGATAGATAATTTGTTTTTTTTTTTTTTGAGTCAGGGTCTCTCTCTGTAATCACCCTGGCTGTCTTGGAATTCACTGACCAGGCTCACTCCAACCCACAGAGATCTGCCTGCCTCTGCCTCCTGAGTGCTGGGACTAAGTGCATGTGCCACCACCCCTTGCACTGTTCTTTAATTCTGTTACCTGACCCTGCGAGTCACTCCTGAGACACCCGTAAGAATAGTGAAAGTACACCATGAGATCCAGAAACTGGCCTGACACTACCAGCTATCTGTGGCAGCTTCGTCCAGTATGGTGGCACCGCACAGCAGTACCACTCAGGCCACTCAGCAGACAGAGACACAAACCAAGACTCCCTTGTAATCTTGTCCAAGCACTGCCATTATGTCACTGCACAAGCAGAGAACATGCCCTGGCCTAGCAATGTGAGAGGTCGCTGCCACCTTACCAGCTGCTGAGAGTCTGCTTCTAGGTCTAGTCTTCCTGACCCAAGCAGGAGATGAATTTAGAAAGAACATCCATGGGATTGTCTTGGCTTCCTGTTAATATCTACCCAGAAAAAGATAAATAATTCTGCTTCCTAAATCCCAATAATAATAATAAGTAGCACAATGACCTACTAGGAGCCTAAATCATGTAAGTTCTCTTACGAATAGCTCATGGCTCTCCATGCAGCTGTGTGTGTGTGTGAGTGTGTGTGTGTGTGTGTGTGTGTGTGTGTGTGTGTGCATGTGACAATGAGCAGTCATAGACCCAACCTACCCGACCACAGATGTGCCCCTTGGCCAGAGGAAACTGACCCTGGTGGATATCGTATACTCCACCTGATAAAGTTATAGCATGTGTAATCTGTCCCTTCATTTAACAATCACTGTTCAGCACCGCCTTCAGGCCAGCCAGCCCTCTACATGCATGAGAAATGGCTGTTAACAAGACAGAGGGAAAATCTAGGAAGAAAAGGCAAAGTCAAAGTAAAAGAGGCAATTTCGGACACTATAAACCCAATCCAAAAGAAAAAAAAGAAAAAGAAAGAAGAAAAAAAGCAAGTCCTTGAAATAGAGGCTCAGGGTGGAGAAAGAAATGATGGAGTTTTAAGTAAGTGATATAGTACGGTGGGTTTTTTAAGAGGTCTGCTGATGAGAACTCAGACTCCACGACCCAAGAAGACCCCAGGCAAAAAGAATAGATAGTACAAAGCACTGAGGCAGGAGAGTGCTGCATCTCCTCCATCAACAGAAAAAAGAAGTCCACAAGATCAGGCTAGAGGGCAGGTGGGGGCTAGGGAGCAGAGGGAGGGGTGACCTCACTGTGGTTATCACAGTAGTGAGTTTAGTCAAAGGGCAGGGCGGGATCATCTGAGAAGCAACAGAAAGTCCCTAGCAGATGGAAGAGCAAGCAAGGTGCCTCTTTTCCTTTTTAGAAATTTATTCGTTTTGTTTTACCTTATAGGCAAAGGTTTGTTGTCTTCCGATGCTTTCTAAACACAATTAGTCAAAAGAAAATTGTTACCACGTGCCCCATTTCCTGACTGATCAGTGTTGGCCCGTTCTCTGCGGTGGGAAAACCACACCACTCAGCCGTTGTTTTCCACCTTTGAACAGCAACGGCTTTGTGGGGAGGAAGAGGAGTTTTTAATATTTCCCTCAACAGTGTGCCTCTGCTGAGTAGGAGACCGGAAGCTGCGAAGAACTTTCCTGATGCTCCCTCCCATACAGGACTCCCCAGCATGTTGGGTGGCTTGGCTTTTCTTTACATTTTTCTTTCTTTCTCTGTTGACAAGTGGTCTTGGCCCCTAAGCACATTGAATGGAAGATGCTCTGTAAAGGAGAGGTCCCACTTTATGCACACTTGGGAGGACCCAGCACACTTTCTTCTTCCATGGTCCAGACCCATCCTTCCCCTAATGGATCTTCAGTAGGGCAGTAGCCTAGCAGTGTGCCACAATCCTGTCTATCTCCTTGTCTCTACAGCCCTACCATCTCACATCCTCACGAAAAAGAGATGAGTGTAGCATGTGGGGCTATTCCAGAGAAAGAGGGATCTCACGCTTACATCACCTATGACAACATATGATTAAACTTGTCCTGATTCGGGCGTGGAGAGATGGCTCAGTGGTTAAGAACACTTGGTGTTCTTGAGGAAGACCCCAGTTCACTTCCCAGCATGTCGGCTCATAACTGCTCATAACCCCAGTTCCAGGAGAGGGCTCCATTCCCAGCACACACAGTGGCTCACAAGCATCCAAATCCAGTTCGAGGGGATCTGATGCCCTCTTGTGACCTCCATAGGCACCAGACGTATACATGATGCACATACACACATGCCGGCAAAGCATTCATACAAGTAAAATGAAAAATAATCGCTTTGAATGTCAAGTTTTATTATTAATATTGTAATTAAGCTTCCAGTGTGCTTAATTTTAAACTCATGTGTATGTGTATATGCGTGCGCGTGTGCGTGTGCGTGTGCGTGTGTGTGTGTGAAAAACATAGACAAATGAGCTTGTTCTTCCAGGCATCCACAGGGAGTCTTTGATAAAGTAAGCAAAGATCCAGAGACTACCGTAGTTAATTTGGGGGTGGGGGTGGGGGGTGTGACTTGAGATAGGGTCTCATGTAACCCAGGCTGCCCTCTAGTTCACTTTACAGCCCAAGGATGGCCTTTAACTTCCGGTCTACTCTCTAATTTCCCAGGGCTTTAGATTACAGACTTGCTCCACCGCATTTAGCTTTTACCCCCCAATGCCACCTGTCCTTGAACACACGCTACTCTCTTCAGGTTCAAAGCCCCAAAAGGAAGACCCAAGGTGACATGACTGCTGAGGTCAGAAAGAAAGAGAAGCTGTTGACCCTTAAGTTGAAATGCTGGCGGCCACTGGGGATTTAAACAGGACAGGATGATTTTCCCGAGACCCTTAGAAGAATGCTCGTTTTCTGGGTACTTAGAAAGGCAGTTAAGTGGATCAAGGAACTTCACATAAAACCAGAGACACTGAAACTTATAGAAGAGAAAGTGGGGAAAAGCCTTGAAGATATGGGCACAGGGGAAAAATTCCTGAACAGAACAGCAATGGCTTGTGCTGTAAGATCAAGAATTGACAAATGGGACCTAATGAAACTCCAAAGTTTCTGCAAGGCAAAAGACACCGTCAATAAGACAAAAAGACCACCAACAGATTGGGAAAGGATCTTTACCTATCCTAAATCAGATAGGGGACTAATATCCAACATATATAAAGAACTCAAGAAGGTGGACTTCAGAAAATCAAATAACCCCATTAAAAAATGGGGCTCAGAGCTGAACAAAGAATTCTCACCTGAGGAATACCGAATGGCAGAGAAGCACCTGAAAAAATGTTCAACATCCTTAATCATCAGGGAAATGCAAATCAAAACAACCCTGAGATTCCACCACACACCAGTCAGAATGGCTAAGATCAAAAATTCAGGTGACAGCAGATGCTGGCATGGATGTGGAGAAAGAGGAACACTCCTCCATTGTTGGTGGGATTGCAGGCTTGTACAACCACTCTGGAAATCAGTCTGGCGGTTCCTCAGAAAATTGGACATAGTACTACCGGAGGATCCAGCAATACCTCTCCTGGGCATATATCCAGAAGATGCCCCAACTGGTAAGAAGGACACATGCTCCACTATGTTCATAGCAGCCTTATTTATAATAGCCAGAAGCTGGAAAGAACCTAGATGCCCCTCAACAGAGGAATGGATACAGAAAATGTGGTACATCTACACAATGGAGTACTACTCAGCTATTAAAAAGAATGAATTTATGAAATTCCTAGCCAAATGGATGGACCTGGAGGGCATCATCCTGAGTGAGGTAACACATTCACAAAGGAACTCACACAATATGTACTCACTGATAAGTGGATATTAGCCCAAAACCTAGGATACCCAAGATATAAGATACAATTTCCTAAACACATGAAACTCAAGAAAAATGAAGACTGAAGTGTGGACACTATGCCCCTCCTTAGAAGTGGAAACAAAACACCCATGGAAGGAGTTACAGAGACAAAGTTTGGAGCTGAGATGAAAAGATGGACCATATCCAGGGATCCACCCCGTGGTCAGCGTCCAGGCGCTGACACCGTTGCATACGCTAGCAAGATTTTATCGAGGGGACCCAGATGTAGCTGTCTCTTGTGAGACTGTGCCGGGGCCTGGCGAGCGCAGAAGTGGATGCTCACA
Organism: Mus musculus; assembly: GCF_000001635.26. NCBI lineage: Eukaryota > Metazoa > Chordata > Mammalia > Rodentia > Muridae > Mus > Mus musculus. The sequence goes on along the minus strand of NC_000076.6, from coordinate 83,716,373 downwards.
GTCAGCTAATGGATGGATCACAGGGCTCCCAATGGAGGAGCTAGAGAGGGTACCCAAGGAGCTAGAGGGATCTGCGGCCCTATGGGTGGAGCAGCATTATGAACTAGCCAGTGCCCCGGAACTCTTGTCTCTGGCTGCATATGTATCAGGGGATGGCCTGGTTGGCCATCGCTGGAGGGAGAGGCCCATTGGACACTCGGACTTTATGTGCCCCAGTGCAGGGGAACGCCAGGGCCAAGGGGGGGGAGTGGGTGGGTAGGGGAGTGAGGGTGGGTGGGTATAGGGGACTTTTGGTATAGCATTGGAAATGTGAATGAGCTAAATACCTAATAAAAAATGGAAAAAAAAAAAAAAAAGAAAGGCAGTTGCCCCAGTCGTGTCTAATTGGTTTAGAAACCTTGACTCCGATACTGTCATTTGCTGATAAGGAAGCAGAGACCCACAGAAGTCTCATTTACTGTTGATCCCTCGTTCTGAGCAAGAACTTGAACTCAGAGCTTCCGGCCACTTGTCCGCTCAGACTGCATGAACCGCTTTGAGCAAGAAAGCACATGTCGGCTCACATCCAGGTACGGTAAGTCCTTCCCTTGGCATATCTTCCACCGCATGGTAGGTCTGCAGATGTAAATCTGATGACAGCACCACTTCCAGCTCTCCCTATACCTGCCTTAGCTTCCCATCGTTCTTATGAGCAAAATGAACGTGCCTAACTGAGCAGCAGGCCCTCTGTCCATCTCTCCTGGGCCACCATCTTTCCTTCAGGTCCTCAGATTCTTGATACCCTCCTACCACGGAGCCTCAATGCCAAGTCGCTTGTCCTGCAAGAGTGCCCGTCCTCCTTCTCTCCTTTTTTAAATTTTTTAAAAAATATTTTATGGTTTAAGAGCTTTATTATAGAAGTGCAGGGAGGGAGGGTAGGGAGGGAGGGAGGGAGGGAGGGAGGGAGGGGTGGAGAGATCGAGAGAGAGAGAGAGAGAGAGAGAGAGATTGAGATTGGAAAGGCCATCCTCCTTCTCTTTGCATGGCTAATTTCTGCTCGCCCTTCAAGCTTCACTCAAAAGTTACTTCTTTAGGAAAAAAACTTCCCAGTGACAGAGCCTTGAACCTGAAGGCAGTGCACTTCATGGTTAGTATGCAACTCTGTCCCAGTGAACGAGCTGTCCATCAAAGGCCTGGTCTGCTCTTTCCGCAGCACCTTGCCCAGGTAGGAACTCAGCCATATTAGAGAACGTCTATCTGTGCTCCCAACAAGGCCTTCTAGAGGAGACAGACACAAAAACAAGTAGATACAGATGGTGCCCTTTAGCCTCCTTGCTGAGATGAGTGCACCTCACCCTTGGAAGGTATTTGGCCCCACAAAGGACTGAAACTTGAGACTGAAACTCAAGCTCGCAAGACCCTCACTCAGTGGTGGAGGCATTCAAGGAGAGACCTGAGGATTCAAGGAGCTACATCAACGGTTCTTTTTTTTTTTTTTTTTAGAATTTTTTTATTAGGTATTTTCCTCATTTACATTTCCAATGCTATACCAAAAGTCCCCCATACCCACCCCCCCACTCCCCTACCCACCCACTCCCACTTTTTGGCCCTGGCGGTCCCCTGTACTGGGGCATATAAAGTTTGTGTGTCCAATGGGCCTCTCTTTCCAGTGATGGCCCACTAGGCCATCTTTTGATACATATGCAGCTAGAGTCAAGAGCTCCGGGGTACTGGTTAGTTCATAATGTTGTTCCACCTATAGGGTTGCAGATCCCTTTAGCTCCTTGGGTACTTTCTCTAGCTCCTCCATTGGGGGCCCTGTGATCTATCCAATAGCTGACTGTGAGCATCCACTTCTGTGTTTGCTAGGCCCCAGCATTGTCTCACAAGAGACAGCTATATCTGGGTCCTTTCAGCAAAATCTTGCTAGTGTATGCAATGGTGTCAGCGTTTGGATGCTGATTATGGGATGGATCCCTGGATATGGCAGTCTTTAGATGGTCCATCCTTTCTTCACAGCTCCAAACTTCATCAACGGTTCTTTTTTTTTTAATATTTATTTATTTATTATATGTAAGTACACTGTAGCTGTCTTCAGACACACCAGAAGAGGGCATCAGATTTCATTACAGATGGTTATGAGCCACCATGTGGTTGCTGGGATTTGAACTCATGACCTTTGGAAGAGCAGTCGGCGCTCTTAAGCGCTGAGCCATCTCACCAGCCCTCATCAACGGTTCTTAAAGCTCCTTGGCTCTGTTTTAATTAAACACACACCACCACCACCATCATCATACCACACACACACACACACACACACACACACACACACACACACACACACCGGAAACTCCAGGACCCAAAGCTTGGAGCCACTCCACAGGTCGGCCCTGAGAATGGAGAGAGGGATCTGACAGGTGATCCAGAGTTCTGACAGGAGGTGCCTGGTGGATTCCATTTCCGTCCCACAATGTCTAGGCTGTTGTCTACTTTGTCCACATCGTTTGCTATTTCAAGAAGGGAAATGCCCAAGCGAAGATGCCCTCAAGTCCTCAGAAAAGAATGAGGATAGTTCCCAAGTGATATACTTCCAGGAAAAGGACATGACATCATTTATTTGGTCTCTCCTTGAATGCCTCCACCACTGAGCGAGGGTCTTGTGAGCTTCTGTAAAGCAAAGACCAAAACCAGGCAGTAGACCCCTCTCCCCTTACAAAATACCCTTTTCCTCACATTGCCGGCCCCTACAAGTTTGCCAAGCTAAAAACCAACCAACATGAAGTGTATGGCTCAGTGGCATTTAGCACATCCTCAGTGGTGTGCTACCAACTCCACGATCTAATCCCAGAGGGTGTCCACCTCCCTCAAGGGAACCCTGGCACCCACCGAGCAGCCGCGCCCGGCCCCTCACCTCACCCGCACAAATCTGCTTTCTGTCTTGATGGATTTGCCTGTTCTGGGCGTTTCATACATGTAGAGACACTGTTACATGTTACGCTTGGATTATGTGGAATTTGTTTTTTACCATATCAAAGCTTCATCTTGCTTTGTTGCCCCTGTGGACTTACTGACTTTAAGATCTGAAGTGAAAGTTGATTTAGAGTCCCTGGGTTTCTCTAACGGAGACTCAGGAGGGGAAAGGAGGGAGCGAGTTCCAGCCTGCAGTAGGCAAACCCAGTACCTGGAGCCTACTCGGCACCATGATGAAGGTTTAGCACACTTGTAAAACAAATGACGTCATGTCCTTTATCACTTGGGAACTATCCTTGTTCTTCTCTGAGGACTTGAGAGCATCTTCACTTGGGCACTGGATGCTCACAATATAATAGGTGTCTCTTAGCCCATGTAAGAGAATGCAGGCGACTGACGACTGGGGGAATGTCAAGCTACGACTCAAACCACAGACAGCAAATAAGTTGCCTGAGCTGCTTGTGTTTACTTTTTTAAGCTTTAGCTTTTGGCTACATTAAAAATCCTGCATGCACGTGGGTGCTGTGTAATATTCCAAGACATGTGTGCATCGTATGTTTAAATCACTGTAAAGGTGCTGGTTTCTTCACTTACAGAATGGAACACATTTAAAAGTTTTTATCCTAATTCCCATTTATACATTTTCAGCATATTCTTGTTAAAGATTTGAAATATAGTTGTGGAATTTTTGGCGATTAAACAAACACACACACATATATACATTATATATGTGTGTGTGTGTGTGTGTATATATATATATATATATATATATATATATATATATATATATATCCATTAACAAATTTAGTGCACAGCTACAACTATTTACTGAATGTAACCTTTCCTTTTGAATTTCATTTTAAGATCTAATATTCACATAGCAAAATACTATGAAGTCTTATGGAGGCCCAGAGCAGTGGCTGGAGTGCACACACTGAAGTCTTTTTCACAGTGCTTTGTCATTTCCTAAGTTCCATTTTCAAAAGCCAAATTTTAACAGCTGCATGTTTGTCTCTCTAAAGCATGCAAAGAAGCTTGTTACTGAAATTCTGGAAGGTCCGTTTCTCCTGGAAAGTCCTCTTCTCTCCAAGGAATCCCTCCCCCTGTATCCTTACTTCACGGGCTCCTCAAAATGAGCCCAACCAAGCTGCATCCTCACCTCTCATGAATTACCTTTGAAAACCCAGTCACTGCATCCTGCTGCATGCAACTACAACACCCTCATCAGCCAAGTTTGGGGAGATGCATGGAAATCGGTCAAACGTTTACGTTAGGATTTCAGACAGGCAGAATGTCAATAGTGTCTGTGTTGCTAATTGGCCTAGGAAATGGCTCTGTTGCCATGACTAGCCAAACAGCATCCAGGGGCAGTTATGATTAAATGGCTTGGAAGAGAGGAAGGAGAGGTGGAGCAGCCGCTGAGTCATGAGCTAACGCAGAAGACATTTGGAATCCTGAGTCTGGAACCTGGACTTAAAGGGATTTCCGAAGGAAGCAATTTCCTAATCCAGGCAGGCCCCGTGAGCAGAGGGACCGCGGCGGCGTGTACAGGCTTAATGAGAACATCCTTTTCTGATTAGAAATGCTACAACAGATGTCAGAAAGCATAAAGGGACTTTAATATTAAACCACTGCAGGGTTTCCAAGCTTAAAGACCTTAAAATGAGTTTCTAGACATGTCTCAGGCTGCGAACTCTAGGCCAGAGCTTCCTTCTGAGCCCCATTCCTTTGTGTGTGTGTGTGTGTGTGTGTGTGTGTGTGTGTGTACATGCAAACATGGACACACTGATACTCTTGCAGATACATTTGCTTGTACACGTATGAAGGCCAGATGCTAGCATCAGATGTCTTCCTTGATCACTACACCCCTAAATTTTTTGAGACAGAGCTTCTCACAGAGCCTGGAGTTTGCCTTTTTCCATACATGGCCTAGCCCCTGAACCTTGGGATCCGCCTGGATCTGCTATCAGCCACAGCACTGGGTGCCTGGACTGTCTCCTCCAGCCCTAGAGTCCCCCATTCCTTACAGACTCAGTTTCCCCTCTCGATTTTCTTCAGCCCTCCTCACTCGAGCTTTGAAGCCGCAGTCAGAGCCAGCTGCTCCTGCCGACCGTGAGTCAGATTTCTCCCTGTGGTGCTTTATTTCCGCTGAAATCCAGTTTTCTGAATTCTCAGCAATAACCCCAGTGACTGCTCACAACATGCCCACCCCCAGAACAGGGCAGGCAATTACAGGCTCAGGACTTGGGGATCCACAGAGATAGTAGCCGCCACTGATGGTGGGCTGATCTCCAGTCATGGGTAGGACCTATGCAACAAAGGGCCTCAAGAACCAGATCTCCTGCGTTCAAATTCCAACCTCACCATCTACTAGAAAGTTACTTGGTCATTCTGTGACTCAGTTTCCCTATTTGTCAAGAGGGTAAATAAATACCTGCATCAGGTTGTTCTCTCAGAATTGGACAGGTTAGTAGAATTTGTCTTAATTTGTCTTATTGCTGTGAAGAGATACCATAACCAACTCTTCAAATATTCCCTCACTGGCAACTCTTATAAAGGCAAACATTTCACTGGGGCTGGCTTACAGTTTCAGTCCATTATCATCATAGTGGGAAGCATGGCAGCATCCAAGCAGACATGGTGCTGGAGGAGAAGCTAAATCTTGATCCAAAGGCAGCCAAGAGGAGGCTTAAGCATGGGATTCTCAAAGCCCACCCCTACAGTGACACACTTCCTCCAACAGGGCCGCACCTCCTCCAATAAGGCCACACTTCCTAATAGTGCCACTTCCCATGGACCAAACATATTCACATCACCACAAAGGTTGACTCTTAGCGTGCCCAGCACAGGGTAAATACCAGTGAGGATTTGGCTTAAGGAGAATCATATCATAGGGATACTGTTACCAATGTTAGCTGTTTTGTGTGGGGATTAAGCAGGGCCATAAGTCAGAGCAGAAGTGATAAATGTTCAGTCATTGGTCGTTGTCATTCGTGTATGACCTCAGGAAATTTAAATAAGGGATGGTTATTCTCACTCGTTTGGAAACAAACATTGTTATTGAGCCATAGCAGAATGCAGGGTATTGTGCTAAGTGACGGCCATTTCAAAAGACCAACTCTCAGGCTGCTGAGGAAACAGATATGGAATAAGGTATCCTCTGATACCCATGCACACAATCCCTCAGAGACCCACAGGAGGAGATGGTGACAGGGACACGGGGAAAATCTGGCAAGACTCCCTCCAGGAGGCCACACCAATTGAATGGGGTTAGCCAGATGGTACCGCATAGAGGAGATAGGCGTGGTACCCCTGGAGAGGAGGCAGCCACACCCTGCCTAACACCAGATGTTCTTTTTATCTTATTGCATCTGATCAGATCTTGCTTCCAAACATCTGTTATTGTTCCTGCCTCTGCCAAGATCAAGGCCCACCCCTGGGCAGGCACTGCCTTTCCTTGGTTTGGCCCTGCCTCCCTTTTCTGCACCTCCAGCCTTCCTGAGCTTCTGTAGTGACTATTACTATTAAAAGACATAGCCATGAGCAAGGCAACTCTTCTAAAGCACAACATTTAATTGGGGCTGGGTTACAGTTTCAGAAGATCTCAGTCCATTATCATCATGGCAGGAGACATAGCAGCGTGCTGGCTGACATGGTGCTGGAGAAGGAACTGAGAGCTTTACATCTTGATCTGAAGGCCACCTAAAGACTCTCCTGCCCTGGGCGGGGCTTAAGCAAAGGACCTCAAAGCCCACCCCACAGTGACACACTTCCTCCAACAAGGCTACTCCTCCTTCAATAAGGCCACACTTTCTAATAGTGCCACTTCCCATGGGCCAAACATGTCACACCACCACATATAGTGAGTGGGTCCTTCAAACACATATTTATGAGTACAACTGTGTTAGCACAAGAGTTCTTTCTTCATGTGATATCTTCTTTTACATCCCCTGGACAACTTTATCCCCAGATTTTGGCCAAGGGTTATGTGGTAAGTTGAATATGAAACGTCTCCCATAGGCTCGTGCTTTGTAAATGGCGGGTCTATTTTTGGAGGCCATGAACACTTTGAGGGTGTGGGCCTAATGGAAGGAAATGGGTCACTGGGTCAAATCCTCAGGGTTACCTTGTCTTTTCCTATTCAGTCTCCTCCCCTCCTCTTTCCCTTTCCCTCCCTTCCCCCCTCCTCTCCTCTCCTCTCCTCTCCTCTCCTCTCCCCTCCCCTCCCCTCCCCTCCCTTCCCCTCCCCTCCCCTCCAATGCTTCTGCCACCGGCCATCCCAGAAACCTGGAGTCATGTGACCATAGACTGAGTCCTTTGAACTATGACCCAAAAACAAACAAAAATTAAAAAATAAAAGCAAGCAAGCAAACAAACAAAAAGCCCAACTGTTCTGGTTTATTTAAGTCAGGCACTTTGTCATAGCACCAAAAAGCCAGCACAACTCATCAGCTATCCCCTCCCTGGCAAGTATTCTATCCAGGAAGAGCTAGCTCCTCCTCTCTCCAGATCCTGGCATACTCCGCACCACACAGTAGCAGCTTATTCTATTTATTTCCAGTCAGCCTCCGCCCTTAGTGAAAACATGAATCTTACAAGATAAAGGTTTTATTTGATTTTGCATCCCAGGACCCCCCAAACACATGGAAAAAGCTCAATTTGAGCTATTATTTTTCAGCTCAACAAATTTCTCCGAGTCCCAGTCAGTCCAGAGAGAATGTGTTAGAAGAAGTCAATAACCAAGGTAAAAAATTGTTCAAGCGATCCTGTAAGAGTGGAAAAAAGCAGTCGCTTGCTCATTCAGTGGCTCCTGACTTCCTATCTCCTTAGCATCCCACGCACTGGCTTTCTTTGAAACATATAACCAAGGAAAAAAAGCAATTGTAACAACTTTGTATACTTTCAGACTCCCAGATCCCTGTCAGATGCTCAGTCCTGGTACTTGGGCATCTCTGGCTGCTGAGCTGTTAAAACATGGCTGTGATTACAAAATAATAATGATGATGATGATGATAAACATAAACTGGAGAGTTGGCTCATCGATTAAGAGCACTGATTGTTCTTCCAAAGGTCCTGAGTTTAAATCCCCAGCAACCACATGGTGGCTCACAACCATCTATAATGAGATCTGATGCCCTCTTCTGGAGTGTCTGAAGACAGCTAGTGTACTTACATAAAATAAATAAATCCTTTTAAAAAAACACTCGGGAGGCAGAGGCAGGAGGATTTCTGAGTTCGAGGCCAGCCTGGTCTACAGAGTGAGTTCCAGGACAGCCAGGGCTATACAGAGAAACCCTGTCTCAAAAAAAAAAAAAAAAAGCCAACAACATAAACAAAATGAAATGGACATTAAGATCCCCACATGGTTGTGCTCACGTACAGTTTTTCTGCAAGTTGCTAGCCCAGCCTTTCACCTAGAACTTAGGTCAGTGGTTCTCAACCTGTGGGTCGCGACCCCTTTAACAGGGCTAACCTAAGACAATCAGAAAACACAGTGGTTTAAATTACAATTCATAACTATAACAATATTATGAATATTAACAAGTTATGAAGTAGCAACAAAAACAATTTTATGGTTGGGGGTCACCACAACCTGAGGAACTGGGGTCACGGGGTAGGAAGGGTGAGAACCGCTGTCTCCCACACTTCATTTCACCAGTGAAGATGATCCACTTTTCTCTCGTGTTTCCCTAAAAGGAGCATCAGTTTCTATCCACATTTGTAAGTCTATCCTTCTCTCTCTAGCCTTTCTCATTTCCCCGACTTATGGGTCATCTCTGATCGATCTCTCCATGATCTGGTTCCAGCTACTCCTGAGTATTTGCTTGATGTCTTCTGGAACCAACGACCTCCGGGGTGGGATATTTAGACCTCTGCTGTTCAGACCTCCTCATGCTTGCTACTTTGCGGGGAAAGCGTTCTCACAACCAACACAACCCACACAACCTTGTCGTGAGCAAATCCCCTTCGCCACTCATTTCTGCCAGGGTGTACTGCGTAGCCACGGGCCCCAAAGCCACCGACCTGACTAAACACGGACTATGAGCCTCGCGAACGCTCTCCTCCTGAGAGTCGGTTGATGTCAGATGTCACAGGGATGAGACTCTGACTAATGTGACCACAAATAACAGAAGAGGGAGAGCTTTTAAACTGCAATTTATATGAATTAAGAACACAAATCTCTTTTCGTTCGTTTTATTCTTGTATGTGAGACAGGCTCACTAGGTAGCTAGCCCTGGCTGGCCCGGAACTCACAATATAGACCAGGCTGACTCACAGAGATCTTTCTGCCTCTGCATCCTGAATGCTGGGACCAAAGCCGTGTGCTCACGTGGCTGGAGCAGACCATGCAGCTCTAAGAAGCCGTGCAGAGGGTCTGTGCGAGCCACGTACCGTGGTGCCCGGCAGACGGTGGCCTGGCAAAGCAAGTTACAGGTGGAAGGGACTCATTTGTGAGACACATATAAGCGCTCATGTGATAAATTCTATAAGCAAGATCTTGGAAGGCAGGCTGTGTAGTATGTTAACACTAGAGTTAGCCCAGGAAGTAGAGGGAGAAGGACCCGGTCTTTTGCATAATGTACATTATTTCACTTGGCAGCACGGCGCTACTCTTACAGCCGTAATTAATTCAGTGATGAAAAGGCGCTGACTGTTCCCCCGGGGATTCCGATGATCATCCAGGTTCAGGGTCGGTCGTACCAAGCAAAAGAGGTAAAATCCCATTAGTTTAATATCTCAGTTAAAAGAATTAAGCTTTCCCTCCAGATACAAGTTCTTACTTCCAATTATCCTGTAACTACCAAGCCTTCAGCAGTACCGGCACCTGGGAGTCCTCGTCTATGTAATAAGTAATAAATCCAAAGATGAGGGGCAGAAAAAAAAAGTGATTGAAAGTTGGAGTGGAAAAATAGGGGGGGGCAGTAAGGATGTCTGCAATCATTTACAGGGATAGTGGCCTAGAAAACTGTATTTCTGCCCACCACCCGCACCTGCAGGGCACGTGATACTTTGTCTCACTCCATTGAATAAAAAGATCCATAAAGCAAAGAAAGCTCCAATTCCTCCTGAACAGGGGAAACATTAACCATCAGTATAATGAACTTCTCATGGACACATGTAAGTAATCATTTATCATTCCCCCATCTGTCTTAACGAAGTGGACTGCCTCAGCCCCAAATATAATAAACCACAGGCTGAGGGTGTAGTTCAGCTGTCAGAGCACTCACACAAAGGCCCAGCACTAGGACCTACAACTGGGCCTGCGACAGCATGCCTGGCATCTCAGCACTGAGGAGGTAGAGGCAGGAGGATCAGAAGTTCAAGGTCATTATCAGCTACATGGGGAGCGTGAGACCCTGAATGCCCCCACAAGAAGGCTACCATTTAATATTTCCATATGAAATTCCTCCACCACGATGCACAAATGATAATGATGGTGGTGGTGGTGATGCTGAAGAAGAAGATGCTGAAGATGATGATGGTGGTGATGACAGTGAAGATGCTGAAGATGATGATGATACTCCATCTTTATATTGCCTTTGAGATATCAGCTTATATAGCTTTTTTTTTCTTCCATTCCCATTTAATGCTGAACTCTCAACACAGCACTCTCTTACACAGAAAAGCAACTTGACCAGAAGGCAGTGGAAAATGAATGTAGAGATTTCTTCCAGCAAGTATTTTTAAAAGCTGCAAATGACTCTCAACTCCAAATCTCACAAGAAAAACACCCAATGCCAATACCACACCTGGATCTCTGATACCTGGGGGATTTCAGTTAGTAATGGGTTCTGGCAAAATGTCAGAACAGAAACTCTCCCTTGCTGTGAGATATTGTTTATTGTAAACAGGTTATGATGTGACCCACAATAGGCTTAAAACATTTGTAGCTTCCAAATCGTCAAGTCCTTCTGTAGTTACAAATTCAGTAATTGTCTTCCAACACTGAGTAAATGGATTCTGCATATACAGTACCTTTTTGCCTCAGAACACTGAAGGCAGTCGAAGGGGAAGCAGCCACATTCTGCCCTGGAGTTGGGACAACAGACATTCATAAAACCCCAAACTTTTAATGCAACAATCAAATGGCAAAAAAGGGAGGGGGTGAGGAATGGCTCCGAATAACCATTCAGACAAAAGGAAATGATACTGGCTGTACCAGTTTTCTAGATAGATAGACAGACAGACAGGCAGACAGACAGAAAACTAGCTTTGTTTTAGACAATTAGTGCTTAGGAAGGAGTTTTTTCCTAACTAGAGCAAATAGGAAGTCTATTTTGGAACAGGGAGGGCTATTTATAAAAAGAAACAGGGAATAAAAGAATAATTGTGTAAGAAAGCAAATGTTTCCACAGCCAGATCTAGGTTTCAAATTTCTCATTATTTTTCCCAAATGACCTATTAAATCTTAAGTAAATACAAGGCTGGATTCCAGATCATTCCTTAAACCAGGGCTCCCATGTGCAATGCATGTGATCTCCCTGCTGTCGTTTGAGAAGAGGGAGCCTTGTGGTGGTTTGAAAATGCTTGGCCCAGGGAGTGGCACTATTAGGAGGTGTGGCCTTGTTAGAAGAAGTGTGTCACTGTGGGTGTGGGCTTTAAGACCTTCATCCAAGCTGCCTGGAAGCCAGTATTCTGTTTGCCTTTAGATGAAGATGCAGAACTCTCAGTTCCTCCTACACCATGCCTGCATGGATGCTGCCATGCTCCCACCTTGATAATGGACTGAATCTCTGAACCTGTGAGCCAGCCCGAATTAAATGTTGTCCTTATAAGACTTGCCTTGGTCATGGTATCTGTTCTCAGCAGTGAAACCCTAACTAAGACAAGCCTCCACTAATAAAATAAAATAAAATAAAATAAAATAGAATAAAATAAAAATACCTTGGCCTGTGAACAAGACTGTGGAGAGTTTTCTGTAGCCAAGGCCTCTGTGGGTGGCACCACACCCTAAGCATATGGTCATGGGTGGTATAAGAAAGCAGTCCCAGCAAGCCACAGGAAGCAAGCCAGAAACAGCGCCTCACTGTGGTGGTTGCCTCCATTCCTGCTTCTAGGTTCTTGCTGCCAGGCTCCCATGTTGAGTCCCTTGCCTGACTTCCTGACTCCCTGACTGAGACGTGGAACTGTAAGCTCAGAATAGCCTTTCCTCTCCAAGTTGCTTTTGATCATGGTGTTTAACCAAAGAAATAGAAACCCTAAGTAAGACACCTGCCACACCCTGTTTTATAATGATTGTGTGCCCCAGGACTGGGACCACATTAAATACAAAAAGTGGCCTTTCCAAAAAAGCCAGAGGACAACCGTCAAGGAACCATCTACCTTGTTGTTCTGAGACAGAGTCTCTCACTGTCTTGGAACTTGCCAAGCAGTCTGGGCTGGCTGGCCAGTGAGCCCAATGTGCCTGCCCATGTCCCAGTGCCTGAATCACATGTGCACCACCACACCTGGCTTTTGGAGAATGAGCTCAGATCTTCCGTGTTACCAGGCAAGGAGTTTCCTAACTGAGATGCCTCGCTAGTCCCCAGGTGTATGCTTAGAATATCCACTAGATTCATTTAGATGTGTGTCACTTCCCTGCCATACCTTTCCTACCATGAAACACTTAATCTCTCTTGTCCCTGGAAACAGATAAAATCAATTTTAGAGTCACAGTAGTCAGCATCTACTCAGTCATGAATACTAATAATAAACACTCCTGAAAACAAGGAGCAAGGCCCTGTGACACAGGAACAGCCAGTGGATTTGTGGTATCGAATATTCTGCAGCCTCCTCTGTCCCGCCCTTGGACTGGTCAAAACAAACACCTGTGTGGGGGCATCTATGCTTTGTCTCCATTCAGTATCCTTACTCCAAGACTTAACCCCACCCCCACTGTCACAGGGTGTATTGATAACTTCTGGTTACAATGCCAGAGTAGTCACATGACTCTTCAGAATTTCCTGCTTTTGCCACTTGTCATGGCATTCATATGCAATCCCAGTACTCAGAAGCATGAGGCAGAAGGATTACTATAAGTTCAAGGCCAGACTGGGATCCATAGAGTGAGTCCAAACCAGCCTTGACTAAAAAGAGAAATCCAATCACAAAAGCCAAATGTGGGCTAGTGCATGACTCTCCATTGTAATGCTCTTGCTGCCAAGCCAGACCATCCTCTTGGAATGATTTGGTTTCTATTACTAAAAAAAAAAAAAATCACAATTGTCCTTCTTTATGGCTGACTATCCTCTTTGCTCAGAAATCTAATAGGTTATTCATAACAATAAATGTATCCAGAGTAGTGAATACCAGAGTTTGTCTGAATTGATGACCTTGAAGTTTGGATAGGAGAACAATACAAGAAACAAGTGTCAGGCACTTTTTTTTTCTCTTCCATAGCCTAAAATTGGGGTCAATAGCAAGACGCATTCCCACGGGAAGGGACCCTAAGAATTGTTACTGACCTCCAACCTTCCCATTGAGAAAATAGATTTACATTTTTTTCAGCGGCTCATGAGTTCTCCAGCCCTGACCATACATGGGCATTAAATATTGCTCTCCACTTCACAGCAATGGTGAATCACATTCTGCTCCTTAAACATTCTTAAGTCCCTTTACTGGGGTTGGAGAGATGGCTCAGAGGTTGAGAATGCTCACTGCTCTTCCAAAGGACCTGAGTTCATTTCCCAGAAGTTCCAAGGACCCATGTCAGGCCACTATAGCCACCTGTAACTGCAGCTCCAGGGGATAGCACTCATGCGAGGTACACACATGGGTACATGTTCTCTCAAACACATAAATGTATAACATGCGTGCAGTACACAATTTAACATCATAACTTTTTATCATAATCATTTTAAGTGTTCATAATGAGCAATATTCTCTGGAACTTGAAAAACTATATTAAGAAAGAGAGAGGGAGGGAGGAAGGAAGGGAGGGAGGGAGGGAGGGAGGGAGGGAGGGAGGGAGGGAGGGAAGGAAGGAAGGAAGGAAGGAAGGAAGGAAGGAAGGAAGGAAGGAAGGAAGCCTTGGAAGTTGAGAGATGGCTCAGTGGTTAAGAGCACTGGATGTTCTTCCAGAACTCAATTTTCAGCACCTACATGGGAGCTCACAACTGTCTGTAGCTACAGTTCCAGAGGATCTGGAACATACATGCAGGCAAAACATCAATGCACATAAAAATAAATAAATCTTTCTTTAAAAAACGTTCCTTCTCCCCTCTCACAGTCCCTGACAGCTGACACCCTACCTTCTGTTTCTAGTACATCCAAGTTCCCATTACAGATTGAGTGATCCACATTTGATACACGTCATATCAAAGTTCACGGTTAGTTTATGCACAAAGTTCAGACCACCTGGAAATGCATATGGTGGAACACACAATTCTCCCTGTTCTCAACCCCACAACTCAGAAGTAAGAAAGTGACACTGTATGAACATCAGAGCCCAGCTCCTCTTTATCTCTAGTTTCCCTTCCTGTCTGCATTGAGATGGATGGGCCTCCTTGACATGCATGTCCACTATGATGTACTATACTGCTATGGCCTACAGCAAGGGAGCCAACTGACCATAGACTAAAGCCTCCAAACCATGAGACAAAATGAGTCTTTACTCTTTAAGTTGATCCTTTCTGGCATTTTGTCACAATAAGGGAAAGCTGATGAACACACAGCCTTACAGGGATGAGGAAGTTCCTAAAATATAGACCATGAGCATGACCCTCATTGTATACTTCTATTCTCAATACTAATTCGGGGGAGGGGGGAGATAGTAACCTTTACTGTAAGGGGAAACATAAAAGATTTCAAACATCTGGCAATAAATCAAATGGCTTACTTTTGGCTAGAGGGGTCCCCTGGAAATTCCCAAACAACCCAGGCTGTTGACAAGATAGGTTGCTCTCCACAAACTGAGAGCAGAGCCCCATTGCTGAAGACAGCACCCACACACCTCATTGAAGATGGAGAGGTGGAGGTGAGGCATGCATAGAACCTTCACCCCTACATCCTAGCATCTTTGGTATGGGAAGGTACTCTGTGGGTACCAAGAGAGAAAGGTAAACACCAACCCAGCTACAAAACCTTTGACCATCTGTCCTGCCTGCTAATGCTGTCCTTCCTGCAAAATATACCAGGGCAACCATGACAAAAAGCTGGTGGGAGTAACCATGTCTGGTTTGACTCAAGGCCCACGCCACGAGATGGAAGCCACTGCATGGGTGACCAAGCACCAGACTAGATATCCCAGAGACCTAAAGTAAAATCAAATACTATTCTTCTCAAAATGAAAAAATAAATAAATAAATCTAATGATAAAAGGACTCCTATGAGACACATGGATAAGTACTTTAATCAGCCATCATCAGAGATGCTTCATCCTAGAACAGATGGGAACAAATACAGAGACCCACAGTAGAGATGAGAGGGACCCTGAAACACACAGCTCTACATAGGATGTCTCCATCAAATCCCACCCCTCAGCACCCAAGGAAGCCCAGAAGAGGAGACAGAACGAGTATAAGAGCCAGAGAGGATGAAGAACACCAAGGAAACAAGGCCCTCTAAATCACCACTAGCAACGTTCATACAAGCTCACAGAGACTGAAGCAGCAAGCACAGGGCCTACGTGGGCCTGCACAAGGTCCTCTGCGTAAATAGTACAGCTTTTCAGTTTAGTGTTTCTGTGGGACTCCTGAGTGTGTGAATGAATGGGTCTCTGATCCTGCTCCTGGGGCTCTTTTCTTCCTGTTGGTTTGCCTTGTGTAACCTGGATGTGATGAGTTTATTTTATCTTGCTATGTCTTCTTTTGTTAGGTTTTATCGTGATCTCTTAGAAGCCTGTTATTTCCGAATGAGAGACAGGAAGGGAGATCTGGATGGGAGGGGAGGTAAGGAGAGACTGGGGGGGGGGCAGGGCGATGGAAGAAACTGTAATCAGTAAATGCTGTATGAGGGAAGAATCTATTTTTAATAAAAGGGAAAATAAAAGTTTAAAAAAATGAAAAGAAACAATCTACTAAATATTAAAAGAAGCAATTCCTGTCAAATTCCTGCCATCCCCTCAGAGTCTCCCACATGGATTCTTCCTGTTCCTTCTCTTGTTCCCCTGGCCTGGACTTCTGAGGTCATCTTTTCTAAGATACCTCCTCATCCCACACTAACCATGTTGTCTCCCTATCTAACTTATGCAAACAACACTTCAGGACTCCATCTAGCAAGATCATTCTGTGGGATTGTGTATTCTAATCATCACCCACTCAGTGAGTCATAAACACATTTCAATATTCTCCCATGTTCCCAGGTTGATCAGGTGAATCCATTACCAGCACATGGTCTCCACCGCACTATGGTCACCATTTCTGCACCTTCTCAGACCTAACTGAGACAAACACACCCCCAAGACTTAGTAGTGTGACAGAGAGCCTCCTGAGGGTCGCTGCCAACCTTTCTCTGAGCACCACTATCTATTTCTAATTCACTCTTCAAGGATCAGGTACAGCAAGCTTTCTCTGTCCCAGCAACTCTTCAATCCCCGTACTTGAGAGGCAAAAGCAGAAGAGTCAGGAGTTCAACACCATCTTTGGCAGCATAGCAAGTTCAAGGCTAGCTGGGGCTACCTGAGACCTTGTCTCAAATGACACCCCCTCCCTGCACCAAGCCCCTGAAAAGTCAATTGATTCTATAACATTATTTCAATGAGCAGACTGGGGTGTGGCTTGGCAGCCGATTGCTTGCCTAGGATGATGAAGCCCTAGGTGTGATCCTCAGGAACACAACAAAAAATCCTCATGAACCCTGAGCCATCGTAACTAGAGATCTATACACACAGAGGATCTATACACACAGAGGATCTATACACACAGAGGACCTATACACACAGAGGATCTATACACACAGAGGACCTATACACACAGAGGATCTATACACACAGAGGATCTATACACATAGAGATCTATACACATAGAGATCTATACACACAGAGGACCTATACACATAGCTTAGCCCCTTCCACCGCAGTATCTGACTTCAGTACATGTTTTTCCAATGTTGGTGTCATGGCCTAAATAACCCCCAGGTAGAAATAAGGGGCCTCTCTTACATATGGCAGCCTGCAACTGTGTGAACTTTGGGGTGGGTACCAGCTAGTGCTGTTTGTTTATTAGTTCATGCCATTAAACATAACCATATCTCTTTATTCTCCCCTGCCACTGGCTCTACTTGTCCCAAATCAGTCTTTCCTGCTCCTGCCTACCGATCTTTACCGTTGTAGCGACTACAACCCAAGCTGACAATGGAATTTGACTTTTAAAAGGAAAAAAATAGAAAGAACATTTTAAATAAAAGAACAAAGTAAGAACCTCTCAACAGAGCTACCATGAAGAATAAAGCTTCGAGGAGACCCTGTTCTAGGGACAAGCAGCGCAGAGACCGTAGCAGTTGGTGGTCAGAAATGATTTTAAATTTCTTGGAAGCATAAAAATAAGTTATACAAGTATAATAATAATCATATTCTTTTGAGGCTTGGCACACTGAGATAGACATATCAATAGAATACAACAGACAAGACTACGAATTGGCCCCAAATTATGTGTCAATGTAGTATTCTCCAAGGTGGCATTTCACGTCAGTAAGAGCTGGAGCAATGGCTCGCTCGGCCTCAGAGAGCTAACTGTTCTCTCAGTTTCTAACACCTATGTCTGGTGGTTTGTAACTGCCTGTAACTCCAGTTCCAGGGTGTTCCTAACCTCTTCTGGTCTCCATAGGCTCCGACACACATATATTCCCTGACACACACTCAGGCTCGCACATATGTACATAAAATAGAAAAATAAAATCTTCGAATCAATAGGCAAAAGAGCAATTGGCTACGGATCTGGGTAAAGGAGGTCAGCTGGGCAGATACTCGCAAAAGCAAAGTTGGAACTATTTCATGAGACTAGACTGACATTGAGGAGAATAGCTTATGCATACGCTGAACATAGACTATAGAGCACAGAAAGGTTTGTGTATTTTATGTATGTGAGTGCACTGTCACTGTCTTCAGACGCACCAGAAGAGGGCATCAGATCTCACTACAGATAGTTGTGAGCCACCATGTGGTTGCTGGGAATTGAACTCAGGACCCTGGAAAAGCAGTCAGTGCTCTTAAACACCAAGCCATCTCTCCAATCCTGAGCATAGAAACTTTGCTAAGCCTGAAACAATCCCCAGAAGTTGAGAAAGGATTATTAAATTGCATTTTTCAAAAGACAAACAACAATTTTGTGGGACACGGTATTACTAGAAGAGGGGAAAATAAAACAGGTAAAATTGAACAGCTGGAACAAAGACTGGGTTTGTGCTGATGGGGTTAGACTAATGTCTCTGCCCTGGCTTTTGATACGCTAATGTGAGTCACAGAAGGTGCCATCCACACCACAACAAAGTGCCAGCTTTGAGCTTTTTGTAATTCATAAGCTATTTCCAGATGCAAAGTTTAAAGGGAGAGGGGAATCTATTATGTACATGCAAATATACACATGCAAATATATACAAATATGCTCATTTGCATAAAATATGCTCATTTGCATACAACTGCATAAAATAGCAGGAGGGAGGCGCGCTCACCTAGGATGGGTTCTGAGTGGCAGTAATGGAAGGTATTGTTAAATTCTTTATAAATTTAAACTCTTGTTTTCAAAAAGATGGTGTCTCAAAGTACACTGAGCAGCAAAGGTACACAAGGGAAGTCTGAAAAAAGTACACAAGGGAAGAATGAAAAAATAGAAATGAAAAAATAGAAAGCCTAAATGAGCGTTAGGTTTCCACCCTAGCTTCTCAGAATGTGATTGGCAGCTGTGGGAAACAGATCCCCTGCAGACTTCAGAAAGAACACGCCTACCTTCCCAACCTGGGCTCACTGTGTTCTTTCTCTAAGAAAGGTTTTCTGAAGTGTGCATTTTTTTAATAGCAATTTAGTAACATGGAGTCCCTAGTACTCTGCGCTGTGTGAGATTTATGCATCGGCAGGATTATCAAGTCAGCTTTCTCCTTTTCTAAGATTACTGACTTGTTTTTTTCTGTCTAGATTTGGTCACATTGTTGCAGGCAAAGCATTGCGGTTATTTTATTCTGAAAGTGGGCCTTCTGTTTGTATTGTAAACACAAGATACTCATCTAACTACTTTGTTATATGGCTTAATTTGTTTCAAAAGCACAAATCAGTCCTTTTTAGAAGCAGGAAACATTTGAGACATTGACAGATTAGAAACCGTTAAGTGGGAGGTGGAGTAGGCAGTCATTATATGCATTTTTCAAGTTAAAAATTTATCATAAACACTAATTACACTACCACCACCCCTTTTTCTGGCAAAACTTTTAAAGATTGGCTTTAATTTTCTTGTTTAGCTACTTACACAGAGGCAGTTTCTTCTCCTGCTTCCCAGCACTGTCTATAAACTGAGTCCTTTATGTGTACAACTGACTACAGCAGGGCTGGACCCCTTCTCTATAGAAAAAGGAAGGTAAATTTCTTATAGTGAGGAGCATTGAATTTTGAAATTAGGAAATGCAAGAGCCAGCAGGAGGCATTTAAAAGCTCATGCTGACCTTTCACTATTTACACTTTTAAATATACACCCCCATTAATATTCGTGAGTAAATTATTGGGCTCTTACAAGGCTTTTTAATGAGATTAAATCTCCACCAACGGGAGACCATGAGCCTCAGTCATTCCTTAGAAGGGAAGGTTTCCTCCTGTTTCTCTTCTCTTGTGATCAAATATCCTGACAAAAGCAACTTAAAGGGAAAAGGGTTTCTACCCTTTGAGGAGGTCCGTCCATCACAACCAGGAAGATAATATGGCTGCAGGCAGGAAAAATACTGGGGGAGGGGGGTGAGCAGGAAGCCAACTGATCACATTGTATCCAGGAGGAGCAGGAAGCTGAGTGATCACATTGTATCTACGCCCAGAAGCACAGGGTAAGCAAAGCCCACCTCCCAGTGATCCACTTCCTCCAGCAAGGTTCTGCCAGATTCCCAAACAACGCCCCAGCTAGGAACCAAGTGTCCAAGCCTATGGGGGGTTTCACATTCAAACCACAGCATCTCCCTTACAATAAATCCCAGAGAGCTCTGGGAGGAGGTGAAGCTGAAGAGTACAGCCACTAGGTCTACGCCTTAGCCCCCAGCATCCTGAACCAGCAGTCTAGCTTTTCGATAGACAACTGCATTCCTCCAGTAACACAGAGATCATAACTGTGGAACTGTTTTGAGTCTCTCTCTTCTCTTCACCCTCCGCGACCAGTCAGTCCATTGAGACACTCCTCCACCCTCAGCCCCCAGCACAGCTGTAGTCATTTTGCTCCATGCCTGCCAGCTATTTCATACTGTGGCTGAAATATGCCTGCCAGTCATTGACACAGAAAAATAACTTGACTCAGAACAAGGTCGTGCTGATCACATCTCCTGTTATGTTCTGTATGAGGTTTGTTCATCCTAAGAAATCCCACAAAGCTTTACATAGGACCCATCAAATTAAAGATCAATATGAACTGTTATACCTAAAATGACTTGAATCAGAGCTCACCACTTCCTGTACCTGCATATGCGCTCACTGAGGTTTAGCCTTTACAAGCTAACAGAGAAAGATATACAGGGTCATAGCTCAGCCCCCAAATTCTAAGCTATGTCCCTGATCAATCGGTATTAGGGTATGTGTTCAATAACTCATCTCTGTCTGAGATCAGTGTTTGTGTGGTTTATGGGGAGACTGCTGGACCCCAACCGATCAACCACAAAATCCTTCTTCACAAAGTTCCTATACAGAGCACCCCTGCATTTGGTATTCTCACTACCCTGTGTCTCCTTTATTCAGATCCCCCTGTCTCTGACTCCCAAATGCTAGGATAACAGTCCCATCTCCGATTAGGTCACCCACGTGTCTCCATTACTGATGCCATTACCAATATATGGAGTTTATCTAGACAATGTCAGTGATAACTTCCCTGTTACACAATGAGTCAGAACAGTGCAGCAGGTGATCCTGTTCCTCCCCCCAGTCTTGAGAGTCCTCTCTGAGCCTTTGGTTTTGTTTTCTTTGATGGATCCTTCTTCTTTTTCTTTTCCTTTCTTTTCTTTTTTCTCTTCTCTTCTCTTCTCTTCTCTTCTCTTCTCTTCTCTTCTCTTCTCTTCTCTCTCTCTCTCTCTCTCTCTCTCTTTCTTCCTTCCTTTCTTTCTTTCTCTCTTTTAACTTTCTTTCTGTTGCTAGGCTAAAACATTTTGACCAAAAACAACTTAAGGTAGGAATGGATTTATTTCAGCTTACAACACACAAATCACCATCTATCATTGAGGGAAATTGGGGTCGGCACGCAAAGCAGGAAGCATGGAGGAACTGTGCTGACCCAATGCTGACTCACTCTCTGGCTCCCATTGGTGCATGCTCAGCTCGCTTTCTTATATAGCCTAAGACTATCTGCCTAGGGTTGGTGCCATCCACTGCATGCTGGACCCTCCTACATCAATTCATGAAGACAATCCTGAAGTGGAAACGTAAGGGTTCTTTGGAAAGTCAATCAGATGGTTTTTGCTGGGGCAAACACGTGAAGGAGTATTTAGCTGAAGTGGACACAGATGAAAGACTAAGGCAAGCTTGTGAAGGAACGTTTTGCTGAAGCAGACACCAGAGAGAGGATGTTCTGCTAAGGCAAGCATGTGAAAGGACGTGATGAAGGATTCTTTGCTAACATGCATGTATTGATCTGCCTTATATTGCGTAGTTGAGCTGCATTTGTCAGGACTCCATAGAGACCTGGTTCTATGAAACACACCAAAACCTTCTGGTGGTGTGCTGCAGTTTCTTGCCATTTCTTTGGACTCCAGCTGACTGGCAGAGTGATGTCAGTTGAGACAGATGCACATACTGAGGCAAGATCCGTGGAGAACATATGATGGATCTGATCTTTGCTTCCCTGAGGGAGACACAGCCGAGAACTTCTCCTGGCATTCTTCCTGGTTCCTTCTGCTGACTCAAGCTGAGGCTGAGGCCTGGCTGTCTCTGCTAGGTTGTGCCACCACTGCTGATTCGTGTTTGCTATCCCAACTCTACTGAACTGGACTGCTGGTAAATCTGTGAAGTGTTTGCAAGTGGATTGAGCTGTCAATGTTGACCTGTGAACTAAACTGCTGATTTCCAGACAACACAGATGGGAGTGGCTCCAAAGAACCTTTCTAAACAGGTCCACTTTCACCCACCTACCCCTATCCTTTCTTTTCCACTACCTCTGGTGGGTGATAGGCTACAAGGGAGGTTAAAGCATTTAAGAACCATCATTAAAAATAAGGTTTTAAAAAATTAAAGTTATACAATTCCTCACAGATATGCCCACAATGCAACCTGTTAAACACAAATTACTCAAATTACTCAACTGGGACTTTTTTTTTCCAGGCAATTCTGGGCTATCTCAATTTGACAATTAATGCTAACTATGACAGGTTTCATAGAACCAGGCCTTGGATTCATGCTGTAGCCAAGAATAATCTTAGACTTCTGTTCCTCCTGCCTCTCTGCCTCCGAAGTGCTAGGATAGCAATGGAGGGCTTCATCTCCCCCTGAGTTTTTATAAGAACTCACTTGATGAGCCTCTATTTTCTGGGTGGTCCCAGTTTCTACATATAGTTCTCTCTCTACTTCTCCTTCTAATCTCTTGACTTCATACACCACCCCAGCCAGACTTGGTGGCTCATACCTATTATGGTGGTTGAGAGGCTGAGGCAGGAGGATTGCTATTACAGGTCAACCTGGGCTACGTAGTGAATGCTATGATTTCCTGTTCAGCCTAGGCTACACAGTGAATTTCAGGCCAGCCAGGGCTACAGAAATAAGTACTCCTGTGTCAATATCCAAGGTTCTAATCAGCACCCCTCTTAATTTCAGTATCCTTGGAAGCCCTGAGGTGTATAGAACCAGAACAAAGCCACGTACTTCTTAGCCACTTTCTTTGCCTCACTGGCCCCAGACAGAATCCTTGCTCAACCTTCCATTTCGCAGTGCGTTCATACTCTCAATCGTACAGATCCATGTCTAGATTCATTGAGTTTTCTCCTCAACATGAGTCTCCACTAGTGTCTCTTCCCAGCGGCCGTGGGGGAAGCCTTGACCTTGGGCCAAGTCAGCACACCAGCCATTCCCGCCTTTGCTCTGTGTTGTGTCCCTTTCTGCAGAATTGAGGATTAAAGACTGCTTCCTCCTCACAGGTCTCTCGGATTTATTATCTTGTCTCCACGACTTTACACTGGTGCCTTTCTTCCTCCTCGATGGTTGTGTTTGTCATTATACCTTGAAGGGAAAGAGAAACGGGTTTGTAGAAAGGTGCTGACATGGGATGGCCTTAGAAGGGGAGAGCAGGCCTTCAGATTCAAAGAGAAACCATATTAAGAGAGATGGCCGCCATGTATAGCATGCAAGAGGCCTGAAGACAGGAACAGAACTGTCAGATCCTGAAATATCAGCCGAGTATGCATCACAGTCAGACAGATGTAATGGGCCCTTCAGGTACAGAGAATAAAGAGCGGTCTAAGTCTTCTAGGTTTTCAGGAGGCCGAGTAAGCTTCCTACCAAGAAATCTAGTCTGGCCTAGGCTACATGCTAAGGAGGACAGAGGCAGGTATAGGGTGGGACCATAAACTTACTTGTAGCCTCAAAGGGGAGGGCCTGCAGGCCACAGCACAGACTGCTTTCTTATCAGCTGTGTTCTAGAAAAAGCTGCAGGGGGTGTGGCCTATCTGTAGGCAAAGACACGGGAGGCTACAATCTGTCACCCACGCTTTTATTGTTTAGGAAGTAGCGCTTTGCCCTTGATCCCATTGCTGTTGTAAGGAAACAACCATGGTTTCTGTGCACCGATTTGGTGTCCTGCGACTTTCCGCTTGCTGGTTTGATCCTCACTTTATAATTTCAACCCTATGCACATCAGATGAGCTTGCTTTCAGCTGTAAATGGAGAAATTTTTACCCAGGCTTGACTGGTGAGTTGTTTATCTTTCTGACTGGCTAAGAGGTCAAAAGTCCGGAGCTAGTCCAGAAGCCAAACAATACAATTTGAAAACTGCCTAGATCTTCCTGGTTTCCTTCTCCCTGACCTTGGCCTGGTGACTTTGACCTTTCTGAGATGCACAAGATAGTTGCTGCACCTTCAAGATAGTATGCAGGCAGACAGGACAAGGAGGGGTTTCTAGTACCCAGGCATCTTTCCTGTATCCGGGATGCGTTCTACCCCACCTCACCTCTGTTAATGCGCGTTTGCATCTCTCTGGAGTCTGTAGTAAATCCGGGGAAACTGTGGGATCTGCAGAAGAGAGAGGCACTCTGAGGGCACGGGTCCAGCGAAGTTCCAATGCAGCCAGCGTAACCGCCAAGACTGCCCATGCCCTGCTTAGCAGAGGAACCAGAGCTCTGGGGCCGAGAAGGCAAGCTAAGATCCCGGTTGAGCCAGCCTGGCAGTCTTAGGGCAGGAGTGGGCGTGGTGATAAAGAGAGGTGGAAGCACCAGATCGCCTGGGAGACTTTGCTGAGCTATGTACTCTCCTGAAAAGGTCTACCACGACCCCAGGAACACACGCAGGTCCCTGCCAACTCCTATTGAGATTATGTTTAAGCCACTGCCACAAACAGTTTTGTTGAAGGAGTTAATTAAGAAAGGAGCTGGGCCTGGAGAGATGGCTCAGCGGTTAAGAGCACTGACTGCTCTTCCAGAGGTCCTGAGTTCAATTCCCAGCAACCACATGGTGGCTCACAACCATCTGTAATGGGATCTGATGTCCTCTTCTGGTGTGTCTGAAGACAGCAGCAGTGTACTTACATAAAATAAATAAATAAGTCTTTAAAAAAAAGTAAGGGGGCATCAAACACTTGGACAAGAAGTATGCAAACCATACTACACTCTTTTGTTCTTGCATTGATCTTGAAGGCTGCTTTTGATTTAAACCTTGGGTACAATAATATTTTTTAAAAGAATTCCAAATTACCGTTTAATTAAATGGGAACGGATTTTGTGTCTTCAGAGGCTTGAAACTTAGGAAGGAGCCAGGTGTGGTGGCGCATGCCTTTAATCCCAGCACTCAGGAGGCAGAAGCAGGCGGATTTCTGAATTCGAGGCCAGCCTGGTCTACAGAGTGAGTTCCAGGACAGCCCGGGCTACACAGAGAAACCCTGTCTTGAAAAAAACAAAAAAACAAACAAAAAAAAAACTTAGGAAGGCATTCAATCACTTTGAGTCCTTCCTAGAAACAAGAAAAAATATATAAAATGTACATTTCTGTATTTAAAGATTGGTAAGTTGAGGTTTATTCCCTGAAACTCAAGTCAACAAAAAGTTACTCACTGTAACATGTAAGACTCTTTACCAAAAAGAAAAATGAGTAATTCTAGACAAAAAAACAATCAGGGAACTGTGTAAAGCTCTAATTTTTGCCAAAAATAGCAGGGACTTGCTTAAATGATGCAAAGGATCTGATAGACTTTCATCACGTCCTCAGGGATACACAAGTCTGTCTGTGGCAGGCAGCAGGCCGACTCACTGATCCGCTTGGCTTATGTACTATGTAAGACCAGACTACAGTAGGCCTTGATAGATGACAATCTGCCTCCCACGGCGAGCACCAGGACAGACAGCCTGGTTCTGCTGCTTCAGCCCAGGGACAAATGAGACCATGAATGCCATGACTGGACACAGGGAGGGAAGCCTGGAAGCTGGTGTCTGCAGATGGAGGAAATCACTTCGTTCACATGGAGCACAGGGATTTTAGAGTGCTGTGCTGTGGGCAAGTTCACACACCGCCATAGCTTCCACGTCAGCGTTCGCTGTGCCTACGTTAACTTCATGCCCTTGTTCTTGATGTGTCCATTGACAGCATACTGGGAGTAAACGCTCCATTAATATGGCCAGATGCCAGGCTTAGATTTTGCAGTTAAATAAAACTATGTTTCAGAATGACCAAAGTCATATGTTTTAGCCTGATGATGCTGTAAGATGTTTTTATGAAAAACAAAAAACCTTGGTGATATTTTTAATCTCTTCTGGGATCACCGAGTGCTGGCTAAAAGGGAGTCTCAAGGTACCATGGAATACTTTCTTTTTATCTAGAATTCCCTGTACAGCCAGTGCTAGGCCATTAGTGGGCTCATAATCACTTGGTCCTTGTTAGTTCAGCATGTCCCAGATTTTAAAACGATACAATGTTGCAACCTTGTCTTTGTGATCACTCATTCCTGGTACATCCAAGTACAAGAAAAACTACATGGGACTGGAGGAACATCTTGGTCCCTAGAAGCAATGAGGAAGGTAATGACCTCGCATTAGGAGAGAGCATTCGAAAAAATAGCGCTGCCCACTCCATTTGATTTCCTCTCTCATTATTCAGCCAAAGATTGAAAAGACCCTTCCCTTTCCCTTCCCTTCCCTTCCCTTCCCTTCCCTTCCCTTCCCTTCCCTTCCCTTCCCTTCCCTTCTCTTCCCTTCCTTCATGTTAAAATTCATATATGTATATATGTGATCCCACATGCACACATAGATACATATATATGATCCCATATACATACACACACACACAGGATCCTATATATACACACACATATATATAGGATCCCATATACATACATACACACACGCACACACACACACACACACATATATATAAGATACATATACACACACATACACACACACACACATATATATGCACATACATATATATCATCCTCTTATTCACTACAAATGACTGTTAGGTTTTTCCTAGTCTAGAAATATATTTTCTATCCAAGCCTACAGAAAGACATACCTGAACAAAGTACAAACACTTCAGCCACGGAACATCTTTTCAAATGAAATCTTAGCTGTGTGCTGGGGGCTCAGCACTAAGTGAGCTTTGACTGCTTTTCCAGAGGTCCAGAGTTCCCAGCACTCACATCAGGCAGCTTGCAACCACTAGTAACTCCAGACCCAGGGACCCATCACCCTTGCTGATCTCTGCAGACAGACAGACAGACAGACAGACAGACGGACAGACGGACAGACACACACACACACGTAAATAAAAATAAACTTCACATACACATACACACACATAAATAAAAATAAACCTTTTCTTTTTAAAGAGAACTGAAGAGATGGCTCCATGATTAAGAGCATTTGTTCTTACAGAGGAGTGGGTTTGGTTCCTAGCACACATACGACAGATCATAACCATCTGAAACTCCAGCTCTAGGGGATCCATGCCCTCTTCTTGCTTCTGTGGGCACTGCACACACATGATGGGCATACACTCAGGCAAAACACCCAGACGTATAAAATAAAAATAAATTTACAAAAAGAAAGAGATCTCAGCTGGAATTCTCAGGTCTGATGCTCTAGCTACATATGTTGACAGTGCTGCAGAGACCCATCAAAAGAGACAGGATCCCATGAGCACAGCTCGTTCACATGACACGTCTCCTGGCTTATAATGTACGCTTGTACACTTGACAAAACACAGAGTAGGGTTGTGACAAACCCAAAGAGTTTTGAAAACTCTGTGTCAAACCTTGTCCTAGACTATGAGAATCCTTCAAAATGACAATCTGCATACCCTGCCAACGTAACCACAGATGTCAGGGATTCCCCAGGGTGAGAAGAAGAAGCCTCATTGACAAAGGGAGTCCGCCATTTTACACCGAACTCAGGACAAAGTTTCACTGCAATGAGTCAGTGCTCTGACTGGAGGCCTCTGGCTTCTGCTACTCTATCAATACTGGGTCCTCACCGGGACTCCTTTTGGATATCCTGTTGTTGCCCTGTGTCATGGAGTTCCTGTAGCTTTGGATCTTTAGAAGAGTCCCTTCATTTGCTCCAGCAGTTCATAGATGAAGTAGGTGTTGGGTGGGCCAACTCAGAGCCCTGGATCTGGGCCTGGGTGGTAGCTGAGCTGATCATCCCAGCAGCTCTCCTGCACCCACACCACCAGGGGGAGCTCTCCAACACTTCCCTGGCTAGCTCATCCAATGCCATAGCCAGCAAGGGGCAGGGCCAGCTCTCCTGCTCTCATGCCTTTGGGGCTGGCTCATCCGCACCTTCTCTTCCATACCCAGCTCTACTGAGCTGCCTGGGCAAAATGCAGGGCCTGTTCTCCCAATGTTGCAGCTGGTGAGGGGTGGGTGGGGCCTGCTCTCCCGCTCTCACACCTTCAAGGCCAGCTCTCCCATAATGCCCAGGTGAGGTGAGGGACCAACTCTGCACAGCCCTCAGACATCAGCATGGCCCCAGGGAGCAGCCTAGCCCAGCCCAGTCCAGCCCAGGGACATCTGCTTGGCCTTGGTGGTGTTAGACCTCTGCTGCTGCAAGGCTACAGGCCCAGACATGGCCCTCAGTGGCAACACAGGCCAGGACCTCACCAAGGCCTCAGGTGGCATTGACAGCCACTCTCATCAGACTGTTCCTCACCATCTTCAAGTCTCCAGTTTTGTCTCTTCACTATGCACACACCCTTCTGTTTCTCTTTCTCTTCCATCTCTCCATCACTTACGTGCTCCTCTTAGTGGCACCTGGGCCCTCTGGGTGTCTGGGGTTGTCTCCGGAATGCTATGCCCTACCTGTGATGTGTGACACCAGGCAGGGGTCTTCTAGGGCATAGTCTGCCAGCCTGAACCTGCATGGCACCAGACTGGGGGTCATTTCAGGCTTGGTGTACGGCCCAGACATGTGACCTCATAATCACCTTCTTAAAGCTTGGTCCTTTACTTAAAACTACCCAGAAGTTTGAAGTCCTGCTCAAAAACAATCTATAGGAAATGACTTTCTGGGGAAACTCAGTAATTGTGAATTCATATTGAATAGCTCTCTTCTTTCTTTCTTTTTTTTTTTAAAGACAAACACAAGAAACCAACTTTATAGTCCTCTATATACAGGATAAAGACATAAGGCACTTTCCATATGATTGAAATTATTTACAAACACTATCATACAAAAGAACATGCAAATTGGGAGTAGTTCCCCAAATGAGCACACTATCCAGACATTTTGATAGGGTTAAATACCTGAGAGAAGAGCATTGAGGGACAATTTGTTTTGGTTTATAGCGGAGACGTTTTAGTCCATTCTGTTTAGGAAGACACAGATGAGCACAGCAGGTCGTGTCAGAGCAGCTAGGAAGCGGGAACGGGAGAGCATTGCTGAAGCTAGAGTTTTCTTTCTCTGTTTTATTTTATTTTATTCTAGTTAAACATATATTTATTCCATGGAGATTCCACTTATTTAAAACACAACCACCAAATTCTCAAGATTCAATTTATGTCAGCAAGTAATCACATTTTCAAGTTGTGGTAGCTTGAATAAGAATACCCCCTTGCCCCCCATAGACTCACGTGTTTGAATGCTTGGCTCATGGAAAATGACCCTGTAAGAGGTGTGGCCTTGTTGGAGTAGGTGTAGCCTTGTTGGAGGAAGTGTGTCACTGTGGGGGCGGGCTTTGAAGTCTCCTATGCTCAAGCTCCGCCCAGTGTGGTGCACAGTTGCTTCTGCTGCCTGCCGATCGAGATGTAGAACTCTCAAGCTCTTTCTGTTTGAACCCTTACCAAATGGGTCTTCCATAACGTCGATTGGAAGAGCTTTAAAGTCCAGCCATGACATTCTAGAATTATCCAAGAACACTCAGCCCAGTTTTAATATAAAATAAAATGCCTTTATTAAACATGACAGGCCTTTTTTCAGCGTGTCAAAAGTTCCTTATAGTAAAAAAATAAACAAAAACCTGTAAATTTTCACTGTCTTTTGTACAAAAAGTGATTTTAATGACATATTTCATTTTCCTTTGAAAAACATTCACATGGATAAGCCAACATTTTGTATGTAGTTGCTTGAAGAGTTTTTTTTTTTTTTCCCAAACCGATGAAGATTTTTTTCTCTTTTGGTAATTTTTGTCTCATAAATGAGCTGTGGCCTGTGGAAGGATTTCATTATTTTAAGACCAACCTGATGCATGGCCACAAACTGAGAACAGGGAAGGAGGGAGCCAGCGCAGGTCTTAATGTAAATGGCTCTGTTGGGAGTCTGCCACACTTCTGTTTCCCTCTTCTGCCCTGCCAGGGAGAGGGGATCCCTCCCACTCCTTGAAAGATCTGGCCAGGTATTAATGGATGCTTAATATGACCACTCAGTGAGACAGAGTGGGTGGACTGCAGCTCTGGGGCAGGCTGACACGGCAAGAGCCCATCTTAATAGAAGGAAAGGAGCTGGAGAGATGGCTTAGTGGATAAAGCCTCCCAAACACTAAGACCTGAGTCCGATCTCCACAACCCACGCAAAAAAGCTGGGTGTGGTGACCTGTACCTGAAATGCCGGCACTGAGAGGAGGGGCAGCTAGTCCTTGGTAATTGCTGGCCAGTCAGCATAGCCTAATTGACAAGCTCCAGGCCAGTGAGACACTGTCTTACAAAACAAGGCAAAGGGTTCCTGTGATTAATCTCTGACTTCCACACCCTCACTGTGATGGTTTGTATATGCTTAGCCCAGGGAGTGGCACTATTAGAAGGTGTGGCCCTGTTGGAGTAGGTGTGGCTTT
This sequence comes from Mus musculus, assembly GCF_000001635.26. NCBI lineage: Eukaryota > Metazoa > Chordata > Mammalia > Rodentia > Muridae > Mus > Mus musculus. The sequence goes on along the minus strand of NC_000076.6, from coordinate 83,685,874 downwards.
GTTGGGGTAGGTGTGTCACTGTGGGAGTGGGCTTTAAGACCCTCATCCTACCTGTCTGGAAGCCAGTATTCTGCTAGCAGCCTTCAGATGAAGATGTAGAACTCTCAGCTCCTCCTGCACCATGCCTGCCTGGATGCTGCCTTGATGATAATGGACTGAACCTCTGAACCTATAAGCCAGGCCCAATTAAATGTTGTTCTTATAAAAGTTGCCTTGGTCACAGTGTCTGTTCACAGCAGTAAAACCCTAACTAAGATACTCACATATACATGTGCCTCCACACAGAGACACAAACAGTCACTGTACCTGCATACACACAAAGCAAGAGGGAAGGAAGGGGCGAGAAGGAAGAATGAAAGACAGGAAGAAGGGGGCAGGGCCTTAACTTGGTCTTGCTTATAGGATCAAACACAAGCTAAGACCTGAGCCAGGGAGGTTCCCAGACACTGCTCTGCTATCAAGCATATATCATTCCATGCTCAGTTATGGAGTAATAGCAGATACACAAATGTGTCATTCCTCCCCACAGAGTGACTGGCAGGTTGTAGCACTCATAAATTGAGGTGAGCCTTACCAAAGCTACACTCAGTGAGAGGGCAGTATGCTGGGACTGGCTACCCCAACATGTGTGCATTGCATGTGTGTGTGTGTGCCTGTCTATCTGTGTGTCTCTGTGTGTGTGTGTGTGTGTGTGTGTGTGTGTGTGTGTGTGTGTGTGCATGTGGTGTCTATGTCCTGGTGTTAGCCAATATATAAAGATATTTTCAGGGACAATCACTTGCAGGATAAAGGCTGCTATTTGTTAAATGGCTGTGAGCCTGCATCTAACTTTGCTTTGGTAAGGCCCAGAAGACTTCGATCGATTCTGTAAACATAGAGGACCACACAGAGCAGACCCTGCTCACTATAATAGTAAATTCTCTGCCCAGAAACACTCTCACCAGCCACTATTAACATAAACATGTACTAGGATTCCTGACCACTAACTGAGCATGCTCAAGAATGTGGGTTCTGACAAATGGCTAACGTGTGTATACACGATCTGTATCTCACAGAGCAATTCTGGTGTTACCCGGAAGCCCCTTCTCCCTGTCCACGACCCCCAGATCTGGCAGCCGTTCATCTTGTTTAGCCGTGTCCAGACAATTTTTGTCTCTTTTAGAATGCCATACAGCATGTAGTCTTTCCAGACGGTATTTCCACATCTAGGAACAATCATTTCCATATCTTTTCCTAGCTTGATAGCTCATTTCCTGTAAGCACTGAATAATATCCCACAATCTAGACATGATAACATTTTCCCTTTTATTGAAGATAGATTTTTTTTCTCAAGCAATATAATCCCCATTACAGTTCCTTCTCCCTCTCCTTCTCCCAGGTCTTCCCCACCTCCCCTCCCCTCTGGACCCACACCCTTTCTGTCTCCCATTAGAAAAGAACAGGCTTCTAAGAGACACCAATCAAACATGACAAAATAAAATGTAATAAGACACAACAAAAACCACTGAGCTTGAACAAGGAAAAGATCCCCAAGAACACGTACAAGAACTGGAAGAATCAGAGAGGCACTCATTCTTATACTTGGGAGTCCCATAAATACTAAACCAAAAGCTATAATATATGCGGAACATACTCCATGCAACCCGTGCATGTCGGGTCCTGTGCATGTCAGCCCCGTGCTTGCTGCTTCAATCTCTGTGCGTTCACGTGAGCTTTGCTCGGTTGCTTTAGAGAACCTTGTTTCTTGGTGTCCTTTACCTTTTACCCTGTTTCCTGGTGTCCTCTACCTTTTACACTGTGTCCTGGTGTCTTCTACCTTTTACCCTTTCTGCCTCCTCCTCTGTAAGATTCCCTGAACTCTGTGGGGAGGGATTTGATGGAGACACCCATTTAGAGCTGTGTGTTCCAAAGACTCACTCTCTCTATCTGTCTCTCTGTCTCTGTCTCTTCTCTGTCTCTCTGTCTTCTCTGTCTCTCTGTCTGTCTTCTCTGACTCTGACTCTGTGTGCACACGCATGCGTGTAATGTCTGCCTGTGGGTCTCTGCGTCTGTTCCCATCTGCTGCAGATAGAAGCCTCTCTCACGATGACTGAAAAGAGCACTGATCTATGAGTAAGAAAGATTATCACTAAGAGTCGTTAAAATGATACGTTCTTTTTAAGACCAAGTAGTGTTCAGTTTGACCCAATGTCTCTGGTTATCTAGTCTCTGGTTCTTGGCCATCCCAGCAGTATCAGGTATGGGTTCCATCTTATGGATGGGGCCTTAAGTCACATCAGACATCGGTTGGCCACTCCCACATGTTCTGTGCCACTATGGCCCTGTCTTATCTTTCAGGCAGGGCAGATTGTAGGTCAAAGGTTTTATGGTTGGGTTGGTGTCCACGTTTCTCCTTTGATAGCCAGCAGAATACCTTCCTGAACCAAAGACAACAGAATGTAGGCACCAGCTGTACTTCTCCATGTTCAGTGAGCTTTGTGGGTGCTGTCTTCAGTTGTGGGGCCTCACTGTCTGCAGAGCATAAACCAGAGACTAGCCTCTCACTGGCTTAGACCTTTGCTGTGTAGGTCAGACAAGCTTCCAGACATCCACCCGCCTCTGCCTATCATCTCATCATTGCTGAGATTACAGCCATCATGGTTGGCTTTTGACACGAATGCTAGGGATGCAAAGTGAGGTTCTCGCGCTGGCAAGGCAAGAGCTTTACTGAATGAGTCGTCCCCCTTATGTCCACATTGCAGAATCTTCAGGCAGTGTTTTGCAGTCGGAAGAGTAATCACAAGATAGAGGTATGAGGGTAGACAAAGAGTTAGGAGGTTGAAGTTTAGCCAAATATCTGCTCAAGGGCAACAATGTGTGCATTACCCTAAGAGTTTTATATGAGTAGGGAGTCACTGTGACACTCAGTCCCTGTCACAGAAGCCCAGGGACCAATACCCATGTAAAAACACCAAGTGTGGGAACCAAATAAAATCATATCCTCAGAGCTCATCAGTCATCTAGTCTACCCAATCAATGAGTTCCAGGATCAGTGAGAGACCAGGTCTCAAAGAAAAAGGTAGAAAAGAGGACACCCAACATCCTCACACACGCATGCATGTACACATGCACACATCCAAACTAACAAGCCATATCACACATGCACAAGTAAAATTTAAGAATTAAAAAGTAAGTTTTATAGCCGGGAGGTGATGGCCCATACATTTGATCCCAGCACTTGGGAGGCAGAGACAAGTGGATCTCTGTGAGTTTCAGGCCAGAGCTACACAGAGAAACCCTTGTCTCAAAAACATATGTGTGTGTGTTTGTGTGTGTGTGTGTGTGTGTGCGTGTGTGTGTGTGTGTATGTATATGTGTATTTATGTATATGTGTATATATATATATGTATGTATTTATAATGTACATATATGTATATGTGTATATATATGTATGTATAGTGTGTGTATATATATATATATATATATATATATATATAGCATTAATGACTACACTTAATTCTCAGCAACGGGAACTTTCATCATCATCATCACCATCTTCATCATCATCTCTCAGAGAATCTGAAGAACTTCATCAATGTCAGAGACCAGCAAAGGTCACTCAGTGCCGGCCTTGTTCATCTTACCTTGATGCCCTTCAGGGTGTCGCTGTGACTCTCATTCCCCAAACACCTCTCACACTGCTAACAGAAAATTAGAATGGAGTCGAAGACAGACTCACACACTATTTTTATTAATAATTTTATTTATTAGCTTAATGACAGCAGATGAGGTCTGGATATTGTTAAATTCTGAATACTGAGTCCCCAGCCAGGGCCCTAGTCTAGTGACAATGATCAAAGCTTTAGTAGCAGGACCGAGCGGGAAGAAAGAGGTCCCTTTCTCTGCTTCCACCACGAGGTGAAGCATCTCTCTCCGCACTTCCACTGCCTCAATATTCTCCTTACCACCAGCTCTGCTGAGACGGCACAACGGGGCTTTAGGGTTACATACGTACGATGAGGACAGGGTAGGGTTATATACAGTGGAGACCGGGGCATGCCAGAGTGCGTGAAAAAAAATCTATTTTACATTTTCTAAGTTTTCATTTTCCCAACTCTGCTGCCACCGGCAAGTGTTACCAACCGAATTAAGAATCTTCCCTGGCGTTAGCATTTTATCCAGAGTCTATAAATGGGATTATGCCACCGTGTCTCGTTCCCAACCGCTTCCTGGGAGATCAAGTTAAGGAGATGTTTTGTCTGAGCTTGCTCTTAGGGCCCAGCGAGATGATGAATGTGACACAGGGTAGTCAGCCAGCCCCAGTTCTGTCTGGACTATGCGCCCGTCTGTGTGCAGTGAGCAGTGAGGCCACTCGGTAGTCAGCAGCACCACAGAACCCTGGGAACACCACTGTGTCTGCATGGGGACATCCCGTGCATAGTAAACAAGCCCACGTGGTGGAGCTGGCATCTGCTATATCAAATGCGTATGCCATTCAAAGACTCTGCTAAGTGCCCAACAAATGTCTGTTAAATGAGTGAACGGTGAATCACCCAGCTCCCCACACCTCACAAGGTTCATGGTGAGGGAATAAGGCTTGGGCGGAGGTCTGAGCTGAGACTTCTATTGCTGTAACGCAACACCATGACCAAAAAGCAAATTGGGGAGGAAAAGGTTTATTTGGCTTACACTTCCAGATCATAGTCCATCACAGGAGGACATTAGGACAGGGACTCAAGCAGGGCTGGAACCTGGAGGCAGGAGGTCGTGCAGAGAGGCCATGGGGGGGGGGTGCTGCTTACTGGCTTGCTTCCCATGGCTTGCTCAACCCACCTTCTTATGGAATCCAGGATCACCAGCCCAAGGATGGCACCACCCACAATGGGCTGGGCCCTCCCCCAGTGATCACTAATTAAGAAAATGCCTTACATCTGGATCTCATGGAGGCATTTCTTCAATTGAGGTTCCCTCCTTGCAGACAACTCTAGTTTGTGTGTCAAGGTGACATAAAACAAGCCAGCACAAGAAATATCTTATCCACAGTTCTCACATTTAAAATTCGTGCTGCTCAGTTTCAAACCAAACTTTTAAATTCAGAATGTGCTATATTCAGAACATATCCAGGAAATATTTGTATGTAGTTGAGGAATAGGACGTGATAATTGTCACAGTTGACATCTGGTGCAGCCACCAGACAATTATTTCATCTTGTCACAGCCTTCTGAGGCGAATGCTGGTGCAGAGTGACTTATCTGAAGTCTCTTCTTCCATAGATTTTGGTAGCTTTATCCTGTGTTTTTTTAGAACATGACATCTCCAAGTTGCTTTGAGTCCGGTTCTGAGTGTTCCTTCCGATAGCAACAGGTCTCATCAAGGTTTTGCAACTTCGCTGTCTGTGCCTAGCGTGGCTGTCAGCTCTGATGTTTCGGGCTATACATGCAAATGGATATTAAGATGCACAAAACTGAAAACGAGGTGTCGCCTGCAACTTTCCAGGCTGCAGTGAGAAAACAACCACTTGTCCGTATGCTCAAGAGGTTCCGTCACTAAGGGAACAGCCTGAGCTCCGACACCAATAGCTGTGAATGCAGACAGGCACTTTGCTTCCCCTCTGCACCGTCCCATTTGCAATGATAAGTTGCTTTTACTGCCATCCTCTCCTGGAGCTCGGTTACCCTCTCCATGAGATTACTGCTCATCAGTTTAGCACAAATGTGTATCATGAATGCTCTCACTAATTCCACAGCCCTGTATTTTTTAACTCCTCTCTCGTGTTCTGATAGAGACTTTTTAAAATTGTTTCGCATTTATTTAGTGTGTGTGTGTGCACTACTGTGTGTGAGTGTGTGCATTACTGTGTGTGAGTGTGTTTGGCTGTGTGTGTGAGTGTGTATTGTGAGTGTGTATGTGTGAGTGTGTGTGTACACTAGTGTGTGTATGCCATGACATGTGTGTAAAGGTCAGAGAACAACATGTAGGAGATAGTTTTCCTTCCAAGTGAGACCTAGGGATTGAACTCAGGTCATCGAGCTTGGCGGCAAGTGCCTTTATCCACTGAACTATGTCACTGGCCCTAAATTTATCCTTTAGTATAAAAGTGTCCAGTATTTCAAGGAGAACTTAGACTATGGAAACAAGTCTGGTTATATTTCAGTTTATTAAGGATGGGTCTAGAGGGACAGCTCAGTGGCTGTGGGGAACTAAGAGGGTGTGGGGGAAGAAGGGGTAGGAAAAAGAGCCTGAGTCGGCCAGAGTTCCGCCTATGCTCTGGGCAGGCAGATGCGGGAGGACTGTCAGACGCTTTCCACTTGGCCCTGGGTGGGCATCTAAGCCACTGACCCCACTCGATGGGGGAGGTGGACAAGGGGCAGCCCCGGATACCAGGGGCCCCAGGGCAACACCCTCGGCCCCAGGGTTACAGGAGAGAGGGCAGAGGGAGAGAGGTTCCCACACAGGCGAGACTCCTTAGTTTGGGCCTTGACTGGAGCACAGGAAAGCCTTCCATCAGGGGACTAGAAACGGCTCATTAGGAGAAAGCCTATCCCATCATCCAAGCACAGCGGGCCTTGATGAACAGAGACAGTCTATGGCTTTATTGTAGAAAGGCAGGGAGAAAGGAGGGAAGGTAGAAAGAGAGAGAGAGTGGCCATGGCCAAGAGGAGAGAAGGGGGAAAGAAGAAAGAGAAGAAAGGCTAGAGAGTAAGAGGGAGAGAGAAGGAGAGAGAAGGAGAGAGAGTAAGAGAGAACAAGGAGAGCATGAGGAGAGCATGAGGAGAGAGAGGAGAAAGGAGAGAGTAGAGAGGAAAGAGGAGAGAGTGAGGTGGGGACAAGCAGCCCCTCTTATGGTGTGCTGTTACCTTACTGTTGCTAGGTAACTGGGGAGGAGTGTAGCCTGAAGGTCAGAAGCTTGGGACATTGTCTATGTGACTACTAGCCATGCTTCCTTCTCCTGTGGGGGTTGCGGGGGTGGAGGGTGTAACTTTGAAGGAGTCCAGGGGACATGAGGAAACTCCTTCTGTCCCATGTAGGTGAGTTATCACCACTGGGTTTCTCTGGGGTTCAGACCTCAGCTTGACTGGAGACCAGACTGTCTGTGTATAGCCCAATGCCCCACAAGTGGCCAAGAGTGCTTACTACTCTTCCAGTAGAGTGGATCTTGATTCCTAGAGTGCTTGTTGGGCAGATCTGAGTTATCTCCTGCAACCTCTGCTCTAAAGGTTTCAATGCCCTCTTCTGGCCTCTTCGAATATCACACTAATGCCACACACACACACACACACACACACACACACACACACACAGAGACAGAGACAGAGACAGAGACAGAGACATACAGAGAGAGAAATTTTAAAATAAGTCAAAAGATTAACCATAGCATTGCATTCTATCCCCTCTGGGTTTTTTGTTTGTTTGGTTTGGTGTGTGTGTGTGTGTGTGTGTGTGTGTGTGTGTTGCTATTGTTCTTCCTCCTCTTCCTTTTCCTCCTCCTCCTCTTCTTCTTCCTCTTCCTCTTCTACTTTATGTACATGGGTATTTTGCCTGCATGTATGTCTGTGAAGCACGCAAATGCCTGGTGCCCTCAGAGGCCAGAAGATGGTGTGAGACATCCTAGAACTAAAGTTACAGATGTTTGTGAGATGCCATATGGATGCTAGAGAATTAAACCCAGGTCCTCTGGATGAGCAGCCAGTGCTCTTAACTGCTGAGCCATCTCTCCAGCTCCCTCCTTAGTCTTCGGAGTCAGAGTCAGTAAAGTGCTTTCCTCTGTATATCTCCCTAATTGCTTACTTGAGCTGGCTAAGATAAGCCAAGACTCTTCTTACCCACTGCTGGGAATAAGCCCAGCAATTGACGTTGGGTTTGTTCCTGCTCATTCCTGAGAGAGTCTTGTCATCTGATGTTGGGAGCCGCGCCCACATTCGCCGTTACAAGATGGCGCTGACAGCTGTGTTCTAAGTGGTAAACAAATAATCTGCGCATGTGCCAAGGGTATCTTATGACTACTTGTGCTCTGCCTTCCCCGTGACGTCAACTCGGCCGATGGGCTGCAGCCAATCAAGGAGTGACACGTCCGAGGCGAAGGAGAATGCTCCTTAAGAGGGACGGGGTTTCGTTTTCTCTCTCTCTTGCTTCTTGCTCTCTTGCTTCCTGCACCCTGGCTCCTGAAGATGTAAGAATAAAGCTTTGCCGCAGAAGATTCTGGTCTGTGGTGTTCTTCCTGGCCGGTCGTGAGAACGCGTCTAATAACAATTGGTGCCGAATTCCGGGACGAGAAAAAAAACTCGGGACTGGCGCAAGGAAGATCCCTCATTCCAGAACCAGAACTGCGGGTCGCGGTAATAAAGGTTCCCGTAAAGCAGACTGTTAAGAAGGATTCAACTGTATGAATTCAGAACTTTTCAGCTGGGGAACGAGAGTACCAGTGAGTACAGCTTTACGAGGTAAGCCTGGCCTTGAACTTTCTAACGAAATTCAAGACAGTCTATCAGAAGTAAAGTGGAATATGTTTGGCCTTGAATTTTTTCTAGTGTTAGAAGCCCTTTTGTTCCTTTTCACATGTTATCAAGTGGTTAAGATAGGGCGGATTCTAGAGGAAATTCAGGGCAATCTATCAGAAGTAAAGCGGGGAGAGAGAGTAGGAGCAAAGAGAAAATATGGTACACAAAATAAGTATACAGGCCTTTCCAAGGGTCTTGAACCCGAGGAAAAGTTTAGGTCAGGTAAGAATACCTGGGGAGAGATTAGAAAGAAGGAAAAGAAAAAAGAAAAGAAAAAAGATCGATTAGCGGAGGTCTCTAGGAGATACTCGTCACTAGATGAGCTCAGGAAGCCAGCTCTTAGTAGTTCTGAAGCAGATGAAAAATTCTCCTCTGAGGAAACAGACTGGGAGGAAGAAGCAGCCCATTACCAGCCAGCTAATTGGTCAAGAAAAAAGCCAAAAGCGGCTGGCGAAGGCCAGTTTGCTGATTGGCCTCAGGGCAGTCGGCTTCAAGGTCCGCCCTATGCGGAGTCCCCGCCCTGCGTAGTGCGTCAGCAATGCGCAGAGAGGCAGTGCGCAGAGAGGCAGTGCGCAGACTCATTCATTCCCAGAGAGGAACAAAGGAAAATACAACAGGCATTTCCGGTCTTTGAAGGAGCCGAGGGTGGGCGTGTCCACGCTCCGGTAGAATACTTACAAATTAAAGAAATTGCCGAGTCGGTCCGTAAATATGGAACCAATGCTAATTTTACCTTGGTGCAGTTAGACAGGCTCGCCGGCATGGCACTAACTCCTGCTGACTGGCAAACGGTTGTAAAAGCCGCTCTCCCTAGTATGGGCAAATATATGGAATGGAGAGCGCTTTGGCACGAAGCTGCACAAGCGCAGGCCCGAGCAAACGCAGCTGCTTTGACTCCAGAGCAGAGAGATTGGACTTTTGACTTGTTAACGGGTCAGGGAGCTTATTCTGCTGATCAGACAAACTACCATTGGGGAGCTTATGCCCAGATTTCTTCCACGGCTATTAGGGCCTGGAAGGCGCTCTCTCGAGCAGGTGAAACCACTGGTCAGTTAACAAAGATAATCCAGGGACCTCAGGAATCCTTCTCAGATTTTGTGGCCAGAATGACAGAGGCAGCAGAGCGTATTTTTGGAGAGTCAGAGCAAGCTGCGCCTCTGATAGAACAGCTAATCTATGAGCAAGCCACAAAGGAGTGCCGAGCGGCCATAGCCCCAAGAAAGAACAAAGGCTTACAAGACTGGCTCAGGGTCTGTCGAGAGCTTGGGGGACCTCTCAGCAATGCAGGTTTAGCGGCTGCCATCCTTCAATCCCAAAACCGCTCCATGGGCAGAAATAATCAGAGGACATGTTTTAACTGCGGAAAGCCTGGGCATTTTAAGAAAGATTGCAGAGCTCCAGATAAACAGGGAGGGACTCTCACTCTTTGCTCTAAGTGTGGCAAGGGTTATCATAGAGCTGACCAGTGTCGCTCTGTGAGGGATATAAAGGGCAGAGTCCTTCCCCCACCTGATAGTCAATCAACTTATGTGCCAAAAAACGGGTCATCGGGCCCTCGGTCCCAGGGCCCTCAAAGATATGGGAACCGGTTTGTCAGGACCCAGGAAGCAGTCAGAGAGGCGACCCAGGAAGACCCACAAGGGTGGACCTGCGTGCCGCCTCCGACTTCCTATTAATGCCTCAAATGAGTATTCAGCCGGTGCCGGTGGAGCCTATACCATCCTTGCCCCCGGGAACCATGGGCCTTATTCTCGGCCGGGGTTCACTCACCTTGCAGGGCTTAGTAGTCCACCCTGGAGTTATGGATTGTCAACATTCCCCTGAAATACAGGTCCTGTGCTCAAGCCCTAAAGGCGTTTTTTCTATTAGTAAAGGAGATAGGATAGCTCAGCTGCTGCTCCTCCCTGATAATACCAGGGAAAAATCTGCAGGACCTGAGATAAAGAAAATGGGCTCCTCAGGAAATGATTCTGCCTATTTGGTTGTATCTTTAAATGATAGACCTAAGCTCCGCCTTAAGATTAATGGAAAAGAGTTTGAAGGCATCCTTGATACCGGAGCAGATAAAAGTATAATTTCTACACATTGGTGGCCCAAAGCATGGCCCACCACAGAGTCATCTCATTCATTACAGGGCCTAGGATATCAATCATGTCCCACTATAAGCTCCGTTGCCTTGACGTGGGAATCCTCTGAAGGACAGCAAGGGAAATTCATACCTTATGTGCTCCCACTCCCGGTTAACCTCTGGGGAAGGGATATTATGCAGCATTTGGGCCTTATTTTGTCCAATGAAAACGCCCCATCGGGAGGGTATTCAGCTAAAGCAAAAAATATCATGGCAAAGATGGGTTATAAAGAAGGAAAAGGGTTAGGACATCAAGAACAGGGAAGGATAGAGCCCATCTCACCTAATGGAAACCAAGACAGACAGGGTCTGGGTTTTCCATAGCGGCCATTGGGGCAGCACGACCCATACCATGGAAAACAGGGGACCCAGTGTGGGTTCCTCAATGGCACCTATCCTCTGAAAAACTAGAAGCTGTGATTCAACTGGTAGAGGAACAATTAAAACTAGGCCATATTGAACCCTCTACCTCACCTTGGAATACTCCAATTTTTGTAATTAAGAAAAAGTCAGGAAAGTGGAGACTGCTCCATGACCTCAGAGCCATTAATGAGCAAATGAACTTATTTGGCCCAGTACAGAGGGGTCTCCCTGTACTTTCCGCCTTACCACGTGGCTGGAATTTAATTATTATAGATATTAAAGATTGTTTCTTTTCTATACCTTTGTGTCCAAGAGATAGGCCCAGATTTGCCTTTACCATCCCCTCTATTAATCACATGGAACCTGATAAGAGGTATCAATGGAAGGTCTTACCACAGGGAATGTCCAATAGTCCTACAATGTGCCAACTTTATGTGCAAGAAGCTCTTTTGCCAGTGAGGGAACAATTCCCCTCTTTAATTTTGCTCCTTTACATGGATGACATCCTCCTGTGCCATAAAGACCTTACCATGCTACAAAAGGCATATCCTTTTCTACTTAAAACTTTAAGTCAGTGGGGTTTACAGATAGCCACAGAAAAGGTCCAAATTTCTGATACAGGACAATTCTTGGGCTCTGTGGTGTCCCCAGATAAGATTGTGCCCCAAAAGGTAGAGATAAGAAGAGATCACCTCCATACCTTAAATGATTTTCAAAAGCTGTTGGGAGATATTAATTGGCTCAGACCTTTTTTAAAGATTCCTTCCGCTGAGTTAAGGCCTTTGTTTAGTATTTTAGAAGGAGATCCTCATATCTCCTCCCCTAGGACTCTTACTCTAGCTGCTAACCAGGCCTTACAAAAGGTGGAAAAAGCCTTACAGAATGCACAATTACAACGTATTGAGGATTCGCAGCCTTTCAGTTTGTGTGTCTTTAAGACAGCACAATTGCCAACTGCAGTTTTGTGGCAGAATGGGCCATTGTTGTGGATCCATCCAAACGTATCCCCAGCTAAAATAATAGATTGGTATCCTGATGCAATTGCACAGCTTGCCCTTAAAGGTCTAAAAGCAGCAATCACCCACTTTGGGCAAAGTCCATATCTTTTAATTGTACCTTATACCGCTGCACAGGTTCAAACCTTGGCAGCTACATCTAATGATTGGGCAGTTTTAGTTACCTCCTTTTCAGGAAAAATAGATAACCATTATCCAAAACATCCAATCTTACAGTTTGCCCAAAATCAATCTGTTGTGTTTCCACAAATAACAGTAAGAAACCCACTTAAAAATGGGATTGTGGTATATACTGATGGATCAAAAACTGGCATAGGTGCCTATGTGGCTAATGGTAAAGTGGTATCCAAACAATATAATGAAAATTCACCTCAAGTGGTAGAATGTTTAGTGGTCTTAGAAGTTTTAAAAACCTTTTTAAAACCCCTTAATATTGTGTCAGATTCCTGTTATGTGGTTAATGCAGTAAATCTTTTAGAAGTGGCTGGAGTGATTAAGCCTTCCAGTAGAGTTGCCAATATTTTTCAGCAGATACAATTAGTTTTGTTATCTAGAAGATCTCCTGTTTATATTACTCATGTTAGAGCCCACTCAGGCCTACCTGGCCCCATGGCTCTGGGAAATGATTTGGCAGATAAGGCCACTAAAGTGGTGGCTGCTGCCCTATCATCCCCGGTAGAGGCTGCAAGAAATTTTCATAACAATTTTCATGTGACGGCTGAAACATTACGCAGTCGTTTCTCCTTGACAAGAAAAGAAGCCCGTGACATTGTTACTCAATGTCAAAGCTGCTGTGAGTTCTTGCCAGTTCCTCATGTGGGAATTAACCCACGCGGTATTTGACCTCTACAGGTCTGGCAAATGGATGTTACACATGTTTCTTCCTTTGGAAAACTTCAATATCTCCATGTGTCCATTGACACATGTTCTGGCATCATGTTTGCCTCTCCGTTAACCGGAGAAAAAGCCTCACATGTGATTCAACATTGCCTTGAGGCATGGAGTGCTTGGGGGAAACCCAGACTCCTTAAGACTGATAATGGACCAGCTTATACGTCTCAAAAATTCCAACAGTTCTGCCGTCAGATGGACGTGACCCACCTGACTGGACTTCCATACAACCCTCAAGGACAGGGTATTGTTGAGCGTGCGCATCGCACCCTCAAAGCCTATCTTATAAAACAGAAGAGGGGAACTTTTGAGGAGACTGTACCCCGAGCACCAAGAGTGTCGGTGTCTATGGCACTCTTTACACTCAATTTTTTAAATATTGATGTTCATGGCCATACTGCGGCTGAACGTCATTGTTCAGAGCCAGATAGGCCCAATGAGATGGTTAAATGGAAAAATGTCCTTGATAATAAATGGTATGGCCCGGATCCTATTTTGATAAGATCCAGGGGAGCTATCTGTGTTTTCCCACAGAATGAAAACAACCCATTTTGGATACCAGAAAGACTCACCCGAAAAATCCAGACTGACCAAGGGAATACTAATGTCCCTCGTCTTGGTGATGTCCAGGGCGTCAATAATAAAGAGAGAGCAGCGTTGGGGGATAATGTCGACATTTCCACTCCCAATGACGGTGATGTATAATGCTCAAGTATTCTCCTGCTTTTTTACCACTAACTGGGAACTGGGTTTAGCCTTAATTCAGACAGCCTTGGCTCTGTCTGGACAGGTCCAGACGACTGACACCATTAACACTTTGTCAGCCTCAGTGACTACAGTCATAGATGAACAGGCCTCAGCTAATGTCAAGATACAGAGAGGTCTCATGCTGGTTAATCAACTCATAGATCTTGTCCAGATACAACTAGATGTATTATGACAAATAACTCAGCAGGGATGTGAACAAAAGTTTCCGGGATTGTGTGTTATTTCCATTCAGTATGTTAAATTTACTAGGACAGCTAATTTGTCAAAAAGTCTTTTTCAGTATATGTTACAGAATTGGATGGCTGAATTTGAACAGATCCTTCGGGAATTGAGACTTCAGGTCAACTCCACGCGCTTGGACCTGTCCCTGACCAAAGGATTACCCAATTGGATCTCCTCAGCATTTTCTTTCTTTAAAAAATGGGTGGGATTAATATTATTTGGAGATACACTTTGCTGTGGATTAGTGTTGCTTCTTTGATTGGTCTGTAAGCTTAAGGCCCAAACTAGGAGAGACAAGGTGGTTATTGCCTAGGCGCTTGCAGCACTAGAACATGGAGCTCCCCCTGATATATGGTTATCTATGCTTAGGCAATAGGTCGCTGGCCACTCAGCTCTTATATCCCATGAGGCTAGACTCATTGCACGGGATAGAGTGAGTGTGCTTCAGCAGCCCGAGAGAGTTGCAAGGCTAAGCACTGCAATGGAAAGGCTCTGCGGCATATATGAGCCTATTCTAGGGAGACATGTCATCTTTCATGAAGGTTCAGTGTCCTAGTTCCCTTCCCCCAGGCAAAACGACACGGGAGCAGGTCAGGGTTGCTCTGGGTAAAAGCCTGTGAGCCTAAGAGCTAATCCTGTACATGGCTCCTTTACCTACACACTGGGGATTTGACCTCTATCTCCACTCTCATTAATATGGGTGGCCTATTTGCTCTTATTAAAAGGATAGGGGGAGATGTTGGGAGCCGCGCCCACATTCGCCGTTACAAGATGGCGCTGACAGCTGTGTTCTAAGTGGTAAACAAATAATCTGCGCATGTGCCAAGGGTATCTTATGACTACTTGTGCTCTGCCTTCCCCGTGACGTCAACTCGGCCGATGGGCTGCAGCCAATCAAGGAGTGACACGTCCGAGGCGAAGGAGAATGCTCCTTAAGAGGGACGGGGTTTCGTTTTCTCTCTCTCTTGCTTCTTGCTCTCTTGCTTCCTGCACCCTGGCTCCTGAAGATGTAAGAATAAAGCTTTGCCGCAGAAGATTCTGGTCTGTGGTGTTCTTCCTGGCCGGTCGTGAGAACGCGTCTAATAACAATCTAAGGTTTCTACAAAAAAAAAAAAAAAAAAAAGTTGTTCTCCATGTTCCTCCTCCTCCTCTTCCTCCTCTCCCTTTTCTCCTGACTATCTCCTTGATGCGCTAGAAGGCCTTGTTATTCCTTCTTGTATACCCAGTAGTGTCTTGTAAGTACCCCTCCATGGCACAGCAGCTGTTATTTTCGTTTGGAGAAGTGTTTTTATTTGTCTTTATAGTCTGCACTAGTTTATTTCCTCATAAACTACATGACAAAGGTAACTTAAGAAAGGAAGGTTTATTTTGGCTCACAGTTCAGTCAGACCCATCATGGTCATCCTGGAGGCACCTGGTCACATTGTATCCACAATCAGGAAGCAGAGACCAAAGTTAGAGCTCTGCTTGCTTTCTCTTTTTTATTAAGTTTATGGTCCCAGGCTACAGGATGAAGCCATTCACCGTTAGTGTGGGTGTTCCCACTTCAATTGACTTAATCTTAGAACTCCCTCATGAACTTGTCCACAGGTTCATCTACTGGGTCAACATAGACATGCCAGATCCTGTCACCTTGACAACATAATCTTTACATTTCCCCAGAGCTTGGCTTAGCACTCAAGCGTGCTACTGGGTCCTCTTATTATTGATACATAGTGACATAGGGTCCCATGAGGCTTTAGGGACTACACTTCGGTCTCACATTGTCATAATCTTCAAAGTCATTGTTCTTGTCCTCCATTGGAACAGTACTTTTGGTCTGGGGTTGGGAACATCACTGAAGGGACTCTAGCCAGCCCAAGCATGACAAACACGGCTGTGGCAGCCCCTGCCCTTCTCTCTGGTTCTCTTTGTCTGACTAAAAACATTCAGTTGCATTGCTGCAGCCAGCCCCAAGGTCTATTCCCTTATTTGGTTACTTCTTCCTCCGAGGCGGACAACCAGGGTCCAGCTGTCAACGTACTGAAGTCCAGCAACCAAAGGCCCCCTTGACTCACCTAATTAGTAATAGTGCCCAATTAAAACTAAACACCTCATCCTAACACCGGGTTTCCCCTTTTACCTTTATAAACCACCATTGCCTATGGGCCACATCTGTCTCCTCTCTGTCCAGAGGCTGGCCTTTGTTGTCCAGAACAAATAAATACCCCCTCCCCTCCTCCTTGTTCCCTTCCCCTTCTCCCTCATCCTCTATCTCCTGTCTTTGTCTCTTATTCCCTGTCCTCTGTCTCTCTGGGGCAAATGAATCTCCTTTGTGCTGAGAACTCGGTCTTGGGGGTTCTGAGCTGATTCCAATCACTTCAATCATAGTGGAAAACAAAGGTTAAAATCCTCTTCTCCTCTGTAGTTAGGCAGGGCCACATAACTCATTTTTGACCAAGGGGACATATTGTGAGTATCATGTGACAGCTTCAGAAACCCTCTAAAGAGCAGAACCACTTGCTCTCTCTTCTTTATCCCTTTCTACTGTGACCACTTGGGATATAGAGTCGATGGATGGAGCTCATCAGCCCCTTTGGGCCAGAGTGGCGTACAGAGGAGATATATAAGTCTAGATCCCTGAGGACTCAGGGAAAGAAGTCACCATGTTACATTTCCAGTTCTGGAATTCGATAAGAGACAAATTCCTGTGGTGACACAAAATGACAGGAAAATAGGAGGGGGACTTCTTGGGAAGATGGTCTCAGCAGGCAAAGGTGGCAGGTTACACACACACACATACACACATACATATGTAAATATATATACATACATATATATATATATATATACACATAGATAGATAGATAGATAGATAGATAGATAGATAGATAGATAGATAGATAGATCAATCGATCGGTCTTGGGTAGCTTTGACTATACTGCTTTAAGTTCCCTGTAAGTCACAGGCATGCACCCACCCAGGAGCTATCTCTGGTCTGCAGGTGAAAGATGAACACACACATTAGCTCGTTTTTAACCTGTCTTACTGGCTCAGTGGCTGGGCTCTTCTAAACCTCCTGCAGCTAGCATGCCCTTCCCTTTACTCTTAGCTCAACACCTCTAAATCTGCCCTCAGCTTGGTTGCCGGGTTACCTTCGGTGAAGCCTATTATTCTTGCTGCCTAGTATGCTTTTGGGCTGCCCTTTCATGGGTCATTTTCCTTTTCCACCTACATTTTGGAAGATCTCCCCTACAGCTCTGTGTCTGTTCTCTCTCTGTCTTTCTGTCTCTTTGTCTTTCTGTCTCTCTGTCTCTGTCTCTGTCTCTTTCTCCCAAGTCTCTTGAACTCCTTCTGCTGCCCTCTCCTCTCTCCTCAAGTGCGGGAACCTGGAGGTCCCGCCTCTTTCTTTCTGCCCAGTCATTAGCCACTGGTATCTTTATTGATAGATCAAAAACCAATTGGGGGCAAGGACCTTCAGTGTCAGTGAACAGATTCTCGATTGAGTCCAAGCATCAGAACCGCTCCTCTACATATGCACATGCATACATATATACTGTCAATGTTTTGGTGTCAACCCAACACAAGCTAAAGCCATCTGAGAGGAGCCTCAATTTAAAAATGCTTCTATAAGATTGGGCTGTAGGTAAGCTTACAGGGCATTTTTCAAATCAGTGATTGATCAGGGAGGGCCCAACCCATGGTGGGTAGTGCCTTCCTCAGGCTGGTGAGTTCTAAAAGAAAGCATGATGAGCAAGCCAGAATCAGCAAGCCAGTAAGCAGCAGCTCTCCATGGCTTCCCCATCAGCTCCTGCCTCCAGGTTCCTGCCCTGCTTGATTTCCTATCCTGACTTGCTTTGATGATGAACTGTGATGTGGAAGCCTAAGCCAAATCAATGCTTTCCTCCCCAAGTTGCTTTGCTTGTGGGGGGTCTCATCAAAGCAATAGTGACCCTAACTAAAAATACATGTATGAAACGACCAAAGAACAAAAAATAAAAATTTTATAGAAAAATTTTTGTGTTGCCTAAGCTATGGCTCTATGGACTATGGCTGGGGCCTCCATTACAACTGAGCCTAATCTTAAGAGTACAGTGGATTTTCTGCTTCCCAATGAGGGTGCTTCATAATATTTCATTTGTAATATTTGAGAAACAAACAATCCCTCCCTCAAAGGTTTACATGAGTCTTATAAAAAAGAAACCAAACCAAACCAAACCTCTAAGCTAGAAAACTAACTGCCTTACTAGTACCTATGCCCCTGGTCCCCCCACCTCTTGGAAATGAAGTAATGCCTTTTGCTATCGAGGACTTACTGTATGGCAGGTGCTATGCTAAGTTTCACTTGCATTTTGCTTGGCCCCCATGATGTTGTTTAGCTTTTGTCAGCTTTAGATGTCATCTTTACATTAGAGACATGCAGAGTGTGAATGATTAGGGCAGAGGTCCCTATAAGCCTGGATGACCCTCATCAATGGATCTCCACTGCAGGCAGGAGCAGAGGAGAGACTTCCTCCCTGCCAGCCCTGCCGACTGCCAACCGAGCAGGTACCAGGTCACCAGGTAATGGGATCTGATCAGCAGGATCACAGTGAGCATACCTGGGTGTATTTGGTAGGATGCCAAACGGTCCTCTGAGTGGGGAATGAGGCTGACTATAGGAAAGATGGAAAAAAGACGCAACAGACAGGTAAGGGAGGGCTGCAGGCCATTACCATCCCAGTCCTGAGTGTATTTCTTATAGCTTTTTTTATACTACAGTACCATGGGAGGCAAAATCACAAGCTAACAGAAACAATTTGCTGAAATATACACAAGACATTTGTTCTCTCCCCAAAACCTCCCTGTGGCTTCCACCAAGGTTGATAGACTCTTCAGGCCCTCACCCTGAGCCTCAAGTGCACCTCCTCTTATCCTTCCATGCCTCAGCAGGCCAGGATGTCTGCCAACAGACTCTGATCTGCCTTGACCCTGCCTGGCAAGCATACTTTCTCTCTCTTTTCCCCCTCTGCTTCAGAGAAGAAGGCTCTTGACACCTGGGGAGTAAGGAACTGGTGACCTCTCTACTCATAGTCAGAGATGAGAGAAATTCAACCCTTATTGATTTCAAGTGGGAGCAGGGTGGCTGAGGAAAGGACTTGGATGGAGTGGAGTTTCCAAAATAGGCTGAACCATGTATGACGTCATCCTCGATGATGGAGTCACGCCTAATGACACAGGTGCATAAAAACCAGTGGCAGACTTGCAGAGAGGAGAGTCAAACACCCAATGTTAATATTTAACAAGACAGGCATTTGGGGGAAAATGATCTATGCATTGTACTCTGGACTTGGCAACAGCATGCCAGTCATGCTGAAAGAGTAATGATATCCCTTTATCATATGGTATAAGGACTCATTCGTTCAAGAAGTGTGGGCAGAATGTTAAGTGTGTGGCACTGTCTAGGGAGACCCACCAGTACACAGATTCTTACTGGCACACTGCTGTGGACCCTGCATACGAATCCCCAAGAGAGCTGAGAAAATCTATGTGAGAAGCATCCCATTTGGGCGTCAGGGATGATCCACAAGGTGATGGATCAAGGTAATGAAGGATGATTGATATTACCTAAAACAGGAAGAAGAAAAGCAACTTGTGCCAGTTAATAAATGGGACAAAACCACCTTGGCAGACATCCTGAGACAGTGCCATTTGTGATGGAGGGCTTCTGTTCATGCCCACAAAAATTGCCCTTGGTACACCAAGAATAGAACTAGTTCTGTTTGTCAACTCTACTTAACAGGCAGAGAAGGACAGAGGTTCTTTGAGCTCAAGATTTTCTGATCTTTCTCAAAAAAAAAAAAAAAAAAAACTCTTCAAATGACAAACTAATGATTTGATGATATCTGGGAAATATTTATCTTTTTAATGACCCTTAAAAATGCTACACCAAGCCGGGAGTGGTGGCACACGCCTTTAATCCCAGCACTTGGGAGGCAGAGGCAGGTGGATTTCTGAGTTCGAGGCCAGCCTGGTCTATAAAGTGAGTTCCAGGACAGCCAGGGCTACACAGAGAAACCCTGTTTCGAAAAACCAAAAACAACAACAACAACAAAAAGCCACACCAGATCATACTCCAGTAGAAAGCAAGAATATTTGGGCAGCCCAAACTGGTCTTGACGGGGGAGCAGGGTGTGAAGTTAAGTGGGAAGAGAAGAGTTAATAAAATAAAATGTATTGTACAAAGTTCTTAGAAACTAATGTAAAGTTTTGGGGAAAAGCTACATCAAAGGAATCTTTACAGGAAGAGTCTTCCTACCTGGTGCATTTTTAAAATGTTTATTCTGCCTATTTGAGTGTTTTTTACTTGCATGCATTCATGTGCATGTCTGTGCCTGGTGGTTGTGGGAGTCAGAAGAAGGTATAAAACCCCTAGAACTAGATTTACAGAGAGTGCTGAGTGGACACTGAGACTGGTTCAAATCACAGTTCTGCATCTAAACTAAATATGTGGACCTCTGGCTACTAAAATGTCCAATGATAATAAAAGCACACATCTTGAATAGATGATGACCTCAATAATAGCAGGTCAGAGGCTTTAGATAGTGGTAAGATTAAACATTGGACCTTGTAGTAGTTTAAATGAGAAATGCCCATCATAGGCTCACATATTTGTACCCCTGGTTCCCGCTGTGTGTGGAGTTGTGGCCTTGGTAGAGGAAGATGTCCCTGGGGAATGCTCTTTGAGGCTTTATATCCTCACCCTACTTCCAGATCTCTCTCTCTGTTTCATGCTTGCAGTTGGGAATGTGATCTCTCAACTTTCTTCTCTGGCCAAGGGCTGCCATTGCCTCCCCTATCACCTATGAGACTATCTGCTGGATACATGAAGAGGCCAACTTCCTACCATTTATGGTCTCTTCTTTCTCTAGAATTGTAAGATTAAATAAGCACTTTTTTTTCTATGAGTTTATGTTGGTAGTGGTATTTTATCACAGCAACAGAAACATAATTAATGCAGACCTCATGCACATGAGGCAAGCATTGGGCAACATTCCTAGCATGTTGTTTAGTATACAAAGTATCTAAGGTATGCTACAGTAGCACTTTGTTTATGGCAGCTGTAGCTTCAATGTTTGCCATTCTCATTCTATCACAAGCTTGGCCAATTGCTGCATTTGATGGGAAACATTGCTATGGAACAATGTTCAGGCATACACTGGCAATCAATTAGCCACATTTAAACCTTCAGTGACCTTCCAGGTGAGCGCAGTGACCTCAAGTGCTGTGTGGCTAAGAGTCAATTCTCCAATGGTATGACAAAGTCATTGTTTCAAGGCACTTCATCCGGGACCAAAGAAATGGAGCAATTAGAAACTTGAGGTTATTCTCAGCTACATAGTGAGTTCAAGGCTACATGAGACCCCATCTAAAAGGAAAAGAAAAAGAGACACAAAATGAATTAACAAGATGCAGTTGATGTGGTCAGCTCTGCCCTGTTCAAAGTGCTCAAGTATGTGAACTTATGGGGGACATTTCTCAGGTTAATTCGACAAAAGAATCTCCATGGGTCCAAAGCTCTCAGCTGAACCCAGGATATAACCAAAGGGTATAAAAATACTGAGTCTTCACTTAACACATTACCATAGTTTTACCCTCTACACCATACATAATGTCCACAGTGACTTTCTCTGACCTTCTCAAATACTTTCAGTAACAACTGAGCTTGAAAAAATGGGGGGAAAGTATGCTGTGAGAGGGCACTTTGGTAAGGAGGTCTTAGCCACAGACACCTCTACTGAAACTTACTTTGTAAGGATGCCAAGTGAGAGGAAGAGATTTGGGGAGAAGCAAGGGGATGAAGGGAAACAGGCCTCTGTCACCATGTCACCAGCAATTCTGTTCGCTCTGCTGCTGACTCTACTCTACTGAGGCCCAGAGGTGATGAGCAGATATGGGGAATGTTACAAAGACATGAACCTCAAATTCTTGAGAACAGTCAGATTCAGGAAGGAGACAAGGCCACAAATGATGTAGCTGCCTTTGAAGGTGAGCCACTAAAATTATCTTAAACAGAGCTTGGGGTGTGGCTCAGTGGTGGAGCAGCTTACCTAGTATGACAAGGCTTGTGTTTAATTCCCAGCCCAAAGAAGGAGGAAGGGAGGGGGAAGGGGAGAGAGAGGGAGGGGAAAAGGGAGAGAGATGGAGGGAGGAAAGGTGGGGAGGGGGAACGAAGAAAAGAAGGGAGTAAGAGGGAGAAGGATGGTCAGTGAGGGAAAGGAAGGGACAGAGGAAGGAAGAGAGAGGGAGAGAGGGGGGAAGGGAATGGAAGAAGGGAGGGAATGGAGGAAGGAAGGGAAGGGACTCAGCAAGAGTGAAAGGGTTCAAGAGAAGATAATTGGGGCAGTGAGCATGATCAAAGTAGTTTATAAATGTATGAAATTGTGAAAGAATAAATAAAATAATAATAATAAAAATAATAAAAATAGGATCCACCCACAAAATCCAGGCATTTATACCATGAAAGCACAACATACTCAGAGTACTGTAGTCTGTTTTTATTGTTGTAATAAATGCCACCACCAAAAGCAACTTGAGGAGGAAAGGGTTTATTTCATCTTACCACCTGCAGTCCATCACTGAGGGAAGTCAGGGCAGGAACTCAAGGCAGGAACCTGGAGGCAGGAGCTAAAGCAGAGAGTGTGGAGGAACATTGCTTCCCGGCTTGAATCCCATGGCTTGCTCAGTTTGCTTTCTTATCTAACCCAAGATCAACCACTCAGGGGTGGCATGGTCCACAGTGGGCTTGGCCCTGTCACACCAATCAATGAGAAAGAAAATGCTCTATAGACTTGCCAGTAGGTCAATCTGATCGAGACATTTTCTCAGCTGAAGTTCCACTGAGACACTCCAAGCTTGTGTCGAGTTGACAAAGTAACTAAATCAGAGCAATGGCTTTAAATAAGCCAATTTACAACAAAATAAGTATCAATGGGATTTGTTCATCCAGAGAGAGCAAGAGCCGGTGAGCTGTTTCCGAAGGTTAAAGGCATCTGCCCCTATGCCCGATGGCCTGAGTTTGATCCCCGGGACCACATAGTGGAAGGAGAGGACCAACTCAC
Organism: Mus musculus; assembly: GCF_000001635.26. NCBI lineage: Eukaryota > Metazoa > Chordata > Mammalia > Rodentia > Muridae > Mus > Mus musculus. Next base: position 83,662,929 of record NC_000076.6, on the reverse strand, counting down.
TTAAGGCTGTCCTCTGACCTCCACACATGCAAGCACTGATACACGCACACCCTGTGTGACCAAAACAGAACAATAATGCAAGTTAGTGGGAGATCCAAACAGGCAAAACGGACTTTGCAGGTTACAAGTACTGTTTGCAATTAAGACAGTTAAGAATAGGTCCTTGTTTGTCCTGCGTTAAGTTCTTGCAAAGGTAAGGTTTCTATTTGTAACTAAGAAGTTCTTGTTTCTTAGATCTGATGTAAACTGCTTGCACTCGATGCATAAGCTAACCTTTGTCCCTTCCCTTACATTGTATCTTCTAACAATGTATGACAGCACGGCGAACACCTTGCCTCTCCTATAAGAGGGTCTTGAAAAGGCCAGTAGGGGTTGCTCTCTCAAATGCCTCCTTTGGGTAAGGCAACTGGCCGCCAGTCCCGGGTGCCTTAATTGGACACTCGTGGGTTTGGTCTTTTCTCCTCCTTATTCTCAGGTTTAACCACTCCCCGCTAATAAATAAATGGAATAAAAATTCAAGAGAGAGCATGAATTCTGGAGCAAAGAAGACTAACATTTTAGATAACTCTGTGAATGGCAGAAGTGAGTAGACTGGGGTTTTCCTGGTGGGCAGAACAGACACAGGACAGTGAAGGGACAGAGGAACTGAGTGCAGGAGTCCCGGCGAAAGGTACTAAAACCTGTGGTAAATGAGCCAGAGGGGAACAGAGCCAGCTGCAGCTGTTTCCAAGGAGATGCTGGAATGAGGGAGGGGGAGCACCTGTGGGAGGAGGGCTGGGCTGACAGGCATTGCACTCAACACACCACACAGGGCTGCGCAGTTCCTCTCTCCATCTCTTCTTGGACCACTCCACTTCTCCAAACTCAGGCAGGTGGCTCTGGCCGTGTGCGCATGCGCACATTCATCGCCACGGCTGGTTCTCCACTAGGAAGGAGGGCAGCTGTGTCCTGAGACAGGCTGAGCTTTTTCCTTGGGCATTTCCTTCTTTTTCTACTAGAGACAACACAGGAGACAACATTTTCGTCCCTCCTGAGTCTTGAGTAGTTGGGACTTCAGATGCACCCCCACCCAACCCAGTTTGGATTTCTCAGTCTTCCTCTCGTTTAGGAAGTGAGCCTGGGGGCTCCCTGCTAAATGATTCTAGCCCACCCTGGGAGACGCCTGAGGGGAGAGTTCTAATGGGAGGTGAGAGGAAGGCTTTGAGTCTCTCATTCTTAGTTTTATTCTGTGCCCTTCCTCGTATAATCGAAGAAATCCAGCCTCCCTCGCCCTGATCTTTTCTTGATGGAGTTGGGATTCTGTCACTTGCAACTGGAAAAGGCCTGACTAACACAGACATGTGGTCAGCCACCTATGGACACGGAGGCTTTGCGACTGCGTCATGAAGTAAAGCAGTGAGATTCAGAAAGATACAGACATGCCCACAGACTCAGGACCGGCCATTTGTAGCGCAAAAATTCAGGTCCAACCCCAAAGGCGGCTTCCTTCCTAATCTGCTCAAGAGCATTAGCTCTGTGTTCTGTAATCAGCATGCTCACACCTAGAGACCTTCATGCTATGCCTCTGAGGTTCTTGCTTGGTGACCACACGTTATCAGGGCACGGCCTGATTTCTCAAGAGTAATTCCCAGGCTCCAGCCTGTCGCACTTGGAGAATCGCTGGAAGCAGAGGGCCTGGTTACTAATTTTGCAGGGGTTCAGAGGCAGTGACCTTATGACTGGAACATTGTTTTTCTAAACTTTTCCTTGCTTTAGGAGTTCAGAAAGAACGCCAAGATTTAACTCCCAGCAGGAGTCCCATGAAGGTGATTTAAAAAAAAAAATGGAGTTTAGGGCCTCAGACCTCTCAGACACCCTCTGACCCGTTCTCTGGCACACCTCCTTAGTTTGTCATGAAATCAGTTCCATTTATCTTCTTTTTCTTCTGTTGCATTAGACCAAGTGTACTCTTTTAGTTGTTTTAGTTTTGTTGTTGTTGTTGTTGTTCTTCTTCTTCTCCTCCTCCTCCTCCTCCTCCTCCTCCTTCTCCTTCTTATTTTGTTTCAAAATTTCAATGTTTACTGGTCCCCCACCCTCACCCCCATTTTCCTCTCCGTCTGCTTGTGAGGAGCTAGAGCACCCCCTCTGGTGGACAGCAGACATGTCCGCCCATCTCAGCTGGACAGGGTCCTTGGAGCAGAGGAACTGGGCTTTGTACAGCTGCCGATTTCTACAGAGGAGCTGCAAGATTCCTTCGGTTCTTTATTGGTCTCACAATAACTTTGCAAAATGCTGCTTCAGACTATGAAAATGGGGGAAATATCTTGCCTTAGAATTCTCCAACCTCTTCAACTCTTACACACTGCTTTAGATTGCTCTGTAACAAGTACAGGTCTGGTTCCTTGTTCCTGTAATAGTAATGAGCAAATCTTTGGGTTCTTCTACAGCTTCATCAACTGCAACAGAAGCTCCTGACTCATAATGGATTTGTTGAATCTGATGACCTCCCTTTGCCAATTTTAAATCCAGCCACATATTTGGGAGTCGTTATCTGTGTGCTAATAGCAAGTGCACCAAGGTCACCATATGAGCCATGACTCCTGGCATGGGAATAATCCTGTGTGGTGCTTCTCGAGGCTCATAAACCAGTCCATTCTAATGGGCTTTATCTTAGTCAAAGGTCTATTGCTGGGAAGGGACACCAGGGGTAAGGCAATTCTTATAAAGGAAAACATTTAATTGGCGCTGGCATACAGTTTGGAGGTTCAGTCCATTATCATGGTGGAAAGCATGGCAGCATAAAGGCAGACATGGTGCTGGAAAGGTAGCAGAGAGTTTTACATGTGGATCAGCAGGCAGCAGGAAGAGAGAGAGAGAGAGAGAGAGAGAGAGACTGGATCTGGCTTGAGTATTTTAGACCACAAAGCCCACCCCCCACATACACACACTTCTTCCAACAAAGTCACACCTACTCCACAAAGCCCACACCTCCTAACAGTGCCACTCCCTATGAGCTTATGGGGGCCATTTTCATTTAAACCACTGCAGGCTCCATGTGTCTATTGCAGTCCGAAGTTTCATCAGCATAGAAATCAGCCATGCCTTCACAGCAGTCTACAGGTTTGCTCTTCTGCCATAGGCTTTTAGGCATCCTCCTGTGGCTAGTGACACCCACAGGACACCCAGGATGTTACCACCCTGGCCAAGGAAAAGGAGGAGGGGGAGGAATGGGAGGAGCTCATCCGTGAGGGATCCTAGCATCATAACCTCTTCTGGAGGAAGGCATGAGATCCCAACCCGGCCGAGTGGTATTCTATCAACCCTACATGGAAAACCCCACAGGACATCCCCAGCAGCCATCAAATGCCAATGCACATCTCAGGGCTCATCAGAAAGGTTGGATTCTAAGGTTGGGTCCAAACTTCCATGGGAGGGAGACTCAGACATAAGGTGGAAGGTCATCTGTGCATACTCGATCAGGCATTCCTCCTGTAGCAACGACTGTCAGAGGGATGAGCAAGGCATTCTGGGAGCAACCTGACTGTTCTGAGTGTCCTTTCAAAGTCCTTTGATTTTTATTTTTAATGCCAGAGATTCTCCCGGTCAGACTGATGAATCAACACTCCCAGCCCACAGTCAAAGCCATTACCTTAGTGACATTGGCAAACTAAGCATTCCACAGGGCAGGTGATGACCTACTGACCTGCCTCCGTCTGTAAGAAGAGCCTTAAATCCTGCTTCCTTTTTCACCACGCGATGCTGCCCCATCCATCTGGTTCTGGTTCTTGTAAAGGCTCCTCCCTCTTTATCTTCTGCAGGTCGTTGCTTTCCACACTGGGAAATGCTGCTTCTGGTTGCTAGTTTCCATTTTCTGAAACTAAATGAACATGCAAATCTCTAGAGCGGGGAAAAAGGCTAAGATGTCATTACAGGTGCAACAGACAGGACAGAGGTGTTGACCTAACCCAGGTACAGTCGAAAGAGAAACTGTTCTGACTGCAGCAGGGACTGCTGTCCCCACAACGGTATTCCCTGTTTTGCTTCCTGATATTAGAACACCTGACTCTCTTACATTAACTTATCATGATGTTATTGGGTTATAATTTGCCATTTGTTTAATATTTTAAGTTAGCGTATGAAGTGATGGGCCTCCTTATGGTGTTGCCACACATGTGTCATTAAACTTTGTTCTGACTCATCCACATCTCCCTCGCTGCCCCTCCCCCATTCTTCCTGCCCATCCCGCTCCTTGCTGGTCTCCTCCCTCCCCACAAAGAGCTTCAGCTTTCATTTTACAGGTATTCCATTACCCTCTGTCTCCTCCCTACCATTAAGATCTGTCCCTCCCCTGCCATAGCCCTCTTTCTAGTTCTCTCTCGCGCGCTCTCTCTCTCTCTCTCTCACAGAGCTATAAATGTAAATCTAGACTCAGCATACGAGAGAAAACACAACATAGCATTTCTCTTTCTGTGCCTTTTGCGAACCATTCTCTGTCTATTTTTCCTATAAGCATCATGCTTTAATTTTTTATTTCTCTATGGCTGAGCAAAGTTCCATTGTGCGTACACACCATATTTTCTTTATCCATTCATCATGCTTACTGTGAAGAGAATAGCAATAAAAACGGTCATGTAAAGGGTCTCTATGGTAATTCTGACTTACAGCTGTTGGATGCATCCTTGGGAGTGGTGTAGCTGTGTCAGATGCTAGCGTATCGCCTTTGCTTTAAAGAACCTGATGAGCGTTGATCTCCACAATGGCTACACAGGCCTACGGTACCCACCCCCCCCACCCCCCCACCCCCCGCAGTGAGTAACAACAGTTCCTCCTTTGCCCTGTGCTTTCTGAGGTTGTCTTTTCCTTGCTTGCAGCCATTCTGATTAGGGTGAGAGAGACTTTGAATTCGAATTTCATTGATGACTAAAGATGTTGAATGAAGCGGTGGATTGAACAAGAATGGCCCCCTCAGGCTTATAGATTTGAATGTTTGGTCACCAGAGTCTGGTACTACTAGAAAGGATTAAGAGGAGTGCCCTTGCTGGAGGAAGTGTGTCACTGAGGGTGAACCCTGAAGTTTTAAAAAGCCCAAGCCAAGTTCAGAGTTTGTCGCTTCCTGCTGCCTGTAGATGCGGATGTAGAATTCTCTGCATCTTCTCTAACACCATGTCTGCCTGCCTGCCTTGATGATAATAGACTAAACCTCTGAAGCTGTAAGCCAGCTCTGATCGTTTTTATATGCTTGGCCCAGGGAGTGGCACTATTCGAAGGTGTGCCCTGTTGGAATAGGTGTGTCACTGTAGGTGTGGTCTTAAGACCCTCATCCTAGCTGCCTGGAAGTCAGTATTCTCCTAGCAGCCTTCAGATGAAGATGTAGAACTCTTAGCTCTTCCTGCACCATGCCTGCCTAGATGCTGCCATGTTCTTGCCTTGATGATAATGGACTGAACCTCTGAACCTGTAAGCCAGCCCCAATTAAATGTTGTCCTTATAAGAGTTGCCTTGGTCATGGTGTCTCTTCACAGCAACAGAACCCTGACTATCACACACCCTTTTCCAAATACCTATTTGCCATTTGTGATTGGATTAATTTGGGCATTTTGGTGTTTTACTTTTGAAGTTCTTTACATAGTCCAGGTATTAACCCTCTGTTTGATATGTAGTTGGCAAGGATTTGTTCTTGTTCTATGCCCCTTTCTTTCACCCTTGTGATAATTTCCATTGCCATACAGAACTTTAATAATGTATCCCATTTATCAATTCCTGAGATCATTCCCTGAGCTTTGAGAGCCCTTTCAGGAAGGTTCACATCTCTGCCTATATTATAGAGTATTTTCCTCAAAGTTTCTGGTTCTGTGCTGCAGCCTAAGGTCACATTGCTGTCTGTGGGCCTTGCGGCCACCAAGAGCCATATTAATGTGAGGGGTCTATGCAGCCATCTGAGGTCATGCTGATATCCATGGTCCATGCTGCAGCCTGAAGCCATATCAGTGTTCATGGGTCATGCCGCTGCCAGAGGCCGTATTGATGTGGGTGGCCTGAGCTGCCATCTGAGACCATGGTGATGCCCTTGGCTTGTGTTGCTGCTGCTGCTGCTATGATGGTGTCCCTGGCCTGTGCTGGGGCAGAGGGCCGTGTTGCTGCCTTGTACGGCCACAGGAGACTATGCTGAGGTCTATGCTGACAACAGAGATCATGTAGGAATTTGTGATCCATGCTCCCGCTGACTGTAAAAGACAAAGAAGCTACTTTGGCAGTGCTATCAATGACTGCAGAGTCACGGTTGAGAAAGAGGGATACAGAAGACTTTGGTGACAAGCTCTACTCCCCCCATTCCTCTAAAATGTAGCAACCTAGACAGGAAGCCACTGAAGAGAACTCTTGAAATTGTGATAAAAACACTCAAGTGTAACTCTCTACAACTGAGGGCATCTGGAAGGTGTGTGGGTGGGAAAAGACTCAGTTTTCTTTAAGGGAATGGCCACTGGGAGTTTGACCATGCTCCAGGGAGTCTACAGGCAACATGAACAGGGCCTATTTTTCTCCTCCTTCTCCTTCCCCTTCCCCTTCCCCTTCCCCTTTCCCTCCCCCTCCCCCTCCCCCTCCTCCTCCTTCTTCTCCCTCTTCCTTATTTCACAACTGTGGGGAGAGAACCTGGGAAGACTGGAAAGTAAGTGTGATGTGGTACATGATGTAAAAAATCCCAAATAATTGATAAAAATATTATGAAAAAACTTGGGTCTAACATTAAGATCTTGAATCTGGCCGGGCGTGGTGGCACACGCCCTTAATCCCAGCACTCGGGAGGCAGAGGCAGGCAGATTTCTGAATTCGAGGCCAGCCTGGTCTACAAAGTGAGCTCCAGGACAGCCAGGGCTATACAGAGAAACCATGTCTCGAAAAACCAAAAAAAAAAAAAAAAAAAAAGAAAAAAAGAAAAGATCTTGAATCTGTTTTGAATTAGGTTTTACATGCAGGATGAGGGATATATTCCTAGTTTTTTGTTTTTTGTTTTTTATTTGTGTATCTCATTTTCCCAACCCCAACTATTGGAAGAGCTGCCCGTTTCCAGCATATGTGTTGTTAAAATACTTGGTGTCTACGTTCACTTATGCCTCCTCCATGCTATTCCATTGGTCCACATGAGTGTTTTCTGCCGGTGCTATGCTGTCGCTGTAGATCTGTAGTATAATTTGATGTCAAATAATGAAAATTCACCATTTTAAAGCATGCACCCTGAGGGGTTTTATTGACTTCACGGAGTTATATAATCACCACCCATGTTTAATTCCAGACAGTTTCACTACTCTCCTCAAAAGCATCTCCAAGCCTGTTAGCCATCACTCCTTACTCCCTCTTCCCTTAGTTGCTGGCATCAAGCAGTCCTTCATCTCTTTGTTTCTCTCTGTTTCTCTGTCTCTGTCTGTCTCTCTGTCTCTGTCTGTCTCTGTCTGTCTCTCTGTCTGTCTCTCTGTCTGTCTCTCTGTCTGTCTCTCTGTCTCTCTCTGTCTCTGTCTAGAATCTCACATGTGTTGGCAAACCCTCTACTATTGAGCTAAATTCCCAGCCTCTTTTAGCTTTTGTGACAGTGTCCCAGATGGCTAGGTTGGTCTTGAACTCACTATAGCTCAGACAGTCCTTGAACTTGTCATCCTCCTGCCCTGACCACCTGAGCAGCTTCTGCTTTCTATTCCTGAGTGTGAGCCTATGCTGGGCATCTACTCTAGTTGGCTTCATCTAATATATGGACTTTTGTGTCTCGCTTCTCTCATTTAGCATGTTGTCTAGGTGTGGATACTTTGTGTTGTTACTGTCAGATGGTGTTCCTTTGTCTAGGCATGCCCTGATGTCACCTCATGTATATCTACTGGCTGTCATGAATAGTGCTGCTATAGACAATCATGCTTAAAATTTCTATTTCTTAACCACTGAGCCAACCTCCAGCCCTGGGACACTAATTCTCCTACCTCCCCTGCCTGTGTCCCAAGATGGCCATTTCCCACCCTCTCCACCCCTGAACACCTCCTATATGCCTCACCAGCCTAGCTTGGAGCTCACGGCCTTGATTCTGTCTTACTGCGAAAACAGTGAAGAATCTCACTCTCATATAATCTACCAAATGACTGTCACATGGCTCCCTTGGCACACACTGCCCCTGCCTCTGCCCAAGGCCATTCCCCTGTTGTGACTGGGCCTCAGTCCCTTTTGTCTATTCACCAGCTTTGGCCTTCCCATTTCTGCTTCTTCATCCAGTGTCTCCAACTCCCCACACACTGCAGCTCATTCTGTCAGTATGAAAACAGCCTGAGAGATGCAGCCCCCTCTCCCAGCCTTTAAACTGTTAGTTAATTGGAGTTAGGTATCCATCCTTTGAAGCCACAGGACACCTAGACAGGGGCTCGTGGAAGCAGCCTGTGATTGGTATCACTCTTCTGTCACACAGAGCAGCAAAGTGATGTCACGAAGGCTAGACAACCTTTGCAGAGTCTGCAACATCTCCTGGCTTAATACAACAAACCCACCTTCTTCTTTGCTATTTATGTGGGCAGTCACAACCTCTTCAGCCATTCTCCTTGCTGGAACATCTCTGGAATCATCTGGCCTCCCTCCCTTGTTCTTGACTGCAACCATTCTGCTTCTGAATAGACCTGCTCTCCCCTGGTCTCCTTATTGACAAGTCTGCAGGTCGCTCTCCAGCCATTTTTGGATGATGGTCTGGCTGCTCCTGACACAGTGCTCTTTAAGAGGGGGTTGCCTTGATGTTTCCTAACTCTAAGGCATGCTCACTTCTCACTGCTCCACCTCCCTCAGGAGGTCTGGACTTTACTTGGAGTTCTATCTTCCAACCTCTCCCTTGTCTTGTCTGTCTTCAACCCCTAAGAAATGTCACCCTCTCTCACGTTTTAAACACCATCACCTGTTGATAAACTTCCCATTTCTCTGCCAGACCGCTGAGGAGTCTATTGAAGCACCCAGACAACACCCACAATGTTGCTCATCTAAAGGCATCTCGGGTGCACTGGCAATGTCACCAACGCTCCACTCTTGCTGATAGAACGGTCGTCCACAGCTATCCTCTGCCCAGTTTCTGTTTCTCACACTCTACTACCAGCAGACTTCAGTGACTCCTCCTTGCATCCTACTTCTTACTTGGATAATCCCCATAGTTTGTTTTAGAAACCTTAAAACATAAACCATATGTACACACACACACACACACACACATTAATAGTTTTTAAAAATAATGTAAAACAGACTTTGCCACTAAGCTATTCATACTTTTCCTATCACATATACAGGACAATATCCAAAGTCCTCCCTGCCTGGACTCGGGTCCTCTGTGACCAAGTGCTTGGTGTCTCCTCCCCTCCCCCTCCCCACCCCTACTCCAGCCGCACTGACCTCTTCAGGGCCTTTGCACAAGCTCGTCCCATCAGGCTGGATTTCTTTATTTATTTAATTCTTAAGCCCCATGCTGACCACCTCAATAAATCCTTACTGTTCACTCCACTTCCCATGTTCCCCTTGTCCTCTACTGAGTGTTACCACAGGCTTATCAGCTTACATTTATTGTCATTTCCCTTTTCAGATGTAAGCTCTATTGAGGACTCCAGTGTTCTCTCTCTCTCTCTCTCTCTTTCTCTCTCTCTCTCTCTCTCTCTCTCTCTCTCTCTCTCTCTCTTTCTCCAGTGTTTCTTTGTATAACAGCCCTGGCTGTCCTAGAAGTCACTCCATAGACTAGGCTGTCCTCAAACTCGCAAAGATACACCTGCCTCTGCATCCCCAGTGCTGGGATTAAAGGCGAGAGCCACCATGCCTGGCTCTCATGCAATGAATGTTCTATAAGCATTTATCAAGGAACTGCCCAGGTGTTAGGTAATATGTGAAGCACTAAAATTCTAGAAATACCTAAGGCAAAGTTCTGCTCACTCCACCTGTAAAGTGGGGGACGGGACAGAAATGGTGTTCTAGAATTATCTTGTCAAGTGTAGCTGGAGTATCCTGAGAACTGGAAGGTTGATTTTCGCTTGAAGGGGTGCTCGTCACATGGAGGTAGGGGGAGAGGACTAGATTTGCAGTTCAGCCTTGAGCTTGCTGGAAGAGACATCTGAGAAGGGCACTGCAAACAGCAGAAAGAATCTCAGTATCAGAGAGGCCCTGACCCCATTACAGATGGTTGGGAGCCACCATGTGGTTGCTGGGAATTGAACTCAGGACCTCTGGAAGAGCAGTCAGTGCTCTTAACCGCTGAGCCATCTCTCCAACCCCACGTGAAGCATTTTTCTAACATCACAAATTATACTAGTTTGTTTATTGTTGGGAGCCGCCCCCACATTCGCCGTCACAAGATGGCGCTGACATCCTGTGTTCTAAGTGGTAAACAAATAATCTGCGCATGTGCCAAGAGTAATTTTCCACTACATGTACTCTGCCTTTACTCAGCCATGGGCTGCAGCCAATCAGGGAGTGATGCGTCCTAGGCGAAGGATAACTCTCCTAAATAGGGACAGGGTTTCGCTTTCGTTTTTGGGGGCCTTTCGTTTTTGGGGCTTGGGGCTTGCGCTCCTGGCCCCTGAAGATGTAAGCAATAAAGTTTTGCCGCAGAAGATTCTGGTTTGTTGTGTTCTTCCTGGCCGGTCGTGAGAACGCGTTTAAGAGTTTATGTATGTTAAGAAATCTTCCATCTGTCCATCTAGATCAGACAAGAAATCACCTTTGGGCTCCTTACCGCAGGGCCATCTCTCTAGCCCCAGTTGACATCTTTTTAACAGGTGCCTTCATAGTTTCGAATTTTTTTCTCAGACCCCCAAAGCTCCAGTGGTTCTCTGACCCTCTTGTCCTGAGAACCATTTTGTATCTCCCTGTCCTCCATTCCTTTCTGACCTTCATCAAGGGAAAGGTAGAAGTTCCAGACAGTGTCCTTTCTGCACAGGGTCATGTCAACTCTAGATCTCTGCAGTTGCTGTCAATGGCCTTGCACCCGTCCAGATACAGCTGGAAAATGACCGAAACCTACCTCGCCATAGTTTCACATGGACACATACACTTTAATGAAGGACTTGACATTGTTTATCTTCACATATAATTCCCCTATGTAAACCATACAGCAAAGCAAGGTAGATTATCTAATGCTCAGTGGTGAGTGCTATGTAAAAGGGAGATTGCACGTCATAATTAATAAGGCGAATTTATGCAATTTACAGACTCATTCCTGGAATCTGTTTTGTAACTTGTTGTTTTGAATCCAAGACATATTGTTTATGACAAAGTGTCTGGAACATTAGTACCAAGAAATCCCATGAAGGCCGTTGAGGCGGTAATGTAACAAAGGCACACCAGAGAGTAATATGATTGTGTAAGAATGTGGTGTAAAACAATTCTGAACATTGGTATTCAAAGAAGGCAATTTAATTAGAAGATGATACATGAGAGAGATGGTTGCCCCTTCTATGGGATGTCTAAGCCCCTTAAAGGGTTTGGGGAGCTCTGTCTTCTTTAATATCTATTTTCTAATGAAAGAATATACACCCTTTTCCCTTGGTGTTACCAAATCCTGAACTGTTTTTTTTACAATCAGGGAAAGGGGAGGGTTTGAGTCTGGTCTTGAAGAGTTGATTTTGGGCAGCAGAGAGTTTAGAAGATTGTATGAGGAAATTTTAGTTGAACAGAACTTGGAAGGTAAAGAAAGAATCCTGGTATGGGCACAATTTCACCTGAAAAGGGCAAATGAGAAGGGGATGGAGGATACTAGATGGAAGGCATAAATAGCTCACACCAGAACGAAGGGAATCATGCCATTGGAGTTGGCTTTCGGCGGTGTTTGGTGTTATGATCATAAAAAGGGAAAGAGCTGTAAGAATATGTTCTGGCGGGGTGTAAGGGGAGGAGGTGTCTCAGCGGGGCCCATGCGGAGGCATTCCCCTCCCCTGAGAGGCCAGCCACAGGATGGTATAGTACAGAATAGAGTTTATTCAGGGCATGGGGAGGGGAGTTAAGAGAGTAGTAGAGGCAGAGAAAGGCAGAGAGGAGAGAGCAGAGAAGTGGAGGTGGGCCATGACCATGTGGAGAGAGGGGGGAAGGGAAGGGGAGCAAGGGGGAAAGAGGTAAGAGAGACAAGAGAATAAGAGAGAGAGGAGGGGCCAAGCCACCCCTTTTATAGTGGGCCAAGCCTACCTGGCTGTTGCCAGGTAACTGTGGGGAGGAGCATATACCTGGTTGCTGCCAGGAACTGTGGGGGTGGAGTTTAGACAGAATACCAACATTTGGAGCACTGATTTTTTTTTGGGGGGGGGGCGGTTCTCTGTGTAGCCCTGGCTGTCCTGGAACTCACTCTGTAGACCAGGCTGGCCTCGAACTCAGAAATCCACCAGCCTCTGCCTCCCGAGTGCTGGGATTAAAGGTGTGTGCCACCACAGCCAGCTTGGAGCACATATTTTTGTTACTGAACCGGGTGGTGTCTTAGTTACCTTTACTACTGTGGTGATAAAATGCCCGGCAAAGCAACTCAAGGGAGAACAGGTTTGTTTTGGTTTGCAGTTTTAGGGTATGGTCCATCATGGCAGGAACTTGAAGGGGCTGGTTGTACTGCATCGACAGGCAGGAAGCAGGAAGCGAAGGAATGCTGGTATTCACTCTCATCCTCTTCCATAGTCCAGGACTCAAGCCTAGGGAGTAGTGCCATCCACTTTTGGGGTACATCTTCCCACCTCTAGTAACTTAATTCCTCACAGGTATGTATGCCAGGGGCTAACTTAATCTGAATAATTCTTCACTGGTGACCCTGATCCTACAGATTTCACAACCAACACTAACTGCTCAGGTAGTTCCCATAAGACATAGAATTTGTGCAGTATCATACTCTCCTGGTAATTTTGGTGACACCTCATTGGACAAATAGTACTGATTTTATGTGTCAATCCATTGAAACTCGTGCCTTTAATATACGTCAAATTCCACTTCTGACCTTCTACACAACCTTTTCTTCTTTCTCCAGCCTACGCTGTAGGGTCCTGAGTAAAGTATCTCATTCTCCAGTGTCCCTTCTTCTCACTTTTAAATGACATCACAGAACTACATAATCTATCCTTTCTAACCCCGAAAATTTCATTATGAAATTCTCCATAACGAAAAACCTTAAAAAACCAGGAAGATGAGACCTAATTATATGGCCCCAAATCATTTAGCAGTGATCTGAATATCACGGAAAACACACACACACACACACACACACACACACACACACGCACGCACGCACACACACACACACACACACACACACGTAATGTCTGTGCTCTGAACTGTTTGAGTGTGGGCCTGTCCTGGTATTTAAAAAAAAAAAAAAGAGGCCAGAGGCTGGTAAGATGGTTCAATAGTTAAGGGCACTTATCTCCAAGCCTGAGACCTGAGTTTAATATCCAGAATCCCCATGGTTGGAAGGAGAAAAGTCTTTCACAGTTTGTCTTCTGAACTTCACACACTAAATATAATTTGTCTTGTTGTATTTTTAAATGGTGTGTGCATTTCCTATGGGAGATACGTGCACATGAGTGTGCCCATGCATGTCCCTACGGGAAATAAGGTGCATGCCACAGCCTCCTACCAGGTGCTGAGAAGCAAACTCACATCTTCTGCAATGTCCTTTACACCATCTCTCCTGCTCTACCCAAGCCCATCTTCTAACCCAAATTAAAAAATAAAATAAGAAGACGCCAAGGCTGGGGGTGTGGCTACTTTGGTAGAGGGTTTGCCTAACTTGAAGGAAGCCCTGGGTTTGATCCCCAGCACTGCACAAAACTCCAGTTTGGTAGTCGAAGTCTGTTATCCCATCACGCTCTGAAAGTGGAGGCAAGAGGATCAGAAATTTAGAATCATCCTCAGTTACACAGCGAGTTAGATGACAGCCTGACTCCCTACCCCCGCCCCCCCCCCCACACACCCCAAAAAGAGGCCAGAGAACAACTGCAAAATCTGTTCACTCTTATCTCCTCCCACACAGAGAGAGCAATCTGCAGAACCGCAAGAAGATAAAAGCCTATCGTCCCACCCGGAGATGCGCCATGAGCACGGGGGAGGGCAGCCTCGAGCACCGGGGAGGGCAGCCTCCAGCCGGAACCTCCCGGTGCTGCTGCGCTGGCCGGAGGGGCCCGAAGCCCCGGGATCGGACGGAAGCGTGGTCGCCACACTTCCGGTGTCCTGTCCCGGACTGTCTACATGTCCGGCGCCTGCCACACTTCCTGTTGATCCCGGCAGCGGGGGGCCGGGCTGAGGGGCGGGCCGCGGAGAGTGGGCAGGCGCGGGCTCCGAGCTAAGTCTCAAGTCCCCGAGCGCCGAGTGTCCCCTCCTCGCATCCCGCGCTCCCTCGCCGCCGCGCCATGCCCGCCGTGGACAAGCTCCTGCTGGAGGAGGCGCTGCAGGACAGCCCCCAGGTACCCCCGGGAAGGCTGGGAGGGAGCCGCGGTGCCCCACCGGCGCTCGGGGAGGTCGGGCAGTCGTTGTCCCACAGTAGTAGCTCCCTAGCAGGGTAACAAGGTTTTCAAGCAGTGTCTCGTGCAGAAGAAGGCGACAGCACTATCCACACAGACGCTGCTGGTACTAACGAGTCCACGAGACCTAATGAATGCAGGGGCCGGAATAGGAAGCACAGAAAACCTGGATCCATCGCCAAGTCGACCCAGGGAAGAGAAAATTCCAACATTTGCCCCATTTGTGCCACAGGGTGGTGGTGATGGGGCTTCATTAATATAGTGGAGATGTGAATCAAGCCCTTTGAGCTTGAGATAGTGCATAGTGACAGTAGTTCAGAAGTCACAGGACTTTCCCCAGGGATCTTCTATTCCCTTTCCTGGTATGGCATCCCTAGCTTATTTAAATAAATACCTTCATCCTCTAGTATCTCCGGTCCTGAAAAAACTAGAAAGGCTCAAGCTGTTCTTCACAGTCTCTCCTCTTCTTTCGGGTTTCTTCCTTGGCTCCCAAAGTAACTTGTACCTCCCAGATGGAAGTTTGATGAGTTTACCTACATTTCCCCCATCTCTCCCTTGCAGAATAAATCAAAAGGGCTATCGGTGTGTGCCTGTCTTAGGCTCAGTTCTGAATGATTGTCCCCATGTAGAGGAGCAAGGATATGTAAGCAAGCTGTGATAATTAGTATTCCCATTACTTGGGATTTTGTTTTTTGTTGTGTTTTGTTTTGATACAAGGTCTTACTATGTAGCCATAACTGGACTGAAAACTTGCCCTGTAGACCACGCTAGCCTTGAACTTACATCTTGGGTGCTGGGATTACAGATGTGTTGTTATGCTCAGCCTGTTTTGTTTGTTTGTTTGTTTGTTTTGTTTTTTAACTGATTCAACTTTTTAAACAGACTGGCATGTATTGTGCTAATTCTTCGCAGGCTTCCTTATACAGCTCTGGATGTCAGGTGTTTGCTTTGGACCCCAGCCTTTGTTGGAAAGCATTTCAGCCTTCCTCCCCTGTCGTTAGGATCTGAACATAAGCGTGTGGAAATCATAACCACCGTGGTTGTGAATAGGGCTTTCCATTTGCTTTGTACTTGGTGACACGGAAGGTCAAAGACAGACCGTTTCCCTAACCAGTCGTGATGGTGGCAGAGCCAGGCACACAGACATCGCACAGTCTGGAGTTTTGAGGCCTCTAATGGGTGCGCACCATTTCTGAATGGCATAAATGAGTCTGAGACCTGGGCTGCAGTTCTGCTTCTAATTGTCCGGTGTTCTCATCTGCAGAAACTCCACAGAAAACAAGGAACATGGGGCAGATGGTCTTGAAATCGGCGGAATAGTCTAAAATTATATCTCGTCTGTATGGTTTACAATTTTGAGCTTGTGTGTGTGGGGGGGGGGGCGGAAGATGTTTAGAGTCATTGTTACTCCTACCTGACATTCTTTTTAATTTTAAAAAATATTTTTGTCCACAGTAAAGGTTTATTCTTAGACAGTTGGCGTCCCTGCAAAGTGGTAAAGCCCTTACTTAATTCAGACAATTGTCTTGTTGCCTTTCTCGTAAGGAATATTTTTAAGTACTTTTTATTCTTCAATAATTTCCTATACTTATACAGCGTATTAATATCAGATCACCTCCCCATCTTCTCTTTCCAGACACCCCAAAACATGTTCCCCACCCATTTTCCTGTCCTCTTCCCCCCTCAATAACACACAATCTAATTAGTGCTCTCTTCCTATGCATGGGTGTGGGGCCATCCAGTGGAGCCAGGGCAACCTCCCAACAGCCACACCCCCAAAGCAAACTGGCCATCCCTTCCCAGGAGCCACCAACAGCCTGTAGCTTCTCACTAAGGGTAGGGCTCTGGGGCCTCCATCCCAGGCTGCAATGCTGACTGGCATTACCTCATTTACGTGACCGAATTGCTGTGAGTCCACGAGTGGAAGTCACTGGTCCAGTAACAGTATTTCACAATACTCTGCCTCATTCTCTCATCTCCTCTTCTGTGACATTTCCTGACTCTGATACAGATGTGTGCGGATGTGGGCGTGCGGATGTGGAGGTCAGAGGACAGTTTGTGGAAGTCAATTCTCTTAATTACACCATGCAGGTTCCAGGGATTGATTTCAGGTCCTCAGACCTGGGTGACAAGTGCTTTTACAAGCCACAGAGCCACCTGTAGGAAAGTTGTCATTGCTGTTGAGACGAGTCCTCACCCATCAGTGTGACTGCTTCGGGGCTGGGGTGGGTGGGGTGGTAGAAGATAGCTTTAGGAGCCCCTCAGAGCCCGCAGAGCATGGCGGATACTGTTCTTTACACAGCACATGCTGGGCTGCAACTTTCCTCCCTGGAGATCCAGGGGCGTAGAACTGGATACAATGGAAACCATTTCTAGTATTTTATGTGAAAGAATTAGACACAGAAGCAAAGGTCAAGAATTCAGGATTGTCTAACCTGGGCTATGCTGTCATCTCCAGACTTCACCGGAGAGAACAGCTCAGTCAAGTTACAAAGATATTGAAGAAAATCTGAATGAGTTAAGAACCCTTGTGCATGGCGTTGCACTAGTGCCTCTCTTGGGTTATGTGTGGGTTGGTCATGCCTGGTCTGGATCCTCCGTGGTCTGTGCCAGGTGCTGTTCTAAATTCAGTGCATTCTATTCATGCGCACAGTCTTTTGAGACAGGCCATCTAGTAAGATGGAGGAAGGGCAGGGAGATCAGCTGTGTAAGGTAAGGAAACCCAGGCAGCAGGAATAAAGGGGTTGGCTGTTGTGGTGTGGGGGACTGAAGGCAGGCCTTACAGTGCTAGGTAGGCAGGTGCTGTCTCTTGTTTACAAGGTTTTTACACTCTGTTCGTGGCTCTGTGCTTGACCCGGTAAATGAGCAGGCTTCAGGTGTGTCTACGGTCTTAGTTTTGGCTGGGCACCTTCAGATGTCAGCCGATGAGTAAAGCTTCTCCTGAGAAGGACACACACGGACACATGGGGATTTACCTGTCAGGACCCTTGGTTGTGACAACATCCCCTGAGCCACTTCCTCAGCCTTGGGTTACTGTTTAAATTAGCCCTGTTACCTAGCACCTGGCTTTTCCCTGGCCCTATATTGATTCACAAAGAGGAAGAAAAGCTACTGAGACCCAGTGAACTGTTTGTTGGGGGCGGAAGAGTTATGAGGATTGCTTGAGTAGCCTGTTTACACAGGGCTTGCTCAGGAACACAAAAGCTTTTGTATTTGAGCTGGAGTGCTCCAGCAAGTGCTGAATAGTCACTGACCAGCCTTAGTCACAACCGTTCATTTCCTCTTCTTCAGCGTGCAGGGTTGCACGTTGCGCTGCAGAACTAGTCCGCGTGCGTGCAGTCTTTCTGCTGACCTCTGGGACAGGAGTAGAGGGTGTAGAGACGTCTCCCTGCTGTGTGTGAGCCTCTGCCTTGCTGGGCAGGCTCTGTTAGCTGCTGGAAACATGACTATCAACTAGATAGGCATAGCTGTCCTTGACTGGCTCACAGTCTGTTCCTGGGGCAGATAAGCAGCTGTTCCAAGACAGTGTGAGTCCTGCTGTAATAGATAGGGACAGGGGCACAGCTCGGAGTCCCTCAGAGCATGCGCTCATCCTGTATGCAGAACGATTCCCCGCTAAGGTGGGGATGCAGCTCTTGCAGTTTTTGGTGTTGTGCTTTGTGCTTTGATTCTTTGGAAGTTGGCATAACGGAAACAGAGAAATGAAAGACTTGGTTCTGAGATCACGCAGCGGCCTAGCTGGGAACAGTCCTCTCAGCAATCAGGCCTTTCTTTCTCCCAGTGAGATGCCTCCAAACATGCGGAGTGGTTTTGTAAGGCTTCATTGTGGAGAGAGTTCATCCTATAACTTTCTGTATAACACATTTTCCATTTAGTAAACTTGGATCTATTTAGATGTCTCTCTGCCTAACCCAAATTAGGGGGATAAAAATCTTTGTCTAACGTACATTTTAAAGAAGCAAATTATGAGTGCTATTGAAATTGGACGCTTAAACAATCGTGTGTTGTGAGAACGTAGGACCTGTTTGAATAGGTAACACCCGGATGTTTAAGGTAAAGGAAGGCCAGCGGAGCTTAGGCCAGGCCCACAGTGCTTGGTCTTGTTTGCCTGACTGCAGAGCTTCCTGAGACTGTGGGATAGGTCAAACCACGAGCCTGCCACTGTTACCTTGAGCTTTCATTCACCCTCTCTGAGCTTTCCTGTGCATGAGCTGTGTGCTGCCGAATGATGGTACTGTCTCTGCAAACAGCACACAGCAGTGTTGGGCCTTTTCATGAGACTTTGAGCAGCTGGCATGCCTGTCCTGACCCTCACTCCTATATAGGTCAGGGCATCCCCACTCTCCGCCCATACATTTGAGCAGAGAGCATGCTGACGAATGTGTGCAGCAAAGCAGTCCCTCAGTAGCTGGCCGTTCTTTGCCAGGGGTGATCTAGTTAAATCCAATGCCCAGAAGATTAAAACAAGGCAAGTTACCATGATGCAGTTCCCTGGCAGTTGCTGTCTGTGAGAGATAGAATGTGGAGGGCTTAAAAAGAGTCTGACTCGGGTGTGCTGTGTCTTGAGCTGGCACACACAGAACACACCTGCTGATGAAACGCTTGCCACTGGTGACCACACTGTCCTTGCAGTGGACCTGGATTTATATGTCAACCCCTCTACTTCCCAGCCCTGGGAGCCTTAGTTGTCTGTGTCATAACCGAGAAGCAGCTCTTTATCTGATTGGTCTTGGTGACTGTCTTGACTGTTAACTGATGTAGAAGGATCCAGTGCTTTGTCCAGGTTGGGGACGAGGGCACCTTTCTCTGGGCAGGTGGCCCTGGGCTGTATCAGGAAGTACCTAAGCCTGAGCCTAAGAGGGAGCAGTAAGCATTCCTCTATAGTTTCTGCATGAGCTCCTGTCCTGACTTCTCTCAGTGTGCACTGTAGCTTATAGGCAGCAGAAAGGAAGCTCGAACAGCGTTGAATACATTTCATAGCTGCCCTGAGCCTCAGCTTCATCCCCTGTAAAGTGAGGTTAATGTAACTACGGTATCTGATTATGAAGTTGTTTCATTAGAAAACGTGACAAATGTTCTGTGCCCGTCAGTGTCTGATGCAAGGAATTCCGCTGGAGTTCTTCCTGCTGTCCTTGAGGAAGACAATTGTGTAAGCCTTCTCTTTTTAGCCATGTCTCATCTTTAATTTATACCTTAGAGTGTTAAGAGAAAAAAAATAGGATTCAACTAAGTGGACAAGTCATATTTAAAAAAAAAAAATACCTGCAGTCCAGTTGTATCACTTCTTACGTTCCCAGGCATGCTAGTTATAATAAGAAAAGTATTTGAACTTTGTAGACTTTGGTGGGACCCTGCAGCATTGGGTACGGAAACACTCGACACCTGTACTGTTGGATGACACTCCTTAGAGAAGCACATGGCTGTAGTGTTAAGATGGAGCCAACTGGTTAAACACTGGGCTCCAGCTATGAGCACCAGAGATCATTGTCTCCATAATAAATGCCATCTCTCATCACCACTCCCTGCAGACTCCCAGCAGGCTCAGCCCAGGCTGATCCTGGAGTCACTTTCCTGGGCAGTAACTCTCAGTCCTCTGAATGGTGTTTCAGCACATGCTGGCCAAGAACAAGAAGACAAATCAGACAAATGATGAATGCAGCTCACCCATTTTTAACAACCAAAAAGTCATACTTTGAAGAGATGCCATAAAGAATTTAGAGTCATCATCTTTACCTTCTGGTTGTTATTGCTAATGGGTTCTGAAATCTAGTGGGCCATAGCCATGATGTTTATTTACAAACAGATGGAGGGAGTGGGAAAATTTGTGCACATTCTACTTGAAATGCGTTGTTTAGTGCAGCTGCTGTCTGCACCCTGGTGCCGGAGCATTTCCTGTTCTGGATTTGAATTTTAGGAACTCCTCTGGAATGAGGGTTCGTGCTGTATGAACGATTGTCCTCACAGAGAACTGAGGGGAAAGTTGTCTTATACCCCGGGCTTGTTGCTTGTAGTTCTCATTCACAGAGCATTCAAGCACCCACTCAGGAAAACTCGGGGCAAAGAAGGGTACTCACACTGCGATGAAGCCCCCAGTTTGTGGAGCCAAGGTAGACCTAGTGATGAGAAGGGAAGACCCCAGTGCCCAGGCTTTTACTCCTGTCCTTGGGAGGGTCTGGTACCACCAGGTGGTGGGTGGCCCAGCAGCAGGGAGGCCTCAGGGGTGTCGGGACATAGTAGCCAGGCAGACCACTTTCTAACCTCTATTTTAGCTTAGATGGGTTAGAAGAAGGAATTGAAATCCATTTGCAAGAAAATAATGAACAGTAATGAATTGTTTGCAAACACTCTGTGTACGACCTCACTAGTGTGTCCTATGTCCTCTTTGTCGGTTATTTACTGAGCTCCTGTTGTTGCGAATTCACGGATGTGAGTGGATCTCTATTATGTGATGCCTTGACCCTGGGTCACACACCACCCAGTATATAAAGATTTCAGTAGTGCTCAGGGTGTGCCTAGCACCGTGTATGACAGGGCAGGAAATACACTTTAGTTACTGTAGGTGCTCAGCTGCCCTCAGAAGAGAGTTCCTCCTAGAGAAGGGACCAGCATAATGTTTGCTGTTTGAGTTTTATGCCAAGAGCTTCTGTCACTGGGCCAGGACATTTGCAATTCCTGATCATGAGCTTAAAAGCTCTACACAACACACACACACACACACACACACACACACATACACACACACACACACACACACACACACACACACCTCAATCTTTCTCTCTCATACACACAGCACTCTCTGTCTCTCTGTCTGTCTCTCACGCACACGCACACACCACCACCACCACCATGGAAGTTGACTGTGTTATTTATCTTAAGAGGAAACAGTGGCAGTCTGCAGGATGCCCTGGACTGCAGACCCCAAGCTGCTGGTTGAGGCTGAGTGGTGAAGCCCATGCTGCTGGGTGATCATACCTGGTCCACAGTAGGGTCCTGTGTTCCCTGCGAGGACTTGAAAAGAGAGGCCGTCTCTCCTGATACTGTTAATGCGTGGATGCGTGTGTAGGTAGGCACAGAAGTCAGCATAGGTGGCTGTGTTTCCATCTCCATAGTTCCTTCTGCTGGTGCTCGGGGTGAGACCCGGGGCCTTAAGTGCTAGCAGGTACTATACACTGAGCCACAAGCCCCGCCCTAGGCATGGGCTTTCTTCTCTGGTCCTGAGGAAGTGTAGCCTCCTGCACCTGGTAGAAAGAATGAGCTCCAGACACTTTCCCTCCCAGGTCCAGGCGGTTCCTGTGCTGTCTGTCTGTCCCTCCTTCATAACTGTTGCTGACAGTGAAGACTGACCCTTCGTCTTTGCCTGCAGGCGCGCTCCTTGCTGAGTGTATTTGAAGAAGATGCTGGCACCCTCACAGATTACACCAACCAGCTGCTGCAGGCCATGCAGCGTGTCTATGGCGCACAGGTATGACACCCACTCTTCCCTTGAAGTTAGAAAAATCTCATGTAAAATAATTTTGAGATAAAATCAATCGTTAGCTGAGAAGGTGGCTTAGTGAAGACCTGAATTGGAACCCCAGAATGCGTATTACAAAGCTAGGCACAGTATCGTGCTAGTGTCTTTCCAACGCTGGAGGATAGAGACAGGCAGACCCCTAGAGCGTATTGGCCAGTCACCCTAGGCTCATCTGTGAGTTTCTGAGACTATGTCTCAGGAAGGTAGGACAAGAGAGGACAAATGAGACTGACCCCTGGCCTCCATATACATGTTCACATTTGTGTATGTGGGCCCCTATACATGAACATGTATACATATCAGAACTGGGTTTTTTCCGGATTTTCGAGACAGAGTTTCTCTATGTAGCCCTGGCTGTCCTGGAACTCACTTTGTAGACCAGGCTGGCCTCGAACTCAGAAATCTGCCTGCCTCTGCCTCCCAAGTGCTGGGGTTAAAGGTGTGCACCACCACTGCCCAGTGGGTTTGGGTTTTTTGTTTTGTTTTTTTGTTTGTTTGTTTGTTTTTTTACTTTTCTTCACCTCCAAACCAAACCAAGGATAGTTAGGTTACCCTTGTTTGAGAAAGTGCTGGGATCTTTCTGTAACTAGAATCAGGAGGGGACCTACATAACTGCTTTTAATTGTCTTTTTAATCCAATCCCAAAGGGAAACATGGAGCCTCCACATTTATGAATGTGTGGGCTCAGTGTCTCGACGCTCTTTGTCTTTCTCATAATTAGGCAGTCTTGGATGTCAGCGTGGGCGGGTAGGAATGGCTTTCCAAGGCTTCCCTCTGAAGATGGGGTAGCCTCTTTGTTTTGAGGAACAAATGGCTTGGCTTGAAAACCCATGAGAATAAATTGCTGCGTAGCAAGAGCAGAGCTTTTTATGAACAAGAACTGCCACATTCATCACGTTCCAAGGGACAAGTGAGTCACTTGTGTATAGAATTGTTACTCGTGGAGTGTTAGTGACAGTGGATGGCCTTCATCGCTGCTGCTGACGTACATCTGTGTGTGCTCACATTTCTTCTGCTCACCGATGACATGAAGGGCATGAGTACCACAGGCAGAGGTGTGGGGCTCTTCATGATCCTGCAGAGTGGGACCAGCCAGACAGCTCAGAGGGTCAAGGCACCTGCCACCAAGCATGACAGCCTGAGCTCCATCCCCAGAACTGATAGGGCAGAAGGAGAGAGCCAACTTCACACACGAGCCTGAGCTCTGGGCCATTCCTAACCTCCAATTGTAGCTGGTCGGCCAGAAGCTCCAGAAGCCTGGCACCTACAACTGTCCTAAAAGTCAGGACAGTTTTGCAGGATTGGGCCTTTAGCTTGTGGGACCCTCTGGGCTCTGCAGGTGTTGTGGATACAGCGAGAGAAACAGTTTCAGTGTCTTTCCAGTTCAGTGGGATGATAAAAAGCTCAGAGCCGATGGCCAGTTTGCTATTCCTCTCTAGTGCCTCCCACAAAGCTCTCCACAGTGCAGGTGACGGTGGGGAGGTGAGCACCTGCAACTGGTACAGTTCTATATGGATGCCGAACCCAGACTTACCTTGGCTCAGGGCCTGGCCACTGCGCGCGCGCGCGCGCGCGCACACACACACACACACACGCACACACACACACACTCACTCACCAATGCACTTTAAAAATACAATTGTATATAGTCATTAGGCCTTATTCACCATGAGAAGAAGCCCCAGTCTTTACTCTTCGAGAGCTAGCTTTGGTTAGGAGACAGACGGTTACTACCAAACGCCTGGAGGCCAGGGAGAAGGCCACCCGCCCCAGGAGAGTTGTGCTGTGTCTAAGTTAGCTTTCTGTTACTGTGACAAGATACCCAAGAAAATCAGCTTACAAGGTGAGCTGGGCTATCTGGCTCAGCACTTCCGTTCAGTACATGTGCATTTGGGCCTGTGGTGAGGGAGTCCGTGGTGCTGTATAGAGCCTGGGGGAGAGAGCTGCACACCTGACAGTAGCCAAGAGATAGAGGAAGGCCTGGCACACTCCAAGGACCTAACTTCCTTCACTAGACCCAAGTTCTTTTTTTTTTTTTTTTTTTTTGGTTTTTCGAGACAGGGTTTCTCTGTGTAGCCCTGGCTGTCCTGGAACTCACTCTGTAGACCAGGCTAGCCTCGAACTCAGAAATCCGCCTGCCTCTGTCTCCCAAATGCTGGGATTAAAGGTGTGCGCCACCATGCCTGGCTCAAGACCCAAGTTCTTAAAGGAGTGCCACAAGCTGGTAACTAACCTCTGGGGTCCTCTGAGACCCAAGCTGTGGCAGGTGGGTCTCCAAAAGGAGAGTGACTACAGTAGTTGTGACTTGTTTAGTTGATGGTTACACAGTGCACACTGTAATAAAGTGTCAGTGTTACCTGTGAATATGTAAGAAGACATAATGGGGGGAGACAGACAGACAGACAGACAGGCAGGCAGACACTGAGACTGTCTAGACCCTTGACTTCAGCCCCAGGAGAGAACACAGAAAGTCAGAGGCACAAGGATGTGTGTATGCTGACTGCGTGTGGTGGTGTGGACTGTATCATTGTCTTTTTGGTTTCCTAAGACAGTCTTATGTGGTCTAGGCTGGCCTGGAACTCAGTTTGTAGCTGATCAACCCTTGATCCTCCTGCCTCTGCCTCCCGAGCGCTGGGGTTACAGACATGCGCCACTATCCCCAGCTCACAGTTTTCCCTTGAAGCACTAGGTCTGAGGGTTTATGAGGCCCTGAAGTAAGAGAAGAGTCTTTCTGAAAGTTAGAGCCAGAGGTCAGGGCCAGAGATAGAGACTTACAAGAGTCACTTAGTAATTAGAACGTGTGTTCAGCTAGGTGTGGTGGGCCTCTGTGAGTTTAAGGCCAGCCTGATCTACATAGTGAGTTCCAGGCCAGCCAGGGATATATAGTGAGACTCTGTCTCAAAAATAAATAGATTGTTGTGGGGCTAGGAATTGAACCTAGGGCCTCGAGGCCTAGGCAAGTGCTCTGCTACTGAGCCGCGTTCTCAAACCATGCAGGTAGTTTTAGTGTTGTGAAGAGTTACGTTCTTGATTGTGTAATCTTGAGTGCTCATTTGTTTTGATAAGCATTTCAGTTGGGAAAATATGACGACTTTCTCAGATTTTATTTCATTACTTATATTGAATGTTTTTCTATTTTCCTTTGAATATTCCAAGTTTAATACAAAAAGGAAAAAACATTTACTTGCTATTTAGTAACCGAGTACAACGATCCTGTCTCCTGTTCAGTGCTTTCAAGTCCCAACACTTAAGTGGCTCTATGTCCCCCAGTCCCTGGAGCCTCTGCCCTGCCTTCGCATGTCTGTCACAACCATTTGCTGAAGAGTCAAAACACTTCCTTACACATTTTTTTTCTTCTGAGCCAGAAAACTACTTTGTGCCAAAGCTAAGTAGGTCTTGCATTCTGAGAGGCTGGAACTCAGCTTCCAACTCAGCACATGACTATCATGTGGGCTGTCGACTGGCCAGCGCCCTCCTCCCTGGCTACCGCTGCAGAACTGCAAACGCCCTAGAGACAGCTGGCCGGCAGCAGCTTCCTGATTCACACAGGCAGGGCTGTGGCTTTTCAGGTTTATTGGAAAGGCTGGGGTGTATTTTGCTTGCCTTGAGATGTGTATATTTTAAGCTAGTAATCTTTTTCTATGTTTTCATCCTGGCCACCCTGCCACCCCGGTTTTCTTGGTTTTGTTTCATGTTAGTCCTTAAATATTTTACATTTAGATATATTGAATTATATTAGTAGAGTTTGATATGTACATGTATGTATGTATGTATGTATGTATATATTGGTTTGTTGTTTGTTTTAGGAAGACATAGTTTTGTTATTTTGTTTTGTTTTTTGTTTTCTATTTTACTATTACATTTTAAAAGCAATTTATGTGGCCGGTGAGACACAGGTATTTTTAATCAGCCTGCTCTGGTGAGTGTCCTCTGGGCTTAGTTTAGAAGGAGGAAGACCAAGAAAAAGTAGAGAAGGTAAAATTAAAGTTGCTGTCTCAGAATAGAAGCTAGAAATTTTGACTGGGAACTGGGACAAGAGTCTCTCTGGAGAGAAGCACTTTACGGTATGTGAACACACAGAATCACTTAGAGAAAGCCCGGGGTGTCTGGGAACATGACGAGGGATCTGAAGTTAGTGCTGATGGTAATATGACCTCAAAGATAAAATAAAGACTGGGCATTTAACAGACAGAACGAGCTGTCAAATATTGAATTTATAAACAATGCCCTTTTTGTCTTTACCAGCACTAGTTATGTCATAGAAGTAAGTTATGTGCTGGCCGTCTATAAATGTAATACATTTATATCTTACCTTCTGTCCTATAAGTTGATGTGGCTTCTAGCTGGCAAAAACAAAGGAGTTTGATAAAATATTGAAAGGTGCAGTTCTGTAGATGAGAGTTTGTAGGGGTTTGTATTCAGGTCCTAACACATTAGTTTGATAATTCCAAGATTAGGGAGATTTCTATTAAACCATTTCTGATCTACCCAGTAGAACAGAGTGCATTCTCTGAAGGCTAGGACACAAGTTATCTAACTGAGTTACAGACTCTGTGTAAATACAGTCAGTGTCTGTACATGTGGTGTAGTAATGTTGACCTTACTGCTGCTGTGTTCCCACAAAGAACAAGACAGTGAAAGAGAAGTAGAGAGGGTTCCGAAGCAGACCCTCTACTTTGGCTGGTTTGAGGGAGCTTTTAGATTTTATTTGGCTTAACCGCTGGAATGAGCCTGTGACTTAGCAAGGGGGTTGTTTGGTATCTCCGGGCACCAGTTCGTGTGGCCCTGTTTTGTCTTTTAGCTGCCAGAAGAGCCATTGCCCAGGCTCGGAGCAAAGTGAGCCCCATTGTGGCTGTTCACCACCGAGAAGGTGAGCCCCCTGCGTCACTAACAGAGCAAAAGCTTGTTTAGGGCTCTCTGCTGCTTTCAGACCACCGGACAAGTAAGTTCAAGGTGCCTGGGGGGCCTGAGCAAGAACACAAAGATATATATGCAGTTAAGTTGGCACAGATTTTGCATTCAATAGATTTGATAGGATACTTGCTTTAAATCCACGTTTCTGATAATTCTTCCTTTCCAAAGTTAGAGTTGTTTTATTTGTTTAATGTTGGACTTACTCAGGCTTAGGAGAGAGCTGCTTAGCTCCTTCTCTCAGCTGTCATACTGAGATATGGACCAGGGGAGTGATGGCTCTGACTGTGGTCAGGAAGGCTGCCTGCTGTTGCCGGGGGTTAGTTAGTAAAGTCAGCAGTTCTTACAGCCCACCTTTCTCCTCTAGTGGAAGACAAGCCACTCTGGTTGTTGGTCTGGGAACAGTGTTTTAATAACTTAAAGTTTAAAAAATATTTCTCTCTCTCTCTCTCTCTCTCTCTCTCTCTGTGTGTGTGTGTGTGTGTGTGAGAGAGAGAGAGAGAGAGAGAGAGAGAGACACTGTAGACACTGTGTCCAGTCTGCCATCAGGGTAGCCCGGGCTGGACTGGAGGGAAGGAAGCTTAGCCAGGCGAGAGTGAGTGCAATGCACACACCCAGGAAGAGCTTCAGAGAACTAGTTTGTTTATTGGAGGGGTGATAAGCCAGGTATCTGTGCCCCTGGGGAGGTGGCCAGGATCTCTAGGGGCGAGGATTGTGTGGCTGTGTGCCGTTGGCCAGGGCAGAGGTGTTAGAAGATATTTCTTCTACATAATCAGGGGGGCGTAGGGTACGGTGGGTGGGGTGGGGTGGGGGTTGGGATCTTATAAGGTCAAACAAGGAGTGAAGCCTGGTAATTTACTGTCAGGGTAGTAAATTCTTACTAGGGTTGATCTGAGGGGGCTGCCTTTGTAGAACCAGGTTGGGAGGTGGGGAGGGAGGCAACTCCTGCCATCCTCAAGTTTGAGGTATTTGGGGTTGAAGCTCTGTTGACCCTTCCTCTGGAATCCTTGGCCATTATGGTCCCACATGGGTGTGTTCTGTTGTGTGTGTGATGTGTGTTAGTGTGTGTGCTGTGTGTCAGTGTGTATGTTTGTGTTATGTGTGATGTGTGTGTGATGTTGTATATATGTGGTTTGAGTGTATATGTGTGTACATACATATGTGTGGGTGTCCCTGGAGACCAGGAGAGGGTGTTAGATCTCCTGGAGCTGGAGTTATAAGAGGTTGAGAGCCACTGCCATGGGCGCTGGGAACCAAACTCCAGAGCTTTGCAAGAGCAGCAAGTGCTCTTCCCTGCTGACCTCTCTCCTGCCCTGGTGGATCTCTTCTGAGTGACAGCCGTGGTTACCGTGGTTACCGTGGGCTTGTTCACTTCCTCTCAGCAAAGCCGGCAGTCCAGCCACATCTCTGCTCTTTTCTGTTTGGGGATTTTCCTTCATCTTTCTGTTTGTTGACACAGGGTCTCACTGTGCAGCCCTGAGCAGCCTGGAATGAAGTTGTGCACCCCCACAGCCAGCTCTGAGGCTGTTCTTCACCAAACCTGAGGAGCATAGACATAGTACATCCCAAACATCTGAAAACTGTGGGCCCTAAAATCCCTTTTTAGATGTGGAAACAGTATAATCTCAAGCTGAGGCCAAGATAGGAGAGAAGGGGAGTAAAGTTATTTAAACACAGCAATGTTCTCGGGCAGGAGAGGTGGCTCAGCAGGTGAAGGTATTTACCACCAAGCCTGATGACCAGAGTTTAATTCCCTGGTGAAAGAAAAGAACTGACTCCCAAAAGCTGTCTTTAACTTCCACATGCTTGCACACACACACCAAATAAATGTTAAAAGAAATATTCTTTAGATGACAATAGATAGTTTATAGGTAGGTAGGTAGGTAGGTAGATAGATAGATAAAAGGTAGGTAGGAAGGTAGATAGATGGTTTATAGATAGTTTACGGATAGACAGATAATAGACAATAGATGGAGAGAGAGAGGAGAGAGGAGAGAGAGAGAGATATTAAGCTGAACAAGGTCCCATTCCTTTGGGCAGCAGTGAGAGCAGCAGGCATCCATGGTGTGAGCTTGTGACAGCCAAGGGGGAGACTGTAGGAGGCAGACAGGGTTCTTCTATACCTTAGACACACACAAGTGTCACACACCTAAGTGTCACACACCTGTAGGAGGCAGACAGGGATTCTCTATCCCTTACACACACAAGTGTCACACACCAGGCCAGGCACCTCCTGCACATTATCTCATTTAGTTTTCCTAATTAAAGATTATTATATGGTAAAGAATCTAAGACTCAGAGAAGTTGTGTAGATTGCCTCAGGCCACACAGTCGACGAGTGGCAGAACCAGAAAAGCCTGAAGTCACTCCTGTGTGTGGTGCTGTGTTCTTGACACGCTGGTCTCCATTGACAAACTGGTCAGCCCCAGTTAAGGCTTTGCCTTTCAGAGGCTTTTCCTGTCCATATAGAACAGCGTGGTTTCTGAGCCCGATAACTCTTTAGTTGTTGGAGGTGGGGCTCAGTTTTTAAACCTAGAGTGACTTTCCTCCTTTCATTAGTTTTAAATCCAGATTATTTTAATTAGTACATTTCAGGGTCCTGACAGTCAGACAGGTTTATTTACCTGCCTGAGACTGAGAAGCTGGTTGCAGCTTCAGCTGTGAGGGGCAGAGCTGTGAGGTCTAGGGAGGCAGCTGTACAGAGCCTAGCCATTGGCTGCTCTGCATGCGGGCTCCGCAGTGCTTCAGCCTGCAGCTCCCGAAGCCTTTGTGGCATCAAAAGGCCACTTTGATTCATCCTCAGCACAGGGTTAACCAGTGACCTTAGCCTCAACAGGCCAGAACCCCAGTCCTGGCTGCTTTTCTGTGACTGTGGATGCCGGCAAGATAAGTCACTGTGAGTTTTCTTCAGTCCTTGGGTTGTCAGCAGCAGAGTTGCTGCTATAGAACACGAGATGAGCCCCAGCAGCATCCTCTGGGACACAGCAACAGTGATGGCCTCTCCACCTCATCTGCCTTGGGGCCTGTCTGGTGCTTGGCACACAGCCTTCGCTCCTGGCAACGCCTAGTCTTCTGGCACACCCTCTTCCTCTGGAGCAAGCCCTTTCCTAGCCTTCCCTCAACCCCCTCCCATAATTCTGTCTTCTTCCATGGAACTGTTCTGTCTTAAGTCTTTCTGCTCTCTGGAATGCTCTCTGAGCCCTCCCTGAGTGGTGTGCATTTGCCCCTGGGCATGGTCACCAGCGATGGCTGGCCAGGGCCTGAGTCTCCTTTGCAACTATGCTCTTCTTGATTCCCAGTGACTTGCCTACTGCCACCGTGTAAGGCGAGTTTTCGGGATTTTCTGAGAGGCAGTGGTTCTCCCAGGAAGGCTTCCTGGCTTCATTCTTTCTTTGTCTTGCAGCCTTCCTCCTCCCCATCCCAGGATGCATCTCCTGTGGCTCCCAGTGGCCACTAGCAAAGCTGAACCCCCTGAAGAAGCACCGTGAGCGCAGAAAGCTGCAGGCCAGCCATCCCGCCAGTGTGTCTCTGGCTGTTCTCCGGTGTGCCAGGCGGTCTTCACAGCTCACCGCTCTGTGCTCAGGATCCCCTTTGACCCTTCACTGACCTCATAGCCAACAGAGTGCCTCTAACTACACTCCTTCCCACCCTTTCTCTCTTCCTAGCCAGAGCGCCCTTGTGTGCCTAGTGGCCTGTGCACTTAGTAGTCTGAACACGGAAGGGGTGATGAGGGCTTTCATTGTCCCACAGTCTGCCAGCCCCAGGCGCATGCCTTTCTCATGCCCAGCATGGGACTGGGTGCAGGTCTTCTCCACCTGGAAGCTGCCATCTAGCTGGACCCTGATCATCAGATACCCATGCTCCTCCTCACTCCCGAGCTGAGGCCTGGCTCTTCTGGCGTCTCTGGCTTCCTCCCTACACCCACACTTTGGCCTCGGCTGTGGTTTGGTATCTCATTAAGGCTCTCACATCATCTCCTTACCAGCCCATCAGTTCTCCCCTCCATCCCTGCCTCTTCCACTTGAGCCACAGGGGACCCCGCCTCCACACACTCATCCGCTCACCCCATGCCTGCTTCCCATGGCTCCTCGGAAGGTCAGCGCCATCTGTCAGCATGTTGGCCACCCTCTTCTCCACTGTGGGTCGTGGGGACTAGCGTGAATGTGCCTCTCAGTCTCTTGACTTTAGGCCACATCTCTAGCGTTTGGATCAGACCTCTAAGCTCATGGCTGTCTGTGACTGACCCCAGGTGGATTTCCCCCACCTCAGTCTGAGCCTCAGCCTTCATAGCTGCCATGGTCGGTGCTGTCCACTGAGGCTCTTGGTGATTTCAGGTGAGCTGTAAGCCTCTCTGGTATGGTAAGGTAAGCATTCCCTTGCCAGAAGGCAAGCTTGCCCATCAGGCTTGCTAGCCCCTTGTCTCGGTCTTGTCACCTAACCAAGAGGTTCTTTAACATAGGAGGAGCTGTCTGCAAACCCTTTGTCAGCTTGTCTTTTTTTCTTATGCTGGAGATCAGACCTGATGCTAACCATGCGCTCTGCCACCAGTTTGTCTTTTAAGGATTAATGTGAAGTAGCCGAGTGTAGATAGCGGCCCAAGAGCTGTTGCAGGACCATGAAAAGAAAGACATGTCAAATTTGTAGCTCAGAGGTGGAGCCTTGCCTAACTGTGAGGCCCTGGGTTCCAGTACACCGGAGAAACATATTTGTTTGCACATGCATGTGTGCGCGTGCGCATACACACACACACACACACACACACACACACACACACACAGCATGATGTTACTCTCAGAACTCCAATAGAATCTAAATTCTGGGCCACCTTTCTTGCTGTCTTGCTCCCAGGAAAGAGTGAGCTTTGTGTTCCTAACAAGAGACCTACTGCTTGCATGTCGACTGAATATTGGCCGAGCTCCCACTTTCACAGGTTTTGTTAGTTCCCAGGGTGTAGGTCCATTAGCCAAGACTGGCAGAGTGTCACAAAGCCTTCGTGCAGTGGGGACACTTCCTGCTGTGCTCAATTCTGGGCAGGCAGGCTTTATGTGAGTGCTTGCTTCCAGGAGGGGAGAGGGTTGAGACCAGGAGGGGTGGGGGTGAGACCAGGATGGGTGGGGGGTGAGACCAGGAGGGGTGGGGGTGAGACTAGGAGTGGAGGTAGATGAGGCCAGGAAGACCAGGAATGTGTGATCTTTAAGCCATAGGGAGCAGGAGGCCAGCCTGAGCTTCAGTGAGATGCTGAAGGGAAAGAGGAGATTGTGGAAAACAGTGTGGAGTTTAGAATTGGACAGACCTGAACTCATGGCCTTGTCATGCCACCAACTAGCTGAGTGACACTGGACAAGCCTCTTTGTGCTTCAGTCTCTGCTTCATCTGTCAAGTTTTTCACCATTCAGACCTGTCCTGTAGAGGGGCTGCGGCAGTGAGTTAGTTAGCAGTCAAGAAAGAGTGTTCAAATCCCAACCCCCAGGCAGATGCCATTCTCCGACAAGTTCATCTTACTGGAAGCAAGGGCCTTTTTGTGTAACTCTCTCTTCAGAGCATCACTGCTGTAGATGGTGGATCAGTCACTTTTCCTTGGGCTCTGTATTTTACTGCCATTTGTGATAGAGCCCTATATAGTTAGACAGTAGTTTTTGCTCACAGTTGGACTGCAGGTATTGTTTTTGTTTTTGTTTTTTGAGAAAGGGCATCTCTTAATATCCCTGGCTGGTCTAGAACTCACTCTGTAGACCAGGCTGGCCTCAAACTCAGAAATCTGCCTGCCTCTGCCTCCCAGGTTCTGGGATTAAAGGCGTGCGCCACCACTGCCCGGTTAGGTATTGTTTTAAACTTAGAGTTTAGATTCATCTTTTGACCTGTTCATATACTTGTTTATCAAACATGCTGAATGGCTTCTATGTGCTAAGAGCTATTGCCTGTCCCTTTGTAAACAAAGGATACAGTCCTGTGTGTTTGTTCACCTGCTTCCTTGGCCCTGTGACTGCTACTTGTGGTCAGTTCCAAAGGAGAAGGACACGGAGGGCAGGAGAAGGTAGCTAAAGTCAGGGCCATGTGTGGGACTTTATTCTGGGAAGGAGGGAGAGAGCCACATAGGCTCCGTAGGGCAGATGGAAGTAGCTGGGGAGTATAGACTGTTCTGTTGAGAAGGTCCCAGAAGATGGGTTTGGACTCTGGTAGGTCAGGCAGGACACCCATGGAAAGTAAAACAGAGCAAAGTCCCATTGAGTGCAGGACTTGACCTTGAAGGACTTGCAGCCCCAAGGAAAGAATGCAGAAGCCAAGACCATGAAAGTTGCCTGGCGGCCTGTTCCTGCTGGGACACACCCTGTGCTCTGGCACAGCTTCAGGAGTAACCCCGAGATGGTGAGCACTTGGACAGAGCCTAGAAGCAAGAGTCATGCTCGAGGTCCTCCGCATTGGGAGGAGAGGTCGGTGAGGTCAGGCTGGAGGATGCAGGATCAGGAACAGGCTGGACCAGCATCAGAGCCTTGCTGGATGGTGCATCTCCTCGGGCAGAGCTCCCTCTGGTCACCTGGAGCTGGGGGGTGCTATGCTTCTGCCACAGACGTCACTGGTGCCAGGCCACACCCTTCCCATGGCCCTTCAGGAGCTGCGTGGCTGTGGCTTCTGCTCTGCTGCTCTTGCTCCAGCCACCGTCCACAGGCAGCTCCTGAGAGCTACTCCCCAGTGTTGGGTCCTCTTTCTGGAAAGCTGCGTTTCCAGCTGGCTGGCTCCCTGCTTCCTGGAGGGTTTGCTTCATTAGGCATCCCCTCCTCTTGGCACACCCAGGTTTCTCCTCTGCAGCCTCCGTCATGCATGTAACCGATGCTCTGCTGACCCTTCCCTCCTACATCTCAGAGGGCTGGGACTGTGCCTGCATCCCTTTGCTTTACTGACTGAATAGGAAGGGGCAGTTGGTTAAGGGCCTTACTTGTTCTAAAGCAAGCTCCAAAGCTTGGCTTTGCCTCTGTGTGGCCCTCTGAGTGTTGCCTAGACACGGTATGGTGGTGCAAACCGATAAGCCCAGTAGGCTGAGCCAGGAGGCTCTTGAGTTCCAGGAGAGCCTGGGCTACAAGTGAGACCCTGTCTAGAAGGGAAAACCAATCACTGCCCAGGCGCCCATGCTCTTTGTCAGGGCTGCTCTGAGGTGGCCCGTGTCAGTGACACTGACAAAGCTGACCTGCTCTGCTCTGCTCTTCTCCCACAGAATGAAATGTGCCTGGCCACTCAGCAGCTTTCCAGGCAGCTGCTGGCATATGAAAAACAGGTAACTTGACAGTGGCTGTGCACTACAGTACAGTGCCCAGGAACCTAAGAGGCCACTTACAGGGTCTCCAGAGGCACCCTGCAGAAAGGGTCCCTGTCTCCTCCTTCCACCTTCCTTGTCTCTCTTCCTTTCTTCTCTGCCAGGGTTTTTTCCTTTTATCTTTTACCACTGATAAGTTATAACTGGGATAATACTGAAACCTCCATGAGGATCCTTCAAACTAATCAACTACTCAGAGGGTTCCTGGGCTTCAGAAAGGCCAAGCCACTCAGTACCAGCCACCCAGACAGAACCCTAGAGATCCCATCCTGTTCAGACAAATGGCATGGCCCGGGCGGGGTGTTGGCACACTTCTCAGACAGACTGCCTCTGCTGTGCCCCTGGGAGAAAAAAGGCAGAGGTGCCTGCATCAGGGTTGGGCTGAGTTTCCTGCATGCCTTTAACATCCCGATTTTTAACTCTCTTTATTCTAGAATTTTGCACTGGGCAAAGGCGATGAAGAAGTAATTTCAACACTACATTATTTTTCCAAAGTGATGGATGAGGTAAGATCTGGAAATTTTCTTTATGAACTTTCTTTTATCTGGTTTGACCCTTGTGCATTTTACAATACCTGAGATTTCTGAGGCTCATTCCATAACAGAGGAGGTTTTAACACTGTAATTGTGATTTGGAGGGAAAATAAACCACAAGGACTTTCAAGCATTCAGTTTCCTGGTTTCTCAGCCTGCCTTGGTGTGTCTCCCTCTATAGCTAGATAGCTTCAAACAATAGGAGTTCATTGTCTTGAAGCTTTGGAAGTCAGAAGACCATGCCAAGTAACCCCCAGGCCACACTCCTGTGGCATAGATCGAGTCCTTCCTTCCCTCTTGGCTCCTGGTGGCTTCTGCTTGACTCGGCCTGTGGCAAGTCACAGACATCTGTGACTTAACATGGTCTTCCTTGCCCTCATCTGTCTGTGTCTTTTGTTATAAAGACACTGTCGCTAAGCTCAGGGTCCACCAGGACATTCATGGTTCTTTCCTTGTCCTGGTTACATTTGCCGAGACCCCGTTTCCACAAGCTCTCATGTTCTGGGTTCTGGATGGTTGTGTATTTTGAGGGGGATGCAATTCAACACATTACAAAAGATTACATACACATTTTATTATATTTGTGGGAAACCATGGTTTTAGGAAATTGCATAAATCTTAGTTGTAAAAACCGTAAGTGAGCTGGGGATGTGGCCCAGTGGTACAATATCTGCCTAGCATGTGCAAGGCCCTGGGTTTAATTCAGCACTGTTTAAAATAAAAACCCTCAGAGCTCCAGTACTGCTGGTACCAAGAGACCCTTCTGCAATACTGGAAGTATAATAAACTCCAGCTTTTAAAGACTGAGCAGTGTGACTGCCGTAGGAAACGTGGAGAATGCAGGAAAGAGCGTGCAGCGACCAGGCCCTGAGCCAGGGTAAGTCTGGGTTCGGCATCCATATAGAACTGTACCAGTTGCAGGTGCTCACCTCCCCACCGTCACCTGCACTGTGGAGAGCTTTGTGGGAGGCACTAGAGAGGAATAGCAAACTGGCCATCGGCTCTGAGCTTTTTATTGTCCCATTGAACCGAGGGGGAAAGACACAGAAACTGTTTCTCTGGCTGTATCCACAACACCTGCAGAGCCCATAGGGTCCCACAAGCTAAAGGCCCAATCCTGCAAAACTGTCCTGACTTTTAGGACAGTTGTAAGTGCCAGGCTTCTGGAGCTTCTGGCCGACTAGCTAAAATTGGAGGTTAGGAATTTGTGGGAATGGCCCATAGCTCAGGCTTGCTGTGGTTACCAACTATGTTAAGATATCACAAAGTACACAATGACCAGCTGAACGCAATGACACATTGGCAAGGTGTAGGGAGGGACACAGAGCTTCCGACTCTCTAGGGACACAAGTGCCAGGGTTCAGCAGTCCGGAAGCTCCTCCTCTCTTAGATAAACCAATCTAGAAGCTTCTTCACAGACATGCCTAGAGCTTTATTTCCACAACGATTACAACCCTGTCAAACTGGTAGTCATGATTGACCATCATGCTTTTCACTCCTCTTGTGGGATCTCTTTAAAGTATGTCAACAGATCAGTGAGATGGTCCCATGGGTAAGGGCATGCCACTAGACCTGACATGGAGCTCAGCCCCAAAGCCACGTGGTAGAAGGAGAGAACTGACTCCATAGGTACGCTGGTGCGCACACGCGCGAGCATACACACACACACACACACACACACACACACACACACGTAAAAAATATGTTGAACGGTATAGAATCTATTTTAAAATGTAATTACAGAGCAGCAAAATAATGTTTGAGGTGTGAAGAATTTTTTTATTTACTCAATTTTATGATTATTAATTGTGAGTAAATAACTCGGGGAGGCAGTGAGATGCCTCCCCCAAGTCCCACATGTCCATAGGTAGAAGAGAGTTCCTGAGGGGACCAGGCTGGTTGTCAGAAGAGAGGCTAGGGCACCCAGCCTACAGTTGCTACTCACTGCCTTCTGGGAGGTAGTGTGGATCTCTTGATGGGCGTGAGTCATGGGTAGTGTCAAGGGGCCTGTAGGGTCGGAGTTCACACAAGCCTCCGGATGTCTAAGCTGCTCCAAATGGGTCAAGGTATGAGAAGAGTCGCTTCTGAGTTAGTTTCTCTCTCCATACTAGAATCAGGCAAATTTAAAGATGAGCCAGCTAACCCTGGAAGGAGAATGACTGAGCAGGCAGGAGGGGTGCATATGGCGCGTTTAATAGAATGTCTTGGAATGAGATCTTTCTTGTGACTCTGAGTTCCTTCCTTAGACATCATTGGCCTGTGCACCTCTCATGTCACACAAAAGGCAGACGACACGAATCCCACCTTTAGGAAGAGAAAGGTCAGGCAGGAGGAGTCTGGCATGATCATGTTCCTGCTTACTTAGTGCCTGCCTGAGCCCAGAGTCACCTTAGTAGGAGTGCTTGTTGATGTTCAGTTAGCTGTCGAGGAAAGCATTAAGTTTCTTACTGTGATCATTCTAGGAAAAACCCCAGCCCTCCAGCCCCAGTGGCACTTAGCAGTATGGCTGTCTTCTTGCATTCCTCTCAGAAGAAAGTTGCCACCCTTCAGCTGGGCTGAGATATAGACATTAATGGTGCTTGCAGACCTGGCAAAGGGTTTGGCCATAGCCCTTTAACCTGTGAGCCCAGAGGGCAAACCCTGTAGGATAGGTGCATTATGCACAGGGTACTGGTACTCATGCAGTCTCACTGTTGAATACAGCCTTGCCGACTGCTGACTCCAAACATGACCTTGAGTTACTTGCCCCTAGTCACCTTCCTAGGGACAGTCCCTTCCACTGGCCATCACTGGTGCCCAGTCTGTAGATTGTGAAGTTTGGGCAGCAGTGTGTATTGGGCTGAGGAAAAAGATGGATTTCACTCCTAGCCATGGTTTCATCCCCTGTCCAGTTATTTGTGATCTGAATTTAGAGAGTTGTTTGCCTTGAGTCAAATGAGGATGGCAAATAACCTCCAGTTCACAGGGCAAGGGAAGCTCATGGCATACACGATGGGAAGCTGGCACACAGAAGGCACCATCCTCTGTCTCCTCCGAGGATCTACTGGTCCTCTGCTGGGCTTGAGGTTGGGCCAACCCTAACCAGTTCCCGGCAGGCTGGTTTTTCTGGTGTGGCCATCGCCCTTGTGAGCGAGGTTGCTGACAGGCCTGGTGAGGTGGCAAACCACAGAGTCCTGCCAGGAGCCTGCAGTCAGTGCCAGCCAATTCGCTGTGTGGACTCTGGGAGGGTGCCGCCTGGTCTGAGAATACAGAGAGCAAAAACGACCGACTGAGCCAGAGACGCCTTGAGCAAGCCTCACTGATACTACAGTCGGGAGCCCTGCCTTCATCAACATGCTTCCAGGCCTGTCTCATTTCGTGTGCTAGGGCGTGTGTTGAGGACATCCAGGTGGGCCCCTTGGGCACACAGGAGCGTCTGTGGTGGTCTCCTGCTGAAGTGCAGCCATATCGGTACCAATGTGTGTAATTTTCTCAACTCAGTGCTTTTGCTTTCAGCTCAATGGTCTCCACACAGAGCTGGCCAAGCAACTGGCAGACACTATGGTTCTCCCTGTTATACAGTTTCGAGAGAAGGATCTCACAGGTAAAGTAGCAGGTGCAATGCAGTTACCTTCTGAAGGTTCACCTACCCACCCGTAATTCTTACTGCATCCACTCCTTTCAACACGAGGCTGTGGAGCATGCTTTTAAAGCAGTTTCATTCAGCAAACTTTCTTGATTCTGTACGTTCCTGGTTCAACAGAGGGAGGCCACGGGCAAACAAAACAGATCAAACAGATCAAACAAAATCATGCTGCAGAAGGGATGGCCACGGGCTGGAGAAAGCACTCCAGAGGCCTCCTGGGTGTGGGTGGTCTGAGCTGGAGTCTGAGTGCACTGTAGATGTTGGCAGGTGGCTAGGGATGCCAGGGTGGGGGCAGCTGTTCCTGAGAAGGATGGGCACGGGGACTGTGAGGTGGAAGCTTGGAGAGAGGAGGATGGGCGGTGCCAGGCGCTCCCTGTGGAGGCTGAGGGCAGGGCAGACGCGAGCACTGGGCGCCTGGGGTACACCTGTGAGCACAGTCCTGTGAAGCCCATGCTTAGTGCTGAGTGAGGAAGTCTAATAAGTGGTCCCCTCCCTCCTGAGTAGCCTTCTGAGTGGATTCAGTTCTTAAACTGAAGGAGAACTGTACCATAAGTTTAGATGTATTTGAAATCAGAAGTAGTCCAAATGAAGAGTAAAAATTCATTGTCTGGAGAAAAATTGGTAATAGTGAATCAAAATGCTCTAATTTCATTTATTACTTAGACAGTAAAGAATTGTGTATGGTTATTGAAACAATAGAGATTAGCATGACCCCTGTGCAAAGACATGAGAATTTGTGAAACATTCCATATTAGAAAAAAGAAAAACATACAAACACACAAAAAATTGTATTTGAGAAAACTGACTAAAAGCAAACAAAACCAAAAAGTACAACCTTAATTTAAAATACACATACACACATACTATTAGGCTGAAGAAATGGCTCAGTGGTTAAGTACACTGGCTGCTTTTGCAAAAGACCCAGTTGGTTCCCAGGACCCAAATGGTGGCCTACAACTGTCTGTGACTCTAGTTCCCGAGATCCGACACTGCCTTCTGGCCTCCATGGGCACCAGGCATGCACATGGTACACAGACATGTTCATAAAAGATAATAACCTTAATTTAAAATATATGTAATCTTACGTTCTCTTCTAGGTAGAGAAGCTATAGTAAATGTATGGGCAAATACTAAAAATGGAATTCCCGCTGGCTCTCCTTGTGTCACCTGAGGTTGTGACAATGATTGCACTGCTTTAAGCCCCGCCCAGTGCCCCTTTGACAATCCTAATATTTCATAACTAAAAAGTACAAAGTAATGAACTGGTTTGATGGTGCGCACCTGCCGTCCCAGCGCCTGCGAGACATAGTCAGGAAGATGAGCCGCTCATGGTCATCCTCGGCCACAGACCAAGCATGAGGCCAGCCTAGGTTACATGAGACGTACCCCAAAAAAGTCAAAAGGGAAAAAGAAGTAATGTATGTGGCAGACTGCAGGTCTGTGTCCTGTGTGTCTGGGAGCAGAGGGGAGGGGTGCACAGCCTAGACTCAGCAAGTCCAGCAGCCCTTGTGACAGTGGCCTTCCTGACCAACTTCTGAGACCTACAATCTTGAGTTTACAGTTGCTTACAGTGGCCATTCTTTTGCAAAGGAGAATAAAAATGTTCAATTAGTAATAAAAACAAACATTTCTTATCTATGAAAACCTAATCAAATCACCCTGTTATCATGACTCAAAGACAGAAACTTGAAGCATTTGGCCCCAGCCAAATGTAAATCCAGTTGCAGTCTGCTTACATAGTGCCTTAGCATACACCTTACTGCCTGTTTAATTTTAAATTTGTTTGAATTTATATATGGATGCTTTTCCTGATTGTATATATGTGTGCCTGGGGTCTCCAGAGTCAGAAAAGGGCACCTGATGCCCTGGAACTGGAGTTACAGATATTGTGAACCTCCTGTCTAGGTGCTAGGAACCAAGCCTGAACGAGCCCTCTAAAAGAGCAGTAAGCGCTTTGAGCCACTGAGCTGTCTCTCCAGTTCCATAAATGTTTGGCTTAAGCTGGCCTTGAACTCATGATCCTCCTGCCTCCACCTCATATCATCAGCATCCACCACAGCCAGCTTTACTGCCTTTCATTCATCTTTGCCCCAGTGGAAGTACACCTGAGGAGAGCACGGGACACTATCAAGCTGTTGGAAGACAGCTCTACTCTAATTGGAGTAAAAGCAGAAAGAATGGAAATGTGGGAAGGAAGGGGAGAGCAGCCCAGCCCCAGGGAGAGTGAGACCAGCATAGAAGCTGTAGTGTCCTCTTGTGTGGATTATGTCAGGAAGGTGGGAATTGTCACTCCTTCAGGGTCTCTTCTATGTTCTGTGTTCTTCAGTGTTTCCTCTCGCTGTCGTCATTCTCTTGGCGACCTTTCTGTCAGTTTGGTTTGGGGATTAAGTCATCTTGTGCATGACGGGTGAGGTGCCATGCTGTGGGGTCATGATTATTGGTGTTGGCTTGTGGCTGTGCACTGTGCCAGTTTGTATCATTTTCACTGGAACCAGCACCATGCCCACTGGTGATTTATAAGTCAGGTTTCTACAGTGGTGGCAACAGGAAACATACGGGAAGATGGCCTAAGACACTTGAGGGCTTCAGCTTATAGGCCAGTATAGCTTATACTTCCAGGATAAGTACCTGACCATGTCCTGTCCACCCATCCCCAGGAGTCCATCTCCCTTACAGACCCTTGGGGGTGAAGTGTGATGGTAGCCACTAGGCCAGGGTTTGTGGGAGCTGAGGAGCGAGGGGCTGTGGACAGAGCATGTGCCCTGGCTTCTTCACATGGCTCCAGCTCTTCTGCTCTGACATCTTTTCTTTTCCTTTGTTCAGAAGTCAGCACTTTGAAGGATCTCTTTGGACTTGCCAGCAGCGGTAGGCATTTTTTCATTCTTGGTGCATGGGCTTCGGCTGTGCATGAGTGTCGTGGGGGCAGGCTAGACAACCATTGTTCTTGCCCTTTGACCCTTCCCGGTGCTCAAATGTCTTTTATTTTTAGAGCACGACCTGTCAATGGCAAAGTATAGCAGGCTCCCTAAGAAGAAGGAGAACGAGAAGGTGGGTGTTCCTTCAGTCACGTCATGGACCTCAGCTCCTTCTGTGACTTCTGTGAGCTTGTGGCATGGCTGCTGTGTGGTGGAGCTCTGCTCCTTTCCTGAGTCTGCACCTTCACATTCTTCTGTACCTCGTGTGTACAGCTCATCACAATTCTGTGCACTGTTTCGGAGCCACTGTAAATTCTGACCGTGTGCTGACTGACTTCTCTGTGGTGCTCTGTCCTGCTGTCTGACCCCGTACTGATCAGTCTCTTGAGCTCCCGTTTAGCTGCCGGCTGATGTTTTAGTATCCCAGGCAACGGAGTCTGTCTTCATGCACACACTTGTTAGTTCTGCTCGTGACTCCCTTGAGCTGAGCTACGCCCGGGACTATATATAGACTTTTGCATGGACCAGGTGTGTGTGGCTTGGGCACTTGCTGCTGAACCATTTTCCCAAAGAGTATCAGTGGGCACTGCCGCTCGCAGGGTATTGGCTTTGCCTCATACAGTCTCGGGGACCGGGGTGCTGTCGTGTTGTGATTTCACTGGGGCTCCTTTTTAAGTTAAGGTGGAACCTTCTCTCTGCGCCATTCTGCTGGTCATGGAAATGTTTATGATGAACAACCAACTATGTGTGAAAGTTTGTGCTCTGGCAAAATTCCCAGACCCTGTGAGCGACTTGGGTTCCCTTTCCCTCTTCCCAGGCGAAGACGGAAATTGTGAAAGAGGTGGCGGCTGCCCGGCGGAAACAGCACCTCTCATCCCTTCAGTACTACTGCGCACTCAACGCACTGCAGTACCGCAAGCGGGCGGCCATGATGGAACCCTTGATAGGCTTTGCCCACGGACAGGTAGGGGATGAGAGGAAACCCCGAAGCAGCCATCAGGAGAAATGGAAGCCTCGTCATGGCAACAGATGCACAATACCCTGGGAAAGTTCCTAGGGCTCAACTGTTACCAGAGCTTCCAGCTGGGCTCGGCCTGTGAGGCCATATGTTCAGGAAGCTATGGCCTCCTCCCAAGCCTCCCTCAGGGAAGAGCCTGCCTGCCTTCCAAGAAAGCGAGTCCTGGTTCTGCTTTCTGCCCAGGCCGCATGGCTGGTGCAGAGCCCGGTGTGTCCACATTGCCTTCACAGTGGCACCGCAGGCTCACCCCAGGAGCCGGGCTGTGCATGTTCCTTTCCTACTCTGCACTGTCAGGCTCACCCTGGCTGGCTCATGTGCAGACGGCATGCCCCTGAAGTTACTGCGTGTGCTCCCTCCCGGGGCCGGGGGAATGGTACCTGTGCTTTCTGAAGTCCTGGGAGGGGGGTGGGGGGGAGGGGGCACTCAGTCAGCATCTTCCCTCCTAGTTAGTGATCTGCTGATCCTTGTCTTAGAGATGCTCCAGTTTAAGGATGTTGACCCAGCTGCCATGGCACAGGCGAGTGGCAGGGGCCGGCATGAGTTTTCCCTGCTTTAGCCCTCCGTGACTCTCAGCCCTTACGTTGTACAAGACAAATGCACCCAGAATCTTAGGTCATTTGATAATCTATGAACCGAAAATGAGGAGAAGAAACAAAATGTTTCTAAGACCTGTTACCAATTGAACACACATGAGCATCTCTGGCTTCTGTATGCATTTTAAATTACATGTATTTGAAAAGAAATACATCAGCTTCACTAAGGGGAAAGGGGTGTGTGCCTGGGCATCTTTAAGCAGCCAGACACAACTGTCTGTTTTCCTGATGTAGTTGCTACATGTTGAATGGGGAGTTCACTGAAGCCAGCTTATTCCTGCAGAGGTATTAACTCAAATAGGGCAATCTAGCCTCTCTGTCATCTGAATAAAGCTGGGTTATCCAAAACTAAGTACTGTCCTGTTGGGCCTTCAGCCCTCGGCAGAGCCACCTAGCTCCCACACAGTGGGCACCGTGCTGACTCTCTGTCCCTCCTTTATTACACCTTGGACCCGACAACTGACCTAGCCATATTAGAGAACTATGCTCTTTGCTCTGTGATTATGTCCTGTGTGCCGTCCCTGCATGGCAGCCTTTGCTGGGGCAGTAATCCCTGCTCACTCACAAGCCCAGGAACATGGAGAGGGAAGATTTGTATATTGTCTCAGTCTGCAGAGCTTGCTTGGTGGTGGACAGTTTCACAGTACCCAAGGGATATGGCCAGCTGTTCTGTGCTTTCTCCCAGCCGAGGACTGACTACACCAGCTCTCCTAGCCAAGCTTTTTAAATGATTGTAGTTTGGCTCCAGGAGGGAAGAGGAGAGTTCAGTGCTGGCACACACGCAACCCCGGCCTGGGAGGGCGGGGCTGTACCATCGGGTGCTGTGGCAGAAGACTGGGGAGAGGCGTTTTGTGTTTCACCTAGAAATTCTCCTCATTCGAGACACAGCTAGAGTTCTCTTGGCTGAGTGTTGCGTGACGCTGTGAGTTGTTGTGTGACTCAGAAGTATGTGCTGTGCCTCAGCCCTCAGGTATCAGCCTATGGGCATCGCCTATGCTAGCTGAAGGTGTGAGAGCACTGCACCCAGCTGTTGGCAGGCCCACTTGGTAGACTGCCCAGGCTTTGTCTCCTGCTTAGGGACGTGGGTTGCACCTGCTGTGGCTTCTCTGGTCCTTAGAACATAGGCTTGAAATTGATTTTAGTTCCGAAGCCTCAGGATGGAGGTTTTTATCAGTTGTATGGATTTTCCAAAATCACACTCTGTGTGTGTGTGTGTGTGTGTGTGTGTGTGTGCGTGCGTGCGTGCGTGCGTGCATGTGGAGAGGGGAGCTTGCACATGCCCTGGCATGCATGTGGAA
This sequence comes from Mus musculus, assembly GCF_000001635.26. Taxonomy (NCBI): domain Eukaryota; kingdom Metazoa; phylum Chordata; class Mammalia; order Rodentia; family Muridae; genus Mus; species Mus musculus. Next base: position 83,618,752 of record NC_000076.6, on the reverse strand, counting down.
GTAAGAGGACAACTTCAGGAATCAGTTCCTTTTATCATGTGAGTCCTGCAGACGTGGGGACAGGTGCTCTGAGCCATCTCAACAGCCCTGTGAAATCCTGGAGTGTATAAGTGACCTCTCATGTGTATTTTCAGGGTAAGCCCTAGGCAGTGGGGCTGTAAAGCCCCTCCATTTATTCTGTGCTTGGGATTGGGTCGCTCCAGAGAGCTCACAGTAACTGGAGAGCAAGTCAAAGGCTTAAAGCAATGCTCCAAAGGAGGTCAGCAGGGAAGGACAAGAAACCCCAGATGCTGAGCCATTAGAAATGCCGAAGGCTGATTTAAAAGATGAAAACTAACTGATGAGTATCGTTTGGTTTTTGATGTTGCAGGGATTGGAATGGATTTACAATGTTAAGCTGAATTAGAGGTCAGCAGGCCAGAGCCTCCCACATGTGTATTACCGCGTGGGGATAATCGTGTTCATCGGCTGTCCATACCCTCCCTGACCTCAGGACAGGTGCACACATTCCTGGGTTCTCAGATTAGAGGGAAGACTATCCAGACACTGCTGATAACACCACTCAGGCCACACTCTGCTTCCTGTCTTTGCGGCCTTGTGTCACAGCTGGGAAAGTCTTCACAAGAGAGGGAGGCTGAGCTTTGCAGGCTGGGCAGCTGCATTCTTACCATCTCTCTTTCCCTTGCCTGGCCTGGCACATGTGTTGGCACCCAGACCTAGGAAATGAAGCAAGTAGTCCTTCCTTCAGCACCAAACCTGCAGTTTCATTCCAACTTCCCAGGTCTTCAGGGTACCACTGTCCCATAGGCAGAGAAAGCACCCATCTCAGAACCCTGGGGAGCAGACTGCCTCACCTAGTTTAGCAGCTGCTTAGTGCCAGATCCCCTTTGTGCTGTGGTTGGAAGAGGCTCTTAAAACTGGGCTCTCTAGCTCAGGTTCCCCTCTGCCACAGCTCAGTTCACCATCTGTCCGTGTATGCGGTGTAGGGCCCGGTGAGTGTGCTCAGGCAGGTAGATGGTAGCCCTCAGCGAGGGCAGGCATCTCATGCTGTACTTCATCAGATGCTTGTCCGTGTGCTGCTGGGCCTGAGCATCCCTCAGTCTCCTGAAGGAGCCACCACAAGGCTGCCAGGCTCCACCTTCTCCACTGACAAACTTGGGCCTTCTCAACCAGTGTGCTGGAGGTGGGCGATGGCGAGATGCTGCCTGATTACCAGCAGGAGGCGCTGGCGACCCTCAGTTGTCCCACAAGGTCTCACAGTTCGGGAACTGGCCACTTAGCCTTCCCAGCTGATGTACAGAGTACTGCAATTGTATCTTTCAGATCAACTTTTTCAAGAGAGGAGCAGAGATGTTCTCCAAAAGTATGGACGGCTTCTTGTCATCCGTTAAAGACATGGTTCAGAGGTAATGCTGCTCTCAGGCGAGACCTGGGTTCCTTCTGTCTTCCCAGTCAGTCAGCCTCTCTGGGAGGTGGGGGAGCCTTCTGTCTTCAGAGGTCAACAGAGCCCCATTACCCTGTAGCAGGCCAGGCTCTCCCAACATGAAAACTTGTACTTCCCATGGAGTCCAGGCACTTCTGGTGTCAGAATCGCTTGTGTTGATGTGTGGGTGACACACGCTCTGAGCTTGTGAGAGGTGGAGGTTAGCTTTCCCTCTGGGATTATGGGATCAGCAACCAGAAGTGCTTTAACTTTTGAGGACGTTCTAGCTGTCGTACTAGTTTACCCTAGCCTTCACATTTACTTCAGTGAGCTGTGGTGCAGCCATGGAGTTCATGCTTCAAACCCCCATCACTTTCCTCAGATGGTCTTACCTGTGCTTGGTGGTTGGGAGGGCTGCCCTGGCTCCTGCCCCTGTCCCCTTCCCTGACCCCTGTGACAAGAGTGAGGTGGCTCATGGACCACATCTGCAGACTAGTTTCACCAGAGCATGCATGTGTCACTCTGCGTATCTGTGCAGACTATGTGTGGGTTGGGTTTGGGGAGGGGGTGCTATAGTTTAAGAGATAAAAAATGGCAGGAGGAGGGGACAGGAAGGCCAGAGTTCAAGGCCAGCCTGGAGCACATGAGACCCTTTCAGAACCTCTTACCCTGCCCCCAAAGAGGGAAATACACAGAGTGGAAATGATGGCTGTGGAATCTTCATGTGGAAATGGGGACGTGTTCCTGATGCTGTTACATCCCAGATAGCTGAAAAGGGCCAGGAGGAATTTAGTCAGGTGCGAGTCCATCAGAGGCTCGGAACATGAAGGTAAACCCTGAAGAGCCAGTACCAAGCCCTGAACTTGCCTAGTACCCAGCAGCAGGGAGGGACACAGGTCAGACTTAGTGATGCCAGAGAACAGTTTGTGAAATCCACATCACTTTCTTCCTGTGTAGATGGTTAGTCCTGGGGAATGTTAGAGCACAGTACAGAACCTGCCATTCTGTAAGAGGGCCCGTTCTCTCTCATCTCCTAAGTATAAAGTTTCTGTTTTCTTTTTTAGGCAGGGCTTCATTTTGTAGTCCTGACTGGCCTGGAACTCGCCATATGGACTAGGGTGGCCTCAAACTCAGAAAGATCTGCCTGCCTCTGCTCTGCCTCTGCTTCCTGAGTGCTGGGGTTAGAGGTGCGCATGCATCACCGTGCCTGACGCTAGCACTTGAACACCAGCAGTGTTCTCCAGGCAGGAGGATCTAGTGCTGCCACACTGTGTGCAGGTGCCTGACGTTAGCACCCGGAACACCAGCAGTGTTCTCCAGGCAGGAGGATCTAGTGCTGCCACACTGTGTGCAGGTGCCACCTACCCACAGGAGGCCTCAGGCATTGTCTGGTGCTGGCACTACAGCTTTGCGTTATGCAGGGGGGACTCGGTAGCCTACGTGCTCACATGTTTTCAGAACTCAGCTGAGGGCTGGACAAGGCAGCATGGTTTCAGCCACCCTGAAGAGCTTGGCTTTTTTAGTCCTTAACCCCATGGTGATATATCATGTGCAAGTTAGAAAAATACTTAAACAAAACAAAACAAAAACCCAGCCAGCTTTGAAGAGTTGCAGGTGAAGCAGTTATTTTTCTACTGTGTTCTTTGGGGTCTTGGAAGTTTCTGATTGGTGTAGGATTTTGAGGCTATCTGTATGGGGCTTGGGGAGAGCAGAGCAGCTACTTAAAACCGGAATAGTGTGCCCGGTGTCATACTGCTGCACTTGAGCATATCTCTGAGGACACACGTCTTTCAAGAGACGACTCTGTCCACACAATCTGAAGGACCTCAGTGGGTCTGTCCACAGACTGCCCCAAGAATCCTGTATGTGGCTGTCCTCCTACTCCAGTCTCCACCTTGCCGGGGCACAGTGATATACACCTTTAATTCCAGTACTCAGGAGGCAAAGGCAGGCAAACTCTGTGAGTTTGAGGCCAGCCTGCTTTACATGGTGACACACACACACACACACACACACACACACACACACACACACACGCGCGCGCGCTAACCCTTCCTCACCTTGGCAATGAATAGCAGGTTATGCCAGTGAGGTTTGATTGTTAGTGCCAGTCCCACCATCTCAGTAGAGGAGTACCTGGTCTGTTCAGATGTCAGAAGAGCTGAACTCTCACCTAGGCAAACTTGAGAGCTGGGTGGAATGTCCAGGCTTAGAGAAGAGGAAATCCTGAGCTCTGCCCTTGAGAAACTGGATGTTGTGACTCTGCTGTACATGTCTGCCTCATTCCTGACTGCTGTAGCTCTGTCTTCTCATATAACTTCGTGTGAAGTGGGTCTCCTTATCTCTAGTACGCGTTCTCAGATATGTGGGCCATGTGGGGATTTCTGTCTTAGACTTTACAACCTACACCAGTCACCAGTACGGAGAGTCTGAGTCTCCTGTTCCATACAAAAGTTCCAAGTTTTCTATACATCAGCGTATGTGCATGTGAAGCCAGGACAGTCACACCAGAGCCTGGTCATTGGCTCCCTTACCCTCTGTTAGCAGTCCTTGACCAGTGAGCCTGAGCCATCTCAGGGCATAGTATGACTGTCTTAGGACAAGCCTTGGCCTTGAGTTACCATTGTACCTTCATATTTCCTGGCCATCCCTCCCTCTGAGTCTCCTCAAAGCCTGAGTTAGGCACTGTTGTCCCCTTCCTTCCCTTGGCATGGAGGGACTTTGATAGGCTACCTGTACTTGGACCCTGAGGACGGGCTCACAGAGCAGTTCCTAAGATCTGCATCAGATAACTGAATGTGGCAACCCTGAACCAGTGTTGTTCTGGAATGGTGGGCTTACGTCACTTCTGGTAATGCAGCTTTCCGGGCATTAGTAAAAAGGGTAAAGAGCGTGGCTTCATGGGAAACTGGTGGCTCCGTCTGTCATATAGGATGCTTCGGTGGGTGAGGCAGACCCTGCCACCGTGGCTTAGGAGTGCTGAGTCGGCCTGTGGAGAGTGGCTGACCTGAAACCTTGTGTCTTAAGCATTCAGGTGGAACTGGAAGCTGAGGCAGACAAGATGCGGGTGTCCCAGCAAGAGTTGCTTTCGGTCAGTGAATCTGTTTACACTCCGGACATTGATGTGGCCACAGCGCAGATCAACAGGAACCTCATCCAGAAGACTGGTTACCTCAATCTCAGAAAGTGAGAGCGCCATGCACACTTTGTTTTCCCTGAGAAGTAGTCCCAGAAGCCATCGCTCGCGCTGCCAGTGAGGCTGTGTGTAGCAGTAGTCAGCAAAGGATGGGCTCCCACTCCTGCCTGATTTGGGAAGCTTCTTGGGCCCAGGTTCCAAGCTGTACTGAGCAGTGGCTGAGAACCCAACCATAAGGACCTGGGGTCAGTGCCCTTGACTCCACATGTTGCAGGCCACCCTTGTTTAGGTGTCATGGTCACTTAGATGTTGTCACCCCAACTACTGAGTTACAGCCCTTGGCCCCTGCTGGCTGGAGGGTAGGAGCAGTGCCCCAGAGCCATGGTCAGTTAAGTCCCTCCAGATTAAATTCTGCCTGTCATGGTCTTTGGAATAGAAGACTGTCAGGTGTAACTGCTTCCAGACCCCAAGAGGCTGTGCCCATCGAGTATGGGGAGTGTTGGAATTGGTGGCTGACTTGGCTGAGATGTAGATGGCCTCTGTCTGGGGCACCCACTTCGTATTGAATGACATTCTAGTGTGTTGGGACCCCTCCAAGGTTAACAATTGCCATTAAAAAAATTATTGGAAAAAGACACATAGTGCCTTGCATATACATTCTATTTAGAAAACATTAAGCCAAATGTTCCTACCATTTGGCTTATCTGATGTAATGGCTAGCTCTTTCTGCAGGTGGTAGCTCTCCCAGGCTAATCTGTGTGAGACTATCCCCATTAGTTCTGTAGGGGGGAAAAATCCACAAAATTTTGATGCTTTTGCCAAGAAGCTGTATTTTTCTCTTATACACAGTACACCAAATGAGAACGCCCTCCAGTTAGAGGCCACAGGATTGGGGGAGAGGCAGTGTGACCCTGGTGACTGGTAGAATCAGTGTAGTTCAGTACTATATCCCAGAGAAATAACTGGTTTTCAGTTCCTAATTGTGAAGGACAGATTCTAGTTAAGGCTGGTGGGTTTGGAAGCCAAGTTTGGCCACACTCAGGGTGAGGAGGGTTAAGCATCCGTGCCTGCATAGCTGGCATTGGTGCTTTTCTTCCTCATGGAGCAGAGCCTAGTCTTCCCTCTGACTCAAACAAAAGGTATTTCTGTCACGATTCACAAAGTGAGTTTTAAGGTTTCCTTTTAATGCAAAGGCATTTCTAAAATGCTGCCAGTTCCTAAGAACAGGCAGATGGTATGGGGTTGCTGTCCCGTGCCCTAGTGTTAATGGACCTTCACATACAATTCCCACAGCAAGACCGGACTGGTCACCACCACGTGGGAGAGGCTGTACTTCTTCACCCAAGGCGGGAACCTCATGTGCCAGCCCCGGGGCGCTGTGGCTGGAGGCTTGATTCAGGACCTGGACAACTGCTCTGTGATGGCCGTGGATTGTGAAGACCGACGATACTGCTTCCAGATCTCCACGCCCAGTGGCAAACCGTATGCCTCAGAGCTTGTTTGGGAGGACAGTGTAGGAAGTGCCCTTACTGAAGGCCGCTAGCTCTAGTTCCCATGTGCCAGTCCTTCTCAGGAGAGGCCACACTCCAGGCCTTATTCTTCCAGAAAATGGTTTTCTGTTCTCTAAATAGATGCAGGTGATTTCTGGTCCAGCTCACCGTATTCAGGAGCCCCAGTAAGAAGCCAGCTCTGAGTTTTAGAAGGAGACATATATGTGTATATCCAACACATGTAGAAGCAGATGCTTGTCGGCAGAGGTAGAAGTGAGAAAGCTGTGACTCCTGTTTCTTAGGGGCAAGGCTAAGGAGAGCAGGAAGGAGGCTGCCCAAGGAGCCATTTTATATCAGGACAAGAAGTGTGAACAGCACAGTCCGCTACAGACATGCCACTTAATCACGAGGTCCTCACACCTGGGGACCTTAGTGGCCCAAAGAGGTCATACCTCAAAATGTGGTACCCTAGAGTTACCACAGTAGATTCCATCCCGGTGGCTCCTCTCGGTGTGCAACAGTGGTTTTAAGTTTGTGTTCAGAGTTCCAAATCCAAGAAAATCCCACAAGGTGGTGGTGAAAGAGTGGGAACCCAGGGCCATCCCTCCCCAAGTCAGTAGAGCAGTTAGTTGGACACTGTCCTTCCTCTAACCGTGGCCAGTGGCTCACAACTAAGACGCCCAGGTTCTAGTGGCCCCATTTGCTTCCTGAGCATCCCTGGGCCTGGATCTCCTCAGATGCAAAACAGAAATGGTGTCTGTGTTCCTTCTGCCACAGTTATAAGGAACAGGTAGGAGCAGAGTCCTTGAAAGAGGTACGGCCATTGTGAAGGTGGAATGCCTTCAGCATATGGACCCTCGGTTCTTAGATACCAAGTTGTATCTTTGAGAAGGATGAATACTCTCCTGTCAGCATCTAAGAAGAGGATCAGACAGTCTGCACTACAGTCATAGGCTAGATGGCTTAAGTCCAACCTTCTCACGCAGAGGAGGAAGCTGAGGCTAGATGGTGCAGTGTGCTGGTGGAAGAGCCAGCCTGCAACCCCATTTCCCTTCCATCCCAAAACGCTGCTTTCCTGGGGTCAAGTTGCTATAAAGAACATTCCTCAGGTCCTGAGACCTGGGAGGCATTCCCCCTTCACGATGGCCTTACCTCTTCCAAGGACTCTGCTTCTACCAGGCCCTGTGTTCCTGATATCTTGTTTGTTTCAGGGGAATAATTCTCCAAGCAGAGAGCAGGAAGGAATATGAAGAGGTAAAGCTTTGTCCGACTCACGCCTGTCTGTTCATCCGCCGGTCGGTCGGTCGGTCGGTCGGTCGGTCGGTCCGTCCGTGTGTATGTGTGTGTGTGTGTGTGTTGTGTGTGTCTCAGAGAGACAGAGATTCAGTATTCTTTCTAATGTCCTCCACAGTGTGTGTGTGTGTGTGTGTGTGTGTGTGTGTGTGTGTGTTGTGTGTGTCTCAGAGAGACAGAGATTAAGTATTCTTTCTAATGTCCTCCATAGTGGATATGTGCAGTAAACAACATCTCCAGGCAGATCTACCTGACGGACAACCCAGAGGTAACTTAACCGCTTGCACTCCTGCAAGGAGGCATCCATTCCTGGACTGAGCATGTCTCCTGTGGCTTACCTTTAGGCAGTAGCCATCAAGTTGAATCAGACGGCTCTTCAGGCGGTGACGCCAATTACAAGCTTTGGGAAGAAACAAGAAAGCTCCTGCTCCAGGTAAGCAAGGACGAGGAGAAATTAGCCTGTGCGGAGCCACGCTGTATTAGAGATTTGAAGTGAGTTCTTCCGAGTTCTCACAACCCTCCACAGATTCCACTGCACCCTGTGCAACAGACGCAATAGTTACAGCCGGAAAAGTCAGTAATGTGCCCACACTCACAGCACAGAGAGAGGTGGGATCAGTATTCAGACCTGATTGTCCAGGGCCACAGCCACACATGACAGACCCTCCTGCAGCTGTGTTAGCATCATGGTACCGTAGCTGTGTCACCTTCTGTGTGTCCGTGGTCTGGGCTCAGCCTTCTCTGCATATGCATAGGTTCATTAAGTGCATCCAGGTTTCCACTTACTTGACTACATTTCTCTAATTCTTATACTACGTCTTACAGTCATGTATTAGCATTGAATATTTGGGGTTATGGGAAGAGTCACATCAGATCACCTGGCCGGCCTCATCCCTGTAGCCCTCCTTGCCTCAGCCTCCCAAGTGCTGGAGTTACAGGTATCCTCTCCCACACCTGGTTTTCCCATCTCCATTAGCTGAGCATTTCCATGCACACAGCTTTTCCTCTGAATACTGCCTAAGGATGTATTCTAGAGCTCCTACATCTTATCTCAGTGGGAGTTTTCAAGTGGTTAATTAGGTAGGAGAGGTTTGCCTTTCTGTTGCATTAATGGCATCAAGGGGCATATTAAAATCAAGACTCTAACTGTGTCTTTTAGTGGCATGGTAGAAAGAACTCCATCAGATGTCCTACAAATACTTAATGGCCCAGAAGGCAGGAGTCCTTAGGAAACTCTGATTGTGTAGCTTCTCCGGGTTTAGGCACCTGGCATTGGTCTGTGAGAAAGAACGATAGGTAAGGCCACCAGATAGATTTGAGTCATTGCAGAAAGCCTTGGCGATTCCTGCTCAGGGATTACAGGCAGTGTACAGGCCAAAGGATTGAGAAAGGGGCAACACTGCATAGAAGTATGTCAAGTAGCCATTGCAGTCCCTATAAAGTATTCAGTTAGGACATGTTTGAGAAACCAGAAAATGCTGATGTAAAAATACCAAGTGAAAAGATTCTGGAGGGCTCTTGTGGCCCAGACTGTGTAAGGAATGGAAATGTTGTGACATTCAGTGCCCTTCAAAGTTTGCACTGTACCTTAAAAAGGATTTTTAAAGGGTAAAGTTAAATGACAGCATTCTGTCCTCAAGAGAAGCAGCAGGACAGTGTAGGACAGGCTCCTCACTGTGCAAGCACACTACGTTTACAGGCGCTGTCTCTAGCTGCAGATGAGACACAGTGCAGTGCTCAGGAGGCACAGGGGACCAAGTACTGTGACTTATTGAAAAGTATCAGAGAATTCAGAGAAGGGACAGAAGAATGGCTGGCACAATGGTATAACGGAGCCGGTGCAAGGAGAATTGGCTAAGCATTGGGATGGAACTCACAGGAACAGGAACACGTGGCATGTTTGCTGTCTCTCTCAAGCGGTGGTCTAGTGAGTGGAAAGGGGATTTTCAGAAAATTACAGTTGGGTTGCAGTGAAGTGTCAGGTCCAGATGTTTTGTTTTTTCAGCTAACATGTCTTCAGTACCTACTATGTGTCAGTGTGAGCTGGCTGTAGCCTCAGTCCTAAAAACCCATTTCTAAGGGAGAAATTATTATGTAAGTCCTAACGCACTGCTCAGAATGGTGAGCAGCAGAGGGACTGACTATAGCATGAAGAACTGAATGGCTCTAAGCAAGGACGTGCAGTTGTGGAAGGTTTATTTGTAGAATGGCCTGAGAGCAGTTGGAGGCTCCTTTGTATTTCAATATGTAAAAGTCACAGCAGCATTAAACAAGTGCAAAATTTGATCAAGATTTTCTCCCTTTTTATATTTTAGTCAAAACATAAAAAATTCAGACATAGAAGATGACAATATTGTTCCCAAAGCAACAGCCAGCATTCCTGAAACAGAGGAACTGATTGCACCTGGGACACCCATTCAGTTTGATATTGTACTTCCGGCAACAGAATTCCTTGACCAGAACAGGGGTGGCAGGTAATACCTGAGGTGGCAGGCTTGGGAAAATGAGCGGCAGTTTGTCTATGTCTTTACCACCACCAGACTGCTACTGGGGTACCCTGGGATGCCAGGAGCTCAGGTGCTAAGCATCTTGCCAGCTGCAGCTGTCAGGACTGCTGACCTCTGGCTGACCTCTGGCTGACCTCTGGCTGTCCCCTAGGCGCACCAACCCTTTCGGTGAGACGGAGGATGGCTCATTCCCTGAAGCAGAAGGTAAGTGCCCAGGCTCACGGCTCTTTGGCCTGTACAAATGAAGAGGGTCCCGAACGTGAGAAGTCCTGTCCTAAAGCTCCAGCATGTTCTGTGAAAACTTGGACAAAAAAGGAAGGCCATTTTAGCTTTAGCCATACCATGCCCTTTTTGAAGCTCCTGCCCAGAGGCACTATCAAATCTAATTTGTTATTAGATTTCTATAGAGCAGGTTTTTCAGAGGAAAAAATGATCATATTTAAAGTGGAATCATGGTAGCTGAAGTGACAGAAGACATCTATAATCCCATCATTAAGGAGGCAGAGACAGAAGGGTCACTGAATTCAATGAAGCAGATGTTGAGATCCAAGCCAGGACAATTTCAGTAATTTGAAGCATTTGCAAGATCTCTAATATGGCTTCTTGAAGGGAATCTCACATTGTTTCTAGGATGCAAGTCTTTCTAATGACTCCCCTCGAGTTTAATAATACTTGAGAATTTACAGGAGCCAAGAGTCCTTCTCAGGGGTGGTTTCTCAGGGCTCGTGTGCTGCTCATAGAGAGGGCCCAGGGTTGCTTTCGGTTCCCATTGCCCACATGGCAGCTCACAACCAGCACCAGAGGGCCCCACGCCCTTTTCCAGCCTTTACATGTACCAGGCACGCAAGGTGCACATAAACTTAAAAATTTACTTTAAATCTACTTGAACATTGCTAGAGAAAAGACTCAGCAGTTAAGAGCATCTAGTGTTCTTGCAGGGGACCGACCGCAAGCTGGGTTTGCTTACCAGTACCTGTATAGCTGCTTATAACTGCCTTAGCTCCAGTTCAGATCTGACACGGTTTGGCTTCCACAGGCACACATAGCACATGCATATACATATACAAACACATACACATGTGAGAAAAACCTTATACACATAAACAAAAATAACCCTTTAAAAGGGATTTGGCTAAACTAGGTTTTGTTTTACTGACAGACTCTGCTTTAGAAATGACTGCACAGCACCATGTACCTCAATGACTTGGCACAGTCCACACACAAGTATTTTAGATTCAGCTGGGTGTGATGGGCCATGCCTAGCTGAAGTCATAGAAAACATCTATAATCCCATCATTTGGGAGGCTGAGACAGAAGGGTCACTGAATTCAAGACCTAATTCTATGAAGCAGACTTTGAAATCCAAGCCAGGACAATTTCAGTAATTTGAAGCACTTGCAAGATAATCCCAGAACTGTAAAGACTGAGACAGGAGTCACTGTGTTCAAGACCAACCTAGTCTATGTGGCAGGATCTTGCCTCAAATAAAACTATTTATGTAAAACTAACTCCAGACCTGGGCATGGTGGCACTCACCTTTAATCCCAACACTCAGGAGGCAGAGGCAGGCAGATCTCTGAGTTCAAAGCCAAGTCCAGGCTAGCCAGGGCCACACAGAGAAACCGGTCTTGAAAGAAAAAAATTTAAAAAAGACCACGTGTAGCATGTTTTTAGCACGTTAGTTTTGTAAACAAGGATGGGGTCTTCTAATCATCTTTCAGTTGTTGCTCAGTACTGTTAGACTATGCCCCCACTGACCCTGGCCTATGGCAAATGCCTGTAGTACCAGCTATTGGGGGTAAGCAAGGGGAGAGTGAGTAGGTATGGAGATGGCTCAGTGGTTAAGTGGACTGGTGGTTCTTGCAAAAGACCTGGGCTCTGTACCCACATGGTGCTGACAATAAGCCGGAATTTCAGTCCCAGGAGAACAGATACTCTGTTCTGGCCTCCAAGGGTACTGCATGCATGTGGTACACTGACATACACGGAGGCAAAACACCATCAGGAAGGGAGGGAGGGAGGGAGGGGGGGGAGGGAGGGAGGGAGGGAGGGGGGGGAGGGAGGGAGGGAGGGAGGGAGGGAGGGAGGGAGGGAAGGAAGGAAGGAAGGAAGGAAGGAAGGAAGGAAGGAAGGAAGGAAGGAAGGAAGGAAGGAAAGAAAGAAAGTTAGCTTTAAGAAAATGTCCTGGGCTGGTGAGATGGCTCAGTGGGTAAGAGCACCTGACTGCTCTTCCAAAGGTCCAGAGTTCAAATCCCAGCAACCACATGGTGGCTCACAACCATCCATAACAAGATCTGACTCCATCTTCTGGTGTGTCTGAAGACAGCTACAGTGTACTTACATAAAATAATAAATAAATCTTTAAAAAAAAAAAAAAAAAGAAAATGTCCTGGTAAATCAATCAGTCAATAACAAATAAGGAAAAAATAGCTTTAAAAAAAAGCCCTGAGCTTAGGACTTGCTTGGGCTACAGCGTAAGTCCAAGGCCAGCCTGTGCAACTTCTGAGAGCTGGGGATGTAGCCCAGGAGTAGGACACTTGCTAATGGAGCACAAAGCCTTGGCTCCACTCTGAACACTTAGGGGCAGGGTGTCCCAAAGACACATTAAACACAAATTGGTAATCTTTCCATTCATTTATAGGATGTAACTTTGGCTCTGTGGTAATAAAAATGTGTATGGATCAAATGTGGCCCAGTATTACATCTTATTTCTCATAACTATTCAATGGCCCACAAATTTCTGAGAGGCAGTGGGAAAGGCTCACTGAGACTGAGTGACAGGATGTTCATCTGTCACCACTCAGCATTTTGTAGCTGGAAAAACAAGGGTGAGTCTGTTGAAGCTCCACAGACAAATACAGACAGTAAGGGGTCAGAGCTTTTGTAACACTGGGCTTGTTGAAAGCCAGCCCAAGTCTTCACCTATACCTGTGTTCATGCGATGCTGAGTGCAGCGTGTTCTCTTGCAGACTCTCTTCTGCAGCAGATGTTCATCGTTCGGTTTTTGGGATCAATGGCAGTTAAGACAGACAGCACGGCTGAAGTGATTTATGAGGCAATGAGACAAGTACTGGCTGCTCGAGCTATTCACAACATCTTCCGCATGACCGAATCCCATCTCATGGTCACCAGTCAAACTCTGAGGTACATTCAGTTCACTTCAGACTCATTCCTCCCTGGGTAAAGAATGCTTACCCATCTGGAATGTTAAAATCCTTTCTGCATTTTGATATATAGAATAAAAGGTACATTCTGACCCAGAGCTGGGTTGGGTGTGGTAATGCATGTATGCAATCCCAGCACATGGAAGATGGGGTCGAGAGGACTGAAGCCAGCAGGAACCTGTCTTCAGATCCCTGTTATCAGTGAATATAGATTAGTCCTGACTGAAATGCTTGGGCCAGCACTCTTCCTGACTTTGTTTTTTCTCTTTTCAAGTAATTTTACATGCATGTATACATACATACATACATACATACATACATACACACAAAATGAGATATCTTGAAGATGGGACCCAATTTTACACATAAAATCTGTTTCATTTGTACCTTATACATACACAGTTACTCTACAAATTATTTTTAATAATTTTTCACCAGAAACAAAGTTTCATGGTATGGAATTTTCACTGTGGTTTCATTATCTATATATTTCTAACCTAAGTTTCCAGATTAGCAATGTCCAAACCTGGACTGTCCCCAGTGATGCCACAGCTATGCAGTCATCTTGTCATCTCAGAATATAGTTTTTAGAAAACAGCAACAGAGAACACGAATCTATGAAGCCATGCAGCATCCATGTGCAGCTAGGCAGGAGCCTGGGAGGGCGGTCAGGCTCTAGGCACAGGCTGTTACAGGCCATTCTGCAGCCACACAATACATGCTGCCTGCTTAGTTGGGCAGACATGTTTTATCTGGTGTCATGGTATTTCTAACAATACCAATCAGGTCAGTTTCACGCGTGTCGTGGTTGCTTGAGTTAGAGGTGTAGCACGGGTTTAGATGCTATGCCTAGGCTCATTCCTGGTGTGGCATCTCTTCAGTCCTCACTGCACGGTACTCTTCCTGCACTGAAGTAGCACACTGACAGTACTTAATGTGTGCCAACTGGAGAAAAGGCAGCCAGGACTTAGCTTCATTCTTCAGTATTTGTGTGTGTACACATTCTTCAGGAGGCCAGAAGATGACTCTGGTGAGTGAATCCCAGGGAACACACTCATCAGGCAGCCTACTTCATTATTGCCAACCTACTTCATTATTTAAATCTCTTTAAAAAAAAAAAACTTGTTAGGGATCTTATTCCTGAGAATTAAGATTGACAAATAAAACCCTGACTTTAAAAAGCTTCTGTACAAATTGACACATGCTTTAAATCTAAAACTATCTCTGCATATCTGCTTATTGTAGACATTTTTTACAAACTGTATTTTGCTTTCACCTGTGAAATTTGCATCAATCCCTCAAAAAGTATGACACCATATGTCAATTAATTTTAACGCCAGAAGGACATAATAGAAATGTATCTGTTTACAGTAGCAGCAAGTCACACAGTAATGCAGTGCCAAGAAACACCGGCATTAGCAGACACAACCTAAAACATGTTTTAAAAGGCATTAAAGATTTATTCATTATTTTGGTGTGTTATGTGCCCTCTGGGCACAGGTGGAGGCCAGAGACAGACATTGGGTGTCTGCTCCTGTCCCTCGACACCTTGGTCCTTAAGTCTCACTGAGCTGGCACCTTGCTCCACTCACGGCTAGGGCAGGTGCATGCAGCCACACACGGCTGTTAATGTCTATGCTGGGTGTCTCACACAGCGGGTGCTCGGACCCACTGAGCCATCCTTCTCCCACAATGGCCTTTAGCGTCACAGCCAGCCGTGTAGAGTGGTCAGGCTGCCGAGTAAAATTCCAGGAATTTTACAGAAAATTCCAAGTAAAATTCCAGGAATGAAGTGTCCACGCATTGGTCTTCCTTCCTGATTTTCTTGTTTTTTGGAAGTTGTATCTTAGGTATTCTAGGTTTCTGGGCTAATATCCACTTATCAGTAAGTGCCTATCAAGTGACTTCTTTTGTGATTGGGTGACCTCACTCAGGATGATATCCTCCAGATACATCCATTTGCCCAAGAATTTCATAAATTCATTGTTTTTAATAGCTGAGTAGTACTCCATTGTGTAAATGTACCACATTTTCTGTATCCATTCCTCTGTTGAGGGGCACCTGGGTTCTTTCCAGCTTCTGGCTATTATAAATAAGACTGCTATGAACATTGTGAAGCATGTGTCCTTCTTACCAGTTGGGGCATCTTCTGGATATATGCCCAGGAGAGGTATTGCTGGATCCTCCGGTAGTACTATGTCCAATTTTCTGAGGAACCGCCAGACTGATTTCCAGAGTGGTTGTACAAGCTTGCAATTCCACCAGCAATGGAGGAGTGTTCCTCTTTCTCCACATCCTCGCCAGCATCTGCTGTTACCTGAATTTTTGATCCTAGCCATTCTGACTGGTGTGAGGTGGAATCTCAGGGTTGTTTTGATTTGCATTTCCCTGATGATTAAGGATGTTGAACATTTTTTCAGGTGCTTCTCAGCCATTCGGTATTCCTCAGTGAGAATTCTTTGTTGGGACTGTCTTATCTTTCCCTCAAGCAGGCCTTACTCTTCGTACATGGGATATTTGTGGGATTTAACTCCTATGAACAACATGTGTATGGTAATGAGTCTCTTACAATTTCAGGTTGATAGATCCTCAGACTCAAGTGTCAAGGGCCTGTGTAAGTACCTGTTACATCTTAACGTTCATAATCACACCTCAGTTCTCCTCTGCCCCTGGAGACCGTCCTAGGCACAAGATAACTTTCCAAGTCCCATGACTATCCCATCCCCATATAGTACATCCTCAGCTTTGCCATAGAAAACAATGTTGTTGGTTTTTAAATTCCAGTTATGTAATTATTCATTCTGTCTCGTCCTGTCTTTCCCCTAAACTCTCTTCAAAAAGTTTGAGCTTACCAGTGTCACACAGTTTGCTGCTCATCAAGAAAACAAAAGACTGGTTGGCTTTGTCATCCGGGTGCCGGAGTCCACAGGAGAAGAGTCTCTGAGCACATACATTTTTGAAAGCAACTCAGAAGGAGAAAAGGTATTTGCCTGTACCTCAGTAAGGCTATTCTCCAAGGGCCTGGGGTTTTCACTGTCCATCCGAATACCTGGCTAATTGTTTATGCCTCCATCCAGACATTCAGACAATAATACCTTCTAAGAAGGCCTCACTGAAAGGGAACAACCCTAATAACTAGATAGAATTGTTTCGTATCATGAAATGTTAAAAAGCATTCTAATTTGTTCTTTTAAGGCCGTGGTTCTCAACCTTCCTAATGATTGCTATGGTGACTTTCAACCATGAAAGTACTTTCATTGCTACTTCCTAACTATCATTTTGCTGTTATGAACTGTAATGTAAATATCTGTTTCTGATGGTCTTAGGTGACCCCCTGTGAAAGGGTTATTAGTTAAGCTCCAAAGAGGTTGTGACCCACAGGTTGAGAACCAGTTTTAAAGAAATTAAAGCAAAGTAGAAAGAGAAATAGAAAAACAGTCTCAGAGGAAGCCAAGGAAAGAGCATCAAAAGTGTTCCTTTGTATGACAAGCACTGCCCTCAGCTGGTCCTTCAGATTCATCAAAACCAGCCCTGTCATTAAGTATTTGTTCATATATCACAGTGTATATGAACATGTGGGGGAAAGCGTCCCGCTAAGAACTGCAAACAGCAGGTTACTTGGGTCTTCCACTCCCTGGGATATTTCTGTTGTCATAACAGCGCCACTGAACGAGGCTCCTGCAGCAGACCCCGTCTTCCAGTCTAGGTGTGAGCAGACAGAGGGCTCACTGTGCTCCTTGGAACATACTGTTTTCTACAATTGTTTACCTCTTCCTATCTTGGCTAAACACTATTTTCTTGTCTTTCAGATATGCTATGCTATTAATTTGGGGAAAGAAATTATTGAGGTTCAAAAGGTAAGATGCATTTTAGGGCTGTTTCAGTAACCAAGACATTTGTAGACACAGTAATATTCAGAAAAAAAAAGCACCCTAAAACAAAAACAACCCTCCCAGCCCCACCCCCACCTCCCACCCCGTGCTATGGCCTGTGCTCTGGCTCAGGTGACTGTCTGGTAACGCCTTTCCTCTTAACAGCACTGTTGCAGCATCACTTTACTAATTCTCTCGCTTGTGTTCAAACTGGCTAGGGTTCTTCTCTTTCAAACTACGACACAATACTTACTTCATCTGCACTAGCACCCAGTCCCTAGAGGCTGGTGACAGGCAACAGCCCTGTCAACCACCAACCAGGCGCTTACTAGATATGAGCAGAGATGGAGACCTCTATGCTACTCAACAGTTTGCAGTCTTCCATTCACCTAAAAAGCCGTTAGGTGATTGATGTAAGCCTGGACAGCGGGAAGTGCTGCCGAGTAGACAGACAGCAGGCAAGGGTCTAGGTGAGAAGTGTGCACGCCTGCTTGTAGCAGTCTGCTGTGCAAGAACCACCGTGAGCAGGGCGAGGGCAGTAGAGTGCGCTCCTGCACAGCTTCTGCCTACTCCAAGTGGCTTTAACGATATACAAGGCAAGTTTTGTGAAGCTTTGTGTTGCCATGTGGACTCTGGAGGAGGCACGCATTGCCCAGAGGAAAGCCCCTGGGAATCTAGATGTAATCCTCGAGTCTTCAGATGACAGCACAGACTAGAGTTAGAAGGAATGGGACTACAGCTCACAGCACTGAAAGCCAAGCCAGAGGTTCAAGTGCATCTTAAGCTTTTTCTTTCTCCCCTCTCTCTTAAACTCTCTTAACTTCAGGATCCAGAAGCACTGGCTCGATTAATGCTGTCTGTACCACTAACCAATGATGGAAAGTATGTACTGTTAAACGATCAAGCAGATGACACTGGCGGAAGTCCAAGTGAAAACAGAGGCGCAGAATCTGAAGCATAACTCATTTGGGCATCGGGGGTCAGAGCACGTGGGAAGGAGAGCCACTCCTTAAGCAGTTTTCAACTTCTCTGCCGTACAGGCACAGTGACCTGAATTTAGAACACCGACAATCACGTGCGGAGTGTACCCTTGGATGCCCTGGCACAGAAACTTGGGAGGGAGACAATAAGAAATGGGTGAGAGCGTGCCTACACTCTACAAATGCTATTTTAGGTGCTTTGTGGTAAGTCTTTGCTTCAGACTGTTGGGTACCCAGAACGAGAGCTATAAAAATGCATTGTTCACTTTATTTGGATAGCAGCGCTTCAGTTCCTAGGATCCTTTTATAAATGGTAAAACCCTGGATTTACAATTTGTTAAATACTAAATAGTTCCTATTAATATGATCTATTTTTGTATTTTACTTAGTTTTAAGTGCCTGTCATTCTGAAGATTATATATTTATAACCCAATGGTCTCATGCCTGGACCTCATGGCACTGCTATGCAATTTGGTCTCAAACAGACAGCAAAGCCTTTACAACAGAACCTTTCTGAACCAGCTTTCATTCAAAAGCTTCAGGTCCTCTTAGATGCTTTCTCTGGCTACTCACTGTGAGCAAGGGACAGTTCTACTAGTTCCTGTTTCTTCTGAGCCAGACCTTCCTCAAAGGGACCAATTAATTTAAAACTCACTTGAAGCTCAGCTGGCTGTGGGGCTGTCTTTGAAGTTCTGGTTTCTACCTTGATGTTTCTGGTTCGTGGGGTCCTGGACCAATCTCCAACCCCTAATTATGAAGTAAAGGTCTTGAAATCATGCAGCATAAATTAATTGTAACCATCTTCAACAACCTGTCTTTGTAATAATTTAGCAATAAAAACTGTTTCATCTCAAACTGCTTATTGTGGTTAGTTTATAGACCACCCTTAGAAGGAAACTAAAGTCTTGGTATGTGGACCAGATTGGCCTTGCAGTCTTGCTTCTGAGTGCTAGAGGTACAGCTGTCATCAGGCCTGAGTATCAGTGACAGTGACATAGCTACATTTTCAACACTCAGCTGAAGGATGAGTCCAAGGCCAGCCTGGGCTAAACAACAAAATCTTGTCTTGAAAAACATAGGAGCTGGAAAGCTGGCTCTGTGGGTAACATGCTTGCTGTGTAAGTCAAAGGACCTTAGATGAGCTTGCTAGCCATCCAGTCTCAGTCCAGTTATCAACAACTGAGGAAGACACCCAACATCAACCTCTGGAAGCCAAGGCGCCCACACACTTACTCATGCATATGTCACAAAACAAGACACAAAAAATCCTTTACCACCCCAAACTAAGAGAACCACATAAGATCTGTTAGAAGGACCCACCCCTTTGATATATGCATTTAAACTTCTTGTTTACAGCTTTTCAGTGAGGGGTCAAATAGACAAAACTCAGTGATAACTCAGTTGAGAAGTAAAACACCAGAGCGGGGCTGTGGCTCAGAGACATGACCAAGTCCCCGAGTTCAATTCCTAGCACCATCCACAGCAATACCCACTACAGCACTACACGGACCGGTTAAAATAAAACAAGCCATGCAAGCCCTGAGGTAACCCTAAAAAGACTGTACTAAAACATCCAACGACAACCATGACAGAATGAAAACATAAACGGAGCAAAGACACAACCAAGGGCAGGACCAAGCACCTAAATATGGAGAAGACCGTTAAGATATAGAGTCATGAGAGTTACTGGGCTTGGAAACAAACATGCCCAGTCTCAACCAAGAAGGGAAAGCTGCACACACACAGTAGACGGCAGGCATAAAGCAGTGCATCTTACCCACGGGATCAGCTCCACGTGCGCTGTCCCAGCACCCGCCCCAAGACATGAATGAAAATGACGTCACTGTACCAGACAGAAGAAAACACTGGAGTGCATGTAACCAGTTATGAGAGAAGGAAAGCTTAGTTTCCTGCAGCCGTGAATCAACATGGAAGAACTTCAGAATACTCCATTTTTAAAGGCATAAAATCAGAATAGATCATTTCTATTAACTGAATTTTATTACTGGAGAAAACAACTGTTAGAAGCAGGAACTGATTGCCACCAGATCCCACAGGAGGTGGAGCAGCCTTAGGGACTTCTAAGGACTGAGTCTCACCCTACCTGTGGCTTCTCAAGTATTTCGCATATCATCTAAGCCAGAAGCAGTGGGTGGCTTGGTTCTTTGTCTCAACTTCATGGTAATGCATGAAAAGCATTGAAAGATTACCATACCATGTGCCCAACTGAAAGATGAGAAAGACCTTATGAGAAGCCAGCTAGCTGCCAATTTCCATTCCCAGTATGGGCTAGCCTTCACCTTCTGACTGCCTTCTTAAGGTTAGCTTTTATGCAGATTCTACAAGGATTAAATACTTTTAAATAATTCCTACACAAATAGTGTTCATAGGTGTTCTAATCCTTCCTCCCAACACACAAACACCTTAATGGTAAAGGGAATAGTACTACACTGTCAACAACTAGCTGAGCCACTACCAGAGATTAGTAACAACCACACTCATACACCCAATGTATTTCTACCAATGGAAAGAGAGGTAACAACCTAAACATTACACTAGTTAATATTAACAGCCGTTTACACACAGGAACTAAACCTCTGTAAGTACTGAGTAGTGTTTCTTCCTTTTTTGAGATACAGTCTCACCATCTAGCCCAGACTGACCTCAAACTCAAGATTCCCCCTAGCTTTTCTCCTTAACACTAGAATATAGAATATGGTATATGTCACCATGCCTAGCTCTAAAGTACTACCTCTTTATATAGAGAATGCTTTATAAAAAAAAAAAAACAAAAAACATAGTCCTTAGAAGCCTTTGATCTAAATACTACTATATCGTTCCAACTTCTACTGGTGCACATGGAGCCCAGACAGGGTCAGGAACCTGCTTCTAGGCAAGCTGACATTTGAATCCATTTTGCTCCAAAGTCTACACTTTTAACCACTTACCATGTGATATCTACATAACCTCAGACACAAAGTAATTTCCAAATGTTTGAAGGTATTCAGATATCAGAGGTAAGTAATTTTTAATGCTTACCTTTTGTCCAAATTTTCCAAGGATTAAATACATTAATAATGCTTTTTATATAGGCCATGCTTATAAATGTTTTAATGCCCTTCACCTTAATAGCATTACTAAAAATATTTTACTACATACAGATCTATAAATATGTTTATATAGTTCTTAAACATGTGCAAAATTATGAAATATTTGTATGACCTGGAAGATAAATCTCACCTGTATTCTTGGGTATACTTTCACTGATGGGAACTGGAAATTCCCAAGAGGCAAAGTGGTAAAAAAACCCACTGCACTAAAACAGGGTGAATCCATTGACTTACCTTTTTTATATGTAACTACATGTTTACTTATGAGCTGAACTCTAACTCTGCTATCATCATCTACGTAGGGCCATGACTTTGCTTCATGTCTACAGATTTCTTCTTGTTCTAGCATTCTTTCATTTGAAATTTTTAAAATTCTATTAAACTGTTCCTAATGTTGAAAGGCCTTGGTTTCAAAACAAAAACATTCAGCAAAAAAAAAAAAAAAAAAAAAAGGACTACACTCTGAAATGTCTGTCACAAATGCTGTAAAGAGAATTACTCCACCCCGCAGCCCAGTGTGAGGAACACTCGTAGCAGTAAGCCCACACCTCCATTTTATCAGTGTAATGCTAAGTAAGCTGCATGTGGTGGTGCATAACTGTAACCCCAGCATGTGAGAGGCCAAAAAGCAACTCTTAAGTTTCAGGCCAGCCTGAGCTACAGTAAGACTCGCTCTAAGGGAAAAATAAAAACCTTATTTATTACAATTTCAAAACAGGTCCTATTTGTAAACAGGAACAATGGCTAATTATAACATGTCACAGAAACCCAGGCTCCCTTTCCAGGAGTAGGAAAGGAAGTAACTTCATGCTGGGTTTTAAGAGTAGCGACCTGTGAATGATCAAGAAAAGTCTTTATCTGTGATACATAAGCATTCAATCCCAATTCATGCTTGTTTTTGTCTAGGTGCATATGTTTATATCCTTTTTGTTTGTGTGTTTGGTTTTCGTTTCTTCGTTTTTTGAGACAGGGCTTTTCTGTGTCACAGCCCTGGCTGTCCTGGAACTCACTTTGTAGACCAGGCTGGCCTTGAACTCTCAGAGATGCTCTCAGACCTTTGCCTCCCTAGTGCTGAGATTAAAGCATACACCACCCACCTGGTGATATATTTAATTCTTTAAAAGAGATCACACATAATGTATGGAAGGGAACCTAAGAGATTAACAAGTACTACAGGGTCAAGGAGCAGACAACTATCTAGTTCAATCCGCAGTTCCACACACCAGCAAAAGCACATTGAAAACCCACTGGCTGACAACATTCAATTCTGACCTTAAGCATCCAATGGAAGGACAGTTTTGAAATTATATTTATTAATGCTTTATTATACGTATTGTATTCTATTTGAGCCAAGGGAAAGGAGAACCCCACTCAAGTGAGATAACAAACTTGCTGTCTTTTACAAAATTTAATCAGAACTGACAATGTTATGGTTAGTTCTTAATTCCTGAGAATTTGAACATCATTAAGTTTTCTGTGAATTTACAACAAAACACTCATGTTAATATTTAAATTACAATATTTCTGAAAAAATATTGTTAGCAAAAGAAAACCATCATCCAACGTATACAGTAACCCAGGTGTGAACATACTGAAGCCCTGTTGCTCAGCAGTTTAATACCATTTAAATATTTCTCTCATCAGAGACTTTATTTCAAATACATGAACTTATTATAATTTATCCAGACTACAGTGACATTATTTTTTTTTTTTTTAAAGATTTATTTATTTATTATATGTAAGTACACTGTAGCTGTCTTCAGACACTCCAGAAGAGGGCGTCAGATCTTGTTACAGATGGTTGTGAGCCACCATGTGGTTGCTGGGATTTGAACTCTGGACCTTCGGAAGAGCAGTCGGGTGCTCTTACCCACTGAGCCATCTCACCAGCCCCAGTGACATTATTTTTAACTAAAGTTAAAACAGTTACCTGTCACTTCCCATTTTAAGTGTCCAAGGAATATGTGAACTCTCATGTTCAGGAATAATTAAAGAACATTTTTAAGAAAAAGACAGAAATATTGGTACTATAAAATGGTGACTAATTTGATATAATCAAATCCAGTATCATTAATATAAACATTTATAATAATGAAAATATAAATTATTAATTATGCAGCATGCTTTAGGGCCATCTCTACAGTTAGTATCAATTACAAACATTAAATGCCTTTAATCCATTCTTTGTTCATAATTCTATAAGCCATGTTTATATAATAAAAACCATTTCCAATCTATTCTGTTTCTTCTGACTTAACAGTCAAAGTATTTAGCTTGGGCTGAGACAGTTGCCCTGACCGCAACCACTGAGTCTAGGTTGGGCACTGTATCTCCACTCCAAAAGCGGGAACCAAGGAAGAATGTCAGAATTCTAAGTGTTAGGATTACATGCAAGATGTATCCAAAGAAATGGTTAAGCAGGTAAATGCAATAAAAAACAAGCAATTCCCAAAAAAGGTCTGTATTATATTTAAAGTTCTAAACCTTCCTTTCCATCCCAAAGGCATCATTTTAGTATACGTTCAAAAAAGGCCATGATTAATCCATTTAACTATCAGCTAGCATACCTTTACAAAAATAAAGCTAGTAGCTTGTTGGGAACTAAATTTGCTCAAAGTCTTTCATTCTTTTAAAATCAGTAAGTGACTTAACTAGTTTCATTCTCACAGTGGTATATTTCTGAACACCTGTCATAGTGCAGTTATTATTTAATCTTATATCTTAGATTATACTTGATTTAAAGTAAAATTCTGTCTAAACTGCCACCAAGATTTCAATTTAAAGTAATGAAGAAACCTGAGTTTGGCTGTAGATAGTTCATTCTTTTCTTCCCTAGTATCACAGAGTGCCTTCAAACCTAGTGAAATGTCAAGTGGGTCCCGTCTATGGCTTAATCTGAGTTTTCTTTGAGTATTAAATCTTAAATTTAAAGCAATTGTTGGAGGATAAATGTTCCCAAAGCAATGTAAACTATTATAAAATGTCTCACCAAAGACATCAGCAGCTCATGTGAGTCACGTGGAATCCAACAACACAGGAAGGATCACCAGCTGGCCACGCTGTGCACAGGCAGTAACAGTCTGCTCATGTCTAGCATCCTCACACAGTCTCTGATACAGATGCTTCATGACTTTCAGGCTCAACTCTTTTTAACTGCGTTATTTACTGGCTGTGTACCGCATATGCACTGACTTTCCCATGACTTGAGATCAACATGAATCAAAGACACAGACAAATTACAAACACACACAGAGTACAGGGAAGGGAGGCGATGGGTTAGGGATCTGGACTTGCCCTTCGCCAGCTTCATGGCAGTTTCACAGGGGCGCCTTCAGCCTACACTCCAAAGATCCAGTCTTACCGTTTGCTTCTCGGCCCTTGAAAGCTGGAGCATCAGAAATAAAGTGGACTTGACTCCAGAGCCAGAGCAGTCCGTACAGTCTCCTTAGGTGTGACCTGGGAAATGACAACTTATCAAGCACGCCATAGCATCCATGTCTCTGGAAAAGCATCATGATACGTCTGACGACTGCACACCATCATTTCACCACGGGATCTGCAGACACAGTGCTCTCGGGTCCATCTCCATTGCTTGTTTTAGTTTCTTCTGAAAGCACAAGTACAAACATCAATAGAAAAATTATGTCAACTTTAAGATAATAAATATGAGAAAAGCTATAGTACTAAATGTCAGTTAAAAAGTTGTATCTATAAAACGTTTTCCTAACATCACAAATTATACTAGTTAGTTTACTTTTAAGTATGTAGAGAAATCTTCCATCCATCTTGATCACACAGGAAATCACCTTTGTGATGTATTGCCATTACTGATGGAAATGCAGCTAGAATGTGAGAGTCTGAATAGCCCAGGTGAGTGCCTAGCCAGCAGTACTGAGTACTTATTTTACTTCCTTTGTGTGTGTGGTATAGGTGTACATGTACACATGTATGTGAATGCATGCACACACTCACATCTGGAAGAAGCCAGATAACAAACACTGGCTGTGTACCCCTATCATTCTCCTCATCTTTTAAATTTAATTTTTTAATTTTATGGGTATGGGTACTTGCCTAAATGTATGGCAGGTGCAGAGGCCAGAAGAAGGCATGAGATCCCCTGGAACTGGAGTTAGATGGTTGTGAACTGCCATGCAGGTGCTGGGAAGTGAACCCAAACCCAGGTTATTTGGAAGAGCAGCCAGCGCGTTTAACTGTGGAGACAGCTCTCCTGCCCCATGAAGCAGGGACTCTAATAGACCTTGGGGCTCTCTGCTTAGCTATACAGGGTGGCCAGTGAATCCCCATGGGTGGGCTGGGCTTGCAGACATGCCTGGATTTTACATGCATGCTGGAAACCTGAACTCAAGTTCTCTAAGCATTTCCCTCTGAATAGTCTCCCTGCTCCTCATTTTATTCTCCAAGGCTCTGCAAGCCAGCCTGGTCTAGAGCTCAAATGTAGAGCCCAGGGTAGCCTTGAACTCAGTGATCTTTCTGTGTCAGCCCCTGAAATACTGAGGTTACAGGCATGAGCCATTGCACCCAGCTCATAATTTATTTTTATTTACTTTTTGTTTTGTTTTTGTAGCCCAGGCAGGCCTCGAACTCAGAGAGCCTCCTACTTCTGCCACTGAGTGCTGGGATTAAAAGTGTGAGCCATCACTACTTGGCTATAGTTTTTTTTAAAAACAACATTTTATTATTTGTGCAAACAAATCCTTGGCACTTGGTGCAAACTGTCATGTGTATATATCATACATGAGCAGATGTCAGTTATTAAACTAATGTAACTAATTTAAGCAACTCTCATCACTAAGCAAATTGTAGCCCAACAGTCTTAAAAAGAAAACTGACGAGGCACGTGAGTAACGCCATCAAGCAGTCCCTGAAGAACAAGACAAGAGCGCTACAGCATGAGCCTGAAGGCCAGGGAGGCTCCTGCTGTCTTCATGCTGCAGGCCCCAGAGCAGCTCCATAGCCCACCTGCCATCTGCTCGGTCTGCTGTGCCATGAGATAGATGCCTTAGCAAACTCAAAGTCACAACTGTCACTTTACATGGTCCCAGCTCACAGTTCAGATGCATCTGCCGGGATATGTTATTTTGAGCAAGAACCCAAACAACAGTATGGACAAGTTATGGCTTAAATACACGAAGTGTCCAGATTCAAAGATACCTGGATATGCTTCTAATACCTAACCCTGGAGAGTAACATTTAACATATGCAACACTGACAAGAATAACTACTTCACTTAAGTGTCTACCCACATGAACTGCTCACTTGTGACAAAGATGGAGAGGGGTACTTTAAAATAAAAAACATTTTAAGCACCACCTTATTTTCTGAAAATATTATACATCTCAATTTATGAAAAAAACCCATAAAACTAAACATCACCTAGTTCCTGTAACGAAATTTCATGATTTCCATGACAGAAAAAAAGGAACCATCTATTCCTCAGAGAAGACAATCACCCTTCCATGTCAGGTTTGATAGAAATGGAGACACTAACTATGATGCTGAGCAAGGCTCTTCTACAAAGAATAAGGTGTGTGAGGTTCCTTCACCCCACCAGAGTGGGCACAAGGCTGTCCTTGCGGCTCAGATGGAAACAACCATCAGGCACAGCACTGCTGCATGATGCTCGGGACCTCCCATGCAGACAGTGGATGCTGTCTATCAGGCCCTCAGGAGCCCAGGAAGTGACAGCTCCTCACTCCACTGCTGTCCCAACCGCCTGCTCCGCACAGCCGTCTCCAGCTGCAGTCCATCAGCTCCCTTCCCTCCCGATTCCTCAACATCACCCAAGAATCTGCTTGTTAAACTTGTTTCTGTTACAGGACCTTTCTTCTCTATCTCATGGGACCCACACATTTCTAGAGCTGTATTGTTTTCCAGAAGATTAAGTAAACGAGACACCTAACAAGACAGTGGGACACTCATGTATGCTGTCAAGACTTGGGGTCTTTGCACGCTGACACCACGCACTGACCTTCCTTCTCTTTCTTTTCTTGGTTCTCTTCAGCTGCGGTCTTGTCTGCTCTGAAGAATATTCTTGCACTGCTCAAGGAGAAATACAGCAGCTCAAATTCCTACATGAGAAATTTGAAATAAAAAGAAAATTAGTTATGGGGAAACAGTAAGGTAGTACTGTCTTGTGCACATGTGCTTGGTGTGTACATGCGCGTTTACATGTGTGGCTGGGTATCCATGCATGTGGGTGTGTGTATGGAGGTGTAGCCTCCTAGGCTACTCTCTCTCCACTTGTGTGTTGAGGCGTGGTCTATCACTGACTCTGGGTAGACTAGCTAGCCAGCTTGCTGGAAGGCACTTCCTGCATCTGCCTTCTAGGTACTAGGAGTTCAGGCAACTGTACCTCCCCAGCTTCTACCTGGGTCTGGGGATCTGATCCAGTCCTAGGGCAGCTTATCCAGTGACCATCTTGCCTACCCCAATCTAATTTTCTTCTGATCAATGGATTCCAACTATCAACTCTAATACATGTTCTTTTTACTGCTACTATCTCACTTGCCATACGGCTTTGGGTATCGAGTGTAATACACACTAAGTCAGTCGGAGGGCATTTAGATCCACTACCTGTAAATAGACCTCCAGTCGCTTCTGAGTAAGGTTCATGGTTTGGAGTAGTTTTTCATCTTGACTAGTTGACTGCACGTTCTGTTGCTTAGCAACTGCTCTGATCTCCTTTATGTATTTTTCTCTAACAGACTGGAACCAATGAAGTGAATCAAACTCTTGGTACTGATCCAAAAGCTTTAAGGTATAAGCCACACCTACAGTCAGCAAAAGCAAAATGTGAATCACAGCGAGTACAGAAACGCTTCCTCCCCTGCATCCACAGCTCCACGCACCAGGCTAGGCACCTGAAGCAACACTTTCAAGTCACATTTCTCAACAAAAATGATAACGTTAACCACAACCTCTCTGGTTCTGCTTTAAAAAATAAGTGGAAAATGTTAAAAAACTAAAGAAAAAATAAAAATAAAATAACACAATCATAGACATCACCAGAAAACCGGGGCGGGGGGCTGAAAGGAGAAAAGCTTATTCATGATGCAAACGTCCAAAGCTGACTGACAGAAAAGAGGACATTACAGAGGCACCAATGAAACTAACTGTTAAGATGTAAAACTAAAACCACAACAGAGCAAGCCCAAGGGAAGGGGAAATCAGACAGACAGTAAGCTCCGTGGTGGGGTCAATGACAGCCTGAATGACAGAAAGGCCATGTTTAAAAGCTCGCACTGGTAGCAGGTGCTGCTGAGAAAAATAATCTACTGTAAGGCACATAAACCCATTTTCAAGCAATTTTTTTAAGAGCCCATTTTAAGGGAAACACAAATCGATGGCAAAATAGTTCTATTGCGCTTACCCATGGCAAAACCATCGTCAGTAAATGCAGCTCCTAGTTTATTTTTTTTATTCAACTTCTCTTTGCAACTTATAGAATGTTCTACAAAGTTCAGAGTCTAAAAAGAGAAGATACAGAAAAACAATTAAGCTAACAAAATCAGCTAAATTTAGATGCTATAACAGGCATTTCAAGAAGTACAAAGAGAATTTCTTCTCAGCTCCTGAACATGTGCCTCAGGCAAACTGTCTCTTGGTGAGAACACAAGTCCTTGCGTGCCTCCTGAGGACTTTCTTACGAGAGGGACCCTCCATGGGTCCTTAGCCCTGGCACAGTGCTCACTAGAAGTGATGTGCACAGTTTGGAGTGAAAACATTGAATCTTCCAAGAGGCTAACTAACGCTAAGTCAAACACAAAGCCACAAGGGACGGAGAAATGGCTTTACTTTTCCTCAAAGCATAAATCACTGTAACAAAGCAATCTTCCCTTCTGCCGTCACAGCTCCCCTAGAACACTAGTGAGCAGTGGCTACCTGCAAAACATCTGTCACAATCTGTGAGATCTTTATCAACATCCATTGCAATCTTTTTTGGCAGCTCATTTATATTTACCGCCCTCAAGATTTAGACTACAAAGCATAAAAAATAGCACACTATGTCTGTGTGCTGCACTTAGTCTATTACATGACTGATTTTCTATAAATCCAGACTTCACAAAGCTCATCAATGCTTTCCCAGTCCCCACCATGGCCTGAATATAAGATCTCTAAGTTAAGGAAATGTGGGGAGAATTCAAGTTCATGCAGTATCAGCAAATAACCAACATCTTCAGCCTGAGCACTCAGCAGCCGTGCAAGAGCATCTCTGCCACATCAGTTACAAAGCTAACAGTAAGTAACAGATATCTGACGAGAAAGGTGGTGGCAGTGGATAACAACCTAACAGTCTCTAATAGGTGTTGATACCAGTAGACTATGTTGTTATTATTAGCGAGTCAGGGAAAGGGTTTTCATTATTTTAAGCATTTAAAATTTTTTTGCTTTTATGTATATGCATGTTTGCTTATGTGTGTATGTATGTATGTATGTATGTGTGTATATATGGATGGATGGATGGATAAATGTTTGCATGTGTGTGTATGTGTACACCATATGTATGCTGTGCCCCAGAAGTGAGAAGAGGGTGTCAAATTCCCTGAGACTGTAGATACAGTCGTGAGCCTCCATGCAGGGTACTAGAAATTAAACCTGGCTCCTCTGGAAGAGCAGCCAGTACATATAACTATTGACTGATCTCTCCAGCAGCTTTTGTTGTCATTGTTAAAAGACACCACCCGATATAGTCCAGGCTAGCCAGGGATAACTTTGAGGTTATAAGAACGGAACACCATATCCAGGATATACAGTGATGAAGACAGAGCCCAGGAACTCATGCATGCTAGGCCAGTACTCCATGGAGTAATTCATATCCCAAACTGTGAAACACTCTTCTTCATCCAAGTCAGATGTAATCCAAAGCTAACATATGCCTGAGGGGTGTTCAGATTTTAAAGATATCCACTAAAAAATGTAAAAGATGTAGTATAGAAACCTAGAAACAGATTTTTTTGCTAATATAAACCATTTCTCTCACTGCTATAATTGCTTTTATAATGTAAGTTTTGATAACTTGAGCTAAAGACAGCAACTGTAAAATTAGTAAAGAAAACATATTTTAGGAGAAAGCACTACAAAATTTATTTCAGGTGCTAGTACTTACAACTGAAAAGAGAAGTTATACCAAAAAGTAAGCTCTTAAAAGCTATTTTGGAACAAATGATGTTATAGTAAATTAATCTGCATTACAGTTAACATGATCCTATGGCGCACATCCTATGTGCATCTACTCCAGGAACTGACAGTCCCCAGGGTCTCTCTTGCCATGGCTAGTGAGAGCCGGCCAACTCTAACCCTGCAGTACAGACAGCAAGCCCAAGCTCTAGAACACACCCTGACACCATACTTTCACTGACAGCCAGGAGGCAAGAATAAACACCATGCTTTATGGAAACTGAATCTGTATTAACACCCATCAATAACTCACTTCTAGTTTTGAGAATACTCACAAGAGGAGGAACAATGATATAGAAATTTCGGAGATGTATATTCTTTGGCCTTCGAAATTCTGGAGCAAAAACATCTACAAGCATTTTGAAATATTCTGTACCTTCAGCAGAGTTCCGTGTATGATCACTGAGGACTGAGTCCAAATGCCTACAAAATATCAAAAATAAAACGTTCTTTGGGTTCATTTTAAAGGTACGGCTGTTTTAAAAATCCATGTCTCTCATTAGGTTATGTAATGCCACTCCAAATCAGGAAACAGCATAAAATGTCCTTGAACTTTAGAATGAGCAGAAACTAGTCAGTATTAGTTAATGAACTTAGTCCCTAAAATAGAATAGAGCATCCTAGGGCTGAAAGAGTAGTCTGTATTACTTTTGTGCATGTATTGTTTTCATGCACATCCACGTGTATGACTGTGTGTGTGCCACACACATGTGCATACTTGCATGTGCATGACTGTGCATGTGCCACACACATGAGCACACACGAGTGTGCAAGTCAGAAGACAAGGTTCTGAGGGAAGCTCAGGTTACTTGCTGAGCCATGGCATCAGTCATTTTATTAGAACACTAGTGTGAGAGCATGTATGTGGGTGGGTGTGCATCCACGTGCTTGTGTACGCAAATGCTGAGATCAGAGAACAACTGCAGGACTTTCCTCCCTTCAGCATGTGGACTCTGAGGCTTGACTTTAGGTTTGGCAGTAAGTATCTGGTCCATAACAGTTGTTGGCTGGGTTTCTGTTTCTTGAGAGCCCCTGTTCTCTGTAATTCCATTCTGCTGACTTAACCTCCTCACTCGTGCTTCTCAGTACCTGCTTACCCTTGACCTGGGCCTCCTTAGGAGCCGAGCGTCTTACAGTCTTCACAACAGCAGCTGCACTGTCTGGGGAGTTAAGCACAACCACTACTGTTCTCAGCCTTCACCACACAAGGTTCTTTGAGATTCCCATGATATCACTACAGGTGCTCTTCATCCTGGGACATGGCTACATCCTAGTAAGCTGGCCATGTGAAAAGCTTAGCCAGAGCAGAAACCTCCCAG
This sequence comes from Mus musculus, assembly GCF_000001635.26. Classification (NCBI taxonomy): domain Eukaryota; kingdom Metazoa; phylum Chordata; class Mammalia; order Rodentia; family Muridae; genus Mus; species Mus musculus. The sequence goes on along the minus strand of NC_000076.6, from coordinate 83,587,260 downwards.
CTGGCTGGGAGCTGCTCCCTGTTACACCTGCCCAGCATCACTATAATCAGAGTGCATACTGATTGCTTGGAAAAAGAACCAAGTTAAAAATCAAGAAATATGGCTTCAATCGTATGCTTATCATTTTTATAATATCATTATTAAAATCATTTAACTTAGATCAGGGACCATCAGTATACTCAACTCTTCTGTGAAAGTAACATTTTAGTCACCACATGGCTGCTGGGAACTGAAGGCCTCTACAATAGCAACAAGTGCTCTTAGCCACAGAGCCATGTCTTCAGCACTGCCTGACTTATTTTACAAATACGGTTTTAAGCATCACCAAGGTCACTCACTTCAGAAAGAACATGCTGCATGTGGAGAGCAGGTTTCAGAAGAGCACTTTCTGGTTAAGTTGGAAAGATCTTAGAATACTGTAGTCTTTAAAAACAATGCATTTGCTAAGTAGAGACTACAAAATACTGCCATATATATTTTCAGTGCCTTCTGGTCTTGTTTGGTGTTAAGCAAGCTTTAACTTCCCACTCATCAGGTTACCTGGCTGCTCTAAGTGTTTCTTCTGCAAGCCCTTCTTCTTTCACGAGCTCTTCAAAACTCACAATGTCTTCAAGATCCGGCACGAATCTACGTGAGAGAAGGAATTCATCAGGGCAAGTAAAATGTACGCAATCAAAACATATCAAAGGACTACAGAACACCAAGAGCTGAATAAGAACTCAGGGAAATCTTAGCGTGTAATGTTGTTAACATCACTTTAGTTCCAAATAAAATTTTATACTCGATCACATCCTGATATTCAAAATGTAATCTTTACATTCATTAGTTATTCTGATAAAATATCAATCTACTGTACCTTAAAAGAAATGGTTTCAAAAATAAGTCTTATATACATTTATATATATACACATATATGTATATATAATACACACACCCTTCTTTAAATTTTTTTTTTACAGATTTATTTATTTCTATTTTATGTGTATCGGTGCTTGCCTGCCTGTGTGTCTTTGCCTGTGGAGGCTAAAAGAAGGCGCTGGATCCCCTGGAACTGGAGTGACAGCCAGTTGTTCACAGTCATACTGGTGCTGGGAATGGACCCAAGTACTCTGAAGGAATAACTGCTGAACCATTTCTCTAGCCCCATAATATAATGTTAATATAAGAGAAAAAAGTTCCTTGGATGTTGGGATTAACATGTTCTTCTTCATTAGGAAGAAAACAGGTTAACTGAGTACATGTAAGGGGCAGAGGTCTGGGCAGTAACAAGAGATCCACAGCCTCAAATTGTATTGAACAAGGACAAATACCTTCTCTATAGTATCATGAAAGATTAAATTACACAAAAAAGGTAGAAATTATGTTTGAATCCATACCTAATGGCATTGCTGCTACAATGAAGACCACCAGATCTTATCATGCGTATATAGCCCATAGCATTACCTTCAAAAATCACACACAAAAAAGCACATCTTTATATGAGCAATTCTGATATCAAAACAAGTTATATTATGTAGTCAACTGAGAAGTCTCCAATCCTAAATACCAAAATATTCTTCTATAGTTTTAGTTTCTATTTCAAAAAAAAGTTACAGATTTATGCATTTAAAAGTTAGATTTAGATATAAACATTTTAAGATAAACGTAATTTAACTGATAAATTAGAATTGCTAGCTTCATTAAAATGGTCAAACATTTTAAAATTATAGTAAAATTTCACACACACAATCACACACTCACTCTAAAGTAGTGTCAGGGAATCTTTACTTGGTACATCCCAAATTTGTCTCTCTAGCCTGGACTCCTCTGATCTCTAGACTTTTATCCAGTACTCATACCTATATATCAAAGACAAATTTAAAATATTAATCACACCCAAGTCTAAGGATCTTTTTATCCCCTACTACATTGCCTACTTCAGAACTAGCAGTTCTGTCCCTTCATTTGCTTGGGTCCAATGCCCTGAGCTCACCACCCCTCACTTCACCCTGGCTCCTTCCTCTCTTTCACATCTCATACAGAATCAATGGACAATTACACCAGCTCTTCCTCGAAAACAGCCAGGATCTGGCTGAAGATATGGTGGCATGCCATCTAGTGTGAGGACCTGGGTTCAATGCCCGGGTCAGTGGACATAAGAAGAGGAGGATCAAAACCAGCCTCACCAAATTCCACATTCCAAGTCTGCTGCCTAGACCATGTGATATGCCATGGCTGGCTTGACTTCCCATTACGACGTCAGAAGCCACAGTATCCCTCCACCTCATCAAATCCTGGATCTCATACATTCAGATGGGCTGTCATGCCCTTCCTGAAAACTACAATAGTTCCCTATCAGGATGCATCCATTCTCCATCTGTCACCACGGCCTGTATGACCCTGCTCAGGGTTGCTGTTCCATTGTGTCTTGCTAGTCAGGTATTCATTAGCTTCATTCTAGCCCTATTCTAGACTATTCCTCAAAAATGCCAAGGAGACTCAGGGTTTTTACACTTCCAGCTGCCTGCCTGTCTAGGATTTTCTTTCCCCAGTTGCATACAAGGTTTATTCTGTCCCATTATTAAAGTCCCTGCTCAACGTCACTTCCCTGGAAGTCTTCCTGAATATCATTACACAGGACTGCTCAGCCTCATTACATTTTATCCAGAACTTATTAATGGGCCTTTGTCTGCCTCTCTCCCCAGCTAAAATAAGGATCCACTGCATATGACCTCTGAGTTCTTCACTATCCCATCCCTAGAGCAAACATGTCTTGGATCACAATAGGAATTTGATATATAATGGAACTAAAATTATTTGGAAGAAAATAATAGGCTAAATAAAAAGGTAACAGTAATTTTTTACAAGAATTACAGCTCTGATATTAATGCTACACAACAAAAATTATTCATGATCTACTTTAAAGACTATTCCAATTGTTCAGGCTTTTAAAAAAATATGTAACATGCATCTTTTAAAAATGAAATACTTAGTTTGACTGTTTCAATTAATATTGATTGATTAAAATGTAAGAGGCTAGCTGAGAATAACAGTTAAGAGCAAAAACCCTAGTCAGGCTCCTGAAGTTCAACTCCAGGCTCTACCATTTGTCAGCTTTGGCCTAGATCAAACTGGATACATTACTTGTATGTCAACCTCCTCATCTTAAATTAAACTCTAGAAGACAGACTCCATTTATTGTCATATCATCAGCATCTAATACCTTTATTTGTTATAATTAAATCCTTCAGGATAAGTGAATAGAAATAATACTTTACATACTGTGCATGTATGTATGTGTGTGTACGTATATATATGCATATACAAAGTCATGCTCAGTAAATGTCAGTAGTTTCGACTTCAGCAGACAGGTATGAATCGAAAAGACTGGTCTGATGGCTGGAGTGTCAACAGCAGCATTTGTTTCTAAGATTCTCTTTGGATCCTTTAAAAGTGGTTCTGTGCCTATTTCACAGGAATGCTTGCTGTGACGGCAGGCATTCCCAGGGATTTCACGTGTGAACAGCTTGGAGAACACTGAGCTTTAGAGTAATTCTTCTTTGTAAAAATTATGTCCTGGGTTTCAGAAGGCAAGTCTGCTTCTAAAACACAAATCCTACACACGTACAAAATGACATCATTCAGTATCTAAACTGTAATAAAATTTACATGGAACCTACTAATCTACTAACTTTTCCTTACCAGTTAACTCCTAATGTTAACTCTGGGGTAGTTATTATGTCAGTGTCTTAATCTGTTCTAACCAACTTTACTTAAGCACTTATCTAGTTCCCACACAACAGCTCAGTAAGTGGGCTGGAGTCAGGTAGAGGTATTCACATACTCCAAGAGCCGTCTCATACACACGGTGCCCGCCATCCTGGCACCTGTACTTCCTGACCCCTGGAAGCGACTTACCAATCTGGCTGATGAGCTGCCTGAACTGGTCAAGGTAGCTCTGTCCCTCTGGTGTGATTCCAAGTTTTCTTATGCCACGATTGAATTTTTCTGCTCTATCAAAAGGATACTAAAGAGATAAATTCAAGAGTATTTTTAGGCCCTTAAAATATAAAATTCTTACTAAACTGATGCCAGTATCACTGTCCTTTCTAATTTTGTATCTCATTATTATTTAAAAATCAAGTCTAATGACAAATCTATATAATGAAACCTTTTTGGTATTCAAGGTCAATTCATGCCCAGTCTGTTGCCCAGCAGCAGCCCACTGGTGCTCCAGGACAATGCTTTTGTGGCTGCTGTGTTGGTACTCGCTAGAGGACAAATGCCACCATCCCCACCACCATTCTGATCCCCTAACCACTCTATCAGACTGAAAAAGAACTAAGACCCCTAGATGTACTTGTTCCTGATATGTAACCAAGTTTCTATAGGCTTTTTGACAAAGACTTTATAAACACATTCCTTCCATAAAATATATAAGCTGCTTGAAATGTTCAGCTTATTGGCACAAACTTATGATCCCAGCATTTGAGAGGTGAAATCAGGAAGAAAGAAAGTTCTAGACCCACTTCGAGGCTAACCTCACAGGAGACCCTGTCTCAAAAACATAAAACACAACAAAATTTCTAGTCGACATCATCAATTTAGAGACGAGAAAAATCTTTTACACATTCTGGCTAATGGAATTAGGGAACTGATCATCTGTATCGAGGACAGCAATTCTCTATAGCAGCATGCTTACTCATAACTTCCACCCCAGTAAAAAGACATAGAGTACACCTGTCTACTGATGACTGTACTCTGTCTCAGTAGTTATTTTTCTACAATGTAACACACTGAGGTCTATTATACACCAAGGCTATGGCCAGATGAGTCTGAAGTGTGATCCAAGTAGTCCTATAACCAGCAAACAGGTCCAGAACCATGTGAGCGTGTGTGCTCTTCATCTTCACAGTCACTGCCCCTGCACTAGTTACTTCCTACAGCTCCACAGCTCTCTACTTCACAAAGGGAAACCCTGCACAGGGAGGGCAAAGAAGAATAGAATTCTCTTTATGAAGGCAGCATCCATTGCTTTTGTTTATTTCAGGGTTACTGCTGTTTTCCTTATGGTACTGGGGAATGAACCTGGGGCCTTTGGCACAGCAGAAAAGCCTACTTGCAAGAAGCTACATCTCCAGCCCAATAAAACAGCATTCCTAAAAACTACTGGTAGGAAACAATTGTGTAGTATTTCTAGAGTGTTAGACAGCACGTGCCAGAAATCTGAAGTACTCATTCTCATCCATTATTCTAGAAACTTCTTTTCAGGGATATTTTCTTTCAGAAATGGTCTCCAATTAGATATGTTATCTGTGGCTCTGTTCATAAGAACAGAAGATGAGAAAACTAAAATACCCATGAGTTAGTTGGGGATTAAACAAGTCCCCTTTATGGTTAACTCTTAAAAAGTGGCTAGGAAGGGATATGTTCAGACATCAAGCACACAATGTAAACCAATACTGCTCTATTTTGCAGTAAAAAGCAGCACTGTGTAAATGTGTGAAGACACACATGTCTACTGTGAAGGGTTAGGAAGGGCCCTATACTACACTGCTCACTAAAGCTCCTGCCTCCAGGCAAGGAACTGGGAAAAGACATGATGGGATGGCAGATGCACCTGACACTGTGTAAGTGCTTCAACACCAGCATGTTTTGGTGTGTATATTATTATAAAATAAAATAATCTAAGCTACAATGATCATTTCATATTCCACTTTATGCTTAAGCCTACAGAGAACATAAGAAATATACAGGAGAAAGTGGCCAGACACAGGAGACACATGCAAGCACTACACCCGCAGAGACGTTAAGTACCAAAGTCCAGCATAAACCTCTGTCATTCCAAGGTGGGAGTCAGAACTCAGGCTCCTAAGAATACATAGCATACCTTGTGGTCATTTTGGTCCTTGATCTCCCTGAAAAACCGAATATCTTTAATCAATCTGGATTTGATATGCTCATCATACATAAACTGACTAAATATATAGAACTTCTTTTTCAAAAACTGGTACGTGAAATTAACCTATAAAATTAAAAAATAAAAAGTTAATATGAAATTTCAAATAAAGTTACAGAGTAGGTGATCTAAAAGTACTATTTATAAAGTTCAATTACTACTGGAGCTGAAATGTTCAAATAGTTTATTTGATCTCCCAAGTCATAGAAATTTCTAGAATTCTCTTATATACTTTCTAAATGGCTGAAATACTCATGTTCCCTGCACCTCCATCAGTAAGGTGCCTTATTACTAACCTGCAAGGCTGGAAGGACATTATGTAAGGAACAGGATGCTGGAGGCAGGTATAAACAATTACTCATCTAGCTATATGGCTCTGAAGCCTTTTGCATACAAGGCAATCAATATACCTGTTGCAGCGCTAGAGGCCTTGGTCTTCCTTTTCCAGCAGAGTGGCAGACAACTTTAACATGTATTATCAAATCATTACATTTCAGCTGCCATAACTTCTAAAGGTGAAATGCAGGTACTTTTGAGAATGACTATATAGAAGGCCAACCCAGATTCACAAATCTTTAGAAGAATGAGATATGAGCTGAGATTCAAGTATTACATAGTTTATAAATACAGTTTATAAGCCAGTCCAATGACTCATTTCCAAAGTCATTTTCAGAGAGCATAAGAGACCAACAGGCACATACAATGTACTGACTCCCACTGCTAACAACTACGGTGCAGACGGTTAAGAGGTCATACACTGCTTTTTCCACCATGGTGCCCCCTCATCCAACACAATGGTAACAAGAGATATATTTATTTATGCCATCAGGAAAAATGGAAATCCAGGCATGATATAAACAGGAAGTAATGTGTGCTTACCAAAATAGTCTGTAAAACTCATCTTCCAAATTACTAAATTTGACAAGTCTATTACCCACCAAACCTACAAAAAGATGCTTACTGTTGTATTCATGATCCCCGTCCCATGTGTTCGAATCGAATTAGCAATGTGTCGAATATTAATAGTATTCAAATGTTTATTGTTGCTTGTCCGTTCAATAAAAATCTGCAATGCAAACATATTTATGAACAATTAGAGCCAATTCCAAACACTGTTGAATAACCCAGACAGTTTAGAAATCTGTTTCATTAAGGATGACCTATTGAAAAGCCATTTAAGAAGACGACACCACCACAGTGGAGCAAACAATAGCCAGGTGTCTAAACAACTGCAGTTGTGGTGGTGCACTCCTTTATAGTCCCAGGGCCTGGCAAGCAAGTCTCTGTGAGTTCAAGGCCAGCCTGGTGTATGCATCGAGTTCCAGGCTAGCCAAAGTTACACTGTAAATCTCTAAGCAATTACTCTGTTTTACACATTTTATTTTCACCTTTGAAAAGTCAATTCCTAGTCTTTTGGCTGTCCTATTAATAAAGACGTTCTCATTTACAGCTTTAGCCGAGTTGGGCATAGTAGTATACCACAATAATCCTAACACTCTGAAGGCCCAAAGCCAGCCTAGGCTACATATAAATTCTAGGGCAGTCAGGACTACAGAGTGAAATCCTTCCTTAAAAACACAAAACAGCCGGGCGTGGTGACGCACACCTTTACTCCCAGCACTTGGGAGGCAGAGGCAGGTGGATTTCTGAGTTCCAGGACAGCCAGGGCTACACAGAGAAACCCTGTCTCGAAAAACCAAAAAACCAAAAAACAAACAAACAACCCCACAAAACAATAAATAAAATCTCCTCCTAAATCCACTCACCTGGTTATTGAGATTATAGAGGTATCTTGAGACAAATATGTGAATGTTTCTCATAATTTCCAGGACATCGAGTCCCTATAACAAAATCCACACAGAAACCCCAAGACTATTAGTTAAGCATCATCAGCCACATGTGTACCAACACAACACACCTTACTGATACACTGCTGACCAACAGTTTACATTCTTTTTAAAACTACATAAAAGCACCACTGAAAGTCCAAGACCCTCCCCACTTACACAGCCGGAATCACCTCCTTGAGAACGCCTGGCTGCTTTGTATTTTACCCCTCCTACCTGTGCAGACACAACTTAAATCACAAGACCCAGCGTCACACCTGTTTCCTGACCATCTTTCAATGTCTCTTCAATTTTTTTTACAAAGTAAACTAATGACTATACTCCAGAAAGTACTTAAGACATAAGAACATCTGGAACAATGCATACTACTTTTACGAAATTAAACAAGAACTATTCTTCACATGTAATTCTCAGAAACAGTAGCTATTCTTCTTTTTTTTCCAATTTTTTATTAGGTATTTACTTCATTTACATTTCAAATGTTATCCCGAAAGTCCCCTATACCCTCCCACCAACTGCTCCCCTACCCACCCACTCCCACTTCTTGGCCCTGGCGTTACCCTGTATTGGGGCATATAAAGTTTACAAGACCAAGGGGCCTCTCTTCCCAATGATGACTGACTAGGCCATCTTCTGATTCATATGCAGCTAGAGACACGAGCTCCAGGGGGTACTGGTTAGTTCATATTGTTGTTCCACCTAGAGGGTTGCAGACCCCTTCAGCTCCTTGGATACTTTCTCTAGTTCCTCCATTGGGGGCCCTGTACTCCATCCAACAGCTGACTGTGAGCATCCACTTCTGTGGGTATTATTCTTGTAAACACCGGAAGTGAAGAAAATGAAGCTAATGGAGTTTTCTAAGGTCAAACAACTAGGCAGAGAGAGAACACTGGAATTTTAGAAACTCTAATTTCAAAGGTTTATGCTTCTTTTGACTATACCAAATCCCTTTTAGATTTGGTTTTATTTTTTTAATTATATGAAAATGAGAGTGTGTACAAACGAAGGTATCAGATCACCTGCGGGAGACTTAAAGGCAGTTGTGAGCCTTCTGATTTAAGTGCTGGAGACTGAACTCAGGTCCTCCACAAGAGCACTACAGGCTCATAACTGCTGAGCCACATCTTCAGGCCCCCGTCCAGTTTATATATATACATATGTATGTGTGTGTGTGTGTGTGTGTGTGTGTGCATACACACATACACACACACATTTAACACACATAAATACGTATGTATAATATAAACATATATTTTTGGTTTTTAAGACAGGGTTTTTCTGTATAGCCCTGGCTGTCCTAGAACTCTTGCCTCTGCCTCTGAGTGTGTGTGTATGTATGTATTTTAATGTGTATGGGTATTTTGCCTACATATACGTCTGTGCACCACTTGTGTGCTTGGTGCCTGCGAAGGTCAGAAGAGGCTGCTGGATCCCATGGAAGATGTGGGGGCTGGGAACCCAGGTCCTCTGCAAGAAAAGCAAGTGCTTTCAACGCTGAACTTTCCCATCAGGCCCTGAGCCCTTTAACTCTATTAAGATCCTCTATTCTCCACATGCTTCCCTAATTCTCAGTGGTAAACCACAGATTAGTCTACAGCTTTTCCTAACTAGTACTCAAAGTCTCATCACAATACACATAAATACTGTACCTTTTACTATATTCTACCCTAAAAGTTTCTTCACATACAGTTTTATCTCCCCTGAGGCTATAAGCATATGAACTGAATCCTAAAACACAGTTGATTATCCAGTGCTCTCTAAACATATACTAGATATTTAAATAAATGAATATAAGGACACACAAAATGACCCTGGAAACAGTCCATAAATATAACAGGTATTATTGTTCCTCAGGTACTATGATCAACAGGTATGTACAATAGGTATTATGATCCTCAAATTTTGGGACAGAATAAATGGTTTTTAAGTATTAACTAAATTATTTTTAAAAGAAATACTTACAAAATAACTGAGAGCCTAAATTGCTACATTCATAAAATACTCACATATTACAAATCAGCTAATTAGCAAAACCCAATGCTTCTTTGCGATTTGCAACTATACAGAGAGCTGTCTTCCTGATGCAGTAAATTCCACGTACTAACCCATTTCAAATCCAGCTTTGTATATGTCTTTTAGAATTCTGTAAAGCCATCTCACTATCTTAGCACATTCCTGAAGAGTGTGTGTAAATGTATGTATTTCACATTCTCAGCAGAACTCTAGGATGACAATGATACATTATACTGTAAAGCCCATTAGTACCATCTAATATTTTATTCTCGACAAATATGAGGTTTATATAACAAAACCTTTCTTTAAAAAATACATTAAGGGAATGTAGATACATCTCAGCAGTAAAGAGTACTTGTTCTTACAGAGAACCTGGTGTTGGATCCAGAACCCACACAGTTCATCCTGTCACTCTAGTTCCACGACACCTGACACTCTTCTGACCTCTGCATGCACCAGGTACTAACATGGTGCAGATACACACATAAAAGCAAAATACTCACACATAAAATACATGCCTAATAGATAGGTAGAAAGATAGACAGACAGACTGACTGATTAGGGTTAAAGAAAACATTTCTTAAATTAATACTGTCGCACTATCAGACCATACCAGAAACACTGTGCACATACCTGCTCCAAAGTCTGGCTAGGAAGATGTGCCTCTGTCATAACCAAACCATAACGCTGCGTAGCCAGATTTCTCATTTCACTGTAAGTGGCCCAATCATGAAGAGCTACTGTTGTGAGATTGTAGAAAGTCTTATCCAGATAGTGAGTTACATAAGCTACAAAAACAAAAGAAAACAAACCCCACAAATTGCTATGCTTGATTCATGAATGATAAAAGAGAAATGAAGTTAAAAGAAAAAAACACCATATGATTTTAAAATTAAAGTTTTCCTTTAAAATAAGGTAATTGTATCAACACTCAGTGGGCTGAGGCAGGAAGAGCACACGTTCAAAACCAGCCTCAGCCAGAGAGTGAAACCTTCAAAATATTTAAAAACAAAAAACGAAACAAAACAGTAACGGCAAAACCAAGGATTACGTGTGGTGGAATACCCCTGTCATCCCAGTACTCAGAAGCCGTAGCAGAACCATGAGTCTAAGGTCTACCTGGGCTATAGATGCGGCCCTTGGCCAACCTGGGCTACACAGCAATTTGCTAAGAAATAAAAGTGAAACAACAGAAAGAGCTAAGGAATGAACAAAAGATCCTCATGACAGGTCAGAAGACACACAGGACAAGCATACAAAGAAGAGCACTAACTCACCTCGAATATCAATGAATCGATTGAAAAACCGAATAGGGTTCAGAGAGAAAAAGAGCGCCAAGTCTTTCCTGCCAACTTTGAAGGGGTTCCGGTCATCCAGCTTCAAGTGAGTATGCACAGAAAGCCGCAAGTCCTTCTCGATCTCCTTACACAGCTTATCCAGCAAATGCTGTTCAGAGGGAATCCAGAGCTGTTCAAGATGGCTCCCACTGCAGATCACTCCTACACGCGCATGCCTTGACCCTCATTGTGCACCGAAGACAAACTGACCAACAAGTTTCTTGACTTAAGATGCCAATCTCTCAATGGTAAAATTTTATTTTTGTTTGAAAAGTGTAATATATTTTTTAAAGCCAAGAGACAGATAAATACTGAGACTTTATTTTCATAAATATTTTAAATTTAATTTTCATGAATAACAGCCAACCTCACTATGTGGAACATGATATGTAATACAAAGCATAAAATTTATGAAGAGTAGCAGCAAAAAAAAAAAAAATAACCTTGCAATGTACAGTAAAGAAAAATAGATTTCCTTATGATTATCATTAAAAATCACAGGGGCTGCATGTACATGGTACACAAACATATGCAGGCAAGAAAAATACATATAAATCTTAAAAATTCTTATATCATGAGGATTTAGAAACGGATCAGCAGATTAAAAGCACTTGTAGTCAAGTGTGAGACCCAAGTTCAAACCCCCAGAATCAGACCCCTAAAGCCAGGCATGGTAGTCCTAGACAGATCTGTAATCCTAGAGTGAAATGGAAGATGAGAGAACTCCTCAGAACTCTAGGACTAGCTGGCCTGGCTTGTACAGTGTGAACCACACAGAGATCCTCTCTCAAAACAAGGACAGACACCCAAGGCTGCTCTCTGACCTTACACTCGCACCATAGCACAGGTGCACAGAGAGCCTCCACATACACACAAAACTCACTGTGTTAACAGTGACATTTCAATGTCAACAGTAACCTTTGCTTGTCTATCAGAGTACCAAATACTAGCTAGCCAGTTACCTATATTTTTAAATAAAAATATTCATGATCATTTGCAAGGTTTGATAACCCAGAAGGGCTAGCAAAAAGGGAATATGATTATACAAAATTTTTCATAATTTCTATCACACTGAAACAGGAAGGTGTTAGGAGGTTTACTCATGTTTAGTCCTATCTTCCAAACATGGTTTACACAGTAACTTATAAATGACTGGTTTGAGTTTTCTTGAGAAAGGGTCAGTGACTGGAACTCACAATCTCCTGAGTGCTGGAATTATAAGTACGCACCGTTACACCTAGGTTTGTTTAAATAATTTCTGACTCAGTGAAGTCAGCTTCACTCTGAAACATCTTCCAAAGCACTGCTCTTTTTTACTTATTTTATTTTTTTTAAGATTTACTTTATTTTATTTTATTTTATTTTATATAAGTACACTGTAGCTGTCTTCAGACACACCAGAAGAGGGCATCAGATCTTATTACAGATGGTTGTGAGCCACCATGTGGTTACTGGGAATTGAACTCAGAACCTCTGGAAGAGCAGTCGGTGCTCTTAACCGCTGAGCCAGCTCTCCAGCCCCCCAAGGCACTGCTCTTAAACTTTCTATCTTCAATATAATCTTACCTCATTTAAAATGTCCATGATTTCCTTGTCATAGCAATCCAAAAGCAGCTCATGGGACTCTAAATGCCTTGAATGCATCATGGCAGGCACACAGTCTCGTAAAGCACTGAACATGTACTAGTAAGAAAATTAAAATATACCTGAGTTTAGAAAAGGCAGAATTTTAAATAAAATTGCAAAGGTAATTGCATACAAAAACTCTGACCTAAAGGGAAAATACTTTCCTATGACTGCTTTATTTTCCTAAAACCCTGAAACCCGTGATATAGGCACACACATGAAAAAGAAGAAAAGCTAACACTCACTAGTCTTTTATTCTAAGTACATCAAATACACAGACTTCCACAGAGAAACTGAGTAACATGCAGCCTGCCAAGAAGTGTCAAAATTATTGAGCAAGATCAAATCAAGTGAGCTGAGAATGGAAAACTACAAGCACAGAGGGTTAGGTGGTTAACTGCCTCGACAGGGTTGAGCACAACAGGTCTAATTTTACTCATAACAATTGATATACAACTTAACTACCAACTATATGAACTTAGATTAGATATGCATAATAAAACTGTTCAATATATCATTGCAGGTCAGTTGTAGGGTGGGTTATTAAATCAAATGACCTATTTGAAACTTACAAAGTCACTAGAAATGACACTTACTCTTATATTACTCTGTACTTACATGTAATCTGGCTGCATCGACAGCATTTTCATATACATCATCTAAATAAATCGGGAAGACAGCGCGATGCCAGTATAAAAAACAGCAGTCACACTGTGCTTGGACTCTACAATATAAGGCAATGAGTAATTAGTGGCGACCTTCAGTACTGAAGGGAAGAGATCTATCTTCCTCACTTTACATTCTCTGAATCATTTCACCCAACATCATTAAACAAAGTCAGAAAACTTAAGTTATTTTTCAAATTGAGCAAAGGCAACAAAACACTTTAATACTCTGCATTATCAAAATTCTGCATATGTTTTAGATTTAAGACTGCTGAAAAACCCAGAATACTAAATGGATGTTTAAAATAAACTTCTCCATATTAACTGAAATAATACTTGCATTATGTGCATAATTATGTGCATGTCTCCACAGTGAAAATTAAGTTTTAAGAAGACCTTGGCATCCCCTCACTGTTTTGTTTTGCTGTTCTAGCCCTCCAAATCTTAGGCACTCAATTATCTATATTAAATACCAGCATCCTGTGAGATGGAGGCTAACCTGGTCTACATAGCCAGTTCTAGGCTAGCCAGAACTATACAATGAGATCCTGTATTTAAAAAAAAAAAAAAAAAAAGCCACTATGACCACAAAACCCTGTCACACATAGCCTAGCCATTGTCTTTGCTACCAAATTACTATGTAATGACTTGCAGAAGAGAATTACCCCAAGTATCTTATAGTGATGGTTCAACACTTCTTTCAAGGACTGAAAATTAAACACCACAAACTACAAATATATCAGCTTCTCAGAATAGCAAAGACAGTTATGAAGACTAAATAAAAACTGTGCTGCAATGCAAGAGCTGAACTTTGTCAAAAGTTCAATGTTCAACGTCCCTCCAGGAAGCCTTCCCACGTTAGTTCAACCCAATGACTATCTTCTGAGACTGCAATTCAAATGTCACCTCCAAATACAACTATACAATATGGTGTGTCATGGGTCTTCAAGTGTCTCACAGAGAATGCAACTTTACTATAAAGCAGCAAGTTGGGAAGCCCAGTAGTGACGCTGCTAAAATACCAACAATGGATACTGCCGTCATCTGCCAGATACCCTGAAGGGCAACTGCTTTGTGTCATGTGAAGTCTTCCAGGTTTGAAAGCAAAGCTAAGACAAGACAAGGTTGAACCAGTCTCCTGTTGGTCACATTACAAGAGTTACAGAGAGGAACTAATATGTCCTGTGGATCTCTTCATACCCTGGCTGTGCCAAAGAGAACCCAAGCTCAGTGTGGTAACAGGCCTGTGAACTCAGTGCTGCAGGGCCAGCCTGGGCCCCTCAGTAAATGGAGGTTGGGAGTGGGGAGGGCTGAGAAGAGAGGGAGAGAGGGAGGGAGGGAGGGAACAGCTGTTCTACTGCCCAGGCCCTTGGCTATCACACATCAGTTCTACTCACCGCTCTCTAAGCTCGCTGATAAGATCCAGCTTCTTCATGACTACTTGAAGGGGAAAGAGTTCTTCATCTTTAAATGTTTTCTATTAGCAGAAAGGGAAAACATGCAAGTGTAATCACCACAAGGCCAAGCTTCTTACTTAATAAATAAATTGTGAACCTCAGACTTCATGATTCCTTTAATAAGAGCAATAAACTTACCATTTGCGTGCCAACGCTCAATGCCAAAGAAACAATAAGTCGTCGTTGTTTTGTGCTTGGTCCATTTAAGGTGTTTTCAGCCAAAACAAGAGCAGATAGCACATCAAGACGCTGTTCACTATATTTTTTGTCTGAAATTACTCTTTTCTTAAAGATGAAACAGATAATTATTAGTTTTGATTCTAACATGGTTAAGTTTCCAAAGGAAACAAAGTGTCTTCTCTGTTCTCTACAGCAGCGCTCCAGAGAGCACAGAAAAACTCCTTCCCCCAGTGTTCTGAACTTGGCCTCGCTAACTGTCTGAGCACTACAGGAAGAGCAAACAGTGGTTTACTTTAAACACATTCAACATCAACCTTACTAGAAAACATTTCTAAAATTGAGGGGTCAAAACCTTTCCTTTCACTCTACTAAGATTAGCTGCTAGTAGGGTTTTCAGTAGGTTACATGGGGCACCCAGGGCTTTCCAACAGGCTAGGCTAAGTTAGATGGTTTTCTGGAATGTTGGCTAATGCACTGATTACATCGGAGAGTACCATTCTGAGCACATTTAAGGTAAGCCAGGCTGAGTTCTGAGACTGTCAACACGTAGTCTTGTATGAAGAAGCCCCTAAATTAGTCAAGCATGATAACTTTCAGAGACTACAATCCTGCTAACTGTAAACATTACAAAATGCAATGGATACAGCGCTGTAGAAATAACACATCTGGCAAGAAATACAGATAAAACAGCAGAACACGATACCTTCATTAACCTGAATGCATAATAATCTGCATACCTTGGCTACAGAAATAGAACTAAGAGCCTGATGTTGAAGGTGCTGTGTTATATGTGACACCGAATCCGCCACAACCATGCTTCTCCTGTAGAACATATGCTCTATTGCCTAAAAGAAATAAAAGTTAACTTAAAACTTAAATGCAAAATCATTAAAGAAAACCTTCATGACCCTAGGAAAGGAAGGGATCTGTAAATGAGACTAGAGGAGTGTGAAGGTAAAATCAAAACAAACGCACACAGACACACACACATACACAAAAACCAACAAAAATCCACCACTTGGGGCTGCAGAGAAGACTGAAGTCTTTAAGTGTCTGCTTGCTTCACAGGCATTAAGAACCAGGTCTGACTCCCCACACCTACATAAACACCAGGCAGCCATGGCAGCAGAAGCTTATCCCCCCAGTGCCTAGAAGACAGATAGGATCCTGGAGCATGGAGCCTCACTGGTCTCAAACAACAAAGTACATAGCTTCAATATCTCAAGTTGACCTCTGGCCTCCACACTCAGGTGCACATACGCCTATACACAAAGACACACACACACACATACACAGAGACACACAAACATGCTGGAAAAGTCAACTGCAGTAAAATTAAGCACCTGCACTTGTCAAAAGTCATTTAAGGGGTTGGGGATTTAGCTCAGTGGTAGAGCGCTTGCCTAGCAAGAGCAAGGCCCTGGGTTTGGTCCTCAGCTCTGGAAAAAAACAAAACAAAACAAAACAAAACACCACAAACAACAACAAAGTCATTTAAAAAGTAAAATAAAGGGCTGGCGAGATGGCTCAGTGGTTAAGAGCACGAATGCTCTTTCAAAGGTCCTGAGTTCAAATCCCAGCAACCACATGGTGGCTCACAACCATCCATAACAAAATCTGATGCCCTCTTCTGGAGTGTCTGAAGACAGCTACAGTGTACTTACATAGAATAAATAAATTTTTTTAAAAAGTAAAATAAAAAGATAAGACATCTACTAAAAGATTATTTTCTATAAACATTCCAAATTCCAAATATATCAAAAATTTTTTACACAATCAATAGAACCATCCCCAGCAAAGCACAAATAGGTTTTCTCAAACAGCGAATGCACTGATTACCCCAGGGAGCCAAGCTAATCTGAGCACGTTACGTGAGCCTGGCGAGCCAGGCTGAGCTGAGACTGTCAGCACGCACCCTTGTATAAAGTAGTGCCTGTATTAGTCAAGCACGATAGCTCTTCAGAGGTTCTTTTCAATTTTAAGTTCACTTTCTCCCAAGTTTGTATTCTGATGCAACCAGAAAGCAAAACCCGCCAAGAGCATTCTACTGTAGCTGAGGTCATGTCCCCAGTCCTGGTGGCAAAGGAAAACAGCACTGACTTACCTTGAGAAGTTCAATGAGCCTGCATAATGCCTTCACTGAAGTTTTGGTCATAGGCTTCTGCATGGACATGTAGAGATTCATTGTGGTCTTAATAATGGTACTAATACTATATGCATATAAGAAACCCTACAAAAGAAAATAAGCATTGGAATTACAGATTTCATTCAGACTTTGCTCTCCATGTATGTTGTCCATAAGCATGCCAATAGCCAGTATTTCTAAGTCTATTATTTATTACTTCTATGTGTATGGGCATTGTACCTACATGGATGTCTGTGCAATGCATGAATGCAGTGCCTGAGGCCAGAAGCAGGTGTTGGATCTTTTAGAACCAGCGTAATAGGCAGTTATGTGCTGCTGGATTAAACACGGGTCCTCTGGAAGAGTACCCAGCGCTCTTAACATCTGAGTCATCTCTCCAAACACTCAATGTCCCTTTTCAAGCCAATTCTTAAAGAGACAGAAATACTATTCCTGACAACACTGTGAGTTTCAAATCAGCCCTTAATAATTTCCTGAACTATCAAATACCAGACATTTACATATTTACTGGCTTTTAAAAAGCTATTCACTTAAAGAAAATGAAAACCCCTTCAGTAAAATGGTGTGTAAATGCCAGGGAAATACCTGATAATTCATCCGCATCCTAACTGCTGAGGAGACAAGATCCCATCTGCGATGCTCAGAGCAGGGAATCACAGACTAAGGAAACTGACAGGTGGGCAAAGCTGCTTCCCTGAACACTGCAGACATGCAAAGGAGCTTCTGAACCTCGAGCTAACAGCACCCTTCCTCTCTGCCTGGACAGCAGCGCTCAGCCTGTGCGTCAGACACTTACATTGTGCTTCCAAAAAGCAGCACAACCAGGCTACGTACTAACAGAACAATTTCACAGCTGGGGTCACCACAATAGGAGGGTACCCAGCTCAGCAGGTGAAGAACCGCTGGCCCAGCCCAATTCCACAGGCCACCTACTATCTGCCTCTTGTCACTTTCCTCTCATCTAACCCAAGAACTAGAACGCATTCTCTCCTCCTCTTCTGTTAGGAAGGAGCACAGAAGTCTTTTGCTACTTAAAAGTATTTTTTAACTCCTCTAAACTCCAATTCCTCTAAACTCCAGGGAGACTAAATAGTAAGTAAGATAATGAATGGGATTATACATTTAAGAGTGTGTGTGTGTGTCCAGGTGTCCATAGAGGCCACTGGCTCTGCTGGAGCTGGAGTTACTGATGGTTGTGAGGGGTAGAAATCTGAACACAGGCCCTCTGAAAAAGTACCAAGCTCTTTTAACTGTTGGGCCATTTTTCCAGCCCCTCACATGTTTTCATTTAAACCTCCAAAGGATTTGAAACGACAAACACATTCATATACATTTTTCTTTAGTTTCTTTTTAAAGTAAAACAAATTTTGGGGGGCTGGAGAGATGGTTCAGCAGTTAAGAGCACCGACTGCTCTTCCAGAGGTCTTGGGTTCAATTCCTGGCAACCACATGGTGGCTCACAAACATCTGTAATGGGATCTGATGCCTTTTTCTGGTGTGTCTGAAGAGAGTGACAGTATACTCATATAAATAAAATAAATATATCTTTAAAAAAATTTTTTTCATACAGTATTTGGATGTTTTCCCCTTCCCTAGTTCTCTGCAGATCCTCTCTGCCTTCCTACCTACTCAAATAAATACAAAACAACAAACAAAAGCCCACAAAAACCATATAAAACAAAAACGGGAGGGTATGGAGGGGGGCAGAAGTACATATACATATAAAAACATGTAATTTGTTTTATGTTGGCCAACAGCTCCTGGACATGGGCCCTGAATGTGGTTGATTTTTTTCCTTTTGCCAGCAGGTATCAATAGCAAATATTTTCTTGGTTAGGGGTGGGATCCTGTATCCACTTTCCCATCTCACTACTGAAACTCCCTCTGGCTAGAAATTGTAATGGTCTTTTGTGTGATGCCACAGTCTCCGAGCTAACTCTCCTATTCTAGACTTCTCTTTATCAATACATAACACTATATTCTATTTTCCCTTCCTGGGGAGACCCTCCTCTTCCCCCTGGTACCTGACCTCTTAGTTATTCAGATGCAAACACATACTCATCTTCTGAGGGTCTGGGTTACCTCACTCAAAATGTTCTTTTCTAGCTCCATCTACAAATTTCATCATTTTATGTTTCTTAACAGCTGAGCGATATTCCACTGTATAAGTGTCCCCATCTTCATTATCCATTCTTCTGCTGAGGAACGTCTATGCTGTGTCCACTTCCTGGCTATTATGAATAGAGGGGCAGTGACCATGGATGAGCAGGAATCTCTGCAGTAAGATATAGAGTCCTTATTCCCAAGAGCAGATAGCTGGATCTTGAGGTTGACTGATTCCTGACTTCCTGAGGAACCACACTGATTGGCTGTACATGTTTGCACTCCTACCAATGAATGAATGCTCTCCTTTCCCTCATCCTCAACAGCCATCTTCTGTTTTATATCTTGGCCATTCTGAATGGGATTAGATGAAATCCCAAAGTAGTTGTAATTTCTATTTCCCCGATGGCGAAGGATGTAGTACTGCTTTGTTCTCAGCTATCTGTGCCTCATCTTTCTTTGCTTAGCTCTGTACTCCATTTAACTGGGTTATTTTCTGGATGGTCAGTATTTTTAGTCTTTATGTATTTTAGATATTAACCTTCTATCAGACTGGCAATCGGTAAAGATGTTTTCCAGTTCTTTAGCTGTCACTCTGCCCCAGTGATAGAGTCCTTTGAGTCCCTGAGCTTCCCAGCTAATGGACTTCCATTTATTCATCACTGGTCTTTGGGCCAATGCTACCAGTGTCCTGTCCAGAAAATCCTTCTTGTGCCAATGAGTTTAAATCTATTCTTACTTTCACTTCTCAGATTTGGGAAACTGCTCTTATGCTGAGGCCCCTGACTCCTCTGTAGTTGAGTTTTGTACAGTATGGGTCTATTGTACAGTACAGAATGGGTCTACTGAATTTTTCTACATGTATCCATCGCTTGACCAGCACCAACACTTGCTGAAGATACCGTCTTTTCTCCAGTGTCTACTTTTGACTTTTTGTTCAAACGAGGTGTCCACAAGTAGGTGTGTGTGTGTGTGATATCTGGGTCTTCAATTTGATTCCACTGATAACGTGTCTGTTTGTAGGCCACAACCATGCCACTTTTATTATTACGGCTCTGTATTACAACTTGGTATCTGGGATGATCATATGTCTGGCAGTTCTTTTATTATTCAGGATTATTTTAACCATCCTAAGCTTTTGTGTTTCCATATGCAGTTGAAGATTGTTTTGTTCAATTTCTACTTAGAACTGTGTTGGTATTTTGATGGGAATTGTATTGAATCTAAAGATTGCCTTTTGTAAAACGGGCATTTTCATACTATTAATCCAAAAGAATAGGTGGTCTTTCCATCTTCTGGTGTCTTCAATTTCTTTTCTTCACTCTCAACATTTTTATTGTATAAGTCTTTCACTTGTTTGGTTAGAGTTATCCCAAGATACACATATTTTTTTAAGCTATTATAAAAGACACTGTTTCCTGACTTCCACTATGTCTGTCATTTGTATATAAGAAGACGGCTGACTTCTGTGGGCTAAGTTTATATCCTACTACTTTACAGGTTAAATATGTCTTATCATTCTCTGAATGTCCTCAGTGTCTGTTGTAATCCTCCCCTCTATGTGTAATTTTATTAATTTAGATCTTCTCTTCTGTCCTTTGATTAATTTGGCTAAGTGCCTGCTAGTCTGCTTCCTAAGCACATGTAAGAAAGCACTAATCCAGGATTGACTATTTCTGACTAGCAAAGTGGCAGAGCCAGTTTCCCTGAACCTTACTAGCTCTGTGTTGAAGAGATGTGCTCAATTTAGAGAACAAAGGAATATAACAGAGGACAGTGTCCTGAGAGAGTGGCACAAGACTGAGGCTTGTGACATACTCTAGTTTTACCTTGTCAGCTAGAGGATTATCACATTAGACTGCACTTTTATGTACCACTGGGAAAGCTAAAAGCAGAATAAGAAATGGTAAGCATCCAAGGCAGGCAAGACAGAGAAGCCTTGGGCTAGTGAGATGGCTCAGCGCCGAAGATCCTGAGTTCAAATCCCAGCAACCACATGGTGCCTCACAACCATCTGTAATGTGATTTGGTGCCCTCTTCTGGAATGCCTGAAAACAGCTACAGTGTACTTACATATAATAATAAATAAAAATAAATCTAAAAAAAGAGAGAGCAGCTTTTGGTGGGAGTCTTCAAGTATGTTAACTGCTCACGCCACAAACAACCTGTTTGTCTTTACTGTTACGGACAGAATACATAACACAGATGACTTTCCTAGTAAGAACCATTAGAAGAGCTTGGTAACACTCGCGGAAAGCATCAAAGAGCTCCCAGGAAAATGAGGAAGTGAGTGGTCAAGCTCTGGGGGGAACCTAGAGCAGTGAGGCTGACACTGAAGCTGCTTCTCAGAGGCTCTGTCAGAAACAGAGAACAAGGGCAGAAACCAGCTCATGGCCCGATAAGAAGACAAAGATGGTGGCTAAGGAAATGGCTCAGTGGGCAACACACTCAAGGGTGCCCAAGTTCAGGTCACTAGACCCATTTAAAAAGCTGGGCACAGGGGTGCCTGTCTATAAACCTAGCTTAGAGGAACAGACATCTCCCAAAGGAATTGCTACTCGGCTGCTCCAGCTCAAACAGTGAGCTCCAGGTTCAGTGAGAGACTACCTCAAAAGTGAGGTGAAGAACAATTGAGGAAGACATCTAATACTAAGCTCTGTCCTCCACATACATCCACAGAATCAAGCGCATCCACACACGTACACTCACTCTCTCACTCACAAACCAAACAAAACCAGACTGAGGGAAAATATACACTGTTTACAGAAGACACACATTCCATGTAAGAAGCTACAAAGGCTGCATGGAAGGCTCAGTAAAGACACATCATGTAGACATTAGCCAAAAGAAACACTGTGCAACGGCGTTAGTATCCGACACAAATGATCTCCAACAGAAAGCATCAGTAGAGAGCAACATGTATTGCTACTTCCTGGGACATGTTGATCTCTAGTGATGCTTTTTGTTGGAGATCATTTGTGTCTGATATTAATACAGTTGCACACAGACTAAATACATGTAATCTTTTAAATTAAAGGTAAAAGAAATCCTCATGTATCTGGAAATAAAAAGATAATCTTTCAAGAACACCCAAAGGAGCGCTGGCAAGCAGGTAAGGGCACTTGCGGCTAAGCTTGACGGCCCGAGTGTGCTCTTCAGGACCTCGCCTTTCATAAACATAAATGTACTTACCCAGGGAGCTAGAGGCACTGACTCCCCTAAAGCCAGGCAATCAAACATGGGATCTTTGCAGGAGCAAGTGCTCCCACCGCGAGCTATCTCTGTAGCTCCTCATTCTGTTTAAATATAAACATAACCCTCCTTTCCAGAGTTGTGGCCGAGTGTAACTCCTGTAAATTCAAGTCACAAATTTGAAATTATACCCAAAACATTCTAAGAACACACAACTACCTGTATGAAAACATTGCATCTGTTGGTGAGGTCTTCAGCAAATGTATCCATCCTCTGCTCTTTAGATAACATAGACTCCATCTTCATCATCCATGAGCTCACAAAGACGTAGTAAGACTGCACATCTCTAGCAAAGGAACACAAAAATATATGTCCACGTCTCATATGACAAGAGTAAAATACCCCTTCCAGCAGTAATTGTATGCTCAAGCCTTCAAAAGGAATCCTATATGCACACATAAGTTACTGAACTTATAACTATGCAGTGAGTACCTATGCAAGACAGACATTAATTCTAGCTGAGAGCACAGCAGATGAAAACTCCTGGCACCACAAAGCTTGGATTCTAGGAAGGACAGTTATAGGCTAAAGCAATAACCAAAGTCAAAACCATTTTTAAGTGTCTGGTGATACATCCTGGGGGACGCGGGGGCAGACAGGGACACAGACCAGGGCCTGAGGTAATTCTATAATTTTAAGTAACATGATCATAGTGTGGATGATTCTGAGCCATGATCTAGCCAGATTAATAAGATGTGCAAAACAAGTACAAAAGCCCTAAGGCTTTGGGAACTATACCCAGCTTGTTCAGTAATAACAAAAACCCAGGATGGCTAGAGTGCAAAGAGAAAGAGGGACAGAAGAGCAGATCAGACATAGAGGGAGGGTGGGAGGGGGAGGGACTAGGCTAAGGTCTTGTCTAAGAGAAGCCACTGGAGAGGAATGGTTCTAAGGATCACTATCACTTTGCCTAATGTGTTAAAAATAAGCCATCGTAAAGAAAACATCTATAAAGCAACTATAATGATGCAGGAGGAAGAAGACAACATCTTCAGTGAGAGTAAAAACAATGGGAACAGAGGCTAGCAAGATGCTCAGCAGTTAAGAGCACTTTCTACTCTTGCCAAGAACCCGAGTTTAGTTCTCAGCACCCACATGGCAGCTCACAACTCAAGTTACAACTCCAGCTCCAGGGGATCGGCCTCTGTGGGCACCTACACATACATGGCATACAGAGCCAGGCACATATAGGTTTTGGTTTTAATGGAAAAAAAATAGTAAAAGAAGCCAGAATCTAAATTTAAAAGCTAATTTGAATGTTTATGCTATACCAATAACTGTGCTAAACTTGACACAAATTAGTTCATTCAAACCCCATATTAACCTTATGCAGTAGTTAGAAAACTCAGGCCCTCAGGAGGACTTTAAACAAGTATAAATATACTCACCTCATGCCTGTCACTGGGGTGGGGGGTGAAACATCCTTATTACTGTTATCTGCATGGGTTAAACTGAGCCCCTACCCAGATAAAGCAGGACCTATCACATACCCATGTTACACATGCCTCACTCCCCTGCCTCAGTCACACAGTATAAGTCACACATTAACTAAATCTGCTTCCTTATAACTCAATACCTCTTTTTCCCTTAGAAACCTTTAGGTGGACATCCTGCTTTGTCCAACAGGACTGAAGCATCTTACACTTCAGGGCCCTGCAGTGCTGGCTGTGAGTTAATTCTCTTGCCTGAAGAACCTTTCAATTCAGTGAGCCTCCCTCTCTTTGCTCCCCTCTATCCCACTCAGTGAATCTCTCTCCTTTCCCTCCCCAAAACTTAACTGTAGGGACTATGTTCTTCATTTTAGAGAAGATGAAACTGCCACACAAAGTAACATGTCCTGCCCACATCAGGAGCCAGGATTGAAACCCAAATCCATGGCAGATACTCAACCCACGGCACATGATGACACTGTCAGGATAAGCCCCAGAAGCAAACAAAGACAGCAAGAGAGGACAGGCCGGAGGGAGGAGGGGACGAGGGGGGAGGGATAGGGCAGGAGGAGGGAGGAGGGGGCGAGGGGGGAGGGATAGGGCAGGAGGAGGGAGGAGGGGGCGAGGGGGGAGGGACAGGGCAGGAGGAGGGAGGAGGTAAAGAAATGGAGAGGAGAGGACTCACTGCACTGTTTATGGCAGGCAGGTCACATGTAATCCCTAGCACTCAGGAAACTGGGGCAGGAAAAAACAATTCTGAGCATAGAAACACAAAAAACATGCTCAACCAGCCTTGGGTCAGACAATGTGGATGAAGCAGAGCTTTCTGTCAGTCCTGCTGCTACTCTTACAGCCAGATGGCGGATCATCACTGCCTTTCAAGGATAAAAAACTGAAACTGCTCCAGGTCCCAGCTCATCTTGTTGTTGGATGGGACGGACGGGAGGGATTCAGTTATCCATTTGTTAGCTCCATTTTAAAGTATAAATTTGGGAAATACTAAGGGAAAAATAATCCCCTGCACTGGTAAAAAGCAGTGTCAGTATCTACATAGGGACTTGATGGTCTCTGGAAAGCTCAAACCTCCTACCCCACAGGCAGGTCTTGCCCGCATCACCCAGGAATGGTAAAATGCAGCTGTGCACCAACTCTGTCCGAGGGGTCAGGGGCACTGACAGCAGGGAGCAGAGGACAGCCCCCAGCTCCCTTTCCACTTCTAGCAACAGAACTGCCTGCAGACAGCTGTCACCTCACACCCTCCTGTCAAGTGGTAGGATCACCTGCCCCTACATTTTACAACAGCAGAGTGAATACTAGGTTTCTCTGGCACAACTGCAAGGAAACTGGAAGGAAAAAACAACAAACCCAGCACCACCATCCTTTCAGATCATGGAGCTCTATCCTGACTTTACAGAAATGTGTTAAACTCACAAAGCCTAGACATAGCCGGGATAGCAGCACCCTCCTTTAATCCCAGCACTAGGAGACAGGCATGGTGGATCTCTGAGTTCAAGGCCAGCCTAGTCCACACAGTGAATTTCAGGATCGCCAGGGCTATGCAGAGAGACTCTGTCTCTTAAAAATCAACAAACAAGTAATTAAGTAAATAAATAAAAATGCTTTGGGGTAAAACTCTGTCAGATAAGGGGTCTTGGAAAAGAAAACATTCAATCTCCACTTACTAGATTTTCCTCCCAACAGCCTCCTGGGCACATACACAGCTGTGCACACTTGGTCCACACAGCTACATGGCAGACGCTGGAGTACCAGCTCACCAAGCTCACTTCTTCATGCCTTCCTCTCCTCAGCTGACGTCATGGCAAACAGCTGAGAGAAGCACATGACACTTTAAACTTAAGAGTGGACGGCCTGGCTGAGGTTTAATCTCAGTATTCCAGTCTCCTCAGGAAATGGCAATCCCAGGAGCAGGAGCGTCGGCTGACAGGCTGTCCTACTTACTGTGTCTTATAGATGAGACCAGTGAGGTATCTGGAGATTCCTGTGACCTAAAAGGGAACTTAGTTATGTTCATTTCTTCCCCATGAAGATGGGGCGGGGGCCATGACTCAATGCTACAATCTTTTGTCCAAAGCCTGCTCCATTTCCAAAGGTCCACACTGCTGGCAACTATGTTGTCCTTACCTGTCACTGTCCCTTCAAAGTCTAGTAAAGGCCTTCTAGGTAGAGCCGCAGAGGTCAAATCTGCTCCCTTCTGAATCTGAACGCCACACACATTCAGAGACACCACCACATTTCCCTCAGATGTCTCTAATGGCTTGCTTCCCAGTCCTCTAATATCACCATCCAGCTCTTCTCAGGACGTTACAGTTTGGGTTCTCTCTAGCAACACACACACACAACAATCAGATGACACACACACTACACACACCAAACACACATACACACACAAAATAGTTTTGAGTTTTAAGAAAGAAAGCAAAGTTCTTGAAAAATCAATCTGGGGACTGGAGAGATGCTTAGAACTAGAATTTGCCATGCATGCAGACCTAAGGCCCAGGATCTGGATCCGAGCAGCACACGGTGGGAAAGAGCCAGCTCCTGCAAGCTGTCTTCTTTCACACGCACACCCAGATACACTAAGTCAGTTAGTACAGAAATGTGAAAGACAATCAATACAGAAACTGTAAATATTGTCTGTTATTACGTAGTATCTTGTGATTCAAGTACTTTCTGTATCAAATATCTAAACACTTTTTTACAGTTGTTTTATAAAACTTACTTGTTAAGTGACTGAGCTTTCTGCTGTAGGAAGGTATCCCTGTGTATTTTAATGGCTTGAAGACTTTTTCTGTCTAGAAGTTTGGCAGCTGCTGGCATTTTATGAATCAGAAAATTATCAGGAAACCAAATAATATTAGCAGTTAAAGTGATGGCTGGCACCTGAAGGGAAGGAAAAGAAAGCAGACCCAATGATGCTGTGCTGAAGAGTGCTACAGCACACAGGGAAGGCAGCTCAGAAAACACAGTTACCAAAGTCTCAATGTGTTACAGTGTGTCTTCCCCTCACACTTATTGTAGAAAGAACAAAAGCATTCCCAATGGGTGGTGAGCACAGCAACTTTATTCTGCCTAAATATTAACACACACACACACACAGACATACACACAACAGATTTCACAATAATTAATAATATATAAAAAGCATGATGAAATTCAACCTTTCATAACATTACTGCCAGGGCATATTAATAAAATACTAGAAAAAAAATAACCTTAAACATAGCCAAGGCCTTATTGCTGTTATTATTTGATAGTACTAGACACAAACTAAGTTTCAATTCTGAAACTGGGTGTCCTATCATGGAAATAGCGAAGATGAAAATAACAATTTAATGAGGGCAAAGGGGACAGCCAAAGGAAGGAGGAGGCAAGGCCATGGTAACAGTACTGACAGGATGTTAACATGTCAGGGCATGGGTGCACTCCTGCAATGCCAGCACTCAGGAAGTTGTGGCAGAAGGATGGCTGAGACTGAGGCCAGACTGCACTGCACAGCAAGACCCTGTCTCAGAAAGAAAGCAAAGTTAATGTGCACACACACACTAAGTACACTCACCATATATATATGTGTGTGTGTATGTATGTATATATACATATATATATATATACATATATATGTATATATATGTATATATATATATATATATATATATATATATATATATGTGTGTGTGTGTGTGTGTATGTGTGTATGTATATGTGTGTGTATGTATGTATGTATGTGTATATATCTATATATATCTTGATATGAAACAGTTATTTTCGTTTATTGTATTTGCTCATTTCAAGGGTGTTTGTACTTTAAAACAATGCTACCACTGCTTTTATTTTTGCATGTGAATGTGTATTGTGTGCATGTATGCCTTCTCATGTGTGCGGGTACACACGTGTGCACACGTGTGCACTGAAACCTATGGTTGATATTAGGCGTCTTCCTCCATTTTCCTCCACTGTATTCATCCAGAGGCCTCTGACCCATGATAGGTAGTATCAGAAGTTAGAAGATATACCAGCACTGCTGGAAGTAAAGGCGGGCTGCCATGCTCGCACGGCATTACCTAAGTCCTGGAGGGAGGCTGGTTCCCAGTCCTCACGACAGACGGACGACAAGCACTAATCCTCCATGACCCACACACCTCCCCAGCTCTATTTTCTTTCTGACACAGTTACACTTCATAAAAAGTAAATTATTCTTTTTTTAACTTATTCTTTTTTAAATAAACTTTTATGTTAGCCCTTTTAAATATCTACCTTTATTAAAATTTACATTGCAAACTGAAAATAAGTTTCAAGTTCTTACCTTCTTACAAATGTCCAATAAAGACTTATAAAACTTTTTATCAACAGTCCGAAAAATCTGAAAGTGCAGTACAAAGAGCCCACAAATTCCAACATACTTGTCTCTCTGGTCAATTTCAGAAGGCTCACCTGATAAAGGAACACCACAGAAATACAACAGATAATAGATGACTTCTTAAGGAAATGTAAACTTGATAAATTAGTCAAAGAAGAAATTTATATTACCAAGCTTGGCTTCCACATTTGCAAAAATTGAGCGAATGCTATGTGCAAACTCTTCTGCAAACGTGCTATTTTTCGACACAGATATTCCTCCATTGAGAGAATCAAACTGCTGTTCGATACAGGCCTACACAGGAAACATTTGAACAGAAACTCAGACTCTCAGTAACAAGCTATCAACACCTTGGTGAGGTGAAACACTTCTGTAGTGGTTTTTACTATCAAATGTAGCTCTCGTGTCCTTTGATGGGATATGTGCATGTACTTATATGAGTGCCAGTTATAAGGCACTCACACCCCAAATGAAGAGACAGAATAAAGCTCAGAGATGAATGGAAGGAACCACGGCTGACACACTGGAAAGGAGGGTTTTGACTTTTTTGTTTTGTTTTGTTTTGTTTTTTGAGAAAGGGTCCATGTAGCCCATTATATAGACCAGGATGACTTCAAACTCAGAGATCTGCCTCCCAAATGCTGGGACTAACATTGTGTGCCACCTCTCCCAGCTGAAATCATTTTTAAAATTTTACGTGTTTGAGTGTTTTGCCGACATGTATGTCTCTGCACCATAGGCATGCACTGCCTACAGAGGCCAGAGAGGGTGCCAGATACCTTGAACCTGGAGTTGCTGATAGTTGTGAACCACCATGTAGGTACTAGGAATCAAACCCAGGTCCTCTTCAAGCCAGCACTCCTAACTGCTGAGTCATCTCTCCACATGCAACATCTTGTTCAGAGTGCCACCCTTTGGAGGTAGGTGTGTGTGTGTGCGTGCACAGGATCTCACTCTGTAGCCCAGACCATCCTCATATTTATGATAATCCTGTTAGACTTTTCCAATGCTAGGAGATAACAGGCACAGTCACTGCCCAGCTCCTCACATACTGCATGTGTAGAAATGTCCCAGGAAAAAAAAGAGCTAAAATAACTACATTTTGCATCTAAGGGATTACTAATTTTTATATCTAAGAGAGAAACTGATTTTAAAAAGAAAGAGCTGGAGCCAATCTGTCAAAACTGTGATAATATAAAAACAAAAGTCACACGAAGCAGACAGAGTAGACGGAATGGGATTTCTGGCAGCACTGTGAGGGTCTATCCATAGAATGAGGAGTAGTATGTTTTTACCTGGTTCCAGTACATTTTCATTTAGAAGGCACCCTATCTGTGTACATCCAAATCACACCCACTGGTGCAGGAAGAACTAACTAAGCTTTTCTATTGTTTGCTTTGGGTTCTGAGTTGTTCCTTTACACGGTTAGGAAGGACCCTGAGCATGCCAAGGAAGCGAGTGCTCTACCACTCAGCTACATCCCCAGCCCTTCAGACTTTTTAAAGGCAATCTTAAAAACCTAAATCTAGAAGCTAATAACAGACAATATTTAATGCAAATGATGCCTAGACTTTGAAACCCTTAGATTTTTGCCTTTGTTTTCTCTTGAGATGGGGTCTCCTATGCATCTCAGGGTGACCTAGAATTCACTTTGTACCAGAAGCTGGCCTTAGTTTTGCACAGCCTCCTGTGTGATGGGATTAGAAGGGCATACATCACCATGCCTGATTCGATTTTATATTTTTGCACAGTTTAATTTTTAAAGCCTTCATTTTAAGTAACTTTTTATTTTATTTATTACTATATATTGAGTTATGCTTTAATATACTAATAGTGGCTTTTTTAAAAAGCCAAAGCACTTTCTAAGGAAAAGAAATTCAAAAGTATTCTACAAAAGTGTCCTACTGTAGTTCTGATCTGCACAACCTCTAAGAACTCATATGCTGACCCTGATACAGCTCTACTTACCTGAAATATCATTCCATCAAGTAACTGCCCTTCCAGCTTCAGCAAGAACTTCTCAAAGGGCTTTAACTTTTCTTCCTGAATCCCAAATTTTGAAGGGTTGTGATGGACAGATTTCAGCAACCTTGTAGAAGATTTAAAGAAAGATCTTACATCTACCTAACAAATTCTTAAAAGTTAAAAATATCCCAGGAAAAAAATGTGTATGTGTTATTCTTACCCGGCTCTTCACACGGAAAATGTAAACAGAGCAACCCTAGTAAAATGTTTATCCTCTCTTTACCCCCTTACGTTCAATTGCCTGTTGCTCTGCATATACCAAACATCTAGTTACTATTTGTATGTAAACTGAATAGAAATGTAAAAGACTGTTCCAGCATTTTTAATAAATGTGTGGCACAAACCTTCACTTGAACAGAGTTCAGTGCAAAGAACAAATTATAACCATACTGCAACAGTTTGAGAACAAAAACCTACTACAAATGTGGCTGACTGCTCATGAAAACACTGGACAGGGCCAGAGAAATACTTGAGTGCTTACAGAGGAAACCTGAGTCTGGTGACTTACAACAGCCTATGACTCTGGTTCCAGGGCATCCAATCCCCTCTTACCCATGTACAGACACACATGAAACAGGGAGACATAAACACATATACATACACATAAAAGTAAATATTGGGCATGATTCTTTTTCAGTATAGAGCTCTAGGTCTTTTAAAGAATCAGAATTAGTATTCTAATTTTTACTACTAAAACTATCACATGAGCCGTACAAAGTAAAACAACTAAAAACATTTTGGTTGGCATACCTTTTGTACATAGTCCAGTGGTCTTTCAGCGTGACATGATTATCAACAATCTCATCCAGGGTAAGTAAAACTGTTAGCAGTTCTCCCAAGTGCTCATACATAGTCTGTCAAAAAACCTTTAATGATTATCATTTAGTCACTAGTTAGAAGTCTCATGTGAACTTTTAAAGAAAAACACATTGGGTTAATTATTAAATTAGTGAAAGGAGGGATCAATTGGTTTATTAAGATTCAGGTCTTACCCTCAAATGTACCACTAGCCTAAATCGAGTATATTTTGCCTAATATTTTCTCCATAATTGTGATGCTAAAGATTTGTTTGTTGACCACAGAAAACCTGCAGTGGAGCACTACTGGGGAAAAGTACAAGTGCCAGATCATAGCAAGTGATGGCTCATCAACTAGACAGACAACAGGGACAGAGACAGGGGTGGCATGCTAGCATTAGTATATGTCCTAATTGGTCAAATACCTAAGAAAAGTAGAAAAATTAACTCTTACCTGAAAATGAACTCCAGTTGTCTCTATAATTTTGGGTCCTATCCTATAATAAAATAACATCCAAGTTTAAATACAGGCTCTTAGAACTGTAGCATGTATTTGTCGTAAACTTGCAGGCACAAGCCAGAGCAGAGCCTGGGCTACCCTTGCTTGCTGTGCCATCATGGGTTAAAAACCTGACAACGGGCAGATGAGTAATCTTGCTTTTTAAACTTAAAGAATGTGCCTTGGCATCAAAGTAGAAGGAAAAACTTAATCAACTATTGGAATTTCTCGATTATCAACTACAATCTCTTACTCTATCAAAACTGGTGCTTGAGAAAAGACCCTTAAGCACATGTCAGACTCGTTCTTCAGTTCTCACTCTTACTGAGAAGCAAGGCATCAAACTTCTAGGGCTATACTACAATAATAAGCCACATTTCGTTCAACTTTATGTCCTATTTACGAAAAGTCACATAACTTTATGAAACAGCAGAGAACCACTAATGTACACAGGGGAAAACAAACACACACGAGTGGTTAATTCTGCATCAGCTCTTTTCTATGGTGAAAGGTCTTTAAAACTCTTTTGCCAATATTCTCATTCAGACAAAATCAGGTTCATAAACTTGGTGAGAACAAAATCTCAATTATCTGTAAGCACACACCTTAAAAAAGGAACACAACCTCCAGCAGTGTCTGAACATCCTAAGCATGTATACTGAGTACACAAATAATAAGTTGTTTCTATTAACTATTTTTCCAGAAAGTCCTTACTGCTATTTTATAAAAGCAGCCTAACCCTACGGCGCATTACTTGTTGCTGATGTACAGGGCAGCCAGCTGGTGGATGACATTCATCACCACTTCGTAGCACCTCGTCACAAAGCAGGACAGTTCCTGAAATGACATGGTGAGTACGCGTTACAAGACTGCTTTGTCAGTGTCGGGATATTTAGACTGGATGCTGTAACACAACCAAAGCTCTAGCTATCCAGCAGCCAGAGCTCAGAATCCCTCAAGCAATCAACACTTCTCTCCCCTCCTGCAGGCCAGGTCATTCCTCCCTCTGCTGCTCCTGCATTTCATGATTTCACCATTTTCTGAGTCTACTGTTTCAGTCACTCATGCAGCTCCTAAATGGCAGGGCCAATCATCCCTTCCCTGTAAGTGAATGAAGATCTGAAGAGTGACAATGACTGCCAGCCTACAAGTGTCACAAGGACAGAAAGCAATCTCCACAAGTCACTCTAAATCACTTCCCTTGTCATCTTTTGTTGTGTTTTTTTTTTTCAAAACAGGGTTTCTTTGTATAGCCATGGCTGTCCTAGAACTCACTCTGTAGACCAGGCTAGCCTCAAACTCAAAGTTCTACCTGCCTCTACCTGCCCTCTTCTGGTAAATCTGAGGACAGCTACAGTGTACTACTAATATACAGACAATAAATAATTCTTTAAAGAAATACATATATATATATAGCTTGGCACATACAAGTGCATATCACTTATCCCAAGAATATTTATCAATTATTATTAACTCAGATCTACCATACCTAGACTTTCTGACAATGTTTTTTAAAGCTCTCAACTTTTAGCCTTATAAAACAAATTTCCATCTAAAATACTTAAAACCTTATTAAACCTTCATCTATTCTAAACTGTAAGCCTTGAACAATAATATTCATTGCTTTTTTATGTGTTGGTCTCCCCCACCAACAAGAGCAGTTTGCAATACACACACACACTCTCTCTTACTTCATGGAATACATTAGATAATGTCTGGACAGTGAACTTTTTACACAGCTATTAGTGAGACCTAAACACAACTTAAAGTCTTTGAACTTTAAAGAGTTTTTTCGTACAGGTTTTTGCTATATAGGCCAGACTAGTCTTGAACTCATGATCCTAACTCATCCTTGTGCTGCAATACAGGCATTTTGAATGTGCTACCTAACAGCCTGTAATTTCAAACAGCTTGTTTTACATTTGTTATTAAACTTTCTGAAGGTTAAATGGTAACAGGAAGATAAAAAACAGAAAGCATGACAAAAAAGCAGAAATCAGTGCAGATACAGAAAGATTCCATGAGACAGAAACAGAAAAAAAAAATCAATTAAAAGATTGTCAGATGATTAAAAAAAAAAAACAGAATCCAGATCCAGCCATTTGCTCCTTTCCTTCAGATACCTGAGGAGCACCACTAGCTCCAGGCGCTGTTTTAAAGACACTGTGTTCTTGGACAATCAACACATAAGGCACTCTTACACACATACTGTGGCACCACACTGCTGTACAGAACATGACTACCTGAGGTCTTAAAGGAATGCAAGGAAAGGGACAACACTGAAAATATGAAAGAGTGGGCAAAGATACATTGAGAAAGCAAGCTGAAACACAGATACAGTAGCCATGTTACTGCCAGACAGAGAACACAGCAAGACAGTGCTAGCCTGTATAAGCTAAACACCCTGGTCTAAATGCTCCAGACCAGAAGTACTGCGGACTGCAGAGTTTTCTCCATTCAAGAGTATCTGCACATAGGTGATAAGATATCTTAGCCAGGGAATAGAAACAAATCTAAGCACAAAACTCATTTATACATATAGTCCATAAGTAATTATTACCTTGGGTTACAGAATTCTCCATTGGTGATGTTTTATTAGTGTTCAAACAATTTTAGGTCTTGTAGCATTCCACACTAGTGATTCTCAATCTATGTATATAATAGCCATTTGTACATAATTATGTATTATATACATAGTATCATAGCTTCATATCATCAAAGCTTTTGCCAATACAAGCAAAATAAGGGTCTCTGTGACATGGTGGGCATGCTAACTTGTCTTACTGCAGTGACCTTCTTACTGTCTAAATGTATTCCACTGTGAGTTACGTATGTAAATATATATCAATACCATTTACTTTTCTGTAAAAGGGGATATCTCACATAGGTAATTTGGTACAGAGAAGCTGAAGGCTAAATGAACCAAACATAAAGGCAAGCCAGAGGAAGCAGACTCCACCCCTACACCGAGGAACAGACAGGAAAAGGTCATGTCTGCTAGACTCTGGGAGCTTGGATCAGTAGCCCCTAGAGGATTACGGCACAATGGCCAAGAGCTCAATTTATTATACATACCGAATACAGTATCACCAACAGAAACACATATTTAATAAAAATTCACACTCACTGACTCTTCAAACCGCATTTCTGCAGCAGCCTTCCTATGGCAGCAGACTTGCTGTCAGGTCCTGACAATGTGACAGGAAAGCAGCAAAGGCTGTCCTTCCCAGTCTTTCCCTGTTTCCATCAGATAATCTACTAGTTCACCCCCACAGAGGCAGCTCACAACAGAGAGCTGGACCGCTTCTTTCAGCACTCTCAACCTAACCCAAACTGCTTTTCAGAGGTAGCTGCATCCGACCAGAGCCATGTCCTCAGAGGTGTGAGTGCTAGCTAGTTACATGCAGATTATCTCCCTAAGCTGCCAGACTTGATCTCACAAACATAACCATTTTTCTTCTGTTCCTAGATGAGGAAATGTGACCTGCTTCTTCCATAAGTCTTCACTATTTTGTTCTTCCAGCTTTCCCATTCCTGTGTGATCAACCGTGTGTGTGTGTGTGTGTGTGTGTGTCTGTGTGTGTGTCTGTGTGTGTGTCTGTGCTTGCGTGCACATGCAGTTTATAATAGCAGCAAAGATAATTCAAAAAAGTCTAGTTTCTTTCTCAAGCATGTGTGTATGTGTGTGCCTATATATGTGTGTGTATGCACCTGTGTGTGCAGGTGCCCATGGAGACCATAGACATTGGATCCCTAGATTCATCTAAGTTCCACGTAGCTATGAGCCCCCAGTAAGGGTGCAAGTAACTGAACTGGGGTCCTCTGCAAAAACAGTACATACTCATAACCAATGAGCCACCTCTACCACACAAAAACAAAATTTTTAAAAATTTTATTTTACTTTTATGTGTATGGGTCTTGTTTGCATATATGCCTGTATACCAAAAGAGTGCCTAGTACCCAAGCCAGAAGAGAGTGCTGGGTGAATCTCTTGGAAATCGAGTTATAGACAGTTGTGAGCCACCATGAGGGTGGTCAGTTCTGGGAATTAAACCCCAGTCCTCTGGGAGAGAAGCAAGTGTTCTTAGTAACTGAGCCATTTCATTTCTCCGTCTCCACAAAAATCATCTTTACATTTAAAAAAGATTATAAACTATCCATAAATGAAATTATACAAGTTACATACAAAGGATAATATATTAAAACAATTTCTGAATTGTTCAGGTCTCCTGATACCTTATTCCCCAAAAATTCCTCATAGATCATTTACGAGTTATGATCTCCTACACTGTAACCTCATGCTAAGTAAATGGTTCACTCTCAGAAGACACAAGACCTCAGAAATTGAGGGTTCCAGAGCCTATAAATTATGTGTAATTTTGATGAAAAAATTTTAAAAGCTCAGCCATGAATAGTGGTACAAACCTTTAATCCCAGAATGTGAAGAAGCTGAGGCCAGGTGAATCTTTTACAAGTTTGAGGCCAGCCTAGTCTACAAAGACAGCCAATGCTATCTAGTAAGACCCTGTCTCAAATAAGTAAACAAATGGTTTGAGAGATAGTAAAAATCAGTTCCCTTAAAGAGATTAAAAGAAACAAACAAACAAACAAAAAGGAGTTACCTGTAAGAATGAAACGAATCTCCCCATTTGAATTTGGCAGTCACCTTCCACCATGCTGGAATCTGTAGCTTTAAAAAGCAGCAATTTTACTTCAGGCTTTTTATTTAAATTCAACAACAAAGACAAAAGATAATATTCTTTCACTCTCACACAGTACTAAATACACTAGACTTTTACACTAAAGAGAAAAATGACATGTCATGAACTAGTTACACCTTCAAACAGCCATTCCTCCCTGCCAAGCGGACCCAAAGCTCTGTCCACACAGGACTTCCTCACTGACCATCCATGGCCCCAGAGAATGTGCTGCTGCCTTGCCATTCCATTCCTCACTTGTTTAACCAAACCAGTAAACAACAAAGAAGCTTTAGCAGCTGGAGATGGCTTGGCAGCTAAGAGCATTTGGCTCTTCCAGAGGACCAAAATTAGGTTCACAGCACCCACAGAGTAGCTCTGTGAACGAACACACACACACACACACACACACACACACACACAAGCATAAATAAACTATTTAAATGTGTTGGCTGTTTCTCTATACACTCTACAGTCATGTGAGTTCTAGAATAGTCTTTTAGCTTTCTGTTCACTAGTTTCTTAAAAGGGAACAACAAACGCAATTCTAAAATTCTGACTTACCTCCTTCACCATAAAACAGAAGACCATTGTAAAACTTAGTTTCTGCCTGTTTAAGGAAATTAAAATAACTTAAAAGGTTGCTTTCAAATTCTTATGCTCTTAATTAAGAATTAATTAATTCTTAATTCTCTAAAAACATGACACTCCATCATTTACAGATAAATTTCTTCAAAATTCAGAAACAACAGCTTTCAAACAAATTCAGCTTCTCTTTACAGTAACAGAGACAAGTGCTGAAGCTGAAAGCTCAGCCTCCCGTTTCAGCCTTCACTTGGTAATGTGACCACCCTCATCACCCACATCTTCCCACATCAGTCAGCAGTTATAGAATATAAAAGGGAGAGAAATGAAGTCTACTAATATCCACCAAAGTTCAGTGGTTCCAAACACATATGGAAAGTTCCACAAAGCAGATCACTGCCCACTCTGGAGGTGTGCACACTATCAGTGACACCTGCTGAAGCCCTAATTTCTTCACCTTTTCCTCACCTGCCTTGTCATCTCAGTGTTACCAATGCACGTAGTGAATGCTGGGGTCACAGGACTATTAGGACTGCTAGCATTACTATCATTCAGTGGTCAGAATTTATTGCACACTACACCTACCCTTACTTTTAGATGATCTTAAAGAATGTAAACCATTACCTCATATTTTAATTTCTTGATCTCGCAACAAAGTGCCGCATAAACAGTGATGACTTTGTTCAGGACCTGGTTTTGTCAGTGAAAACAGAAAGAGTGCATTATAACCAGTAAGAGTAGCTTCTAAGTGACTTTAGGTAAGGGGCACATACCTTGTTTTCAGTCTTTATGAGTTCCAAAAGGGAAGACTGCTCATAGGGCAGAAGCTACAGAAGCAAAGAGAAAGAGCAGTTCTTAACTTGGGGGAAAAAACAAAACAAAACAAAAAAACACTGAAATT
Organism: Mus musculus; assembly: GCF_000001635.26. Lineage (NCBI taxonomy): Eukaryota > Metazoa > Chordata > Mammalia > Rodentia > Muridae > Mus > Mus musculus. The sequence goes on along the minus strand of NC_000076.6, from coordinate 83,549,387 downwards.
CTAAATACATGGGATTAAATTAATTAATTTAACTTGTGTGAGACTATATTCAGCATTACCATCATCTCAACTATTATGTTTAAGATAATCTCAAAAAAGTAAGGAGAGTACAATACACTCAAGAAGAAACACCTTCAACACAACACAATACTCACAGCACAATGATGGTTCTAGCCATGCTCTAGGACAACAGTGTGAAAACACTAAAAACATACTAACAGTGAGCTCCATCAGTTTGGAAGTTGATATGTAAACATATACTTAATAAACTACTGTAACTAAAAGAGCCAAACTGGAGTTATCACAAAGCAGAGCACTGGAGAAAAGAATAAACTCAATGCTCAGAAACAAAATACAGTGTTGGCATTTTATCATCTAAATCAGTTCATTTCTATCTTGCTCATAACGCTTTTCTGATTATCATCTAAAACTAATTTTCTATTACGTGAAAAACAGGCCTTTCTTTTAGTTACATATTAACAATAAAGTATATAAGTTAAAAATTACTTCTCCCATTTACTTTGTAATTTCTATAGAGAAATTCTATATATCTGAAATATATAGAAATATATAGAGATATATAGAGAAATTCTATAGAGAAATATCTGAGTCTATGACTCTTGTAGAACAGGAACACAAAATAATTGCCCAATAAAGGGACTAAAGACAGATCCCAGAGTAAGTGGGGAGGGAAATGGCTGTATATGAGGACAGAGAGAGCTTTGAAAGCTTCTATCGGTAGAAGAGAAAAGCTGAGATAATTCAAATCTTTCACAAAACCAAGAAGTTTCATGTCACATTCACAAGGATGGCTATGATCTTTAATGTTGGTAATAATGTAGAGAAACCTAAACTCCTATATATTACTGTTAGGGATAGTAAAATAGTGCAACCACATCAGGAAATAGTCTGGAAGATGAGAAAGGGGCCAGCAAAATGGTTCAATGGGAAAAGGCACTTGCCACCAAGCCAGATGATCTGAGTTCAATGCCCAGAACCCATCCAGAAGAAAAGAACCAACTCCAACAGGTTGTACTCTCTCTCCACACACACCATGCCAAAGTATGTGTAAAATAAAATCCTCAGAAAGTTACACACAGTTACCAGAGGACGCAATAATTCTACTTCTGAGTGTGAGTGTGAGTGTGTGTGTGTGTGTGTGTGTACGCATGACTACATAAAAACTTCAGACACATAAGCAGCATAATTTCCAACAGCCAAAAGTGGAAAACCTAAATGTCTATCCCCAGTGAATGGATAACTATTTGGCAAGAGTATTCCATATAACAGAACACCATGCATCAGTTTAAAAAATATGCATGTAATAACACTGGCTACACCACAGATGAGCTGTAAAAACATGATTAAGTCAAACACCAAGCAGGAACACTCACATAACACATGATCTCACGTATAGAAAACATCTAACAGAGACAAATCCACAGAGACATACAGTAACTGACGGTGGCCTGTGTCTAGGGGATGCTTGTAGAGGGGGCAAGGAGGGCAGTGACTTGATTTGGGTACAGGATTTCCTTTTTAGGTGAAAATGTTGTAAATGGATGATGGCAATGGACAATGAGTTCTGAGAATATACTTTTTTAAAACCACTAAGCTGTGCGATACACATGGGTGAACTAAAGCCACGCATTATGGTGCACACCTGTACCTCTTAGCATTCAAGAAGCTGAAGGACACATGAAAAAGGCGCTCCCACTCCAGGCAGTGGCAGTGCACACCTTTAGTCCCAGCACTTGGGAGGCAGAGGTAGGCAGGTCTCTGAGTTCGAGGCCAGCCTGGTCTACAGAGTGAGTTCCAGGACAGCCAGGGCTACACAAAATAACCCTATCAAGAAAAAAAAAATCTTTCCCACATTAAGACCCCCCAAGTTCATTCAAGTCAAAAGGTACTATTGGTGAATGAAAGAAATATTTTATATCTTCATTTGAATATGAGGTAGATGAGCTCTGTAATTCAGCAAAATTCATTGCGACATCCTTAAAAATCTATATATTTGACTATGTATAAAACAATGGTCATTTTTGTGGAGTTTGTGCTACTATATCTTAAGTTTTTATCATTCTTTCAGAAAACAAATTTTAAAAACTATGTAGCTTAACAAGGTGGGGGAAGTTACCAATTTCATTCACTCTTAGATTTTAAATGAAAGCATATTGTCTACTTTTAACACAAGAGGTAGTATGCCCTAAAATAAACATATATTCATATACATTTTTAATGAAATAAATTCAGACCTTTAATGCTATAGGATCAAGATTGAAATCTCAAACATCACAAGAGGTAGTATGCCCTAAAATAAACATATTCATATACATTTTTAATGAAATAAATTCAGACCTTTAATGCTATAGGATCAAGATTGAAATCCCAAACATCACAAGAGGTAGTATGCCCTAAAATAAACATATATTCATATACATTTTTAATGAAATAAATTCAGACCTTTAATGCTATAGGATCAAGATTGAAATCCCAAACATCGCCAATCAAATCATCTAGGGCGTCCTCAATTCTTCTCAGCTGAGATGTGTACTCCTCAAGGAACCTCCCGTAGTTCTTCAGCTGGACTTCAGCATGAATTTCTACATTTTTAAAACAGTGTGTTACAATTACAAGTAATAAACGGCAGAATACTAGCTTCAAGTAATCTCAAAAACTGCAGTAAAACACTGTTAATTATTACTAGGGAATACCTCACTTCTCGGAAATTAAGTTCCAAAGTTAGAAAGTCATTCAGCTTTGAATCTTCTTCAAATATGTGCAAGTACTTGAAAGGCTGCAGCCCCATACCTTAGCATCTGGGCTTCTAACCATGCCTCAGACAACTCTGGGTCCAGATACTACACTATCCTTTTGAGTCACACACAGCTATGTTGCGAAGACAATCAACTCCGGGAGCAGGGACAAACTGTGTTGTTACAGAGCAAACTTTAAAAGGTGGCTAATTCTATACACAGTCAAATGTTGTGAATACATCCAAATCTTTCTTCATGGAGGTTTTCAATCTACTACATCGTATTATCATTTCAGTAATGCTCCGCTTACCAAATGCTTTACTTGTTCAATTCTTTAGCTATTATAATCAAGATATAAAAAGCAGATAAAACAGACTGGCTGGCTGAGGGAGGATGGGGAGAGGGCTTGCCTACTAAGAGCTCTAGCTGCTCTTCCAGAGGACAGGGGTTTGGTACCCAGCACCCATGTGGCAGTTAACTCTAGATCCACGGGATCCAACACCACCTTCAGGCCTCTGTAGACTCTGTGCACACATGTAAAATAAAACAATATTTAAAAAAAAAAAAGATAGCTGGGATTTACAGAATTTACATATTAATAGGTAACTTTAAGTTTAGAACCACCAGAAATAGCTGGATTTTCATATGCCTATTCAGTGAAATTATAAAGTATTTCATCTTATACCTAAGAATTATTACTTATTCCAAAAATTCAATTCCAATTCATTTCTTTTACTGATGTGTATAACTTTACTCAATCTTTGTCTTCTAAAAAAAAAATGCTTTTTCCTTCAAATTTGAAGTTTGGAGCTGTCATGAAATAAACTATGTTCTGACTCACACTGCATGAAATATAGACTAGACATCTGTCCTTTATTTTGAACTGAGTTTGTGAATCAGGGGCATCAATTCAGTTCACTAAGACGCCTGTCTCATTACAGCACTCACTTAGATAATTTTGGAAAACAATTAGTCTAGATATGATTCACAGCCCCAAAATTAATGAAAGCCAGGCACAGAGAGACCTCTTACCTACTGCTAACAACCCCGTGTTAATGTCTTACTCTATTACATGGGAAATGACCAAAGCATCCTTTGACCAGCAAATGGGTTCTTAAAGACTGTACTTGAAAGACATGCTAAGAGATCACCTGGTTAGACCTGGGTAAACGACAGCAACACTAAATTCCTTGCCAGTAAGATAACAAGTAGCTATGAACTCATAAAAGTTCTTAAAGTACAAGAAGAGACTAAGAACCAGTGGCCCTCTGTGCATAACATACTCCCCCTCCCAACAAACTGCATTTCTTGTAGTTTTCCTACTACTTTTTAAAGTTAGTAAACAACATTATGAGTTTCACCATGGCATTTTCATACATACATGGTTTTTATATTGTGTCCTCACCCACGTCCTGTTTCCACTCCTTTCCCCAGTCCTGAGCATCTAAAAAACTGATTATGTCTAAATAACTGATCATTCATTCCACTTAAAGCTGAAACCCAGTATACCTTCATTCCAACTTTGGTTAGATTAAACTAAAGTAGGGACCTCAGCGCACAATGGGGGGGGGGGGGGGGAGGAGAAGGGGTGGTTACTATCCTTCCATCTAGATTTTTCTTTATGCTGACTAAGACCAATATCTTAAGATCTGCCCAGCACCCTGAACATAGTTCAACTAGATGTAAAGGCAAAACACAGTTACATAGGAATCTGTACATGGTCTAGTATCTCTGTAAAATAATTCATAATGCAGCTGTACTTTATTTTTAAAGGCATTCCTACTTTTGGGAAAGGTATGCATTTAAAAATTTCTTGGGCAACTCGCCCCAATATATCTTCTATCACACAGAAAAAACAAACAAACAAACAAACAAACAAATCAACCTCCAGAGTGTCTCTAATTAGTTTGGGTTGTCCATTTATGCTGAAACAAACTATGAGGCTTTTGGGGTTGGAAGTGATTTTAAACATAAACTTGGACTTGACGTCATGAGGCAACTGCGAAGCAGATCTGATTTTTTAAAAAGTTAAAATAGATTTAAAAACCTTTTCAGCTATTTAAAAATCAATAAAGGGCCGAGAAGGAATAAGATATTCCTATGTTGGTTGATTTTTTTTTTAAGGCCAGAAAGAGCTGTTTTTAGCTGTCTCTGTGGTTCTAAGAACGTGAATCCAAACTTCAAAAGTTGGCTTGAGAAGCAAAGAAAAACAGGAAACCGAAACGGGAACCCAGACTCTTCTAGAACTGAAGGCTGAGCATCTGGGGCAAACCCTGGGACGGGATGGACAACCCGGGAGGATGGCCTCGCGCGGGGCTCCCCAGCGATGGCACCGCTGGCCCGTCACCGATTCCGGGAGGGACGCAGGGTGCGAGTGCACGGCCAGACGCGACCACACGGTCACGCAGAGCGCCCCAGTCCCACCCAGCGGGAGGGTCCCGAGAGGGCGGCTGCGCAGCGCGGCGCCGCACCGCGCCGCCCTCCGTCCGCAGCGCCGCCCGGCCCGCCTCGCCCGATGCCGGGGCTTACTCTGAGAGCCGTCGTCCACGCGGTCGAAGTCCCAGTCGGGCGACAGAGTGTCCACGGCCATCGCCGCGGAACCTCCCACAGACACAGCCCCGAGCAGCCACAGCCGCGACGCGGGCCTCACCCCAGCCGCTGTCACGGCACGTGACTTCCGGCTTCGGCCCCGCCCCCGCACGCCAGAGCCAGTGGACTCTCGGCCCTGCGGACCGCGGGAGCCGCTGGGAAAGCGAGTCGACCGCCTGCTCCCGGCGCGGCCGCCATAGTGATGGCTGCCGTTGGCATCCTGCATCCTTTCCTGGTCTCGCTGCCGTTCACGACTGTTCTCAGGGCACATTCCGTTCCTCGAGGCTCTTTTTTTTTTATATCCTAGGGGATTACTCCCTCAGTCTAACCTGGAAAGAATGGAAATAACCGGGTGGGGCCCAACGCAAGACCCGGTCCTTCACCTGGACACTGCCCGAGCCCTTGGACCAAGATGCCTGTCTCACCAGCTCCCTTTCTGTCTTTACCCTCGCGATTCCTTGATCCCCTTGCACTTCCTGTGCAGATTATTTGTTGAGAAAAGACCTGTGTGTGTAAAAAAGTAATGACTTTAAGAACGCCACCAAGCAATCTCACTACTGGGTTTGCTTTACATAGATCACTATTCTTTCTTTCCTTGCTTTTAAGAAGGTGGGGTGGGAACTGTGTTACCCTGAGTTCTACATCTATCCTAACGTTTACACAAAACGCTTTCTATCAGGGCAGTTTTTAGTATGTACTTCTACGAAGCAGTCTAAATAGCATCAAAAAAAAAATCATAATGTAAAATTTAAGACATCCATACTCTGAACTCCTAGAAAGCTACAAAATGAAATAGGTCTCAAATGGCATTAAAGAAAAAAAAGAAAAAAAAAAAAAGGAGAGGAGTCGATTTTAGAACAATGCATATTTGCTGTAACATCTACAATCGACGTAAACGTTTATTTATGCTCATGTGTTTGCAAATGCATAGGAAGAATTCAAATCTCATTAAAGAAGACTGGATTACTTGAAAACGGGTAGGTGCTCATTAATACAAAGTGGCTCTTAAATTTTTCTTGTGTCTATTAGCTGAGTCTTTTTCAAGCAGAGTTTTAAAGTTATTTGCATTATATAAAGTACCACAAATCAATATAGAATGTTCTCTTGAAGAGCATGTTCTGAGATGCTAAGGTTTGGGCTTGGTTTTATTTTGAGACAAGATCTCATTATCGTAGCTGAGAGTCCCTGCTGCTCCTGGGCCTGTGACAAGGCTATGGAGGGAAACCTCTACAGATCTGAGCCACAAATGAACATCTTTACTTTGTAAAGTGCTTTCCTAAGTGCTGGGAATACAGGCATGTGTCACCATGCCTGGCATTGCAAAGAAATTAGAAAATGCTTTTTTTTTCTAACAAAAGTGTTTGTTACAGTGACAGCTGACAAACACATGTGGACTTAGTGTGTCTCTGGCTTCAGGGTGGCCTATTGGAATTTTCAGTTTCTGTAGCATGCAGTTCTGGCAGCCTTCTTTAGGTTCCATATGGTAGCTGTTGGCAGCTTCGGGCCCACATTATCACAAGACTAAATCTAGCCCACGAGAGAAAAAGAGCACGCTGAACTGATAACTCGAACAAAAGTCCCAGAATCAAGTCTTGCCAGCAGTGATTAGCCTTTCTTTACTTGAGCACACTTTCCAGCCAATCTCAGAAACCCAAATATCAGGAGGGGTGGACCCATTGGCTTAGTGTAGGTCACGTGCTCCACGGATGCCCTGAGCTAAGAAGAAGCAACTCTCTAGAGATCACTTAGCCTGGAAGTGGAGGAGACAACGATACAGAAGCCAATGGCTGTCATCATAAAAGTGGCTTTATGTAGCAGAGGGAACAGCCATGATGGTGATTGCATCACTGATCCACTTGGTCATTAGCAAGCATCTCACAGTGACATCCTCCCAGGCTTTTGAGTTAGAAATTAATTATTATGGCAGGGTTTTTTTTAAAGTTTATTTCAAAATTCCTTTTGTAATATTTTATGACTTAGATGCTTACATTTAGAAATCTAAATAAAAGAAGTAATGCTTTATTAATAGCTAGCACGTATCTTGTGCTCATTGCATAATCTATAACAAGAGGGTTTTTGTTGTCGTGGCCCAGACTAACTTTGAACTCACTATGTAGCTTAGGCTGACCTTGAACTTCAGATCTTCCTGCCTCCAGTTACTAAGTGCTGGGTTTACAGGCATGTGCCACCATACCTGGCATTGCAAAGAAATTAGAAAATGCTCCTTTTTTTTTTTTCTAACAAAATCCAAACAAATAAAATCTGGGGAAAAGTTGAAAAGTGGACAATTCAGAACATGATGACTTGTAAAAAGAAAAGACTTGGCAGAAATATATTTGGAGGAAAGCCAAGAGTCTAAGAAAACCTTTATCACCAAAGTTTGATATGGCCTTTAAATGTAACTCTATAATTCCATGCTATGTCAACTGCACATTTCCACAGGAACTTTACATGGGCATCTAGTGAACATCATTGAATCCACAACTGAATTTTGGGTACTTCACTCCAAAACCTGCTTCCCACCCTGTATGAGATCCATGACTTAGTAAAGAGCGATACGATACGACCCACTTATGCAAGGCTGGGTACCATGGCAATGTCTTCTGTTTCTCATCTTCTTGTTCTAAGTCAGTCAAAGGTCAATCTTATTTTTAAATGACTCTGAAGTTGTAAATAAAATGCAAAAGTTGTCAGGATCAAAATGGAGTCTCAGGAGGGTAGGATGGCCTACCAGGTAAAGATGCTTGCCACCAAGCCTGATAACTTGAGTTCAATCCTCAGGACTGACTCCTGAAGGTTGCTTTCTGACCTCCACATTCACACCCTGAGTTGTACATAGATAAGTAAAATGTTAAAATAATTATTTTGTACTACTGTAAACCCTATAAAAAAATCAAAAGCCAGGAGGTCATAAAGGAAAGGTTCTATACCCATGATTGCCTAATAATAATCATCCAAACTATTCTGCCAGGTTCCAAGGTTTGCACAGAGAGCTCTGCAAACTTCTCGGGGAAGAATTTCTAAAGAACCTAATGAGGGGCTCTCCAGTCATGAACTGATGGAGCCTTTGTTACAATCACTGTGGCCAGGAAAAGCAGTTTCATAAAACGGATGTAACCTTCCATACTCTCACGTTTAAAGCCCTCCCCTTGTCTTAACCTCTTAAAACATGTCTGGGGTTTACTATGACCGTTTCCTGCTTGTCTGGCCCCCAGAATAGTATTCTCTGCAAAATCTCTCACCTTGGTTTTAATGTGGATTGGCAATATTGAGTTGTTACACTTGGGTTGTATGACTTTTGATGGCTTGGTTTTCTGCCTTTTTCCATTTCATTATTTTATAACTGTAACAGTGAGTGAAAGAAAAAAATTCAGGACTTTTCATTAGCTATTCAACATGACCTATGCCTGGCTGGCTGCTCTCTCTCCCCTCTGTCTACCCCACTTAATCCTCCAGCTTCAGTGAAATTCTTGTTGTAGAGATTGACTTAAAACATGCTCAGAGACTTCCTGGAACTGCCTTGAAGGCTGCTGGGAATGATAAAAAAAAATCTTTATTTAAAGAGTACACACTGTCTTGCTTTTAGTTTTAAAATACTAAGAAGGTATCAGGTTTCTTTGTTATTTATCTTTTAAGAAATATATTTAGCTCTACGGGCATGTCCCAGGAATGGCCTGTCTTAGTGTTCACGAGAGGCATAGACTCCAGTGCCTGCAGAGGAGCTCACACAGCAGCTGAGGCCTCTGTCATGCTCCCCACTGCTGGCAATCTGCCAGTAGATATGCTCTAGTGCGCTGTCTCCAATCACTGTGGGCCACAAGAGAGCCATTGCATCAAAGAAAACAAGATCCAACAGAAATGTCTGGTCTATGCACTCTGTTAGTAAAAATGAAGAGGAAAAAATGGGGTTAGGAGCAGTTTGGGTTACTGATGACAATTTTTTTTTTCCCAAGAGACCTTTATTTAATTATTTAAATGTATATATGCAGTGAGATCAATAACAGGCAAAATGGAATAGCTTTGGATCTTACAGTGTTCCTAAGCTTATTTTGTACGACTCTAAACAGAATACTTGGCTCTGGGGTTTATTTGGGCTCACAGTTCTAGTGTCTGGGAGATCCAAACAGCAAGGCTCTGACATCCTTTGAAGACTCTCTAGCTATGTCCCAACCTGGCAGACAAGCAGAAAGGGAACCTTTCTTATGCAGAGAGGGCCAAGCACACAAAGTGACCTTGCTTTTTAATATCCTGCTGTCTCCAAAAAAATCCAATTGCAGGAATTCCATCTCACCCCAAGATCTCGACATTCTCCACTTGGCCCTGCCTCTTTTGTTTTGTTTTGCTTTGCTTTGTTTTTTTGAAACAGGGTTTCCTCTGTGTAGCCCTGACTATCCTGGAACTCACTCTGTAGACCAGGCTGGCCTCAAACTCAGAAATCTGCCCGCCTCTGCCTCCCCAGTGCTGGGATTAAAGGCGTGTGCCACCACGCCCAGTGGCCCTGCCTCTTTTAAGTACCTACTGCCTCAGCTCCTTTGCTAGCCCAGGTGTCTACGTGAGCTTGGTAGGAGCATATCATAGGAGTACAACATAAGGGCTAGTGGATGGCCCTGAGGTTAGGGATGCCTGCTGCTCTACCAGAGGACCCAAGCTCAATTCCCAGCACCCATGACCAGCAGCTCACAAAACCCTAACTCTGGTTCAGGGGATAAAACGCCCTCTTCTGGCAGGCACCTGCGCACACAGACATGAATTTTTAAAATATAATCTTCTGAAAAGCAAGTACACAGCCTTATTATTTACAAAGAGAAAACTCCATGTTCTATTAGCATCGAGTGATCCGACTATATTGAGCTTCAATCTCATCCCCACCCCCACCCCTTTTAAGTTAGTCCCAATTAACTGTTACCCTTTATAAGAGCTGCCTTGGTCATGGTGTCTCTTCACAGCAATGAAACCCTAACTAAGACAAGCAGCCAGTGCCCTTAACTGCTTGAGCCATTTCTTCAACCCCATATAACATTATCTATTGAACAATTTTGAACAATTTTAAGCAGCAATAACTGAATATATATACATATATATGCAAGTACAAGTTAGAAAGCAGTTAATAGCAATGAGATTCGTAAGAATTACATAATTCTCATGTACAATAAAATGGAATATTCAGCATAATTTATTAATTTTGACCACATAGGCAAAGTGGTCAAAAGTTAATCAGTCAAAACAAGCCGATGAATGAGGACAGTTTGACACATAGAACTTTATTCTAAAATTCTTAAAGTTATTGTGGGAATAAATATTTTCTGTACCTCAGAAAGTCTGTATTTGGCCCATCAAGATGTCTCAGTGAGTAAAAGCATCGGTGGAGCCTGACACTTCGATGCCTCGGACCCTCATGCTGCAAGGAGAGCTCTGCCCTCTGACCACCACACGCCTTGGCATGAAGCTGAAGATGGCTGTCCTTGCATTTCCAGCCATGCTCCTGCCTCTGCCTCTGGAATGCTGGGATCACAGGTGTACATTATCTCACCAGCTGCCCAGATTTGTCTGGGCTGGGAAGATGGCTACCTGGCTAAGAAAGTTTACTGAGCAGATCTGAGAACCCAAGTTCCAATCCCTAGCACCCACAAAAAAAAAAAAAAAATCTTTGCACCATTAATCCCAGAGCTAGCCACCATCTCAGGGTAAGATGGCCCAGCAGGTAAAGGCAGCGGCCAGTCTAGCTCCAAGTTCAGTAAGAGAACCTATTTCAGGAGAATAAGATGGAGACCAATAATTCAGGAAAACTGGTATCATTCTCTGGTCTCGTGGTATATGCATGGACAGACACACCAGCACACATGTATACATGCGCACACACACCAAATAAAGTGAAATTAAAGTATTTATTTGTGCCAAGTGAGTAAAACAACAAACGCAAAAGTGGAAGAGAAGAGAGTCAGAGGAAGAGGACCCAGGAGCTCAACATCTTAAGAGACATGAATGGGAGGGAGCTGAGAAATTCTGCCCACTGACTTCTGTCTTTTGGTTGGGAAATCCCCGCTGTTAGCAGCGTGGGACAGCCTGAAGGTCCAGTAGCTTGAGCCCCTAGGGTACGCTGGAACCTTGTATCTGAGACCAGAGGACAAAGGTAGCCACAACACTTCGTTCTGTTATCTAAAAGTATCTTTTACTTCCTCAGCTGATGCGCTCAACTCATAGTGCTGCCTCTGTCTCAAAGGCAAACTGGGATTCTGAAAGGTCCCATGTAAACTTTAAAAGTCGCCTAACATAAACCTCTTCTCGAATACAACTTTGAAATAAGGTAATTGCATGATAAAGGTGACATTATAAGTGGTACTGTGATTTATAAGAGAATAAATAATGGCAAGAAAATGTGAGGCTATAGTCATTTCAGTATTTTTTTTTCTGTGAATTAGGAAAAATACATTCTTGGTCTGTTTTAGTTTTCACTGTTGAGGATTTTATACGTGACTATCATGTGCGTTGATCAAATCCATCCTCTCTCTTTCTCTCTCTCTCTCTCTCTCTCTCTCCTCCTCCTCCTCTCTCTCTCTCTCGCTCTCTCTCAAAAGCTCACTGACTCCTCTTAGTGGACCTGTATGCACACAGCTGTAGGACCACCTACTGGGGTGTGGGTAGCCTTTCAGGAACCCTATGCCTGTGGAAGACTTACACTTCCCCCTCAGCAGCTGTCAATTGCCAGTAGCTTCTGAGCCAGGAACAGGACTCCAAGAGCCCCTCCCATGTCCATGCTAGGATGTTGGCTGGCTCCATCTTCTGCAGATCTTGTGAATGCAGGCACAGGTGTGTGAGTTCATGTGTGCTGTCCCATCCAGCAGTTACTGGTTCGAGGCAGACAGCCACTACTTCTGGATCCCACAACCTCTCTACCCCCTGTTCCATGATGCTGAGATCTACAACCAACCTGAGCTACTGCAGATTGCTGGTGTTGGTTATTCAGTGCATCCCTGGCCTCTGCCATATCATAACTGGGAGCATCAATCAATCCAAGGTCACGTCACAGCTGCAGGCGCCTCAGATCCCCTTGTCTTTTCATTCCCACACTCATCGATCATTTATCGTGTTTCAAGTCAGGACTCTGAGGCCATGTGGTCCCAAACTCACTTCAACTCCACAATTTTCTTCCTCCCAAGTTATCATTTGTCAGTTGCTTTAGATTATAAAAGAAACTGAGGAAACAGACTGTGTTTTGTTCATTTTTACATTTCTTCTGTATTACAGTGCTCTGTACATTATTATTTTGATAAATGCACAAATGTTTACAAACTTTCAATGCATCTTATTTACAATTCCATTCTATCAATCTTTTTATTAAAGATTTATTTATTATTATATCTAAGTACACTGTAGCTGTTTTCAGACTCACCAGAAGAGGGCGTCAGATCTCATTACAGGTGGTTGTAAGCCACCATGTGGTCACTGGGATTTGAACTCAGCAATCAAATTCTGAAGAGCAGTCAGTGCTCTTAACCACTGAGCCATCTCTCCAGCCCTCTATCAATCTTTATACATTCTTTCTTAATGACAGCATTCTACTACCTGAACTAAAAATTACTTTTTATTTATGAAGTATGAGAATGTCAAAATAAAAAGATATTTCAGTTTAAAAAAGATTTAGTCTGTTTTATTCCTCAGATACTGAAGGCAGATTCATATAGATACAGATAGATAGATAGATAGATAGATAGATAGATAGATAGATAGATAGATTTACATGTTTATGTATATGAGTTCTTTATCTGCATGTACTTCTGCATACTAGAAGATGGCACCAGACACCTGTGAGCTGCCGTGTGGGTGCTGGGAATTGAACTCAGGACCTTAAGAGAGCAGTGAGTGCTGTTAACCACTGAGCCATCTCTCTAGCTCCCTGAAAGCAGAATCTTAAGTAAAATAATCTGGGCTGGGCATACATCTGACCATTTCATTCCAAGAAGGATTATCTCAAGCCTCACAGTTTCCTCAAGCTGATATACAGTCAGTAAAGCTGAAACATGCCCATAAACCGGTAGGGTTACGGGCAATGTCTTGGACCGGGGTAGTGGTTAAGAGCTCATACTGCTCTTACAGAGGATGGGAGTTCAGTTCCCACAATCCACTTCAGGTGACTTACAACTTCCCGTAACGTCCCTCTGAGGCCACAAGCACGCACATACAGACAATACATTGCACTAATTAAAAATGAAGTAAATCTTTTTTCCCCAAAGATTTATTTACTTATTTTATGTATATGAGTACACTGTAGCTGTCTTCAGACACACCAGAAGACGGCATTGAATCCCATTACAGATGATTGTGAGTCACCATGGTTGCTGGGAATTGAACTCAGGACTTCTGGAAGAGCAGTCAGTGCTCTTAACCTCTGAGCCACATCTCCAGCAAAAGTAAATATTAAAATACATACATACATACATACATGCATGCATGCATACATACATACATACATACATACATACATACATGGAAAGATGCTCCCTAACCAATGTGCATGATCTCTGAGTGCTCAAAAGTGAAATGGATTTAAGCAAGAAGTCAGTAACATTTGTTTCATATCATTACAAAGAAAATGCCAGACAGAGTCTCAGAGACTTCAGTAAGAATAGACACATTTCACCAAATGTTTGTTACATCTTTGGGTTAAAGAGTGTATGGTTCATGAATGTAACAAAAATAAAAAATAAATAAAAAACCAAAACTGAAGATCTTTCAGATCTGCCTTTAACAGCTTCTTTAGGTATCCAATGCCCCCCATGAGTATATAAACAAATCGAGAGAGTTGTTTAAGGGGATTAAGGATAGTGAGTGGAGTCCAACAAAAAGTAACTCATCTGTATGGATGTGACAGAGAACGCTGTGAATCTGTTCAATTAATGAATTCACAATAAACAGTTGGGAAGTAATAATCACACGGGCAGAAGAATATCAAAATACAAGAGTGAACGAAACTCCACGCAGCCCCGAATTCCAGGCTAAGGAATCCTTTTGGGACAAAGGTTTCACTACAGCATGTGTGCAAGTTTCTTCATAGAGGCAAGGCACAAATGCAGGTATGAGTTATCTACTGGGGACGAGAAGTGTGCGACAAGGCCAGCGAACAGTATCTTACCAACCCTCATCCTCAGATGATGGGGGTATCAGACTATGCCTAAAGCAAGGGTGCCCAGCGCCTTATCTTCCCAGTTCAAGCTGGAGCTCCACAAGTGTGCCTGTTGCTTTCTGGCGACTGTTAGGCAGGTAACTTTCGAAGTGTTCTAATTCATTTCTGTTGCGAAACACCCCGAGGAAAAAGCAACTTAAAGGAGAAAGGGTTTATTCAATTTAGGAGTCCAGGTTACTATCTACCATTGTCCGGAAGTCAAGGTGGGAACCCGAGGCAGCTAGCTAGTTACACTCAGAGAGAGAGAATAAATCCACACATGCTTACTGCTCAACACGTTTTTGTTGTTGTTTTTGTTTGTTTGTTTGTTTGTTTTTTTTCTTTTTTCACTCTTACTCTTAGTTCAGGGTCTAGTCCATGAAATGATGCCACCCACAATCAGGACGCATCTTCTCACCTCAGTTAACCCAAGAAATGTTCCATCCAGGTGTGCCTGGTCCAGGTAATCCCTTTCCCAGATCATCCTACCTTGAGTCAAGTTGAAAATAAAAAGTAATCCTTACAGGGTGTCCGATTAAATTATAAGGTACATCTCTCTGCCTAACTCCGCGGGTCTGAGTAATTTATGGAAGGTCCCACCTCTAGCGAACACTTAGGCTATCCATGGAGCAGAGGCGGAGTCCAGCAAGCCCTTGGGTTAGGCACCGATTCATTCCCTAGACCTGCACCAGGTCACGTGTGCTTAGGGGCAGGAGCTCTGCCAGCGGTGAGGGGCGGGACCTGCCATTCGAGGGGGCGGGGCCGTGAGCAGAGCTGGACAGAGCTGAAGCGAAGCACTCAACCCTCTGCAGCCCTGGTACCTACCCACTCCCGCCGCCCGCCTGGCAATCGCTCGCTCCTCTACATCATGCTGTGGCGGGGTAGCCAGGCGCTACGGCACTTCTCCACCAGCCGGGTGAGTCCTGTCAAGGCGAGCATCCACATCCTGGTCTTGCTTTCCAGACCTCGGGGGTTGCAGGGCCGGGACGGCAAGGCTGGGGTGGGCAGTGATGCTCAGACCTTGCTAGAAGGGACAACAGCTTTTTTTCAGACTGGAAGACTCCAGAGAAGCCTGTGGCAGTATCCGGGATGGGAATTGTCAAGTGAGCCTTTGTCTGCTGCCGGGAATCAGCTGCAGACGCGGTCTGGCTGGGATGGCAGGCTGGGGACTGACAATGAGTAAAGGGACACGAGCCAGTCTGTTTTTTTCCTTTTTGCATTTCATGACCCCGACGTGAGCAGTTTAGGGTCGGAACGGTGGATAAGTGTGAGCGAGACTGCCTTGCAAGGTCTACCAGATGAGACTGGGACCCAGGCAAGCTCAACACAGCAATCTAGGACAGCTTGATGCTTCCCGCCGAGTAGCGAGTAGTGGCGGCCAGATTTCCAGGATCACCCAGCGCTGCAGGAGTAGCCACGCTGGTGTGTTGTAAAACTGTAGAGTAAGAACCTGGCCCCGGCCCAGCTCACAGACGTGGGATTGCATCAGATCACTTCTAGAAATGGAACGAGAGCCGACACGTTGCAAGTGGCTCTGCCTTCAGCACTTCGGTGAGTCTGGGGAGAGACAACACAGCCTGTTCCGGCTAAGGAAAGCGTCTATCCTGTGCACATAATCGCTTTTGTAATCAGCACATCCTGGCTGTGTTATAAAAATATTTCTCCTCCGTTGGTATTTTTCTCTGACATTGCCATATGTAAAAAAAGTTGAAGGCAGAATCCAAATAATTGGTCAGATTTTATTTTGCTCCGTACAATCAATGCAAGTGACTTTGGGGGACAGTCATAGTTTATAAGAGACCCGTCTGCCCTGAGCTTTGGACCATTCTGCTGTGTAACCCTCAGACCCTTCCTTAGTTTCTTTAACCACTCTGGCCGTGCAATCTGGTCCTGGGGCACAGATAGCTAAGAGCCGTGTCTACTACCCTGGTCTTGGCTACCACCTTGTCAGTAAACTGTTGGGAAGCTAAAAGAAAGGAGTTTTGAAAGATGATAAGATTTCCATGCTGGGGTTTTAGAAGTTTCTATTTAAGGGGAAAAAAAAAAAAAAGCTGAACAAGCCAAGTGACAGATACCAGGAATAGAAACATAGCTGGGCAAAGCAGCAGGCTGCCACAGAGGCCCTCTGTCCCCAAGAATACATATGGGAAGGTGGCCGCAGACAGAGCTGGGAAGTGGTCATAGTTCTTCATGGTCAAAAGGAGAACAGTAAAGGATGAGGGAAGAACCGGAGATAGTTATCTACAGATAGTGCAAGCACATCCTTTGCACAGTGCTCTGTAAACGTTATCTTAAAACGAAAACGGCCACTACATGGTTAATAAGACTGCAATACAACCACTTTGGAAAACTGTCTGTCAGCTTCTTTTGTAGAAATTTCAAGTCACATTCTATTGGGAGTGGAGGATGTGGTGGTGGGGGGATGCCACAGCACATGTGGAGGAGTGAGAAGGTAAGCTTTAGTAGTTAGTTCTTGCCTTCCTTCTTGGTGGTCCTGGGAATCAAAGCACACACACAAGGCTGTCACGGTTGTATCCACACTCACAGGGCCCAGGCTCAAGGTATGCACACAAGAAAAAGGTGAATTTGACTGCATCTGAATTATACTTCATGTTAGTCTGTTTCCTGTGACTTTTAATAAATGCAGAGGCTGGGGAACCGATAGAGATTTCATTAGCTCTCAGTTCTGGAGACTTAAGAGAATGGTACCCGCATCTCCATGGCCCTGGTAAAGCCTTGGAGAGATGACATCACAGTGATGGGAACACATTGGAGAGTGAAAATGGTGTCTGCCCCTTTCTTTAAAGGCTTTGAGATGTTCTGTGGTCACCAGTTTCATGCCAGGAGCTCTCTCTCCTCACCTGGCTACTCATCCCTCTTCAGGCCTCAGCTTCTGACAGGCCTTTTTAAAAATGGTTTTTATCCTTCTTTTTCCTTAAACAATTATTTACATACATATACATCATATGTATATACATGCATCATATACATTATATATGCATACACATATACATACACATATACATATGCATATGCATGTTTGAGAGGTGCTTGAAAAGATGGCTTAGCGTTCTTGCTGAGGCCGTGAGCTCAGTTCCCTGAATCTGTGGTTGGGTCCTGAAGGCTTTAGAAAGAACAAGGGAACAACAAGCAGAAAGAAATGATCAGAGTGAGAGGAGAATACAAACTGGCTCAACCTGGTTTTGGTAACCAGTGCTAGGCTGAGACTTGAGTCTGACCCAGAGCATCTTACTTTAGCCATACTTAAGCATGGCCCAGTTTTGGAAGGAAGTTTTCAGAGAACAAGTAACTCAGCCCAGTGAGTACAACTGTTGACTTAGAGACAGTGCTCGAGATTAGGGTCTAGGGAGACTGACAGGGCTGAACACAATGCCTGTGGGGGCCAGCATTGGCCTGGCCCTAAGCCTACAGCTTGTGGTAAAGCACAAATGACGTCACTCATTAGGATGAGTTTTGTGACACAGAAGTAATGCTCAAGGTTCTATTGGGGGCGGGGGCGGGGGGCGAGTCTGGGATAAACACACATCATATTCTGGGGGACACGGGCAGAGCTTGGCCCAACAGGAAGCAAAGATTATAAACTACATTCCCCTCCCCACCCCCCATCCTAGCAATCTGGGAAAATAGCTAAGCCCCTTATTCCAGGCGAGAGCTTGAAACTCTGTGTTTAACTTTCCTGGCTTCTCCAGGGCTTATCTGTGTGTGCGAGGACCTCTGGACCTCTACAAGCATCCATATTGGGCAGCTCATCACCACCTGTAACTCCAACACCACTTTCTGGCCTCTGAGGCCACCAAACACTCATGGTATAAACCACAGAAAAGACAGGGTTTCCCTGGCTGTCCTAGAACTTGCTTTGTAGACCAGGCTGGCCTTGAACTCACAGAGATCCACCTGCCTTGGCTTCTGGAGTGCTGGGATTAAAGGTTAGTTCCATCATTACCAGCTTGAAAAGCATTTTTAAAAGCAACGAGGGCTAGGCTAGGCTATGTAAGACCTCTAGCCTGGCACCCACAGTGACTCAGCTTTGGCCGCCCAGTACTGAGGGAAAAAAATCAGTAGGACAATCGACACAAATCCCTTCTTCATGGAATGATGCAATCAGGAAACCGAGCTCCACAAGCTTGTCACTGATGATGCCATCTGCAAATCTTGCATAGCTTCATCTCTCTGTGAAGCATGACACATGGCTCCTATTCAGGCAAGAGCTTGAAACACTGGATGTGAGCTTTTGCACGCTTCAAATACATTCAAAGTTCCTGACTCCATTGATGCGTGTCAGCATCCCATGACTCCCCATTCTGGGTACTGTGCTATTTATTAATTTTCTTCTGTCTGGAACTTCCCAGGGTTCTCCCATAATCCTCCCCCACTTTCTTGGCCAGCTCCCTGAATGAGATGCCTGCAGTTCCCTTGAGAATTCCCTTGGGGAGAAGGAGATGGCTCAGCAGGCTAAAGTGCTTGCTAAAGAAGCATCAGGTCCTGAGTTCAGATCCCTGCACTTGTGGAAAAAGTTGGGCGTGGTAGTGTGCACCTGAAGCCTAAGAGCTGGGGAAGCAGAGACAGGAGGATTCCTGGAGTCAACTGGTTACCAGCACAGCTGAATCAGTCAGCTCCAGGTCTGGTGAAAGACCTTGTCTCAAATAATAACATGGAGGGTCATAGAGGAGGACACCAGGCAGTGACACCTGGCCTCCATGAACATACACACATATGCACCTGCACTTATATGTGCACACATGCAAAAACACGTATGGGCACATATGTAAAAATATCCTATCTCTTACCTACTATGAAGAACTCCCGGTAATATCTTCCCCTTTCAGAACCTGATTGTGCCTACCTATCTTAGCACTAAGTCACTGATACATCTACTTGAGTGTCTTCCCTCCTGGATGATGAATTCCCAGACAGGGGCCATTTTTTTCTATGCATCTTGTAGTGTAGAGGGTCCTAAAGAGAAATGTGCACAGAGAACAGTGGAGAGAGACAAAATGAAGAGGTGTGAGTACGTCTGTAAGAGATCTTCCTGACTGGTAATTGATGTGGAAGGGCCCAGCCCACTATCATCCCTAGACACTTAGGTTGAATAAGAAAGCAAGAGGGAGGGAGCCAGTAAGCAGCTTTCCTCCATGGTTTCTGCTTTAACTTCCCACATTGGTAGACTGTGACCTGGACCTATGATCCAAATAAGCCCCTTTGCTCTCCAGTTGCTTTTGGTCATGGTGCTTATCACAGCAATAGGAAAGCAAACTAGGAAATCCCATCCTGTTTCCTGGTGACTACTGGATTTCATGCTATGTCACCACACATCTTTGCTGTAATATCTTAATCTGTAAAGATGAGTTATGAATGCCTGTTTCTGAGAGTCTGTATAGTCAAGTCATATGTGTGAAATATGTGACATGGGCCCACATTCTAGTCAAATGTTTCTAGTTATTTCTACATCTTCTTTCTGCCCTAAGCTTCCCAGGGCAGTCTATTTCTTGTGGTCTGGTTCATCTGGCAAATGTGAGTATGCTCACAGATCCCTAGGATGTTTCTTAAGATGAGGCTCCCTGGAACTCTGATTCTGACTCACTAGATCTGCCATGAGAAGCCAGAACCCACATTTGAAATGGCAGATTCTGAGTACCGTCTCAGACCGTGCTTAGAGAAATGAAAACAAGAAATATCTTAAGTCCAGTTTTCTGGAATCTTATAAATTCACAAACACACTTCGAGTCCTGAAGCCTTGACTATTTCCCAATGTTAAAGACTCACCTTGGGCTGGGGGTGTAGCTCTGTAGTAGAGCTCAAACTTCAGGTTCAACTCATAGCACCTGAGGGGGGTGTGTGTGGTGTTAGGGGAGGGGCGAGACGTCACCAGTTAAGCTCAGAGAATGTTTAATGAATATAATCTTTTCAGTGACAACATGGTTGCTTTAAACACCCTTTCAAATCAGCCAAGCTGGAACTGAACTCCAACGAGTCAGATGACAGTCACATAGAATGTAGCAAGCACATTGCATTAAAGGAAGAGGTCTCTTGTGTGCTTTCAGGTTTTCCACCAACACCCACATTTTGGTAATGCTGGTTGTCATACCAAAGGTCTTGCACATGGGGAACAAATATTCCCCAAAGAGCTACATACAGCTTAGCCCCTCTGAGTGTTTTGAAAGCAGTGTTTTCTATATCTTAAAATATCTGGCATTAATAATTGTATAAGGTGAAGTTGAAATTTTTGTAAGGTGGCCAACAGGAAGATTCTATTTCAGCCCTAATTATAGGATACAGAGATAATATTTATAGAACATTTTTATATTTTTCTTGGTGTGTGTGTGTGTGTGTGTGTGTGTGTGTGTGTGTGTAGTGGCCAGACAGGTCAACTCCAGACTTGTGCCTTGGACACACAATCTACTTTGTTCTCTCTCTCTCTCTCTCTCTCTCTCTCTCTCTCTCTCTCTATCTAT
Organism: Mus musculus; assembly: GCF_000001635.26. Classification (NCBI taxonomy): domain Eukaryota; kingdom Metazoa; phylum Chordata; class Mammalia; order Rodentia; family Muridae; genus Mus; species Mus musculus. Next base: position 83,528,409 of record NC_000076.6, on the reverse strand, counting down.
CTATCTATATATATATATCCCACACCTGGAGGATGTGTGCAGACAACTAGCATATATATATATATATGAGAAACCTGCTGAGTCCAGTTAGCATTGCCTGTATGTATGTGTTTGGGACTTGTCACTTAGAATTTGATAACTGTCATGTAACCTTGGGTGCAAGAGTTGTATGTAGATTTATCAGTTTCATGCAAGAGCTGTATGTAGATTTATCAGTTACATGCAGGAGTTGTATGTAGATGGACCAGTTGGGGCTGGGCATACAGGATCAGTTGTTCTCTGTATTTTAAACAATCATGTGGCTTTCTGTAATTATCTCCATCTACCTCCAAAAACTATCTTCTTTGCTAAGAGATGAGAGCTACACTTATCTGTAGAATAAGGATGAGTATTTAGAATGCAGCAGGGAATCATACAAGTTTAATAAAGTGGCAGTGGGGTACTCTCCTCCAAGATTTATGACCGCACTAGTCATGGGGAGTTGAATAGGTTTACACTATCAGGCATAAATTCCCTCTTATGTAGAGGGTCTTAAGTCCTTAAGTCCAACTATAAAGCTGTTGGTTACCACCAAGACATAACTGCCACTACTGCCCCTTTAGGAATATCATGTCCTAAGCATCATTGAGGTTCATAATTGTTACAGGTAGGCAGGACTATTGATTGCTTGTCTCCCTTGCTTGCCTAGGACCTTCTAGTACTATGAAAGTTAGTCCTTAGGGAAGAGGCCTTCTGGTCAAATCCAGTTTGGTTTTTCTAGAAGTTGACTCTTTCTCGTGCCTAAAACTGTGGTTGTTGTTAGAGAATCTAGTTTGGGGAGAACATTATCACCCCCACGTAGTACAGCTGGACTGCAAAGGGGTCTTGTAGTCCTCAAATCATCTTATGTGACTCATTCCTCAACATCTCATGTGACTGTTTTCTGTCCACAGCAATTGTTGTCACTATACTCTTTCACAGGTTTATTTCAAAAACAAGCTGAAGTTGGCACTTATTGGCCAGAGCCTGTTCGGACAGGAAGTCTATAGCCAGCTCCTGAAAGAGGGCCACCGAGTAGTGGGAGTGTTCACAGTGCCAGACAAGGATGGAAAGGCCGATCCACTGGGTGAGTGCATCTGGGGACACGGGGTCCAACACTCTCAAGGCTGGTTGGTGATCAGAGCTGGGTTTGTTGTATAGCATGTGATCTCTGTTGTAGTTGTGCCATATCAAGACAAGGCTTTCATGGTCCAACCAAGTCTATGTTCCTGCCAGCAAACAGGGAGGGCTTGCCACCTGAGCTTGAGGACCTAGTTCATAGCTCCAGCATTCGTATAAAAGCAGATGCCCTGGCTTTGTTTCTTATGTTAACATTGTGGGGCGGAGATGGAGATGAGATTTGTTGGCCAGATAATCTAGATAACTGGCAAGCACCTGGTTCAGTAAAAGAACTTGTCTCAAAAAATAGGATGTAGAAGAATTAAGGGACTCCTGACATTGACTTGTGATCTCTCTACACACAGGTGACCACATGGGCATGTGCATATACTCAGACAAACATGCACACTACACAAAGACGAGAGAGAAAGGGAGCACAGAATGAGCACTTTACCATGGGCATAGCCCAGAAGTGGCACAAGTCACTGCCATTCATATCCAACCAGCCAGATATTAGGTATAGGCCGAGTCATTCACCAGGAAGCCTGAGATTGTCTTTGAGGTAGCTATCTATTTAAGTGCACAAAGTGTCTTAGTTTTGTTTCCTGTTGCTGTGACAGTAATTTTCAACAGTGTCCCAGCAAAAGCAACTAAGGGATGAGGGATCTCCTTGGCTTGTAATTTCAGGTTACAGTCCATCCCTGTGAGAATGTTGAGGTGCCTGGTCAGGTCACATCCATTTGATCAAGAGCAGAGAGTAATGAAGCCATGCATGCTCGCCAGTGCTCGGCTAGCTTTATTTCACTTTCAAACAGTTCAAGATCCCCTGCCTAGGAAATGGTACTGTCCATCTCGGAACGGTCTTCCCACTTGAACTAGGGTGATCAGGATAATCCCCCACAGACCAGCCCACAGACCAGCCTGATCAAAAGCTTCTTAGTGAGGTTTCCTTCCAAGATGATTCCAGGTTGTGTCAAGTTGACAACTAAAGCTGACCACCCCACTAATAGATCCCACACCTGGAGGATGTGTGCAGACAACTAGCAGTCCTACTATGTACATGGATTTTTGGAATTACAAATATGATTATCAGACTCAATTCAAAATAGATCTGGGAAGAGGGTGTTTCCTTGGTACCTGGGTCCAGGGTCAGGACCTCTTTCCATTGGCCATGACCACTTGAATTCATGATGTAAAACAGAAAAGGAAGAAAAACCCAACACAACTTGTACACAATATGGCCTTGAGACTGTGCAGCACGCTTAGCAACATATGCTCTAAGATCAGGCGATGGATGTGGAGTCTGCCCCGTTTCCACCCATGACCCTCTGTAAGTCACTTAGCTTACTAACCTCCAAGTCAGTGGCCCCTGCCTCATAGGGGGAGGTGAGAGTTCATGGCGGGGAGGGGGTCGTATGTAAAATGCTATGCCTTACGTCAGGCTTATAAGCAAGTAAAAATGACAGCAGCCAAAAGCTCTCATCAGGAGAGTCCTCTGAGCAAGTCAAAACTAGATCTGGGCAGTCAAAACCCACAACAATGAGACCAATAAGCTACCATCCCAAGTTTCTACCTCTGCAGAGCTCTCTCTTTTTTTTAAATAGTAAAAACATCTTCTCTACCCCATTTTCTTCCCAAGCAACCTCAGATTCCTTTCATTATCACACAAGTGATGTGTGTGTGTGTGTGTACCTATAGTGTAGAGGTCAGAAAGGATGTCAGGTGTCCTGCTCTGTCACATTCCACCTTATTCCCATGAGATAGGGTCTCTCTCTAGGTTGGAGGCCATAGTCCATGTGGTCCTCCTGTCTGTCCCCACAGTGCATGCAACCATGTCCAGTTTTAAAAAAAGATTTATTTATAATGTCATGCTTCAAGACTTGGGAGGCAAAGGCAGGCAGATCTTTGTAAGTTCAAGGCCAGTATGGTCTACAGAGTAAGTTCTAGGATACAAGGAGCTATACTGTGAGATCCTATCTCAAAAAAATATTCATTTTACTTTAATTATCTCTATATCTGTGAACGTGGTCACCAGGCACTCAACACAAGTTCTGGGAACCACACTACTCTGAGCCACCTCTCCAGCCCTGAGTCCATCTTTTAAAAATGTGACTGCTGGAGATTTGAACTCAAGTCCTTGTGTTTACATGGCAAGTACTTTTACCCTCAGAGCCATCTCCCCATCCCCCATTATCAGACTTTTACCTCCACTCACCTGCCAACTCAACCACTCAACTGACATGAACTACATTTCTTGAACATTTTATGAACATGCATGTTTTGTGCATTATTGTGCTGGTGGCTCAGACTCTTATAAATGGCTTGATCAAGGACTAGCCTCCATTCAGATACCTTTGGGACTTAACAAGGCTTCGGGGCTCAGTTTTGTCTCAGAGACCCCACCTCATCCTTTAGGACTGTGATAACTGCAGAAGGAAGGAAATGAAAGAACAGAAGCAAACCCTCCAGCCTTAGCTCCTGGAAATAGCCTATGGTAGATATATATGCTGTCACACACAAACACACACACACATACATGCACATGAACACACATATGCACAGACACACATGCACATGAACACATTGTAACACATGCACACACACACACACATCAGACACATGTACATACACATGCACACACATATGCAGACACACATGCACATGAACACATTGTAACACACATGCACACACATCAGACACATGTACACACACATGCACACACATATGCAGACACAATGCACATGAACACATTGTAACACACATGCACACACATCAGACACATGTATACACATGCACACACATATGCAGACACACATGCACATGAACACATTGTAACACACATGCACATACATCAGACACATGTACACACATGCACACACATATGCAGACACACATGCACATGAACACATTGTAACACACATGCACACACATCAGACACATGTACACACACATGCACACACATATGCAGACACAATGCACATGAACACATTGTAACACACATGCACACACATGCACACACATCAGACACATGTACACACACATACACATATATGCAGACACACATGCACATTATGCACACACATACACACTCATGCACACAATGAATGAATAAAAGTGTAATGAAAGTTCTTTTAAGAAAAGACCCTTTCTGGCTGGGTGCTGGTGGTGCATGCCTTTAATCCCAGCACTCGGGAGGCAGAGGCAGGCAGATTTCTGAGTTCAAGGCCAGCCTAGTTTACAAAGTGAGTTCCAGGACAGCCAGGGCTATACAGAGAAACCCTGTCTTGAAAAAACAAACAAACAAATAAGAAAAGACCCTTTTTTTTCTTTTTTTAATTGGGTATTTATTTCATTTACATTTCCAATGCTATCCCAAAAGTCCCCCACATGCTCCCCCACCCACCCATTCCCACTTCTTGGCCCTGTCCTTCCCCTGTACTGAGGCATATAAAGTTTGCACGACCAATGGGCCTCTCTTTCCACTGATGGCCGACTAGGCCATTTTCTGATTCATATGCAGCTAGAGACACGGGCTCTAGGGGGGTACTGGTTAGTTCATATTGTTGTTCCACCTATAGGATTGCAGATCCCTTTAGCTCCTTGGGTACTTTCTCTAGCTCCTCCATTGGGGGCCCTGTGATCCATCCAATAGCTGACTGTGAGCATCCACTTCTGTGTTTGCTAGACCCCGGCATAGTCTCACAAGAGACAGCTCTATCTGGGTCCTTTCAGCAAAAATCTTGCTAGTGTATGCAATGGTGTCAGCGTTTGGAAGCTGATTATAGGATGGATCCCCGGATATGACAGTCTCTAGATGGTCCATCCTTTCGTCACAGCTCCAAACTTTGTCTCTGTAACTCCTTCCATGGGTGTTTTGTTCCCAATTCTAAGAAGGGACAAAGTGTCCACACTTTGGTCTTCGTTCTTCTTGAGTTTCATGCGTTTAGCAAATTGTATCTTATATCTTGGGTATCCTAAGTTTCTGGGCTAATATCCACTTATCAGTGAGTTCATATTGTGTGAGTTCCTAAAAAAAAAAGAAAGAAAGAAAGAAAAAGAAAGAAAGAAAGAGAGAAAAGACCCTTTCATCAAAATCTGAAAATATTATCCACTTACCAGTTTTTTGAACTCAAATATATTATGCATTCAATATATGAGTGTCCCTCTAGGGACAAACCTGATACAATACTAACAACATCAAATTCTAGTCATAATCCCAGTTGTTCCCCATGTATTTAGCCTGTAAAAGTTGTGTGAAATTGCAATGTTACCATGTGTTAATATGAGACCATGGTTTTTATAAAAGGGACAATCTCTTTTTTGTGTGTGTGCTCAGCTTTGGCTGCAGAGAAAGATGGGACTCCCGTGTTCAAGTTCCCTCGATGGAGACTCAAGGGTAAAACCATCAAGGAGGTAGCAGAAGCTTACCAGTCGGTGGGAGCCGAGCTCAACGTGCTCCCCTTCTGCACACAGTTCATCCCCATGGATGTCATTGACAGCCCAAAGCATGGCTCCATCATCTACCACCCCTCACTCCTACCCAGGCACAGAGGAGCTTCTGCCATCAACTGGTGAGCCTTGGAACGGCCAAGATGACAGTTCGATTTCCATAGTCCATGGCTTTTCTGTTTCTCTTCTACATGATACAGAAACGAGGTGTGCTTGGGGCTAGGGAGATGAGATGGCCCAGTCAGCGATGTGCTTGCTGTGTGTGCATGTGGACCTGAGTTCAGATCCCCACCACTCACATGAAAGCCAGGCATGGAGGCTTGCATCTAGTGATCCTGGCTAGAGGGAGGTAGAAATAGGCTTGCTCCCCAGAGCTCACTGGCCAGCCAGCTTGGCTGAATCAATGGCCTCAAAGTTTCATAAGAGACTCTGACTCAAAAACCAGAATGAAGAACTGAGCAAGGTACTTGATGTCAGTCTCTGGACTTTGCATATGTGTGTACTTCACATGTATACATCCACATAAACACGTGCATTTAGCATGCACGCAGGTGTGCATATGTGCTCATGCATGTGTGTGTGTGTGTGTGTGTGTGTGTGTGTGCGCACACACACCTCGTATGAGTGTAAGATCCTGGCTGATTGCTTTGGTTGTTTGAACACCTCTGAGAGCTGGAGATACTACATGAAGAACAGAATTCCCCAACCATGGACTCTGGTTATTAATTCCAGTGGCTGTAACCATGTCCCCAGAGCTTCAGTGGTCAGACAAATAAGATCAATTTGGTTCATGCTGGCTTATCTCAGGACTTCTTTGCACTTTTTTTTTTTACCTGTATCTTCATAGTCTTCACAGTGCGTGATGCTCTCAGAACTTTTTCTTCTTATACAAATGATCTCAGATACATTTAAGAAAATGCAGAGTTACAGGAAACTACCTTTTTTATCAGCCATCTCCTTCCTTTGAGTTAAAGCTTCTTAAAGAGATTTTGTCCAACATTCTCATATCTGTTTAACAACAGTTCCTGACAGGCCATAAGCACCCGACACCATGGTGCACTCTGCTGAGGCTGATCTGGACTTTCCCCACCACCTTTACCTTTGTTCTCTTATCTGCCACCTTCCTGGTATCCCTTGGCATCAGATTGTTGGATATATATATAAAAAAAATCTATATGTGGTTTAAATATGCTGAAAAATACTCTATGGTATTTAAAGATTAATACCAGGAATTAATTTCCTTTTGGTTTTCTAAGTAGTAGTAGTAGTAGTAGTAGTAGTAGTAGTAGTAGTAGATACACTTCGCACTTGGATCTGTTTTTCATTTTGAATTCTTTCTTTGTGCAAAATCATTGGGTCAAAGCATATGGATATTGTCAAGGCTCGTGACACTGTGATGATAATTCCTCAATATTTCTAAAAGAAAGACAGAGCCAGAGAGACCCATCTGATGACTGATTTAGGTGTTGCTTGCTTGATAGCTTGGAGAAACACGAATGATTTAGGGAGGGGTTGAGGCTCCAGAGATGGTTCAGAAGTTAAGAACACACATTGCTTTTACAGGTGACCAGAGTTTGTTTCCGGCACGCAAATCAATATCTCACAACAGCCTGTAACTCCAAGTCCAGGAGATCTAGCTCCCTCTACTGGCCGCTATGGTCATCTGCACACACATGCCATTCACTCACAGACACATACATATAAATACAAATAAATCTAAAAAAAATGACTCAGGGCATTGCCAAAGTATCATTTTATACCTTCTCTGTATGTGCCTGCTCTGTAAGATGAGTTTATAGATATCTGCCCACATATCCAACTTTTTGTTTGTATTACAAGCCTCTATAGAGCCAAGCTAAGAATTTCTCTTAGTCTAGGCTGTACACAGCATACAGGATGAATCGATGTTTTAATCAACTGACACTTACTACAGTTTACATAGCCAGTATGGAGCTAATTCTAAATGATATTTATACACTCTACATTAACAGTCAGTTTTCCTTTTCACAAGTACCCTGTGACATTGTTCATTCTTATTCTGCCTAGTATATGATCGAGTGTAATGTAGGAAGTATAGGCGGGGATGAAAATGATGCAGTCCTGAAGAAGAAAGCCAACACCTGCAGTCAGTGGGTGGTAGTGAGGGTGGATTGTGACACCTTTGAAGATGCACACAAGCCATTATTGCAAGACTACACATACACGAGGATGCAGTGCTAGAAACATAGGGGTGTTGCTCTCTACGAACGCTGATAACCCTGAGTTCTGCCAGGAACATCTGTAGGCCACTATCTGCGTTTGCAATGTAACCTCCTTACCTTTAACCTGACCAGTTTTCTGCTTGATGCAATCAGCCAGCATTTTAAATGGAAACTCTTCTTTTTACAGGACACTAATCATGGGAGATAAGAAAGCTGGGTTTTCTGTTTTCTGGGCAGATGATGGTTTGGATACAGGACCCATCCTTCTTCAGAGATCGTGTGACGTCAAGCCCAATGACACAGTGGACTCGCTTTATAACCGGTTCCTTTTTCCTGAGGGGATCAAGGCCATGGTCAGTATATTCACACCATCAGCATGAGTTTAGCAAACCTTAAACATTTGATGACTGTTTTTCAAATTTGCCAAGCCAGGCATGGTGGCACATGGCTGTAATGTAAATTGGAGCTTGAAAGTCTGTGACGGTGACTTGTTCCTCTTCAAAGAGAGAACGGCCAAGACAACAACTAAACTGCTGCATCCTCTTGCCAAATACTCCAGCCCTGTTGATAATGACTAGTTATAAGGAAGAATAATAAAAAAAACTTTAATTTTTTTCTATGTAACTTAGATTTCCTTTAAAGGTATGTTTACTTAAGTCTACATAACAGGGTGAAATGTGATTATGAAGTATTTATTTAGATGTGCTCAGAGTAAAAGATTCCAAATATTCATCTATACTGTGAAGTAAAGTATTTTATCCATAAAAATATTCAAAGATTCAATAAGCAATTTCTATGCCACTTGATTGTCTCCCCAACTCCACCCCCCCCACCCCAACAAGAATTTGGAAGGAAAAAGTAGCAAGGCTCTATTAAGTAGTCATCATTGACGTGAGGGAAGAGTGAGACTTGTTTATGTCCCTCAGCGATTCAGTCAGAGGGTCCTTAGCGTCAGAGAGACCTGTCTTCAAGTGCACCTTCTACCACCTACAGAATGATGGTTTAGGGGCTGACAACAGCAAGCCTTTGCTCTTTGGCCTTGGTTCCTTCCTATGTACAATGTGGAAAACTGTGTGGTTCGTACGAGTATTCTGAAAATGAAATGTCATCATTTGTGTAAAGGACTGAGCACACAGCAGGTGCTCCAAACTGATAATGACAATCAAAATAGCACGAGGCATCCATGGACTTCCCAGTGAATGTGTCAGGAAAGAGAAGTGAGACACGTCCCTAAGCAGTGACACCATGAATGGCTTACTATCACCGTGATGGGCAGAAACGCCCATCGTCTCCTGCCCTCCTGTCTCTCTAGGGTGAGCTGGGGCCTTGCATATGCTAAGCATGAGCTTTGCTCCGAAGCTTCACTTTGGGCCCCATCAAGGATTCATGCTCGAGTGCAGGTTTGATGTTGGAGTGGGCACACCAAAGTATAAATCCTGCCTTTGTCATTGTGAAATGACACTGTATTTTACAATGTTCACACTTAAAAGATGTGCAACTGAGTTATGGGGGGGGGGCTTTTGGTGTTTTAAGTTAGTTTATGTATAACGTTGTGTCTAGTTGTCTTCATAGCCATCCTTGACCAAATGTAGAGTTGGTCGTCCAGCTTTTCTGGAAATTACAGCTTCCTCATTTGCAAAGCGGGAATGTGATATACACCTTTCAGGATACTTGAGGTGTCTGTAAGGAATAAATTCCATAAAGTAGCTGTCATACCCCATGGGCTCAGCATGTATGTGGACCAAAAGACACAGATGGCAGTTGTCAGCACAGCCTGACTTTCTGAGCAGATCTATAGGCAATCAGTCTGATGGACTCAAGCTTCCATTGGACAGGCCGTGCCTTTACGGCTCTCTGTCCCTCACACCAGTACTGGTTTTGACTTTAGGTAGAAGCCGTCCAACTCATAGCTGATGGAAAAGCGCCTCGCACTCCCCAGCCAGAAGAGGGGGCAACATATGAAGGCATCCAGAAGAAGGAGAACGCTGAGGTATTAATTACATCAATAACACACAGCCAAGTCACAGCCCTCTACTTCTCAGTAGATCCTAGGAGACCATTTCCTGACCAGAGGCAGCTCTTGACCCAGGGTCAGCTGGCCCTACGTGTGTCCTCACTCGTTTCCCCGATGGAAGAGAAAAGTTAACTGTCACCTCTAGGCCTCACAACCCATATTTCTGCTTACCTAGGTTTCTTGGGACCAGCCTGCTGAAGGTTTGCATAACTGGATTCGAGGTCATGACAAGGTCCCTGGAGCCTGGGCAGAGATCAATGGACAGGTATTCTTTAGAGGGATACATCGCCCCCATACAATTTCTCTCTCCGTCTTCACCTCCCTCCCTCCCTCCCTCCCTCCCTCCCTCCCTCCCCCCACCCCACCCCTGTTTGTTTACTATTGGTATTTAAACCCAACCTTTCACAAGCAATGAAAGCACTATACTACTGTACTACACTTTGGGCCTCATCTTACTAAATTACTCAGGTTGGTTTTAAATTGTAATCCTTCTTTAACTGCAGCTCTGGAGAGGCAGAGGCAGGGAGACTTCTGTAAGTTTAAGGCCAGCCTGGTTTACATAGCAAGTTCCAGGCCAGGGCCACCATATCTGTACAGTGAGACCCTGTCTAGAAAGAACAGGGGACGGGGGCTGGGGGGAGGGAGGGAGGGAGGGAGGGAGGAAGGAAGGAAGGAAGGAAGGAAAGAAGGAAAGAAGGAAAGAAGGAAGGAAAAAAAGAAAGAAAGAAAAGAAAAGAAAGAAAGAGAAAAAGAAAGAAAGAAAGAAAAGAAAAGAAAGAAAGAAAGAAAGAAAGAAAGAAAGAAAGAAAGAAAGAGAGAAAGAAAGGGTCAAATATATGGCCATTCATGTAAATACATAGTCCCTGGTATGTAGGATATATTAAATACATAGTAACTATTACAGCCCAATAAATGACAGCCAGCATTTATAAAATGATAACTTAAAAAAATCAATATCTTTGCTCTTGGTCACCATCCTTTCCAGTCATGTTTTCTTGAGCTGACCTCTAGAACAGCCTTCATGGCTCACCATCCTGTGTGGGAAGAGTGTGCGTGTTCCTGGGGACTCCGTGGTAGAGTGACTACCTGACATATATGAGGCCCTGAGTTCACTCCTGTCTTAGTTAAGGTTCCTGTTGACATGATAAAACTCTGATCAAAAGGAGCCTGGGAAGGAAAAGGTATATGTCTTCTTACACTTCCTGGTAACTGTCCATCACAGAGGGAAGTCAGGACAGGAACCTGGAGGCAGGAACTGAAGCAGAAGCCATGGAGGAATGCTGCTTACTGGCTTGATTCTTATGGCCTGCGCAGTCTGCTTTTTCATACAACCCAGGGGTGGCACTGTCCCTAATGAGCTGGGCCCTCCCACATCAAACATTAATTAAGAAAATGGCCCACAGACATGCCTACAGGCCAATCTGATGGAGGTATTTTCTCAATTGAGGCCCCCTCTTCTCAGATTACTCTAGCTTGTGTCAAGTTAACAAACAAACAAAAAACAATCTGGACAATTCCCCAGCACAATAACCTAACCTACTGCAACACACACACAGACACACACTCACACACACAGACACCGACACACACACTCAGTCACAGACACACATTCAAACACAGACACATATTCACACACAGACACACACACTCACACACAGACACACACTCCCACACATTCACATACTTACACACACACATTTACACACAGACATACACATTCACACACACTCACATATACAAATATACACACACAAAACCTACCTTTAAGTGAAAAGACTGCTTTTTTCCTTTTAACCTTGGCCTTCTTTCTGACCATTTGAATGCATGACTAATGCACACTCCTATCATCTGGATGGGAAACTTTTTGAAGCTTTACCTTGTATGTGTGTAGATGTGTTCACATCTGTGTGTGCACATGTGAAGAAGTAGATGTAGTATGTGAGGTCATGTATTGTGAATGCATGTCCATGCATGTAACAGCTATGTATGGGGGGCAGAATAAATAAACTATTCTGTGTGTGTGAGTGTGTGTGTGAGTGTGTGTGTGTGTGTGTGTGAGCCTTCCAAAACCAGAAAGGATCAGATCACCTGGAACTGGAGTTACAGGTGGTGGTAAGTGGCCATGAGGGTGCTGGCGACTGACTCTAAGGTCCTCTGCAAGAGCAGCAGGCACTCTTAACCACTGAGCCTGTCTCTGGCCCATCCCCTGAGACTCTGGTCACACATTTACAGAGATTCATATAAGTTATATTTCTACTGATATGTTTGATTCTGTCTCACCAAATGAATGCAAAAATGACAAAATCGTGTCTCAGCTTTCCTGCAGAAAACACTGTGAACTTCCATGTTTGTACAAGGTGATGCTTCCCCATACCCTGGCAGTGGCTCTAACTTCCTGGCTTCACCGGGTTTGATCTCTTAATTAGATGGTGACTTTCTACGGCTCATCACTGTTGACTAGTTCTGTGCCTTCTGGAGAACCACTGGACATTAGAGGTGCCAAGAAGCCCGGTCTTGTCACCAAAAATGGCCTTGTCCTTTTTGGGAATGATGGAAAAGCAGTAAGTGTACAAAGCCACTTGGTGGTCTTCCTTCTATCACCTCAGTTTTTAGGGAATGGCTTCCTGTAGCACTCAATGAGAGACAGAAGGCTCATGGTGCCTGTGCCCCACATCTCTGGCAATGAGAGGCCTTTGTATGCCCCAAGACAAGGTTCCTCACGATGGCCCCATGGACCTTCGCAGTGACACCATAGGGAAACCTGTGGTTACAAAAGGGGACATATGGACCTCTTCTGCTCGTCTACCTGCTGGCTTGGGAAGGATGCTTCTCCCCTCTGTGCCTCAGTTTCCCTGTCTATAAAGCATGGAGAGAGATTCACATCTGTCTCCTACTGTCGGTGATTAGGAAGACCCAGTGAGACCCATGTGGCCTCTCTCATTGTTCACTGGTGTCACCTCCTTAGGCCAGCACCACCATGGCTAGCTCTGGGCCTCCTAGACAGCTCCCCCGTGAAGAGTGTAAAGGAGCATTTGTCCTTTACAGATGTGTCCCTGCCTTAGTCAGAGTTTCTAGTGCTGTGACAAAACACCAGGACCAAAAAGCAAATTGGAGAGGAAAAGGTTTATTTAGCTCACACTTCCAGATCACAGTCGTTCAGTGGACGAAGTCAGGGCAGGAACTGAAGCCAGATTGGAACCTTGAGGCAGGAGCAGACACAGAAGCCATGGAGGGATGCTGCTTACTGGCTTGCTTCTCTGCCTTGCTCAGCCTGCTTTCTTACAGAACCCAGGTCTACCAGCCCAGGGATGACACCACCCACTACAGGCTGGGCCCTCCCCCATTGATCACCAACTGAGAAAATGCCTTACAGTTAAATCTCACTGGGGTATTTCCTCAACCGAGGCTCCTTCCTCTCTGATGACTCTAGCTTGTGTTATGTTGACACACAAAACCAGTCGGCACAGTCCCCATTGTTTAAGGGTAAATGTTACAGTGTCTTAGTCCCCAGCTGCTAGGTCTTTAACCAGCTGTTATTTATTACTTCAGTGACACTCCACAAATCACTGGATTTCACTGAGCCTCCAATTCTGCAACAGTAAGGCAGGCACAATGGCACCCAGCTCTATCAGGATTGATACTAGCATATGCCTCCAAATGTGCCAACGGCTGCATGCTGGCAGCAGTGGTGTGTCCTCTCAGTGGGTGGGAGATGAGGTGGGGGTGGGGAGGAGTGGGATCCATAGCATCCTTCAGGAGGTTTCAAGTCTAAGCACCTGTAACCAAAATGCAAGTTTTCCCTGAGTGCACTGTCCAACCATAGGAGGGGCATCTGACCCTTTAGTTGACTGGCCTTTTTTTCTGCCACGATGAAGATGTCATCCCAGACCCTTAGGCACGGGGAAGCAGGTCGACCGTCGTATGTCTGCATTCTCCAAACAAGCTGGCCTCTATACCCATCCAACATGGGCAGCCTTGGTCTTGGGTGGTCTGAATCCTCAGCTTGTTTTCCTACTGCCGTTCTATAGCTGATGGTGAGAAACCTGCAGTTTGAGGACGGAAAGATGATTCCAGCCTCCCAGTACTTTTCTGCGGGTGAGACATCAGTGGTAGAACTTACGGCCGAGGAGCTGAAGGTGGCAGAGACCATTAAGGTGAGCATGTGATGTACCTCAGAAACGGACTCGTTCCTCGAAAACCCCGTGCCTGTTTGTGGCTGGTCTAGTTGTTCTTAGAGCAGTGGGATTGTGATTTTATCTCCTCCTTCTTTATAAGTTGTGGTTAAGAAACACAGTATATAGAGATTTATTTTTCTGTTCTAAGTTGGCTTGGAGGGTTTGGGCGAGCTTGGTGGTAAGTAATTCTCTGCCGGTGAAATGAGCCAGTTCAAGCCAGAGTTTATAAAGGCAGGTTTATTGGGAAGCAGCTCTCAGACCTCACCTCACAGGATGGGTTCAGGGAAGTCATCATGGGAAGGAGGGGGTGGGGGAATGAAGCAGGTGGAGGGGGCAGAGAGAGAAGTTGGGTGGGGGAGACTCAAATGTCTGGATTTTATATAGGGAAGAGATTCTGGGGGAGGGGAAGACTAGCCCTTGGTTTGGAAAGTTCAGGGGCAGAAGATGTGGAATGCCAGCCATGCCCTGCCCAGGTAGGGACTGAGGGATGCTGGAAGAACCCGGAGGCCATTTCGCTTTGGTATGCAAAATGTTTGTCCTGGGTCTGAATCCCCGTTGGGACACAAAGGGTAAAGAGAAACCTTTAGAAACCCAGATTGAAGGCCATTTTTAGTCTAGCCAGAAAGACAAAAACTCGCACATAATTGTAAATCATTTTTCCACGGGGCCAAACTGGTGGGGGCGGAGCGCTCTGGTCGCCCCTTCTCAGATGCAGTGGCCACATGGTCCTTCTTCAGAAAAGTGATCCTTTTTGTGCAGGTCATCTGGGCTCGAATTTTAAGCAACACCCCTGTGATTGAGGACTCCACGGACTTCTTTAAATCTGGAGCGAGCTCAATGGATGTTGTGAGGTAAAGCCGCCACCCCTGAACGCCCAGCCCCTTCCGCTCAGCGTGTCTACTACAGTTCCTTTCCTTCATTCTTTTCCTTGTTGTTTCCGTGGCCACGCTCTCAGATCTTTTTATTCATTTGTCACCAACCAGGTTGTTTTGCATCTCCTTTAATGTCTCTAATTGTTATTTTCAAAAGATTTATTATTATTTTATTTGTGTGTGTCTGCATCAGTGAATGCCATGTGTGCGCATGTGCAGGTCCAGAGGGCGGCACTAGATGGCCCTTGAAGCTGGAGTTAACAGGGCCGTTGTGAACTGCCCACATGGGTGCTGGGAAGGAAGCCCAGGCCCTCTGCAAGAGTAGAATGTGTTCTTAACCAACGAGCCACTCTCCAGCCCCAGGACACTAATTCTCATACCCCCTCTGCCAGTGTCCCAAGATGATCATTTCCCATCCTCTCCACTCCCCTCACACCTCCATGTTATTCTGGGCTCACCAAATATATGAACTTCAAGAGCATATGACATCATCAAAAGTCAATATTAAAAAAATGTATGTATTAGTGTTGGGGTGTATCTGCACAATCACATGCCATGACACATGTGGAAGTCAGAGAAAACCCATTGCTTTTTTTTCTCTCCATTTCTGAGTTCATTTGAAAGGTACAGACTCATGTGCCCACAGATTTCTGCTGTAGTTAAAAACATCCTCCCCTCAATTTATCTCATTCATAGTTGTGGCTAAAATTAAAAACAGAAAAACTGCAAGACAGGCTTTTAATTTTCTCACACTACATCATATTTTAAATTTATTTTTATGTCTGCGTGTGCATGTGTGCATGTGTGTGCGTGTGCCTGCTTGTCTTATGTGCATCACATGCCTGCAGTGCCCACATAGACCAGAGGGGTGTCAGATCACCCTGGAACTGGAGTTAGAGGCAGTTGAGAGCTGCCCTATGTGGGTGATGAGAACGGAACCCAGGTACTCCTGTGAGAACAGAAAGTGCCGTCCGTCCCGAATCTTAACATCTTCTGTAGTTGCCACCAAAGATGATCTTGTATGATAGGAACAGAAATCGTTCCCAAACCTCTTCACCAATGCCAGTGAACAGGCCATGAGGAAACTAAAAATGGACGTAATGTGAGCTGATCCTCACTTTAAGGCTGGTGGAAGAGATCAGACAGAGTTGCGGAGGGCTTCAGCTGCAGAATGAAGACGTCTACATGGCCACCAAGTTTGGAGATTTCATCCAAAAGGTTGTGCGGAGACTGAGAGGAGAGGACGAAGAGGCAGAGATGGTGGTGGATTACGTAAGTGTCTCATCGATGAGCAACTCCAAGCTCTTACAACCCACCGTTACAGAGGATGCATGTATTTGCCATTTACATATATGGCCTTTAAGACCAGCTTTAGTGCTGGGTGGTGGTGCACGTCTTTAATCCCAGCACTTGCAGGCAGAGGCAGGCAGATTTCTGTGTTTGAGGCCAGCCTGGTCTACAGAGTGAGTTCCAGGACAGCCAGGGCTACACAGAGAAACCTTGTCTCAGAGGGGGAAAAAAAAAAGACTAGTTTTATTGAGATATAATTCAGGTGCTATAAAATTCACCTTAGTTATAGCAAATCCAGATAGATTTAATATGAAATATTATCGCCTGAATTTAGAGGTATACAGCTGAGCTGCATAGCAGTGAGCTTTTCTGTCCGACTGGTATTAAGTTAGATTTACCATTCAATGGTTTTTTAGAACATTCACAAACTGTGCAATCATTATCACTCCTATCTAATTTCAGAACATTTTTAGCACCCCGAAAGGGAAGACTGCATCCATTGGAGATCACACTACACTGCTTTTCTCCTCCCCTGCTCCATACCCAGGTTCTCAGAAACCAGCAGTCTCTTTCCTGTGTCGGTGGGTTTGCCATAATGTTGGGATTTCCTATAAATAGGACCATGCACCATCCATGTGGACTTTGTACTTGTCTCTCTCTCTTTGTGTGGTATGTTCAAGGCTCGCCCTTACAGCAGTTTTCACCACTTCCACTCTTTCTTTCTGGCCAGATAATATTCCATCATGTCTGGCATACTTCCTCTTTTTAATTCTGTCACTGGGTGATGTATGGCTCCGGAAGCTGTTGTTATTATACTGATATAAAACTTCAGGTATCTGTTTTGACATGAAAATACAGGTACCGTGCTAAGAGTGGCATAGATGGCTCATACTGTAGCTCTCACGTTTAACCATTTGAGGGACTGCCAAAGGCAGCCACATCACTCTGGAATCCCACCCCCAATGTGGCAGAGAGCCCTAACCTTCCCAGGCCCCTCTCAAGCTCTCACTTGCCTCTCTCTTTAGCTGTCCTAGCAGGTGTGTGTAAAAGTGCCGAAGTATGGTTTCAATTTTGCATCTGCTGATGGACAGTGATGATGTTAGGCATCTTTTTGAGTGTTTATTTAAATCCTTTGTCCATTTCCAAAATTGTTTATCTTTTTATTGTATAGCTCAAGTACTCTGTCTATTCTGAAATTTAATCTTTATCAGATATGGATGTGTGTGTGTGTATACACACACACACACACACACACACACACACACACACATATATATATATATATATATATAGACATATTTTATACATGTGAGTACACAGGGCATCAGATCCCATTACAGATGGTTGTGAGCCACCATGTGGTTGCTGGGAATTAAACTCAGGACCTTTGGACGAGCAGTCAGTGCTCTTAACTGCTGAGCCATCTCTCCAGCCTCCTGTAAATATTTTTTGAACTGTGGTTTGCTTTATTATTTCACTTCTTTGTAATACCCTTTGACACATAACAGATTTTTTCCCCCTGAGGACAGAATCTAACTAGATTCCCCTCAACCTTGCCCCCAGAGACAGGGTCTCACTTTGTAGCCCTGGCTGTCCTGGTGCTCACTGTGTAGACCAGGCTGGCCTCACTCACAGAGCTCCACCTGCCTCTGCCTCCCGAGTGCAGGGATTAAGGGTGTGCCCACTACGGCTCAGCTCATATTTTTATCTTTATGAGTCGCTTTCACTACACTTTCTCTGGATCTCTTCTGGTGGCTCTGTTTCTCCTCTGTCTTCCTTGATATAGGATTGCCTATGGTGCCTTTGCCATCCTCCATTGTTTCTTTCACTGCATCTTTAGTTATTTTCTTACAATAATCATTCTTGCTTAAAGCAATCTAGTTCAGGGTAATATGAACTTAATACCAGCAGATAGGAAAACTTCACTACTATTTTCTTATATACCTTTAAATTTAGGTTATTATTTTTCATATTAATTCTATGTGGATTTGCTAGAAACCCCACAACAGGTTTTTTAATAATTGCTGCCTTTGTTTTCTTGTTTTGGTTTTTTATTTTAATTATGTGTATGTATGTGACCTGTGAGGGTGTGTGTGTGTGCACGTGTATGTGTGTGTGCATGGATGCAGATGCCTATGGAGGCCACAAGAGGGTGTCAGATCCCCCTGGAACTGGAGTTACAGGCAGGTGTAAGCTGCCACGTGCTCGTTCTGGGCACTGTACCTGAGTCCTCTGCAAGAGTAGCAAGGGCTCTTAACTACTGCACCACACTATCTCCTCAGAGGCAGATAGCAGCTGTCTTCTACTTTCAGGTAGAAAGAGTGTTAAAAACAACAAAAAATGTTTTTATACAATTTCTCTCTTTACCTTCATAGTCACCTTGAGAAATCTATTTAATGTGAATTCAAAATCTCCCTGTGTGTGTCTTTGTGCATGTCTGTGTGTGTGTGTTATGGAGGGGGAAGTGTGGGTGTGTTATCTGTGTGCATGTGTCTGTGTACACAACAATAGAGTTGATAAGAAGGTATTGGTACCCTCCTTTATCATCCACTGCTTATTCCTTTGAGATGGGTCTCTCCCTGAACTGGGGCTTCCATTGGTGTTCACATTTTCTTGTCTATGCTGGGAGCCACAAACCCTAGCCATTCTGTTTCCACATCCCTCAGAGCTGGTTACAGGTGTGCGTGGCTATGTGGGTGCTAAGATCCGAACTTGGGTCATCACCATTGCTGTTTGCTGTCCTTTAATTCCAGCCCAGAGGCTCAGTGTGTATCACTGAACTAACTGTGTCTGCTCACTCGGGGATGCTTTCACTTCCTCCTCTCAGAAGGACGTGTTTGCAGGAGGAGGCAGATACTGTTCTCCCCGTTTTACTGATGAAAACCCTGAGCTTGATGGAAGCAGCATAGTAGCTTCAATCTCTCTTGTTACCCAGCGGTAGAGAGAACAATACTGCAGCTCATGTGTAACAGAAAGAACATAGGGGAGACATCTAGAGATGGCCCCAGCATAAAAGGAAGTGCCAGGCAGGGTAAAGAATTTCCCAAGGATCCAAGTGGCACAATTGGTGGTTCTCTCAAGTCTGTCAATAGATGGCGCTGCCCACAGGTGTTTGAGACACCTTTGTGTATAATGAAGAACATCTGAGCCAGAGCTAAGCCCAGACCTCAGGTGGCCGGAGCATCAAGAGAGTGCATCTGCCCTTGTGACAGTAGATGTCACTAGAATCCCACCAAGCTGACCTCTTTCCACATTAGTGAATTTCTTTCTTTTAGGGTTTTTAATTTCTCTTTTTAAATCTGAGTATGTGTGTATGAGTGTTTGCCTTGGATGTATGCCACCCTCAGAGGTCAGTATATGTCACCAGATGCCCTGGAACTTGAGCCCCTTTATGGGTGCTGGGAACCAAGCCTGGGTCCTCTGCAGGAACAAGTGCTCTTAGCTACTGTGCCATCTCTCCAGCTTTGTGAATATTTATCTTTATAACCACCTACCAATTATCAGGTTGATAGTCATAGAAGCACACTGACTTCACTCAGGTTTCCAAGGAGGTGAACGGGATGACAGTGAAAATCCCCTACCAGTGTTTCATAAATGGACAGTTTGTGGATGCCGAGGATGGAGAGACTTACGCCACTGTCAACCCCACAGATGGAACTGTGAGTGACGACGGCCCCCAGGCTCCTCGTTCAAACACACGTCAGCATGTCACACATGACTCTTACCCACTCAGCTCTGACACTAGCTATTGTTCACTATAGTGACTTTTTTTTTTTAGTAGACTGTTTATGATGAATTTAGATCAGTGCCTAGCAGATCCCTGTGTGCAGAGCTCAGTGGGGGGAGGGGGTGTACTTCAGACTCATGGCAAGCTTCCCTGAGGAAGAACTGTACAGTTGCCCTAAATGTGTCTTTTCAGAATGAGATGGCATGTATGATGGACCAAGATCAGGTTGTTTCCATGTGTCTCCTTTATGTTCCCCATTTAATCTCAAGATGGATTAGTTTTCTGTCATAGAATTTTCTCATTTGACAAGTCATACTCTACTTTTACTATTAATGGAATATTAATTACAAGAGTCGCATCAATAGATCCCTCAGTGACCTATTTCTGCTTGTCTTGAACTAGACAATATGCAGAGTGTCCTACGCTTCTTTAGCGGATGTTGACAGAGCAGTAGCCGCAGCCAAGGACGCCTTTGAGAACGGCGAATGGGGGAGGATGAACGCCAGAGACAGAGGAAGACTCATGTACAGGTGTGCTTGCTGGGGAAACAGCTATGTTGTCTTTGGAAACTCCTCCCAGGGCTGAAGGGATGGAGGCAAGGTCCATAGCTGTGCATGAGCTCTCTAGAGTCCTCTGTAGATGCAGAAGAGCACTCTACAGTGGCCTTGGAAGGAGAGCAACCATGAGAGACCTGGGGGATTTAACCCATTGACCATGTCCTTCACTGTCTTCACAAGTGTCCTGACACAAGTGTCAGTCACCAGGTGATATGGGCTATAAAGGCCCTCCAAGGCTCCCAGAGTAGAGATTGGACAGAGAGCTTCACACGGGGGACAGCCCATCCCTGTTTTCAAAGACAAAAAGGAAGGGTGGGGGCGGAAGGCTAAGGTCCTGGAAGAATATTACAAATGAGCTAAGTGTTCCAGAAGTGATCATTTCCAACTCTTCATCCTGGTTTCTGCTTACCTACAGCTCGACATTTCACCCGAGTTGACAGATTCCTTAGAGTGGGGATCTAACAGAAGCATGGGTGGGGGATGGGTGTCAGCTCATGTCAAGCCCAACTCTTGAAGATCCCAAATGAACCACTCTAGGAAGAGAGGAAGGGAAGAGGAAGGGAGAAGAGAGAGGGCACATAAAAGATCTCTTTTTACTATTCATACCATCCCTCAGACTCCATTCCCTTCCTAAGGAACCTGGGCCCCTGGGTGAGTACTGCAGACTTTGTGATTCATTCCACACTCTGCCTCTGACCTCTTCAGTCGGTTCTGAAAGCATTTCTGTACCAATGAGAAAGCCACCCGTGTCCACAGGTGGTGTGGCTCACGCTGACACTTCCCTGTGTATTAATGAACTACCCCACTATGCTGGTTCCTTCGACCCACCACCTCCTGCCTGCCTGTGACCACCGAGGCCCAGCTGCTGCTCTGCTGCTTGTGCATGCAGGAGGCAAAGGGCACACGCTGGGGACTTAGTTGGTTTCTCCCTGTAACTGTAAGGCTGGCTGGTTGTAGCTCAGTGGTAGAGCACTCACCTAACATGTGTGAGGTCCTGGGTTCGAGCCAAAGCACTGCAGAAACTGTAATAACAACTTTCTGAAATAAGCCACTTAGACAGTGATTTATTTAATACCTTCCTCCCCACACCACGAGCTCCATCGGGGCAGGTGTGTTGCCCCTCTGGACTAGTCTCTGGATTCTTAGTCCTGGGTTGGTGCCCTATACAGGGCTGGCATACCCAGCTGCTCTGGGCTCCATCAGTATGTACTAACTGCGTTTCTTTCACTGACCACACAGACTCGCTGACCTAATGGAAGAAAACCAAGAAGAGCTGGCCACCATAGAAGCGCTGGATTCCGGGGCTGTCTACACCCTGGCTCTGAAGACTCACATTGGAATGTCTGTGCAGACGTTCAGATACTTCGCAGGCTGGTGTGACAAAATTCAGGTAAGCAGGGAAGCTCCTCCTTCCCACAGGAAAATGGCCTCAAGGTGGAGAGTTTGCAGCAGGTTTGGCCTCAGTTCTGAGATACCCTGAGAGTTTGCAGCAGGTTTGGCCTTAGTTCTGAGATGGCAGCTTATCTCCCTGTCCCAGGGAGAGGAGCAACTCGAGATCCTCACATTGCGGGGGGGGTGGGGGGAGTGGGGGGTGCTGGAGGGGGGAGGTAAGCAGGCCACCTGCTGTGTGCCTCCTCTCAACAGTTTTCCTTCATGGAAATAAATTTTCACCTTGCCGGGCAGGTGTGGTGGTGCACGCCTTTAATCCCAGCACTCAGGAGGCGGAGGCAGAGGCAGGCGGATTTCTGAGTTCAAGGCCAGCCTGGTCTACAGAGTGAGTTCCAGGACAGCCAGGGCTATACAGAGAAACCCTATCTCGAAAAAAAAAATTTTTTTTCACCTTAATTTTGAGGCAGGGTCTCTTTTGTTGTTGTACCACAGTGTCTGCCAGACTACCTGGTCCTAAAGCTTCAGGTATTCTTTGATCTCTGCCTACCATTTCTGGGTGCTAGGATTACAGATGTATACTACATCTGGATTTTGTGTGACTTCCAGGGATCCAATTCAGGTTGCCAGTCAGGACTGCATGGCAAGTGCTTTTACCCCTGAACCATCTTCCTGGGCCCTGTGAGCCTTTTTATTACAGTATGAGCCCATTCTCAAGGGTAGAGCCTCACGGCTCACATATTTTGCATTAGACTCTGCTCCACAGTGGAAATTAAGTCTCCAATACATGAATTATAGGCGTATATTAAGACTGTAATCATGTGGGGCTAGAGATATGGCTCAGTGGCTAAGAACACTTGCTGCTTTTCCAGGGGACCTGTGTTCAATTCCTAGCACCCACATGGCACATTACAGCTGTCTTTAACTCCAGTTGTTTGGGATCTGACACCCTCATACAGACATACATGTAGGCAAAATACCACTGCACATGAAATAATTAAAAAAAAATAAAACTGTGACCATGGTTAGAGCAATCATGGGTAGGAAACAGATAGCTGTTACCCTTATTCTGGGTAAGGACACAGGCATCAGGAGAGACCTTTCCTGTGTCACAGCACGGGAACCAGAGAACCAGGCTAGAATTCATGAGTTCTGACTCTAAAGGCTAGCGATGGTCTCTGCACCTTGTACTGAGGATGTCCATCATCTTCTGAGGATGTCCTGCCTCTTGGGCTGGGATGCAGCTCATTTGGTAGAGGGCTTGCCTAGCATGCATGAAGCCCAGGCACCACATACTACGTGTGGTGGTGTGTCTGAATCCTAGCACTCCGGAGATGAGCTCAGAAGGGCCAAACATGAAAGGTTACCAGCAGCTACTTTGTGAGTTTAAGGCCAGCCCGGGACACATGAGACCTTGTTGCAAAACACAAAAATAACAGAGTCTTATAGTCTTCTAAGAACCTGGGATAACGGCAGGGGCAGGGTTGTGATCCGAGTGTAAAGGGGACAGAAATCACTTTACGTGGCTAAAGGAGACAGTTAAGGGAAAAAACTTGATAAAGACACATGCATGGTAAATATTTAATTTGCCCCCAACTCTAAACCAGTACCACGTGTGATGAGAACAAAAGCCACACTGGTCTTCATATAACAGGAAACTTGGGTGTGTGTGTTTGATGGATGCTGTGTGTATCTCTGTGTCTATGTATGTGTATGTGTTTGATGCATGTTGGGCGTCTCTTCCTCAACTGCTCCCCACTTTTGTTTTTTGAGGCAGGGTCTCTCAGTGACCTGGAGCTTGTGCATTTGGTCAGTCTGTCTGGCAGGACAGCTCCAGGAACCTGTGTGTCCTGTCTTTCAGTGCTGGGATTATAAACTCTGCCATCCCACCCAGCTTTACATGTGCGTGCTGGGGGATCTGAACTCGGGTCTCCAAGTCCTCACGGCAAGCACTTGACTGAACATGCCTTCTCCCCAACCCTATAGAAGAGCTCGTCATTCTAGTGCGGGGTGTGTGTGTGTGTGTGTGTGTATGTGTTATTTCTTATACACTGAACATTGCCTTTTCATATTAGACAAAAGGATGAGACGAAAGGAGAAGGAAAAAAAGTATATTATCTGCAATTAAACTCAGTATTTCAGTTAGTGAAAATATCAATTTTTGTCAGCGTTCTGAGTTATGTGGGTCGATCGAAGAAAGGAGATCACTCCAGAATGCAATACGGCTCTGAGGCGGCAGGGAGGTCCAGCCTTGATGAACTGAACCTTAAACAGTCATGCAGAAGTATATTTATTGATTATTTATTGGTTGAAGGTACAATGAAGAACAACCATTTCATTCTAATGGCTAACCGTAGATGCAGTGATTCTACTAGAATTCCACTACAAACCTTCCTTTCCTATAGGGTTCTACAATTCCAATCAACCAGGCCCGGCCGAATTACAACCTGACCTTCACCAAGAAGGAGCCACTTGGGTAGGATGGGGTTGGGGTTGGAGAGCCTGAGCGACCTGGATGTTGTGGAAACCAAGGTCACGAGCCTTCTCCCTATAGTGCCTGTGCCATTATCATTCCTTGGAACTACCCACTGATGATGCTGGCCTGGAAGAGCGCAGCGTGCCTGGCGGCAGGCAACACCCTGGTGCTCAAGCCTGCACAGGTGAGCGTGGCTCAGAGGGTCCCCCTGCCCGCACACTTAAAGCATACGTAGGTTTATAAACAGTGTACCTTCAAGCTTGCCTATTATTGGTATTATATTATTGGTAAGTTCCGATCTGTGCAGGGGGGGAGAGGCACGTGTATGCATACAGAGGTCAGAGGACCACTGCCAGGAATTGTGGGATCTGGGAATCACACTCGGTGGTTGGGTTTGGCAACAAGAGCTTTGTCTGATGAGCCACCTCGCTGGCACCGTTCACTTTACATCCCCCCAAATCTTGTAAAGATATGGAAGATCAGGGAAAAGCACATAAAATAACTCAGTAATTATGACAACTGGGTAACCTTTGATGCTGTGACTGTAACACTGCCATCCTCAAATGTGTTGGGCCACATGCAGAGCTATCTGGGGAGCCTGGAGGGCTGCAGGTTGAACATGCCTGAAAGCATGTACACATGTGTGTGTGTTGGGGGGTGGTGGTGGCTTAAAATCACACTGGGCATTTTTCAGAGTCATCTATTAATTCTAGAGTACTCTCTGTTTAAGACAGTGTCTCTTATGGCCCAGGCTGACCTTGACCTTGCCGTGCAGCCAATGCTGATTGGGAACTTCTGATCCTCTTGCCGCCACCGTCCAAGTACAATGGTTACAGGCAAATGCCACATCCAGCTTCAGGAGAGGTTTAAAGTGTTACTCTATCCACGATGGCTTCATTATAGGTCATAACAACATGCTCTGTGGGCCAGTCCCCTCTCCAACTGTGACAGACTAAACACACGGGTACAATAGGCTTCTTGGTTTTCCAGTGTCTGAGGCCAGCTTCTCATCCAGGCTCTCCAGACGGCCATTGTCAAAGCCTCATGGTGTAGCTCATGCGGCTGTCACTAGAAGTGGGAACAGGAGCTCTTCTCTGTGTGTGCTGCAGTCTGTTGTGCGGGTTCTACGTCAAGTCTTTCAGCTGCTTGTCCGTTTTATGAAGGTTGCTTGAGTTAATAATACAGTCAGTGACTCCACATAGCCAGCCCTGTCAACTGCACATAGGGCAGCTTCTGGAGCAGATGAGCCACTGAAGGGACTGTGATACAGACACACAACCAGAGACTGAACTACTGTGATCTCGCTGCTCCCCGCCCGTCCCCCCCCCCCGCCCCACCAAGAACTCCCCTTTGTCCAGAGAGCACTTGCTCCTCTATAGGACATGGATGACCTTTGTGACCATTGGCCCCCTAGGGTCACAGAGGCAATATGGCGGAAAGCAACCACATCCTGCTCTGGTCTCCCAAGTCTGAGCACGCCCACGCTCACATGCATGCACCTCCCTCGAACATGCACCATACCCACAAATGAGTGCTCTTGTAGTCACAAAGACCCAGGGCCCTGGTAAGGACGGTGATTCCTATATCCATTTCCAGGTCACACCCTTGACGGCTCTGAAGTTTGCAGAGCTGACCGTGAAAGCTGGCTTTCCCAAGGGGGTGATTAACATCATTCCAGGCTCAGGTAAGCCTGCAGAGTGGGGGTCGGGAGACAGACTCTGCTCTGACTGCTGAGTGGCTCAAGGAGCTCAGTGCTGCTTCCCGCTGCAGTCTTCGTCCCAAATGAACCACATTAAATACAGATCACCAAGCATCAATATACTTACTGTGCAATAAAAGATAAAGATTGGAAATCTAGTGTGGGGGAGGTATAAGGGAGGGGTTGTATAGCATTGTAAAACCACCCTAAAGGTAGGTCATTTTGTTCTCAATAAGTGCTTTGGATGATAACAACCGAGACTTACATCCATCAGTAAGGGGGAGGTGCTGACAGCCATACTGAGGATATTGTTTAAATCCCTTTGTAATCAATGCAGAAAATGCAAAGTGCAGGTTCAACTGCAAGTTTAGAAACCCAGCTCAGCACACACAAACCCGTCCTCCCCAAAAGATCATGGTTTGTTGAATTAATTCTACAGGGGGTGTCGCAGGACAGAGGCTCTCTCAGCACCCTGACATCCGCAAGCTTGGCTTCACTGGATCCACCTCAGTGGGCAAACAGATCATGAAAAGGTACTGGCTTGCTGTAGGGAGTCCTTCCACAGAGTGTTGTGGACCATGGAAGAGCAAGGCTGGGGCTAGAACTCAATTGGCTTTAGCACACACAAAGCCCTGGGTTTGATTCCAAAAGCTGCAGAGAACAGATGTGGTCGTTCACACTGTGATCTCTGTACTCCAGAGGTGGAGGGTCAGAAGTTAAGGTCATTCCAACAAAACAGGGTGGAAAGCTACCTGGACTACATGAGACCCTGTATCAAACATACACACATACACACACACACATACACACAAACACACACACACACACACACGTACACACACATACACATGCATATATACACATACATGCACATACATACATATACACACATGTATACCCTCACACACACAAATGCATATACATACGCCTACACACACCTACATGCACACACACACACACACACCAAACCAAACCAAACGAGACACCATCACCAACAAAACTAGAGAAAACCACATCAAACCTCCGGAGGAACTGGCTGTCACTGATGAGTACTGAGAGGCATAAACACCAGGAAAAGCTTCCCAGTGCTCACAGTGAACTTGGGGTCACAGGCTGGAGATGGAGCCCTGTGGTTAGGTGCTTGCCTGGCAAACCCAAACACACTACCAGCATGAAGGTAAAAGATGTGGCAGGTTAGACCCAAAACAATAGCATTTTATCAAAACGATAAAAAACAATGGCCACTGAGCCATGGGGGATTTTGTGGGCTATCTTTTCTTCTTTCTACCATTCTATCCGTTCTGAGAATGCTTCTGAGGGCTGGGAGCAGCCTTCTCAAGGTTTATCATGATCACCCCTCAAACTGCAAAACAAAGCCACAACGTAATAAAAGAAGCAAATAACCAATAAACTACTAAAGTCTGGCTCCCACTCACAGCAGGCTGGCTCTTACTCTGCAGACCTTCAAACAACTGAACTCTTTTCTTTTAAATTTATTTCTGTAATTTTTCCCCTTAATGTATCTGTATACACCTGTATGCCAGACGAGGGCATCAAGTCCCTTTATAGATGGTTGTGAGCCACCGTGTGGTTGCTGGGAACTGAACTCGGGACCTCTGGAAGAGCAGCCAGTGCTCTTAACTGTTGAGCCATCTCATCAGCCCTTGGCATAACTGGATCCCTTTTTTTTTTTTTTGGCTTTTCGAGACAGGGTTTCTCTGTGTAGCCCTGGCTGGCCTGGAACTCAGAAATCCACCTGCCTCTGCCTCCTGAGTGCTGGGATTAAAGGCATGTGCCACCACGCCTGGCTCATAACTGGATTCTTAAAGGTGAATTTCCCTTTGAGAATCCTCACCCTTTGACCACAGAAAGTTTTTGAACATTACAGAAAACCTCTAAAATAACAAAAGGAGCCAAAAAGAACATGAACGTCGGCACCCTTACTGCCCAGCCTTAGCAGTGGACCGGCTCCTCTCCTGACTCCTTCCTCTGACCTTCCCTTGCCTTCTTTGAGACATGGTTTTCCATTCTTCTGCCTCCACTTTCTGAATGCTGGAATTACATGCACTGCCATGTCCTCATAAGTGTGGGTCCTAACATTTCTGAGGTTCAGCTGAGTTTTGCATGCTGAGTAGTAACATGGTTAGGGGATGGGGAAGGGGACAGCAGTGAAGAGGGAGGAGGAGGGAGGGGAAGGGGTGGGTAAAAGGTAGGAGGGGAGGGGAGGGGAAGAGGATGGGGAAGGGGGCAGCAGTGAGGAGGGAGGGGAAGGGGTGGGTAAGGGATAGGGAAGGAGGAGGGGATAGTGGTGAGGAAGGAGGGGATGGAG
Organism: Mus musculus; assembly: GCF_000001635.26. Taxonomy (NCBI): domain Eukaryota; kingdom Metazoa; phylum Chordata; class Mammalia; order Rodentia; family Muridae; genus Mus; species Mus musculus. The sequence continues at coordinate 83,500,097 of NC_000076.6, read as the reverse complement.
AAGGGAGTGGGGAGGGGTAGTGGTGAGGAAGGAGGAGGTGGGAAGAGGAATAGAGTGGGGGAGGTGGTAGTGGTGAGGGGAAAGTGGGTAGAGGGAGGGGAGGGGAAGGGTAGAGGGAAGGAACCCCCTAACTCCTCTTTCCTATTTGTTTTCCTCTAGCTGTGCTGTGAGCAACCTGAAGAAAGTTTCCCTTGAGCTTGGTGGCAAATCCCCACTGATAATATTCAGTGATTGTGACCTTGAAAAGGCTGTACGGATGGTGAGTGGGCCAAAGCCAGGCTGTAGGAGCCTACTTCTAAAACACATCTCATATCCTTTACAGGAGGGCTTCCGACGGGATCTAGTTCAGCTAGTGCTAAGTAAATGCCATCCTTTTGTGTATCCTAAGGATGTTTAACTTTCTTTCTTTTTTTTTTTTTTTTTTTTTTTTTTTCGGTTTTTGGAGACAGGGTTTCTCTGTATAGCTCTGGCTGTCCTGGAACTCACTCTGTAGTTCAGGCTGGCCTTGAACTCAGAAATCCACCTGCCTCTGTCTTAACTTTTTAAAAATGGTTCTTTACAATAGCTCCCTCCTATCTGCTAGCATCTTGCCTACTTCATCCTTCTTATCGTTCTAGAAACTGGGCTCTGGTTAGATTGTCTAAACAGATGCAGCGGAGGGCTTGCCTCCATGCCCGATAACCTGAGTTCCATCCCCCAGCCTCACATGGTGGAAGGAAAAACTACCTCCTGCAAGCTGTCTTCACATTATATCCACACATTACAGCACGCATGCACCTACCTCCAAAAATTAGCACGTATCTACAGTACTAATTACTCAAGGAGCTGAGGCAGGAGGATCATCTAAGCCTTGCAGTTCAGAACCAGGATGGACAACATCACAATTCTCCATCCCTTTAACCACAGTACTGGGCAACAATCAGTCTTCCAGTTTCTGCTTAATAGATCATCACGGATGACGCCGTGTGAGGAAGCCCAGGATCCCCTACTAATTTTGCACTCTAAGGGATGCATATGACGCCGTGTGAGGAAGCCCAGGATCCCCTACTAATTTTGCACCCTAAGGGATGCATACTATTTCAAAGTGTGGGGGCATACTTTATATAAAACAAGAGGCACAGTTGTGTTGGCATGCTAGATAAACTGGGCAAATCCCCCCTCTCTCTCTCTCTCTGAGACAAACATACCGAGTGAGCCACTGTGAGTGAGGCTGCTGAGCCTTCTAGTGACTGACTCTGGTGGCAGGCATGGCTTCCTCATTCTGCCAAACACCCCCTAGGTAGAATTTGAACGTGCATTCTCAGCCAACCCACACTGGGCAAGGGCCCTAAAGAGAACGGAGAGGTCTGCTGTAAAGGAGATCTGCACACTCCTGCCAGGGCCCATGTATACCACCCGGAGGCTCCAGAGGCAGTAACAGGGTAATACAGATGATAGCCAAGCCAAGACTGCCCTGGATATGTTCATCCCTGAGAACTTTTCCAGAACATTCCAGAGGGGAAAAAAAAACAAGGGTCAGGAAAGTGGAAAGGGGATTGGTTCATTCGCTTACTTTTAAAAAGTAAGTATTTATTCTTATGATTTTATGTGTATGAGTGTCTTGTGTGCATGTACATCTGTGAACCACACTCATGCCTGCGGCCTGAGGTGGGGAGTCTCCATGTGGGAATCTAGCTTGAGTCCTGTGCAACAAGGAACGCTCTTAATCACTGAGCCAACTCTCTAGCCCCTACTGATCTCCTTATCTCTTTAAGAGATAAGGAGAGAGGAGAGAAAGAGAGAGAGGAGAGAGGAGAGAAGAGAGAGGAGAGAGGGAGAGAGGGAGAGGGAGGGAGGGAGGGAGAGAGAGAGAGAGAGAGAGAATGGGTGTTTTGCCTGCATGTGTCTGTGTTCTCTCTCTCTCTCTCTCTCTCTCTCTCTCTGTGTGTGTGTGTGTGTGTGTGTGTGTGTGTATGTGCTGAGATCTGAACTCAGGCCCTCTTCCAAAGCAACAAATGCTCTTAACCTCTGAGCTATCTCTCTAGTGGTGCCCCACCCCCATTACACTTTGGAGTGCTGTATAAGATGACTAAAGATTATGGAGGGTGAAAAAAAGTCATGAGTATAAAGACAAGAAGTGTGGAGTGGGTACAGAGAACCAGTTCTCTGCCTCATTGTTCTGATGTCGGATTAAGGACCAGCTCAGGGACCATTTGGATTCCCAGCACCCACGTGAGAAGCCAGATAGGGCAGTGTGTACCTGGAGTCCCACCCAACACTGGCACACAGGAGGGTCCTGAAGTTCATGAGCCAGCAGGTCTAGCTGACAGTCTCAGTAAAATAAATTAAGAAAGAAAAAATGACAGACAGACCAACCGACTGACCTGGAGAGCTACTGAGGAAAGACTCTTGCCCTCTGGTTTCCATGTGCACCCACACACAGGTGCACACACTTGAACATGTACTCACAGCAAGTCCCGTCCTCTGTGTAACTGGATCGCAGGCTTCATGCGCAAAGCTGACACTGCCTTCTCTTCTGATGCTGCAGGGCATGGGCGCAGTGTTTTTCAATAAAGGAGAGAACTGCATTGCAGCTGGGCGGCTGTTTGTGGAAGAGGCCATCCACGACGAATTCGTAACCAGAGTGGTAAGGCATCGTCAGGTTTGCTCCGAGTTACACAGGGGCAGCTCTTCCTTGAAAAGCACTGCTGGGATCACTCCTGACTTTTTAGACGTGAGACAGCAATAGCGGTGTTGCAGTAGTTGAGCTGGCTGGGGATGCGGGTGGCTCAGTTATTCAATGAGTTTGCCTGTATACACTCTAGCACACTCACGCATGCGCACACACACACACACACACACACACACCAGTGCAGGCACATTACCTGTAATCCCAGTGTTGAACAGACAGCTGATCCATTTCACCAGCCCCTCAACAGCTATTTATTGAGCACCTAGCAATGCCAGACACTGTGCTGAGTGTAGGTGATACAGAACCAGGCAGGCAGATATGGTCCCTCTCTCACAGAGCATCTCTCTGGCGCAGGGCTCTGTGCAAGACACTAAGAGATCAGAAGCAGACCTATGTTTGAATTTATAGGGTCATAGTGGCTCCTATTTTTCTCACTGGACTGGAGTAACAGTCAGAAAATGTAGACAGAGTTGAAGACAAAGATGATAAGAAGCAAGTGTGGATCTGCCAGTGAGGAATGGAATCAGCACTTCTTACCAGAACATTCCATCCTGGGGTTAGAGGCCAGGTCAGCCCTGGGTACACAGTGAATTCTCAGCCAGCCTGGGCTATGTGACACCTGTCTCAAAAACAAAAACCAAAACCAAAAAAAAAAAAAAACAAAAAAAAAACAAAAAACAAAAAACAAAAAAAACCTCCCCAAAAACTTAAAACAAAAACATTCCAGCAACTGTTCTATCATAGCTATCCCCTAAGACTCTCCGAAAGAACTCTACAACATTTAAAAGGGGGAAACACTGTAAACTCTTTTTTGCTATTAAGAACCTTAGGGTACCATGTTAATGAAAAATCAAGAATGTCAGTTTGCTTTTAATGGGCTATCATTCAGGATTTTGATACACAGTGCTTGGTTTGTAATTGTTAGCAAATAGCACTTAAGAACTTGGTCTTAGCCGGGCAGTGGTGGTGCATGCCTTTAATCCCAGCACTTGGGAGGCAGAGACAGGCGGATTTCTGAGTTGGAGGCCAGCCTGGTCTATAGAGTGAGTTCCAGGACAGCCAGAGAGCTATACAGAGAAACCCTGTCTCGAAAAACTAAAACAACAAAAAAAAACTTGGCCTTTAAAACCATAGTAAAATGACTGTGTGTGACCAGACAGGCCACTTAACCCCTTCAAGGCCTCAGTTTATCCTTCTGTAACATGGAACTATTGAAGACCTACTTCCAGTGTAGCTACAAAGAGTCAATTACCACACATCTGATAACTGCTTAATACAGCATGTGCCTCATGCAGGGGCTCAGCCAGGAGCATCCACTTTCATGACTAAAGGCAGGTGTTTTTTTTTGTTTGTTTGTTTTGTTTTTTTGTGGGCTGCATACTATCTATACAGGTGGAAGAGATTAAAAAGATGAAAATTGGAGATCCCCTGGACAGATCTACGGACCATGGGCCCCAGAACCACAGAGCGCACTTGGAAAAGCTGCTGCAGTACTGTGAGACTGGGGTGCAGGAGGGGGCCACACTGGTGTATGGAGGAAGACAGGTGCAGAGGCCAGGTAAGAGTCCCTCAGGGGGAGTGCCTACCTGATGGCTCACACCCCACCCCAAAGCTGGAATGGATGGCAGCCCCTTCTGTTTCAGAGCCATTCCTGCATTAGAGTGGGATGTGTACATGTATTATGTGGGTATGTATTATGTATTATGTATGTATGTGGGTGTGTCTTAGGGTTTTACATGGAGTAGACACGATGACCAAGGCCACTCATAAAGGACAACATTAAACTGGGTCTGGCTTACAGGTTCAGAGGTTCAGTCCAGTATCATCAAGGTAGGAATGTGGCAGTATCCATGCAGGCACAGTGCAGGCAGAGCTGAGAGTTCTACATCTTCATCTGAAGGCTGCTAGCAGAATACTGGCTTCCAGGCAGCTAGGATGAGTGTCTTAAAGCCCACGCCCACAGTGACACACCTAGTCCAACAGGGCATACCTTCTAATAGTGCTACTCCCTGGGCTGAGCATATACAAACCATCACAGCGTGTAAAAGCGGGTGTCCACAGAATCGAGATCCATCGCACCCCTCTGGAGCTGCAGTTACAGGTGGCTGGGAGCCACCAGATTTGAGTGCTCAGAACCAAACTTGACTCCTCTACTAGATCAGTCCACACTTTTAACCACTAAGTCATCTCAACAAACCAAGTGGTATTTATAACATGACAAGAAAATTATCTTTATATCCTGCTTGTCCACTTTTAAATTTGGGGCACAGTGGCAGGCACTGTTTTTCTAAGCCCCAGTTTCCTGTGTTTCCCAGGAAACCCCCAGTTTCCAGAAGGGAAGGGGGCGGACCACATTGGTGGGCCAAGGTCCTGCCTGTCCACAGAACAGGCGTGATGGTATTATCAAGCACCAGGTAGTCATCTTGGGTCTTGTCACTTTGATATTTATATCTCCGCCAGCCAAGCCCAGGGAGTCTTGATGTCAAGGCAGGATTAGGATTGTCAAGTGTTAGGATTTCCCAAAGCTGAGACAACTACTATCTTGGCTGTTGATGTGTACTGGCTCCTTGTTTTAAGTATTGGTAATTGCAAAGAAAATAAACCCGTGTGTCCTATGTTTCCTGGATAAATTGAGTTTCCAGAAGACTGAGTATGGGGGACATTTCCACAGAAGAATTCTTGGAATTAAAAAAAAAAAAAAAGGAGAAAGGAGAAAGAACACCATTTAGCATTTCTCTAACAGATGACACCATCGGTTCAGGAAGAAATTGGTGGTCCGTGGAAGCTGGTGTTAGATCAAGGTATTAGGAACTGAGAGATGGATCAGGGATTTAGAGCCCTGGTTGCTCTTGCAGAAGACCTGGTTTGGTTCCCAGCACCTACACGGTGGCTCGCAATGGTAACTCCAGTGCCAGTACTTGCCCTCTCTGGTCTCGGTGGGCACCAAGCAAGCACATGCTGTGCCTGCAGGCAAACATAGTATTTTTTAAAAAGGGTTTACCATTATTTATGTGTATGGGTGTTTGACCTGTATGTACACCTGTGCAGCACATGCATGCCTGGTTGTGTGACACCCACCATGTGAGTGCAGGGAATCAAACCCAGGCCCTCTTCCAGAAGAACAAGTGCTCTTAACCACTGAGCTCTCTCTCCAGGCCCCGACTATTATGATTATTTTGATGACTACACAGAGAAACAAATACCACCTCAACAAAGCAATGGCATATTAAGAATGCTAAGATGATCTATGGTATTCCCAGGCAGGGGAGCAGACAGCTGTACCTCCAGCACTTGGGAGGTTGAGGAAGTAAAGAGGTTCAAGACCAGCCAGGGCTACATAGCAAGCTCCAGGTAACCTGGGCAATAGGGAGACATTGCCTCAATAGAAAAAAGCAGAGGGGTAGGGCAGGAGGAGGAAATATTAAAGTAAAAGATGTGAGAAACTCAACCATTGAGTACACCTGTAGATTTCGTTCAGTCTTTAAACCAGAAAGGGTAATTCTCAAACAACCGAGGGCATGTGTCAGTGAGAGGTCATCGCTCCTGTGGTTGGTTTTAGAATGCCTTTTCTTTTGGCTCACTTGTTCTAAAATGCTTGGGAGGGCGAACTCAAGTCTGAGTCTTGTTTGAAGTCATGTCAGAGGAGGATATACCAAGTCCAAGATGTTAACTCAGGAATATTTATTTTACTAAGTACATTCTCTACTTTTGCATGTTTTAAGTTTTCGTAGTAAAGCCAATGAAAAAATAGGCAGCCAGGAAGGCCACCATCAAATAGAAACGCCGCTCTCTTCTTGTGGGTAGGGCTGGAAGAACCTGGAGGAACCAAACGTGTGCGGATGATAAAGATCTATTTTTTGCCTGTAATTGATGCTTTTGTTTTTCCTCACAGGCTTCTTCATGGAACCCACTGTGTTCACAGGCGTGGAAGATCACATGTACCTTGCCAAGGAGGAATCCTTTGGGCCTATCATGGTCATTTCTAAATTCCAAAATGGGTGTGTTCCTTAGGCATATGGTGTAACTTGAGTTTCAGCTAGTTAATGTCCCTGCCTCTGCCTTGTGCTGTACATAAAGCATATATGTGATCAATGAACATGCTCCACCCTAAGAATACGTCAACGACTTGAATAATTAGGAGCATCTGGGGGTCGGGGAGATGGCTCAGTGCGTACAATGTTTGCTGTGCAAACATGAAGTCCTGAGGGCAGATCCTTGGCACCTACAAATGCTAGGTGTGGTGGCGTGATGCAGCTGTAAACTCAAGGGTGGGGAGGCAAGGCAGGAGGAGCATCATCTGGCTTGCTGGCTAGCCAATCCAGACTGGTGAGTTCCGGCTTCAAAGAGAGACCCTGTCTCAAAGACTAAGGTGACAGACTGACAGGTGGGATCTGGAGAGGGTTCAGGGGATTGCTGGAGAGCCTTGATCCTGCAGAGATATGAAGAAAGGGGTGTACACAGAAGACATGCTCTGAAAACCAGGGAGAGGAAACTCACCAACTATCCTCAAAGACTAAACAACATGAGGCTGCTCACATTGAAAGGCACCAGAGGCCATGTGTGAAGAGTGGGAATCTTTTATATTATAGTATTCCTGCAGCTTTCAGTGCAGGCCTGTAGTCTTTAACTTAGAAAGTCTCAGTGGGTGCCAGAGAAGTTTTGCTGTTTTAACGTGCAGGAAACCTTCAAACAAAGTAATTTTGTTTTTCTGTACTTTTAATGGTGTCTTCTGTTTCTGGAAACATCTTACAGGGACATCGATGGGGTGTTGCAGAGAGCAAATAACACTGAATATGGCTTGGCCTCAGGGGTCTTCACAAGAGACATCAACAAAGCCATGTATGTGAGTGACAAGCTAGAGGCGGGAACGGTTTTCATTAACACCTACAACAAGACAGACGTGGCAGCCCCATTTGGTGGAATGAAGCAATCTGGCTTTGGAAAAGACTTAGGTATGTGTGGTTTATTTTGCTCCTGTGCATCCATGTTATTCACTCAAGAGCACATAGTCTCACAAAAGGCATCTCCTACACAGCAGTTAACAAAGGACGGTGAAAAACTTAAAAACCATTGACTACCTATTAAGACAGCATCAAGTATTTGTTGTGCATGGGTAAGTGCGCCATAGTACACATGTGGTGCTTAGGGGACAATTTTCCGAGTCTGTTCTTTCCTGTCACCCACATGAGATTAAACTCAGGTCATGGGGCTTGCATGAGAGTGCCTTTACCCACTCAGCCATCTCACAGGTAAAATCTTTTAGCTAAAATGTGTTTGGTTTTTTCAAATATGGCTTTTAGAATGAAGTTGGTTTAGCTCTGTGGGACTCGGTAAAACCAATGCAACAGTTTGGGGATGTAAGTAGCTTCAGGACTTGGCCCTGTCTCTGAGCTGAGTCTTGCAGAGTCACTGAGGTAGGAAGGTTCTGTGGGGCTTCTCAGATCAGATATGTACAACACCAACATACCTCAATGTCAGCCGTCACGCTAATACCTCAAGCCCACTTTGGATACTGAAGCTGTGCTAGGCCCTACTCCTAGTACTGAACCTGCTGTGCACAAGTGCATGCAGCAGGCAGGTCTTAGGAACTCATTTATTCAGGTCAGGAAATCACAGCTCAGAATGGCTGGGTCAACTGCCCTGATTCACACAGACAGGCACTGGCAGAGAAGTCAAAGCCAGGCACACCAACTGCGGAGCTCGCCTCCTACTCTATATAGTCTTCCACTGATTTAAAATAGTGCGTGTAAAAACACAGGTAAGATGTGGCCCACCCCTGTAATCCAGCGCTTAAGAATCGAGACTCTGGCCAAACAGCAAACATGAGGCCAGCCTGGGCTACGTGAGTCTCAAATGACTCTGGAATAGAAAACATTTGATTTGTTGGAAGTTACCTGCAAATCTGTCTCATTTAGGATATTAGATTCTCTTTCCTAGTGATTTTTGACAAGTGTATTTACAGGGATTAAGAAGCGTTTATTCCCATCCCTGGGTCTAAAACACAGTGGGAAGCAACTATTTCTGCTTGTTCCCAGACAGTTTAACTGACAGGCAAAGGCTTGTTTTACTAGAAGACACTTACGGTTGGCCTGACAGTCCCTTTGCTACCTCCTTAGATGAGTGTAGTCTCAATCTTGGCTCTCTCTCATATAACAGTTACCTAGGTACTTAAAGGACACAGACATTTGATCTGATTGCTCTGGAGCGGGCGAGGAACGAGAGTTCGGAATTCTGTCTTGGTTACCCTAACGAGGGGACACGTTTGGCAGCGTAATGTCCACCACATCCATTAGCTTCCCTGTGGTGCTTGGCTCTAAGCCTATCCCATGGTCTTGTGTCTCTAACCAGCAATGTAAGCTGCACTTCCTTTCTCTCTGCAGTGAGTTGAAAGGGAAATGCCCCCAAGCTTTCTTCCCTGTAATCCACACTGCTTGGTTTACTGTCACTCAGCAGATAGCAGCACCCTGAGCGCAGAACTGGAAAATGGAAACACAGGGAGAATTAATTCATCCAGCAGGGAAACAGGATGAAGGCTTGGCACTGAAGCTTGTCATCCAACATACCAACCCTGAGAGGGCCCGGTAGACTATCTAAGCCCTTACTGTTCATCATGGTCTATGGTCCCCAAACATCTGCACTGGGAGAGGATAGTTAGGGATGGCTGCTATCTGGGCCTTCCCACATGCAAGTCAGCAAGGCCCTGGGATGATCCGGGTGAACCCGAACAGCACTGGCATAGGCCACTGAGCTTCCTCTTTGTGCCTATTCTACCCGTTCCACTTCTCTCCCCAGGTGAGGAGGCCCTGAATGAATACCTGAAAATCAAAACAGTGACACTCGAGTATTAGAGAAACCTTTGATAGACAGCCCACTTCAATGCTTCAGGAGCTGAAGACCCTGACGGAGATGAGGAAGGAGGGGCCGTCTGGAAGCCACAAAGTAGATACTAGAACCAAGAAGAGGGTTAGACCACTTGTATGAGCATTTACCTGACTGAGGGCCTCAAGAAATTCCAGTACACTTTTTATCACCAAATGGCTTAACCTCTTTTTAACAACATTGGGTGCTGTATGTTTTTCTAAAGTATCAAAGCTCCCTCCCAGGAATGTCTATGCTCTTCTAGGTCACCCGTCCTGAACATGCTGACCTCACTCACAGGCGCACTTAAGAGTTCTGGGTCTCAATCCCTAAGACGTATATACTGAACACTGACAACCCTTTCTTAGCTGTGCATTCAAACACCAGTTTATCCTGCAGAGAATGTGACACCTGTCTTCTTCCTTTCTCCTATGAGAAGGAAGATTGGTCTTTGTGCCTTTGACTATTTTGTAACCCACTGTGACAGACAGGCAGCTTCTGAGCCTTTCTTCCACATTTACATACTTGGGACAAAGTACTGTAAAGTTCGGAGGAGACCCTCTTATTGGCGTCATCTTTGATCCTGTACTTTAAATCCTAGTAAAGTGCCTGTGATGGTCAGTCGTGGTCATATTATACCAGCTTACTGTGTGAGTTGGGGGAAAACTACCCAACTTGTCTGAGCTCTGGCCTCCTCCCGTGTTAAACAGGAGTAGCAGTGCCTTCCGCGGAAGCCTCATTACAAGGACTCTGTGCTTCATAATTCATGTGAATATTCCATTAAATGTGAATGTTCCTTCCCACCACTACTCTAGAAGCACGGCCCTAAATTGATGAGATTCGTGAGCAGCTCCTTAGTCAAGGAAGCTAACTGATGGATGAAATGAACTTCCTATACTTCTCAATAATCAAGGCTCAGATTACTCTTCCCTGCCCATTCTTCTTACACAGTGCATAACACAGCAGGATGCTGCCAACTGCCGTGCAGTGAAAAACGGGCTAGGCACAGTGGTTCATGCCTGCAACCCCAGACTCAGGCCAGGGCAGGGCAGGGTCCTTATTGCTGACCTGAGGTCAACCAGGCTATGCAGAAAGTGTGATGCCAGCCTGGGTCACACTAAGAGACCTTCTATCAAAACCAGAAAAACAAAACCAACATTTAAAATATGTCAGTGGCACCAGGAAAAGGGTCACCTTGTCCTTGGATGCTTACTTTGCTGTCTCCAGGACATGTTGCTTCTCACGACTGTATCTGCTGGCTCTGCTGCTCACTGGCTGTGTGTGGTCAGGGGAGTCAGTGACCTCCTGTCTCCAAAGTCTCCATTTGTTACATGGAAGATGATGGTAAGCTCTGTGACTTACTTGGTGTAGTGGTTAGAATGCGCTCCCAGGGAGCTGCATCGTGCCTCTTCAGGATGGCCACTGATCCTGTGCGGTGCTCACAAGGTTTCCCACTGTGACTCAAGTTTGATTATCACCACTGACATGCAACCAGACAAAGGGGAATTCCTGAGCACAGAACTGATGTGCAGCAATCCATTAATTTCTTGTGATGACTAGGGAGATAGTCCCCAAAATAATGAAGTGGCTGGGCTGGAATGGGGTCTAGAGAGTGTCAGAGGCAGTACTCATGGCATAGGACCTAGGCACTCATGACCCCAAGGTATGGTGAGTTAAATGTTAAAGTGTTTATCCAACAACATGGAAATGTACTCTGCCATAGTACATGAGTCAAAGTAATGTGTGGAGGGCCACAGTGATGCTTTGCTCTTTCTTGTGTGCTCAGTCTCTCTGTGTCTCCCTCCCTCCTTCCCTCTCTCTCAACTCTCATACCTAATCAGAGTATTCATGACCTCCGAGACATGCTGCCTTGACACGCACTACAGTCTTTCTGCACTTCTGGCTAGGAAGGCTCATCACTCACCCCTTCCTAAACTACAAGTGGACAAGAATGGTGGTAAGTCCACAGGTTAGAATTTGCTAGAAACACATTCTGTTTTCTTCAGAACCACGGATCAGGAATCAACTGATACTTAAGCCCAAGAACTTTACTGACACAAAGCTGAGAGGAAAGAGTTTATTGACGCTATATATTCCATCCCAAGTAAGGCCATGTGCCAGGCACTGAGGGCCTCACACAGAGCAGCAGATACACAGCAATGTACTGCAATACACAAGCTGGTTATAATCACCAGAGCTCGATACAACTAAACACACAAATAGAAACATGAAAACTTTGCATATAAGATATTTAAACCCTGTTTTCTGATTCACTTTCTAGAGTGCAGAGAAAACTACTCAAAAGACGTTTTAAAAAAAGTGTAACTGCCATACACAAATATGAAGTTTACAATTTGATAAGGGTTTGCATGTTGTGAGCATCGGAAGCACTAATTGAACTCAACAGGTTACATACATACATAAGTACATACATGAGTACACGCATACATTGGCCAATAAAGGAAAGGCTCAGTGAGAACCAGCCAGTCTCCTCTGAGGATGACAGGTACACAAAGCCCTGGCGCACACCCACCAATGCCCCTCCCGTATCTGCTGGTTGCCTTGATATTTGGTATTTGGCTTCTATCTCTGTCTCTGCTTCACTGACTTGTGAGAGACCACTGTGTACTTAGGATATACACTGTTTCAGGTTCTAAGTGTCTACCCTGGGCTTTCTAGACTTTAAATTGCCTTCCTTAAGTTTTGCTTTTTTGTTTCTGATTTCAGGATTTATATGGGGCGGGGGAGTGTTATTCTCAATTATGTTATTAAACATGAAATTCTAGTATGATGCCCTTATGATTTTTGTCACAATTAGCCACAATCTTTAATATGTATGTAATTTACCCTCATATATGATTTGAGGCTAAATCTAACTTTTGTAGAAGTAGCCTGTCCTGACATCTTGACTCATTTTACACTGACTTGAGATATCAGCTTTATAGTACGTTTTCATTCTCCCAGACCCATGCACATGCAGCACTAACTGAACAGAACAGGTTACTTACATACACACATATATAAACACATACACAACATGTTTCAAGTTGGGTTGGATATAATCAAGATAAACTGTATAGGTATATGAAATTGTCAATGAATAAAAAATATTCTAAAAAGTTCTTTTCTCCTTTTTCTCCTCACTTCTCACAAGAATGTCCAAAGGACCAACAATTATTTACTGGGTGCCCTTATCTATGTTGGAAGCCCTCTTGTTCAATGAAGCAGCCCCAGCAGGACAGAATAATGAAAACTTTACATACAAGCTCAAGCATTTAGAAACCCAGACAGGACCAAGAAGAACCTTTGCTGGACACATGGTAGTCAAAGATGTCAAAATACAAAGTGAAAAAATCCTTCCTTCCTTCCTTGTTGGGACCCACAGTCTGTGCTTTTATCTTAGTGTATGGAATGGTGGATGTGTTTTTTTGCCCAGGGTGAAGAAAAAGGACCTGGTGTTGGGGTGAAGGGAGCTACAACCAAGTGACCAGAACAGGCCTTTATAGCACCATTTGACCTGCTAAGGTATTTTTTCTCTACTCTTCCAACTAAAGTTCTTCATGAATTATTTCTTTATTAACTGGCTGCTACCATCTAATGTGTTGTGGGCATACAGAATAACCTTGGCAAATCTAATTGTCAGAAAAGCAAAGAATGGTAGACCATAAGTGCATGAAGTTAAGTGACTTGACAACCAGCAAGGCTACCCTGTTATACCTAGAAAAGTTGAATGCCCTGCTATACCCAGCTACTATACCCAGCCAAATTGAAAAGTTAGCGAAAGGAGTAGGAGAGGCCCTGGCAGCCATCAAATCATTTAGGAAGGAGTAAAAATGACTCAAAAATATCTTCATACACATGACTGAGTAGGAACAGATTATGTCTGAGTGGTTCAAGAACCACCTTCTGCTGGGCAGTGGTGGTGCATGCCTTAATCCCAGCACTCGGGAGGCAGAGGCAGGGAGATTTCTGAGTTCTAGGCCAACCTGGTCTACAGAGTTAGGGTTAGTGAGTTCCAGGACAGCCAGGGCTACACAGAGAAACCCTGTCTCAAAAAACCAAACCAAACCAAACCAAACCAAACCAAACCAAACCAAACCAAACCAAACCAAACCAAACCAAAAAACCAAACCAAACCAAACCAAACCAAACCAAACCAAAACAAAAAACCCTTCAAAAAAGAACCAACCAAACAAAAAACCCCTTCAACCTCAGGTGTCTGTAGAGGGCACAGATCAGATCACAGCATCAGCTCCCAGTGCAAAATTGTCCCTACTGAAATTTCCTATTCCTGTATGACTCTGCACATCCTACATTAAAAAATAAAAAGGCAAGAACACAAATAAGTGACTTGCTGATACATATCAATAATTTGGAATAACAAGAACAAACCAAACTAAAACCATATTGCCTTGTTGATGTCAAGAAATAGTAAAAATAAGAACTGGGAAGTTAATGACACAGAAACGAAATTCTATGAAGACTCAATGATTCTAAAATCTGGTTAACAACAGAACCTTGATACAACAACAATGAGGTGACCTAAATATAAAGAGATTATGGATGCAACACCTGTCAATTAAAGCTGATTGGTCTGCAGCTGAGGCAAGAAATAAAAGGTGGACACCCACTATGCAGTAAGGATTCTGGGAGAGAGCCTGGTGGGAGAGTTGTCCTGCAGAAGATGAGTATCGTCTCATGAAGCTAAGGACCAGGTAACCAGCCACATGACAGAACTTAGATTAGAATAAATGGGTTATCAACTTATAAGCTACCAGGGAACCAGCCAAGGCTAATTGGTCAAGAATTTATAAATATATATTTTGAATTTCAGAGTTATTTTTGGAACTTAGGGTGAGGAGGAAATCTTGGACTTTATGCCCAAATCAGCAAATTCAAGTAAACAGGTAAAACTTATACTAAACATGATTTCAGAATATTCTAAGTGAATGCTTTAAAAATCTACACTGTCAGGTTACAGGTTAGAAAACCTAAAAGAAATCCAGGTGTTTGTTCATGCAAATTCCCAAACTCAGACGAAGAGATCAACAACTTAAACGAGGTGGGAACAGTGATTAAAAACTCTTATGACTCAAGATCCCAGGCCCAGATGAACATGCCTATCTTCTTAAAAGCTGAGGCCAAATCTAAATGCTGTATTTCCCAGCTACAAAACACTCTCTCTTTCTGGAAGAGTATTTCTCCAGCCAGCCACCTTACCCAAAGCAGGAGGCCAGATACTGTTATCAAATTCACATGTTTGAAAAGATGACTATGACTTTAAGGACTTCTCTCAGAGTTTGATGTGACAAATAACTGATTACAGTTATGTTATCTTTCTATAGGGTACACGGTCCAGCTATCTGTACACTTCATTTTGTGATGGTTAACATTATGTTTAAAGTCTTGAAATTACTTAATAAGAGCAAAACTTGTCCTCCACTGGTAAGCCTCTAGAGGTTGTGGAAATGTACTGTCAGCTAAGTTACCCGAGATGGACGCCTTCCCGGAACACTTGGGCTATTCTTTAAAGAACCTAGAGTCTTGGAAAATTTTACATGCCTCTGCTGTTCTGAAAGTATAACATAAAAAAAAAAAAATTCTAGGCCTTTAGGCCCAGGCTTGGGAATGTGACCTCTGTGACTCAATGCACCAAGGTATGCTAATCATAAAACAGATAGTGACATTCCTCCACCCACCCCCTTCCTGGGTTCTAGGAGTGTTCATTCAAAGAAAGTCACCCTGACTGTTGCTAGAACCTGCTATGCAAATGTGCTATTGTTAGGGGCTCTTAGAAACTGTCTTGAGAGATAACCTGCACAATTACCAGGTATTCCTTGTGACTCTTGTGACTTTGCACTTACTTGGGACTCTTAACTGGTATCTTTGGTATTTTCCAACAACGCCCTCCCCACTTCCTTGAGTTGTGGTTTCTTCCTTTAAATACCCCCTTACCCAGCTACTGGGGTGCCACCGTCCTCTAACCCTGCGTGGTGTATGACCGTGGGCCCGAGAGCGCTCTTGAATAAAAATCCTCTTGCAGTTTGCAGCAAGACCGTTTCTTGTGGGTGATTTGGGGTGCCGCCTCTCCTGAGTCAGAACGTGGGGGAGTCCTCACGTTGTGGGTCTTTCAGTTCTACTTCTGAAGCAAGGTCTACTTCTGTACAAAAATGCTAGCTTGCTTAAGATAAGTGGGAAATCTACAAAATATGTTGCAAAAGCTAAGTCCTGCTCACACAAAGATCTATTTTCCCTTAACCACCCCCAAAAATGTAACCTTGTGTTTTTTGCCTTTATAAACCTCTAACATAGCTCTTGGCTGCATCTTTAAAACCCCAAACTTCATGTGTAGTCCTGGTGCCACCGTACCTGCCAAATGGGATTGCCTAAACTTATTAAGTCAGATAACTGGTCATCCTATTCTAGCAAAATTTTACTTCATTTTGTAAAGAATTTGGCATCAAACATAAAACTGGAATTCCTTATAACCCCAGAGTACAAGGAATAGTTGAACGTGCTCATCGCACTTTAAAAAATTGCCTTTTAAAAACAAAACAGGGGCAGTTATATCCCCCAAGGTCACCAAAGGCACATCTTGCTTTTGCTTTATTTGTTCTAAATTTTTTGCAAATTGATGTTAAAAGTCAGTCTGCAGCCGATCGCCACTGGCATCCAGTTATTTCTAGTTCTTATGCCATGGTAAAGTGGCAAGACCCATTAACTAACGAATGGAAGGGTCCAGACCCGGTCCTAATCTGGGGAAGGGGCTCAGTCTGTGTTTTTTCACAAAAAGAAGATGGAGCACTATGGCTGCCTGAAAGATTAGTTCATCAACTGGACAAAGATCCTGAATCTTCTAGTAAGTATGACTCTAACCTTGATTATGGCTAAAATCCTCTTTAGCCGAAAAGTTAAATTGGAGCACAGCCTCCACTCCCAGGGAAGCTGCAGCCTTTCTGCAATTTTCAAAGCCACCTCCCCCACACCTTAGGAGCTCTAAGTCTAAGCCTGTTCATTGCTAATTTGCAACTGAATGGAGTACCTGGACTTCTCCAAATAAGCTTTTATACTGTTGCTTTTCACTGTCCCACCCTTGTTTCTCAAGCAGGTCAGCCACACCGTTCATCCTGACTGCAGCAGTTTGTGGAAATATAACACAAACTAGCTGCACGTAGTCTCCAAGATGGAATTGGATGGTTCAGGAAGATCTAAGATTTCCTAAGACAGGCGTAGCCACCAGCCACCATAAGTCCCAGGCAGGACCATGGAGCATAAATAAATTTTGTGCCTCAGTCCAGCTTGTTTTTTTAATATTAATAATATGGAGGAAATTGTAACCTTCCCTCAGCCTGAAGCTGACTTAGCCAGAACCTGACCTTGCTACCACTAAGGAGATTACCTAGGGTGGAGCCTTCCTCTCTAGATCACTCTATTGTTCAGCCACTGCCGCTGTTCCTCTTCAAGATACTGCTACCAGCTGAGAGCCCAACCCCCCCCCCCCAGCTATTCCAGAGACTACACCCTATCCTGCAGGTTCCAGGCTCCAAGGATGAATTGGTGGGAATGCCCCCCCCCCCCGACTTTATAAGTGCACTTGCGGCCATTAAGCATTTGAGCCTCAATTATCTCTTACATGCACCACACCTTGTATATTAGCCTAGAGGCTCTATACAGATTCTTGGAGACCTACGAGACCTTGCCAGACTCCAGACACATACCCTAAGGATTCCTATTCCTGCCAGATGCATGCCCATACTGACGTGCAGGAAAGCCTTCCACACAACAGCCTTTGCACCAGTTCTGAGGACACCAGTCAGGAGATGACTGGCAGGTCAACTTCACCCAGCTGAGGCAGGATTAGACGGCAGGACTTCCAGTTGGGAAAGAGTCAGGCAGACACTGTTATCATCCACCACAGGGACAGACCCACCAACTTGGGGACAAGCTCACCCAGAGAGTACAACAAATGGTCTCTGATCCCGAGAAACCACCCTCAGCAGAGAACACGCTTCTTGCTATGTATGCTTGCTGTGGCTGCCATGCAACAGCTATACTGTGTCTTTGCGACCTCGTTTTTGGGCCTTTGTTCCCCATCCTCTTCTTCATCCCATGGGCTGGGGACTAATAAGGGTCATCAGGGTCAGGACTAATAAGACTGAGCTGCTAGGGGCGCTCACTGACTTTTCCTCCCATTTGACTTCCCCTGTCATTAAGTATGAGGGAACGTCAGACTCTGCCCCAATCAGTGTTACTTTAAAGGGAACACCCCCCCCCCATGGGCTGCCTTCCCATTAGTTATAGAACTTTTCTTTCTGATGCTCCAGATAGATGGGTTCCAGATAGGCGCCCTCCCCTCACCTCCCCAAGCTCCCCACCCCCACATCATAGAAGATTAATGTGGGAGCTTTAAATAATGATTTTGGGGTATTTTAGTTATAATGAAACTTTTGTAAGATCAAAAGAAACTATGCCTCTGAAAGGATGTCCACAAGAACATTGGGACAATGATAAATTGTGGGTATGCTTGCTTTCAGGTGATAGTCCAAGATGTGGGTTTAGTTCTTGGTTTTCAGTACATGATCCTTTGTCAGGAGCCATAATGGGACAAGCTAATAACTCGCAGGTGATAATCCTGAAGTGGCCTGCCTTGAATTACTATATAATTTGCAACACGTAAGCCCTCATTAAGCAAGGCAGTGAGGGACTAATTTTAGGAAAAATTCCTGCTATTAATATGCTTTTCTTGTTATTATTAAACATATATAACAACCACTAAGTAAAAGCACACCCCCTTTGAAGTAGATCTCTGCAGATCCATGAAGATGTACTGTCTTGTAGTGATGCTATAGTGACAAATAGATGACTTAAGTCTTAATGATGATCCTATAAGAATTCCTAAAATTGTATCTGTGATTATTAAGCTCTTTTTTAATGTGTCTTCTATTAAGTCCTTTTCTGATAGTCAAAGCTGCAATGAGAGCTTAGTCACTCTCTCATGTGTCACCAGTAAATTGTAAATTGCTCTTAGATGGTAACCAGACTTTCTCCTACTCAGAGCACATTTCAAAAGGTTGTAAAACAATTAACCAAAGGTCATTAAAAGGCAACTAACCATTTATTATAGGTGCAAGGACAGAAGATAAAATACTAACTGGGTTTATCTATACAAAACTTCACTAATAACTTAGTTATGGTTTTAAAGCTTCAGTGAACCTGTGGAGCTGAGTCACATGATGGATGTTTAGCCAGATAATTTCTCCTAATGGATATGCATGTAAACATTCCCTGTTGTAAACTTCTATTTCAATTTATGTTTTGATTCTTTGTGTGAACTTGTGATGAACTTTTTAACATGTGATCATGTATTTAACATGTGATCATGTATTCTGAATGATGTTTAAGGGCTGAGGACAAGAGAAGAGTCAGAACTGAGGGACTGAGGTTAGAGGAATGGAGGTGAGAACTGAGCTGACAGAAGATAAAGTATCGACTGGGTTTATCTATACAAAACTTCACTAATAATTTAGTGTGTGAGCCTGTGCCTGTTTTACATCCTTCCAACCCCACAACCTCTCCTTAGATAACCAAGCACACTGTCAGAGCAGTGTCCAAAGTGAAGTTACAGGTCAGGAGGACTGTCAGCCAAGCTGATGCCAGGACTTGTTCTCCATTGTTGTCCCTACTTTTTGCTCTACAGCAGGAAGATATTTTAACAAAACCACCTTATGCTTAACCTATGACCAAACTTCCGAGGCTTGCCATATACAATGGGTCAAAAGGAAATAGAGGATGCCATGGCACAAGGACACCATAAACACATGGGAAGCATTGCAATGACTCCAGTCTTCGAAGCTTACACTTCCTCACCACTAGGAGACTGGTATCCTTGCGTTACCAACTCCCAAATAAACATCAACATTGAGGACCCCTGCGATGGGCAGAAGGCATCATGGGGGACATATACAAATCACCCTCGAACTCATACGCATTATGATTATATTTGATGTCCAGAATTTGACACCTTACAGTAAAAAAGACTTTATAAAACAAGAACAACAAATCCTTTCTCAGGTCCAAGGGACGAAGAGGGCTGTATCCCTGCTGCTGCCACCTATGGCCCAACACATCACAACGAGCCTACTTTCCCCCTTTGGGGGGACACCCTGGGCTCCCAACTTCCCTTCTGCTACTTGGGACCTATTGGGGTAATTTTTCTCAAACTGTATTAAGATCTATTTCTGTATTTTCAATGGCCAATTCTGTACTGCAAAGTGCTAAATCCTTGCAGGATTTTGGTATTTATTGTTGTTAGAGATTTAATAACTAGTTATGGTTTAACCCAGCCAGCACCCCAATAATCCACAGTCCTATTGATTTTCTTAATCAGCTTTAGCACAATTACTAGGTGAACACCCCCAATCTGCTCTTCTACACTAGATTGCCTATTTCCGAGGTATTCCCCACAATCCTTGCTGTCTGAGTCTCGCTCAGGGATTCCTTCACCACCACTGTCCCCAGGTTGCACTCTTTCCATTCATCACGTGTGGAGAGCTTTTGGTGCCACTTCTAGGAATTTGACACTTGTCACTGGGCTTGGACAAGGAAGTAGCCTCAGATAAGAATATTAGAAACATCAGTACATGGTGGCACAGCCCTTTAATCCCAGCACCCGGGAGGCAGAGGCAGGCGAATTTCTGAGTTTGAGTCCAGCCTGGTCTACAGAGAGAGTTCCAGGACAGCCAGGACTACACACAGGAACCATGTCTCCAAAACAAACAAACAGAGAATATTAGAAACAGTGACCATGGATGGGGCTTTGCTGACTGCGTTGCTTGATTACTGCCTTGTGTGATCTCTTTGCTTACTACTTTGCTTGATTTCTTCATCCCTGATTTAAGAACTGACCATGGCTTTTTTGGATGTAACTAGAATGATATAAAGCAGACTGGAGAGAAGCAACCCCATGCTCCTCTGGGCAGGGAGCCCATGCACTCCCCCTAACTGGAGCGAGGTTTTCCAGTAGTCTGTAGACTACTGGGCCTCCCAGGTGGGGCTTGTCTTGGGGAGGCCGACCTGTTGCATAGCAATGGCAGGTGGAGCACTGGGCGAGGGCAGCTATAGTCTGCTGGAACTCATGCCCGCACTTAATAAGCTCAAGC
This sequence comes from Mus musculus, assembly GCF_000001635.26. Lineage (NCBI taxonomy): Eukaryota > Metazoa > Chordata > Mammalia > Rodentia > Muridae > Mus > Mus musculus. The sequence continues at coordinate 83,479,409 of NC_000076.6, read as the reverse complement.
AGCCAAGCTGCAGTGTCCGCCCTGCGTTTGCTCTCCTGCTTTTACTACGCCGAGGAGGAAGGTGCACAGACTTTGCTACCAGGCTCCTAGCTCTCCTCCTGAAGTCCACTGCAGCAAACATGGCCTCAGGAGTTCAAGTTGAGGATGAAGTATGCCACATTTTCTACATTAAAGTTCAGAAATGTTCCACACCAGAAGAAATCAAGAAAAGAAAGGCTATCATTTTCTGCCTCATTGCAGACAAAAAGTGTACAGTCGTTGAAGAAGGCAAAGAGATCTTGGTGGCAGATGTTCCTGTTACCATAACTTATCCTCCTTTCAAGCATTTTGCCAGAAAGATTGCTCCCTTAAGAAGATTGTTGCTACACTTTGTATGACACCAGCTTTGAAACCAAGGTGTACAGAAAAGAAGAGCTGATGTTCTTCTTGTGGGCTCCAGAACAAGCACCTCTGAAAAGTAAAATGGTCTATGCAGGCTCGAAGGACACCATCAACAAGAAATTTCCAGGTATAAAGCATGAGTATCAAGCAAATGGACCAGAAGACCTCAATCAGACTAGTATTGCTGAAAGGCTAGGTGGCTCCTTAACTGTAGCTTTTGAAAGATTCTCTGTGTAGATCATGAGTCTGCCACGAATTGAAAGCTTCCATACTGAACACTATCCTTTCACTATATAAGTAAAGCCAGGATCTCACAGTGGAATTTGTCTAGTCATCTTTTAGAATAAACTAAAATTTTATAGTTTCTGCAAACACTACACAATCTCTAAACACTAGCCTCTGAAGTTTCACTGGTGTGGAATTAAATTCTTATTGGCCAAATGCCTATTGTCATGAGCTGACTTGTTATGCTCAGGATTTTTAATAACATAGTTCACAAAACAGTACAAGGCAATGTGGCAAGAACTACTCATCTTTGCTAACCTCAGCAGTTACTTTGTTTTGATTAGAAAAGTGATTGTAATCTATGTATAATTTTGACCCAAATTATCTATTTTTCTTTGACAAAATAGTGAGACATAATTTTCTTTATAATGTGTACAATACCTAATATACACTGACAGCAGTAAGACTAAGCTAGGCAGTCTTAAAAAATTCTATCAGATATATCATCAGACTGTTTGAGACTATTATCTTTTTAAAATTCACGATGATCTTGCAGAGTACCAGAGCATGGGGCTGGCATGCAGGAAGTGCCCTGTACCTGTAGAGAGAGAGGCTCCCTCAGCTGGGAAACAGCTTAGAGTGACTTTCTGTCTCAGAAATCAGGGTAAATCCTCAGGAGAATGTTCAGTGTCTTTTAACAGTTAATTATATTGCAATCAGTGCTTCATTGTTGTGGATAGCCCTGGGACTAATTATATTTGATGTCAGTTCCATTCTCCAGTGAGGGGCTGTGAACAAGGAATGAGTCAGCACTCAGGTGATTTCATGTAAACCTTCTTCCCACCTTAAGTTGTAAAATAAAGGAAAGCTGATGATTGGCCAGAGAGAGGGAAGGTGGAGGTGGGAAGGAGGTCTGAGAGAGGGGGAACGTAGAGAAGAAAAGCAGGAACAGAAGCACAAAGCCTGGAGAAACCATAAGTTCTAAGGGGTCTCATAGATGTGGAAGATGGTAGTGTAGTGGTAGATCTAACCAATCTAGGCACACAGCATGTATTCATATTAATCGTGTTGTGTTTTCATTGCCAGGACATATTTGGGATGAAGAGATTTACAGCAACAAAATGGCGCCCAACGTATTGGGCAGCACCTCAGCCTGGAGCCATAGGGAACACAACTGCCTGCGAGGTAGTTTTGGGCAGACACAGTGAACTAATAGGGGAATCTATGCCCAAGAGAGCCTTTCTGTGTTCACTACTCTGTATCCTGCTCCCAGACTTTGCCTCCCCCACCCTTGTTTCTAGGACAACCAGACTGGATTTCCTACTGCTTGTTTATGCTGAGGATTGCCTGAAATCAGCACAGAAGCACACCCTGCCAGCTGCAACCCAAACCAGGGACACAGACAACCACGTGGGTCTTTCTATAATCAGCCCCTTCCTATGCATAAAGAACCATGGAGATAAAGGTATTAAGGGCTCCGGACCAGGTAATTCATTGACATAAAGAGAGATATATAACCTTTTGATACTTAAAGATGGGAAACACAGTAAATATCTTGTGGGACGGTGATAGGCAGCCTATTTTGGTTGAATGGGGCTTGCTCTGGTGACCCAATAGAGTAATTTACAAGTGATGGAAAGGCGAGCCATGTTCCCAGAATCAGGTGCCTGAGCATAATCCTGTGGCTATCAGTCATGCAGACAATGTCCCAAGCTTCTGGCATTCTGGCTAGACTCCATCCCCACAGATACCTGACTATATCCAGGAATGCTCCTCCCCACAGTTACCTGACTATAGCAGGTGTGCTCCTCCCCACAAGCCACTCCTCTCTTTTTAAGCCCTCACCTTTCTTACTCTCTAGCCCTCCTTCTCTTTCCCTTCCCCACTCTCTCCACATGGCCATGGCCAGTCTCTACCTTCTCTCCTTCTCCCTGCCTTTCTACAATAAAGCTCTAAAACCATAGACTGTCTCTGATCAAGGCCTGCCGTGCTTAAACAATCTCCAAAGAGCCACATCTAACCTCCCGCCAGAAGGCTATCCTGTGCTCCAGCCACTGACCTGACCAAGGACTCTCACCTGCTTGGGAACCATCCTGTGCTTCCTCCTCTCCCTTTCCCCCTGCCATCTCCTCCCTTCATCTCTGGGACCGAGTGCTGCCCCAGGGTCCCTAATTCTGTTCTCAGCCTTTCCACCATATCCAGCGTGGGATGCCAGAGGCTGCCCCTTGTCCACCAACCGCCGTGTGGGGTCAGTGGCTTAATACAGCCAGATGCCCACCTGGGGCAGCGTAGAAAGCATGCGCAGTCCTCCCGCATTTGCCCGCCAAGAACACCAGAACTCTGGCGGGACACGGGTTCTCTCCCACTCCCCTCTTTCCCCCACACCCACTCAAGATGGTACCCACTCAAGATGGTACCAGCTAAAGAAGCGCTCTGCACACAGAGACTCCAAACTGCCCAAGACAGTGAGTGTACTAGTTCAAAAATTAGGCTTTTTTTCTCTCTCTCCCTCCCTAAGCGCCCCCACACACACAGTGTTTGTGTCCAGCTTCTTCCCTGCCTCTCTCAATTGCTAACCCTCACAGGTTTCCCCTGGGGCAGAAAGTTTCCCAGACTCTGCTGCCCCTTCCCCTTGCTCTCTGATCTGTGTCTATTCAAAGGACTGTCAGTACTTTGCCCAGCTAGACAGCACCTGCTCTAACCTCTGCCTCCTCAGATAACAGTGCTTGTTATGAACTCTGTTTCCTATGCTGGCTGGTGCGAGGTTCCCTGAAGTCTTTGCAGGCCAGAAGACAAGATTCCTGCTCTCATATTGGTTAACAGGCTACTGCTGCCCTGGCTAAAAAGCCTTTGAACTCAACCCTCTATGCTTATCTTTTCTTCAATGTTAAATTTTCATCTTCTACTTTCCAAGAAAAAACAAAGGGGAAAATAAGGTAACCTGTCTGCTAGACGACAAGGTAACCATATGGTGGCATGGTCCTCCCCCATCCAGCGAAGCCAGCCAAAGCTACACCGGGGGCTTTGCTCCCCTGCAGAAACACCTAAATTGTGCTTTTCAACCCAAAATTTTCTTGCTTCTTTATTTAAATGCTTATGTTTTCTCTAGCATTCATGATATATGTCTGAAAAAAAAAATCAGGCGGGAGAACGTGGATTTTGAAACTCTCCCAGGGACAGAGAGAAAATTGGGGACTCCCCTCCTGTGTGTGTGCCGGCCGGTGTCTTCATTCTAAGTGTCTATCTTATGTTTCCGGAAACGAACACGCTCTTGTGTTGGTTTGTTGTCTGTGTTTCATCTCGTGTCTCTGAAACATGGCACAGTCTGAGTTTAGATCCGCCTGATTTTGGTTTCTCTGGTGTTTATAGACAATGGGGTTTTCTGAAACGCGTGCATGGTATTTGCAGCTGTCCCTTCGGGCTGTGGTCAGCAGATGTGCTAGGAAGACCTGGGGAGCGGGGAGGGCCAGGGACGACTGGTGGTCTCCAGAGATCAGTCAAGAGGGACCAAGTTTTGCTTATGAAATGGAAACTTACCCTTCTAATTCTTTTGCCTGCTCGTGGAGGACAAGTAAGAGTTGCACGTGTCTGGAGCTGTTGGTTTCTGCTTTGTGTGTTTTGTGTATGTGTTTAGAGCTATGTGAAAATTTAGAAAAGAGCTAGTGTAGCTGCTTCATTTGTTTGTTTTTATTATTATTATTATTGGTAATGTGCTCTGCGTGTCTTCCCAATCAGTTCATAAGGTATTGGTTAGGATTAAATAATTGTTACATTGGTAACGGAGGGTTAGCCTTAAATTGGCAACTCAGGAGTCTTTTCAAACAAGTGGTGTAACAGGCCAAAAAAACTGAGCCTCCTAGGATACTTTTAACTGAGATAATATTTAATGTGATTCTTATCATAGAAAGTAAGATTAAGATAAGATTTAAAGCAATGTCTCTTTAATGAAGCATTTATTCATAGGTATAAATTGGCAGCCAAACTTCGTAATGATAGTAATACTTCTAATACTAATTCTATAAATGATAAATTGTTTTGAAATTGGGTTTTGCTTTCCAAAGTTATAGTTATAATCTAATGTTGCAAGAGAAACTTAGTAATACCTAATATCTGTCCTCATGGTAAGAGGAACTAAGCTCAGAGCAGCTTCTGCTCAGTTTGTGTGGCTTTCCTTTGTCTTGCCAATGGTGCCTAGGGAAGCTCTGGAGATTTGCCTCCAGGGGATATTCCCTTTAGCTAAGAGAGCACCTTTGCAGATCTAGCCAGATGCTGTTTTAATAAAGTTCAAATTCATAGTTTATAAAGTGTAGTCTCCCCTCCCCCAGCCTGAAACCTGCTTGCTCAGGGGTGGAGCTTCCTGCTCATTCGTTCTGCCACGCCCACTGCTAGAACCTGCGGAGCCACACACGTGCACCTTTCTACTGGACCAGAGATTATTCGGCGGGAGTCGGGTTCCCTCCCCCTTCCTTTATAACTAGTGTCGCAACAATAAAATTTGAGCTTTGATCAGAATGAATTTGTCTTAGCTCCGTTTCTTCTTTCGCCCCCGTCTAGATTCCTCTCTTACAGCTCGAGTGGCCTTCTCAGTCGAACCGTTCATGTTGCGAGCTGCTGGCGGCCGCAACATTTTGGTGCCAGAACTGGGACCTGAAGAATGGCAGAGAGATGCTAAGAGAAACGCTGCTGCTGTGGAGCTCCACAGGAAAGGATCTTCGTATCGGACATCGGAGCAACGGACAGGTACACATGCTAGCGCTAGCTTAAAATTTCAGTTTTGTAAAGTGTTGCTGAGGATGCGGTAGGATACAAATTAAGCTTGAATCAGTGCTAACCCAACGCTGGTTCTGCTTGGGTCAGCAGCGTGTTAATCGGAACTAGAAACGGAAGCAGGCAGGTTGGCCGCAGCTTTTTAGAAAGCTGCTTAGGTGGAAGAAGAAAGGGTTTAAAGTCATGGATCAGGCGGTTGCCCATAGTTTTCAGGAGTTGTTTCAGGCCAGAGGAGTAAGGCTTGAAGTACAATTAGTAAAAAAATTTTTTAGGTAAGATAGATAGCTGTTGCCCATGGTTCAAGGAAGAAGAAACAGTAGATTGTGGAACCTGGGAGAAAGTTGGTGAGGCCTTAAAAATCACTCAGGCAGATAATTTTACCCTAGGCCTCTGGGCGCTTGTAAATGATGCAATAAAAGATGCCACTTCCCCAGGGCTAAGTTGCCCCCAGGCGGAGCTTGTGGTATCTCAGGAGGAGTGCCTGTCAGAGAGGGCCTCCTCAGAAAAAGATCTTCTTAACTCAAAAATTGATAAATGTGGAAACTCGGATGAGAAACTGATTTTTAACAAAAATCACTCAGATAGAGGAGCTTCCCATTACCTTAATGAGAATTGGTCCTCTTGTGAATCTCCCGCTCCACCTGTAGTCCCCACTTCGGGAGGTGCCAGGCATAGGGATACACGACTAAGCGAGTTAGAGTTTGAGATTAAGCTTCAGAGGCTGACTAATGAGCTTCGGAAACTAAAAAAGATGTCAGAAGCGGAGAAGAGTAACTCTTCTGTAGTTCACCAGGTGCCGCTAGAAAAGGTTGTGAGTCAGGCTCGTGGGAAAGGACAGAATATGTCTAATACGCTAGCCTTTCCTGTGGTCGAGGTAGTTGATCAGCAAGATACTAGGGCCAGACATTACCAGACCTTGGATTTCAAGTTGATAAAAGAGTTAAAGGCGGCTGTTGTGCAATATGGCCCTTCAGCCCCATTCACTCAAGCATTACTGGACACAGTTGTGTGTGGGAAGCCGCCCCCACATTCGCCGTTACAAGATGGCGCTGACAGCTGTGTTCTAAGTGGTAAACAAATAATCTGCGCATGTGCCAAGGGTAGTTCTCCACCCCATGTGCTCTGCCTTCCCCGTGACGACAACTCGGCCATGGGCTGCAGCCAATCAGGGAGTGATACGACCTAGGCGAAGGATAACTCTCCTTAAGAGGGACGGGGTTTCACTTTTGCTTTTGGGGGGCTTGCACTCTTGCTCCTGAAGATGTAAGCAATAAAGTTTTACCGCAGAAGATTCTGGTTTGCTGTGTTCTTCCTGGCCGGTCGTGAACGCGTGTAAGAGTTGGTGCCGAAATCCGGGAAGAAAGAACACGGGACGAAAAAACCCGGGACAAGAAAACTCGGGACGGGAGTTAACCATCACCGGCGCAAGGAAGATTCTTCATTCCGGAACCAGAACTGCGGGTCACGGTAATGAAGTGTTCCCGTAAAACAGACTGTTGAGAAGGATTCAACTGCATGAATTCAGAACTCTTCAGCTGGGGAACAGGGGTACCAGTGAGTACAGCTTTACAAGGTAAGTCTGGTCTTGAACTTTCTAACGAAATTCAAGACAGTCTATCAGAAGTAAAGTGGGAAATAGCTTTACAAAGTATGTTTGGCCTTGAACTTTTTTTAGTGTTAGGAGCCTTTTTGTTCTTTTTCACATGTTATCAAGTGGTTAAGGTAGGGCTGAAAATTCTGGATGAAATTCAGGGCAATCTATCAGAAGTAAAGCGGGGAGAGAGAGTAGGAGCAAAGAGGAAATATGGTACACAAACTAAGTATACAGGCCTTTCCAAGGGTCTTGAACCCGAGGAAAAGTTAAGGTCAGGTAAGAATACCTGGGGAGAGATTAGAAGGAAGGAAAAGAAAAAAGAAAAGAAAAAAGATCAATTAGCGGAGGTCTCTAGGAGAAGGAGCCTATACTCATCACTAGATGAGCTCAAGGAGCCAGCTCTTGGTAGCTCTGAATCAGATGATGAATTCTCCCCTGAAGAAACAGACTGGGAGGAAGAAGCAGCTTATTATGAAGGAAAAGGGTACCAGCCAGATAAAGTGCTAGCTAATCAGTTAAGGAAAAAGCCAAAAGCGGCTGGCAAAGGCCAGTTTGCTGCTTGGCCTCCGGGCAGTCGGCTTCAAGGTGCACTTCCGCCCTATGCGGAGCCCCCGCCCTATGCGGAGCCCCCGCCCTGCGTAGTGCGTCAGCCCTGCGCAGAGAGACAAATGCGCAGACTCATTCATTCCCAGAGAGGAACAAAGGAAAATACAACAGGCATTTCCGGTCTTTGAAGGAGCCGAGGGTGGGCGTGTCCACGCTCCGGTAGAATATGTGCAGATTAAAGAGCTTGCCGAGTCGGTCCGTAAATATGGAACCAATGCTAATTTTACCTTGGTGCAGTTAGACAGGCTTGCCGGCATGGCACTAACTCCTGCCGACTGGCAAACGATTGTAAAAGCCGCTCTCCCTAGTATGGGCAAATATATGGAATGGAGAGCTCTATGGCAAGAGGCTGCACAAGCGCAGGCCCGAGCAAACGCAGCTGCTTTGACTCCAGAGCAGAGAGATTGGACTTTTGACTTGTTAACGGGTCAGGGAGCTTATTCTGCTGATCAAACAAACTACCATTGGGGAGCTTATGCCCAAATTTCCTCCACGGCTATTAGGGCCTGGAAGGCGCTCTCCCGAGCAGGTGAAGCCACTGGACAACTAACAAAGATCGTCCAGGGACCTCAGGAGTCCTTCTCAGATTTTGTGGCCAGAATGACAGAGGCAGCAGAGCGTATTTTTGGAGATTCAGAGCAAGCCGCACCTCTGGTAGAACAGCTCATTTATGAGCAAGCCACACAGGAGTGCCGAGCGGCCATAGCCCCAAGAAAGAACAAAGGCTTACAAGACTGGCTCAGGGTTTGTCGGGAGCTTGGGGGACCTCTCACCAATACAGGCTTAGCGGCCGCCATCCTTCAATCCCAAAACCGCTCCATGGGCAGAAATGATCAGAGGACATGTTTTAACTGCGGAAAGCCTGGGCATCTTAAGAAAGATTGCAGAGCTCCAGATAAACAGGGGGGGACTCTCACTTTTTGCTCTAAGTGTGGCAAGGGTTATCATAGAGCCGACCAGTGTCGCTCTGTGAGGGATATAAAGGGCAGACTCCTTCCCCCACCTGATAATCAATCAGCTGATGTGCCAAAAAACGGGTCATCGGGCCCTCGGTCCCAGGGCCCTCAAAGATATGGGAACCGGTTTGTCAGGACCCAGGAAGCAGTCAGAGAGGCGACCCAGGAAGACCCACAAGGGTGGACCTGCGTGCCGCCTCCGACTTCCTATTAATGCCTCAAATGAGTATTCAGCCGGTGCCAGTGGAGCCTATACCATCCTTGCCCCCGGGAACCATGGGCCTTATTCTCGGCCGGGGTTCACTCACCTTGCAGGGCTTAGTAGTCCACCCTGGAGTTATGGATTGTCAACATTCCCCTGAAATACAGGTCCTGTGCTCAAGCCCTAAGGGCGTTTTTTCTATTAGTAAAGGAGATAGGATAGCTCAGCTGCTGCTCCTCCCTGATAATACCAGGGAGAAATTTGCAGGACCTGAGATAAAGAAAATGGGCTCCTCGGGAAATGATTCTGCCTATTTGGTTGTATCTTTGAATGATAGACCTAAGCTCCGCCTTAAGATCAACGGAAAAGAGTTTGAAGGCATCCTTGATACCGGAGCAGATAAAAGTATAATTTCTACACATTGGTGGCCCAAAGCATGGCCGACCACAGAGTCATCTCATTCATTACAGGGCCTAGGTTATCAATCATGTCCCACTATAAGCTCCATTGCCTTGACGTGGGAATCCTCTGAAGGGCAGCAAGGGAAATTCATACCTTATGTGCTCCCACTCCCGGTTAACCTCTGGGGAAGGGATATTATGCAGCATTTGGGCCTTATTTTGTCCAATGAAAACGCCCCATCGAGAGGGTATTCAGCTAAAGCAAAAAATATCATGGCAAAGATGGGTTATAAAGAAGGAAAAGGGTTAGGACATCAAGAACAGGGAAGGATAGAGCCCATCTCACCTAATGGAAACCAAGACAGACAGGGTCTGGGTTTTCCTTAGGGGCCATTGGGGCAGCACGACCCATACCATGGAAAACAGGGGATCCAGTGTGGGTTCCTCAATGGCCCCTATCCTCTGAAAAACTGGAAGCTGTGATTCAACTGGTAGAGGAACAATTAAAACTAGGCCATATTGAACCATCTACCTCACCTTGGAATACTCCAATTTTTGTAATTAAGAAAAAGTCAGGAAAGTGGAGACTGCTCCATGACCTCAGAGCCATTAATGAGCAAATGAACATATTTGGCCCGGTACAGAGGGGTCTCCCTGTACTTTCCGCCTTACCACGTGGCTGGAATTTAATTATTATAGATATTAAAGATTGTTTCTTTTCTATACCTTTGTGTCCAAGGGATAGGCCCAGATTTGCCTTTACCATCCCCTCTATTAATCACATGGAACCTGATAAGAGGTATCAATGGAAGGTCTTACCACAGGGAATGTCCAATAGTCCTACAATGTGCCAACTTTATGTGCAAGAAGCTCTTTTGCCAGTGAGGGAACAATTCCCCTCTTTAATTTTGCTCCTTTACATGGATGACATCCTCCTGTGCCATAAAAACCTTACCATGCTACAAAAGGCATATCCTTTTCTACTTAAAACTTTAAGTCAGTGGGGTTTACAGATAGCCACAGAAAAAGTCCAAATTTCTGATACAGGACAATTCTTGGGCTCTGTGGTGTCCCCAGATAAGATTGTGCCCCAAAAGGTAGAGATAAGAAGAGATCACCTCCATACCTTAAATGATTTTCAAAAGCTGTTGGGAGATATTAATTGGCTCAGACCTTTTTTAAAGATTCCTTCCGCTGAGTTAAGGCCTTTGTTTGGTATTTTAGAAGGAGATCCTCATATCTCCTCCCCTAGGGCTCTTACTCTAGCTGCTAACCAGGCCTTACAAAAAGTGGAAAATGCCTTACAGAATGCACAATTACAACGTATTGAGGATTCGCAGCCTTTCAGTTTGTGTGTCTTTAAGACAGCACAATTGCCAACCGCAGTTTTGTGGCAGAATGGGCCATTGTTGTGGATCCATCCAAACGTATCCCCAGCTAAAATAATAGATTGGTATCCTGATGCAATTGCACAGCTTGCCCTTAAAGGCCTAAAAGCAGCAATCACCCACTTTGGGCGAAGTCCATATCTTTTAATTGTACCTTATACCGCTGCACAGGTTCAAACCTTGGCAGCCACATCTAATGATTGGGCAGTTTTAGTTACCTCCTTTTCAGGACAAATAGATAACCATTATCCAAAACATCCAATTTTACAGTTTGCCCAAAATCAATCTGTTGTGTTTCCACAAATAACAGTAAGAAACCCACTTAAAAATGGGATTGTGGTATATACTGATGGATCAAAAACTGGCATAGGTGCCTATGTGGCTAATGGTAAAGTGGTATCCAAACAATATAATGAAAATTCACCTCAAGTGGTAGAATGTTTAGTGGTTTTAGAAGTTTTAAAAACCTTTTTAGAACCCCTTAATATTGTGTCAGATTCCTGTTATGTGGTTAATGCAGTAAATCTTTTAGAAGTGGCTGGAGTGATTAAGCCTTCCAGTAGAGTTGCCAATATTTTTCAGCAGATACAATTAGTTTTGTTATCTAGAAGATTTCCTGTTTATATTACTCATGTTAGAGCCCATTCAGGCCTACCTGGCCCCATGGCTCTGGGAAATGATTTGGCAGATAAGGCCACTAAAGTGGTGGCTGCTGCCCTATCATCCCCGGTAGAGGCTGCAAGAAATTTTCATAACAATTTTCATGTGACGGCTGAAACATTACGCAGTCGTTTCTCCTTGACAAGAAAAGAAGCCCGTGACATTGTTACTCAATGTCAAAGCTGCTGTGAGTTCTTGCCAGTTCCTCATGTGGGAATTAATCCACGCGGTATTTGACCTCTACAGGTCTGGCAAATGGATGTTACACATGTTTCTTCCTTTGGAAAACTTCAATATCTCCATGTGTCCATTGACACATGTTCTGGCATCATGTTTGCTTCTCCGTTAACCGGAGAAAAAGCCTCACATGTGATTCAACATTGTCTTGAGGCATGGAGTGCTTGGGGGAAACCCAAACTCCTTAAGACTGATAATGGACCAGCTTATACATCTCAAAAATTCCAGCAGTTCTGCCGTCAGATGGACGTGACCCACCTGACTGGACTTCCATACAACCCTCAAGGACAGGGTATTGTTGAGCGTGCGCATCGCACCCTCAAAGCCTATCTAATAAAACAGAAGAGGGGAGTCGAGACTCTACCCCGAGTACCAAGAGTGTCTGTGTCTATGGCACTCTTTACACTCAATTTTTTAAATATTGATGCTCATGGCCATACTGCGGCTGAACGTCATTGTTCAGAGCCAGATAGGCCCAATGAGATGGTTAAATGGAAAAATGTCCTTGATAATAAAATGGTATGGCCCGGATCCTATTTTGATAAGATCCAGGGGAGCTATTTGTGTTTTTCCACAGAATGAAGACAACCCATTTTGGATACCAGAAAGACTCACCCAAAAAATCCAGACTGACCAAGGGAATACTGATGTCCCTCGTCTTGGTGATGTCCAGGGCGTCAATAATAAAGAGAGAGCAGCGTTGGGGGATAATGTCGACATTTCCACTCCCAATGCCGGTGATGTATAATGCTCAAGTATTCCCCTGCCTTTTTACCACTAACTAGGAACTGGGTTTGGCCTTGATTCAGACAGCCTTGGCTCTGTCTGGACAGGTCCATACGACTGACACCATTAACACTTTGTCAGCCTCAGTGACTACAGTCATAGATAAACAGGCCTCAGCTAATGTCTAGATACAGGGTGGTCTCATGCTGGTTAATCAACTCATAGATCTTGTCCAGAAACAACTAGATGTATTATGGCAAATAGCTCAGCTGGGATGTGAACAAAAGTTTCCGGGATTGTGTGTTACTTCCATTCAGTATGAGAAATTTACTAGGGCAGCTAATTTGTCAAAAAGTCTTTTTCCGTATATGTTACAGAATTGGACGGCTGAATTTGAACAGATCCTTCGGGAATTGAGACTTCAGGTCAACTCCACGCGCTTGGACCTGTCCCTGACCAAAGGATTACCCAATTGGATCTCCTCAGCATTTCCCTTCTTTAAAGAATGGGTGGGATTGATATTATTTGGAGATACACTTTGCTGTGGATTAGTGTTGCTTCTTTGGTTGGTCTGTAAGCTTAAGGCCCAAACTAGGAGAGACAAGGTGGTTATTGCCCAGGCGCTTGCAGGACTAGAACATGGTGCTTCCCCTGATTTATGGTTATCTATGCTTAAGCAATAGGTCGCTGGCCACTCAGCTCTTGCACACCACGAGGCTAGTCTCATTGCACGGGATAGAGTGAGTGTGCTTCAGCAGCCCGAGAGAGTTGCACGGCTAAGCACTGCAGTAGAAGGGCTCTGCGGCATATATGAGCCTATTCTAGGGAGACATGTCATCTTTCAAGAAGGTTGAGTGTTCAAGTGTCCTTCCTCCAGGAAAAACAACACGGGACCAGATCAGAACCCCTCTAGGTGATGAGCCTGGAAGGAGGTTATGTGTATGGCTCCTTTACCTGCACACTGGGGATTTGACCTCTATCTCCACTCTCATTAATATGGGTGGCCTATTGCTCTTATTAATAGAAAAGGGGGAACTGTGGGAAGCCGCCCCCACATTCGCCGTTACAAGATGGCGCTGACAGCTGTGTTCTAAGCGGTAAACAAATAATCTGCGCATGTGCCAAGGGTAGTTCTCCACCCCATGTGCTCTGCCTTCCCCGTGACGACAACTCGGCCATGGGCTGCAGCCAATCAGGGAGTGATACGTCCTAGGCGAAGGATAACTCTCCTTAAGAGGGACGGGGTTTCGCTTTTGCTTTTGGGGGGCTTGCACTCTTGCTCCTGAAGATGTAAGCAATAAAGTTTTACCGCAGAAGATTCTGGTTTGCTGTGTTCTTCCTGGCCGGTCGTGAACGCGTGTAAGAGTTGTGGAGTCACACTTAACCCCTTTAGATTGGAAGACTCTTTCTAAGGCTACCCTGTCAGGAGGAGATTTTTTGCTTTGGGATTCTGAATGGCGAGACGCCAGTAAGAAAACTGCTGCTTCTAACGCTCAGGCTGGTAATTCAGACTGGGATAGCAACATGCTTTTAGGAGAGGGTCCATATGAGGGACAGACAAATCAGATTGATTTTCCCGTTGCAGTGTACGCGCAAATTGCAACGGCCGCACGCCGTGCTTGGGGAAGGTTGCCAGTCAAAGGAGAGATTGGTGGAAGTTTAGCTAGCATTCGGCAGAGTTCTGATGAACCATATCAGGATTTTGTGGACAGGCTATTGATTTCACCTAGTAGAATCCTTGGAAGTCCGGACACGGGAAGTCCCTTCGTTATGCAATTGGCTTATGAGAATGCTAACGCAATTTGCCGAGCTGCGATTCAACCGCATAAGGGAACGACAGATTTGGCGGGATATGTCCGCCTTTGCGCAGACATCGGGCCTTCCTGCGAGATCTTGCAGGGAACCCACGCGCAAGCAATGTTCTCAAGGAAACGAGGGAAAAATGTATGCTTTAAGTGTGGAAGTTTAGATCATTTCAGAATTAATTGTCCTCAGAACAAGGGTGCTGAGGTTAGACAAACAGGCCGTGCCCCAGGATTATGTCCCCGGTGTGGGAAGGGCCGCCACTGGGCAAAAGATTGTAAGCATAAAACAGGGGTTTTGAGCTGCCCGGTGCCAGGAAACGAGGAAAGGGGTCAGCCCCAGGCCCCGAGTTACTCAAAAAAGACAGCTATGGGGCTATAAATCTGCTGCCCAGCCAACAAGATCAGTTCTTGAGCTTGTCAGGTCAAACCCAGGAAATGCAAGACTGGACCTCTGTTCCACTGTCCATGCAGCATTAACCCCAGAAGTGGGAGTCCAAACTCTGCCTACCAGAGTCTTTGGACCACTACCTGTAGGAACCTGTGGTTTCCTCTTAGGACGAAGCAGTTCTATTGTAGAAGGCCTGCAGATTTATCCAGGTGTTATAAGTAATGATTATGAGGGAGAAATTAAAATCATAGCCGCTTGCCCTCGTGGTGTTATAACTATACCCGCTAATCAGAAAATTGCTCAACTTATTTTGATCCCTTTGCACTGGTCACTGTATAAACTCTTTGAAAATGAGGAAGGACAAAATAACTCTGACTCCTCTGGCGTAAATTGGGTAAAATCTATCACTAACCAGAGACCTAACCTTAAATTGATTCTTGATGGAAAAGGCTTTGAAGGATTAATAGATACCGGGGCCGATGTAACGATTATAAGAGGGCAGGACTGGCCCTCTAACTGGCCCCTATCTGTTTCCTTGACTCACCTTCAAGGAATTGGTTATGCCAGTAACCCAAAACGTAGTTCCAAATTGCTAACCTGGAGAGATGAGGATGGAAAATCAGGAAAGATTCAGCCATATGTTATGTCAAATTTGCCTGTAACCCTGTGGGGAAGAGATCTGTTGTCACAGATGGGCATTATCCTGTGCAGTTCTAAGGAGATGGTGACTGAAGAGACATTCAGGCAGGGACCCCTGCCTGATTGTGGACTAATAAAGAAGGGACAGGAAATTAAGACTTTTACGGGTCTTAAACCCCACTCTAATGTGAGAGGTTTAAAGTATTTTCAGTAGCGGCCACTGTCTTGCCTGCATCCCACGCCAAAAAAATTCAATGGCGTAATGATATTCCGGTGTGGGTAGATCAGTGGTCTTTACCTAAAGAGAAAATAGAGGCAGCTTCTTTGCTAGTGCAGGAGCAGTTAGAAGCAGGACATTTGGTGGAGTCTCATTCTCCCTGGAATACGCCCATTTTCATTATCAGGAAGAAATCGGGAAAATGGAGACTGTTGCAAGATTTAAGAAAGGTTAATGAAACCATGGTACTTATGGGAACCTTACAGCCGGGGCTCCCCTCCCCAGTAGCCATTCCTAAGGGATATTATAAGATTGTTATAGATTTGAAAGATTGTTTCTTTACCATCCCTTTGCATCCAAAGGATTGTGAGAGATTTGCTTTTAGTGTTCCTTCTGTAAATTTCAAGGAACCCATGAAAAGATATCAATGGACAGTTCTCCCACATGGCATGGCTAATAGTCCCACCTTATGTCAAAGGTTTGTGGCAAAGGCAATTCAGCCTGTTAGACAACAATGGCCAAATATTTACATCATTCATTTCACAGATGATGTCTTGATGGCGGGAAAAGACCCCCAAGATTTGATTTTGTGTTATAGAGACTTACAAAAGGCCCTAGCTGATAAGGGATTACAAATTGCTTCTGAAAAGATACAAACTCAGGATCCTTATAATTATTTGTGTTTTAGACTCACTGATCAAGCTGTTTTTCCCCAGAAAATTGTTATTCGTAGAGATAACTTAAGGACCTTAAATGATTTTCAAAAATTGTTAGGTGATAAAAATTGGCTTCGCCCCTATTTAAAGCTTACTACAGGGGAGTTGAAACCTTTATTTGATATTCTTAAAGGGAGTTCTGATCCCACTTCCCCTAGATCCCTAACCTCAGAAGGATTACTGGCCTTACAGCTAGTGGAAAAGGCTATTGAAGAACAGTTCGTCACTTACATAGATTACTCCCTGCCGCTGCACCTGTTAATTTTTAATACGACTCAAGTGCCTACGGGATTGCTATGGCAAAAATTTCCTATAATGTGGATACATTCGAGGATTTCTCCCAAACGTAATATCTTGCCATATCACAAAGCAGTGGCTCAGATGATTGTCACTGGAAGAAGGCAGGCATTGACTTATTTTGGAAAGGAGCCAGATATCATTGTTCAGCCTTACAGCGTAAGTCAGGACACTTGGCTGAAACAGCATAGTACAGATTGGTTGCTTGCACAATTAGGGTTTGAAGGAGCTATAGACAGCCACTACCCCCAAGATAGGTTGATAAAATTCTTAAATGTACATGATATGATATTTCCTAAGATGACTTCCTTACAGCCTTTAAATAATGCTCTATTGATTTTGACTGATGGCTCCTCTAAAGGGCGAGCTGGATATCTTATTAGTAATCAACAGGTTATCGTAGAGACTCCTGGTCTCTCGGCTCAGCTCGCCGAATTAACAGCAGTACTGAAGGTTTTTCAGTCTGTACATGAGGCTTTTAATATTTTTACTGACAGTTTATATGTTGCTCAGTCAGTACCCTTATTGGAAACCTGTGGTACGTTTAACTTCAATACGCCGTCAGGATCTTTATTTTCAGAATTACAAAACATCATTCTCGCCCGAAAAAATCCGTTTTATATTGGCCACATACGGTCTCACTCTGGTCTTCCTGGACCTGTGGCCGAAGGTAATGATCGCATTGACAGAGCTCTAATAGGAGAAGCCTTAGTTTCAGATCCGGTTGCTTTGGCCCAACGTGATCATGAAAGGTTTCATCTCTCTAGCCATACCCTAAGGCTCCGACATAAAATCACAAAGGAGCAAGCAAGAATGATTGTAAAACAATGTCCTAAATGTATTACTTTATCTCCAGTGCCGCATCTAGGAGTTAATCCTAGAGGCCTTATGCCTAATCATATTTGGCAAATGGATATAACCCATTATGCAGAATTTGGAAAACTAAAATATATACATGTTTGCATTGATACTTGTTCAGGATTTCTTTTTGCTTCTCTGCATACAGGAGAGGCTTCAAAAAATGTAATTGATCATTGCCTACAAGTATTTAATGCCATGGGATTGCCTAAACTTATTAAGACAGACAATGGGCCATCTTATTCCAGTAAAAACTTTATTTCATTCTGTAAAGAATTCGGTATTAAACATAAAACTGGAATTCCTTACAACCCCATGGGACAAGGAATAGTTGAACGTGCTCATCGCACCTTAAAGAATTGGCTTTTTAAAACAAAAGAGGGGCAGCTATATCCCCCAAGGTCACCAAAGGGCCACCTTGCCTTCACCTTATTTGTCCTAAATTTCTTGCACACCGATATCAAAGGCCAGTCTGCAGCGGATCGCCACTGGCATCCAGTTACTTCTAATTCTTATGCATTGGTAAAATGGAAGGACCCCCTGACTAATGAATGGAAGGGTCCAGAACCAGTTCTAATTTGGGGTAGGGGCTCAGTTTGTGTTTTTTCACGAGATGAAGATGGAGTGCGGTGGCTGCCAGAAAAATTAATTCGTCAGATGAACACAGATTCTGACTCTTCTGGTAAGTATCATTCTAAAGACTAAAATTCCTTTTGTGCTTAAAATTCAGCTGAGAGCAAAAGCTCCCAAAGCTGTTCTCCAGCTACTCTCTGAGCCAGCTCCCCGACAGGAGGCCAGAGACTAGCCTCAGCTTTAAAATTTGCATTTGAATAAAGTACCTGGACTTCCCCAAAAGAAGTTCTGCTTTCCTACTTTCTCACTGTCGAGATTTTGTCTTTCAAACAGGTAAATCAACATTCTTGAGCCGGACCAGCAGATGTGCATCCCCGCCCCCCTAGAGCACACAGGTGGCAGCTGTTATCTCCGTTCTCAGGACAATTCCAGCATGTGGCCTTCAGTCTGAGTTAAAAATTAGGTTTACCAAGAGGGCTAGAAAAGTAGATATTTCTATATTAATAAAGATTGGTTTTTATTTTGATAGACAGGCTTAGTCCCTTAGCTGGCCTCTGGCTTTTCACCCTTGCTGTTACTGCAAGGTGTCCTTAGCTCCTTAGGCTGTGGAAAAAACAGGGATGAGGAGAAACGACTTCCAGCTCCTATTTTAGCCACAAATCGTGGTGTTACTAATGACATAATTATTGCTTAGGTATTGCTAAATCTGAGGTTGATAATTCTCCTTTAGGAGCTGCACAGCACTCAGAACTGTGCATACTGGTTTGTGATCATACAAATTCAGTATGGGCATCGCTTGGTGCAGAGAGCACTGCAGGGGAAGGTCCAGCTTGACCATTTCTGAGTTTCCTGTGAGATAAACCCGATTTTGAAAGAGGTTGGTATCAAATTTTGGCTAAAAATCAAAAATATTTTTCAGCTCTGCCTCTCCTCCCCAAAAGATACCAGAGCCACAGGTGTGGGTCTTAACAGTACCCACGGGAGGAATCGGGCCAATGTCCACCCAAGCCAAGGTTAAAAGCTCACTCATCTACAGATGAGAAAATCATTTGATCACCTCAGTTAAGCGCTGCCTTATTTTAACTTATTTAATAGGGGGGAGAGAGATTGGAGACGTACTATTGAAAGGGCAGCCCTTCACTGCCTCCCACCCAAATAAAAAAGCCAATTGGCCTTGTACTACAGAGCTGGCCGAACCCCTTCTCCCTGTTTCCCACCTATCATCCAAAAATGCGGAGGTCAACTAGAAAGTTACCTACCAAGTACTAATTAGCATCATAAAGTCAGAGCCTGCCGCTCCAGGCTTTTCAGTTAGTTGTTTACTAAGAAAGGACAGTCTTAAGCCAGATACAGTTTACCATAAGAAAAGTTAAAGAATCCCAGTGAAGCAAGTTTTTTCTTTAGCCCTAGATTCCAGGCAGAACTATTGAGCATAGATAATTTTTCCCCCTCAGGCCAGCTTTTTCTCTTTTTTTTTGTTTTGTTAATAAAAGGGAGGAAATGTAGTCTCCCCTCCCCCAGCCTGAAACCTGCTTGCTCAGGGGTGGAGCTTCCTGCTCATTCGTTCTGCCACTCCCACTGCTAGAACCTGCGGAGCCACACACGTGCACCTTTCTACTGGACCAGAGATTATTCGGCGGGAGTTGGGTCCCCTCCCTCTTCCTTTATAACTAGTGTTGCAACAATAAAATTTGAGCTTTGATCAGAATGAATGTCTTAGCTCCGTTTCTTCTTTCGCCCCATCTAGATTCCTCTCTTACAGCTCGAGTGGCCTTCTCAGTCGAACCGTTCATGTTGCGAGCTGCTGGCGGCCGCAACAATAAAGGGTCAATTAGACTGTAAAATTTATAACGGCCCACGTGGAGCCAGCTAGCTGCTGGCTACTGTGGGGTGAGGCCTTGGGCTTTCAGGCCTACAACAAATTGGGCTGCCTTCAGCCTCTTCTGCCTGAGGGCAAGGCCGAGGATGGGCAAGGCCGAGGATGGGCAAGGCCGAGGATGGGCTAGGCTGAGGTGGCATTCACCTCAAAGCACAGTTTCAGCATCCTATTAAGCCACGGTGGTGCTAACAAAAATAATTGTAAGATAAACTCATATATCTTTGAATAACTATAGCAAAAATGGTGTCTTAAAAATCTAAGTGTCTGTTACTTGTTCCAAACAGCAATTAATTTGGTTATTACAGAGATAAACTCATATATCTTAGAATAACTATAACGAAAATGGTGTCTTAAAAACCTAAGTGTCTGTTACTTGTTCCAAACAGCAATTAATTTGGTTATTACAGAATATTAATATTTGATCTATTGCATACCATCATTTTAAATAATAATAGATAAGTTAAAAATTGTTTTTATGCATGTTTCTGTATCTTCTATAAATTCATGCATGCATACACCCCAATTATTATGATTAAAAACAACCCCTCTATGGGAAATAAGTAGATGTGAATTGGATCACATGCTTATTCTTTTGAGTTTCCCTGTTTCGGCACAGATAATTGTGTGCTGTAGATGGTGTTTGAAAATGCTGAACAATCAAACCTTAATTTGTATATTAATAGTCAATGTTATATCTCAGAGCTTACAATTGCTTAAGATTGTTCGTCCCTTGGATGCTATTAATTCTCAAATTTGCAATTGCTGATGCATATACAACTCATAAGTAAAAATGCTAGATTTATATCTCAGACAGTCTATAGGTCCTACATATAAGATGGATTGGATATATAATCTCATTCTTTATATATTCAAAACAATTATGGTTTAAGATAATATTTTGGTATTCTTAGAAAATATGCATTTCAAATTACAAAAAAGTTTTTGCTCTTGGTGTCCTCAGATTCTATCTGTTTCCACATAATAGCGTTAATTCTTGAGGACTTATATTTAATAAATTGCTGCAAATAAATACTCTTATTTCTAGGTTAATAAATAAATTATGCACATGTGACTAATAACTTTTCAAGCCTTCTAGCTACAACCGCTCTTTAAGAGAAACAACTGAAAGTGCTATTAGTCACTGCCCATGTTACATTAATACTGACTATAACAGCCAAGTATTTGATATGTTTTGTCAACAAATTATTAATTCTCAAGGACAAGAAATTGTGAAACTTTAAAACTTTAACTTCTCAAAAGACAAAGAAGGGGGAAATTATATCCCCATGCATATCATTTAGTGCATTCACGTGCACACTATTTAAATCATACTTTTATTGTAGAATTTTGAAATTTGGATTTCAAAGAATTTAATAAATGCTTTATAGTGTCTTAAAAGGATCTACTTATTGTCATATGGTTTGACCCTAAACAGCTACCTTATTAGGGAAGGGAAAATGTAGGAGGCTGTAGCCTCCCGCTTAGGCTGCCCGAGCCGCACCTTAAAGATACAGAGTTAGTGGTGTAAACAAGTCCATATTCGGTAGAGACATGCCCCTGCCTCCCTAATTGGCTAAAGCTGCGTGCCTGGTGAGATGACGTGGCCTGCCGTGAGTGGATGGGGGCTGAGAGTATGTAAGAGTGAGAGGCCCGGGGTTCGGGGGAGATGAATACTAAAAATGGCTGAATAAATGGCTGAATAAACTGCTGATAAAAAAAAACTGGAAAGACCTCGGATAAAACAGAGGCAAATATAAAGTTGCCAGGAAGCAGGCACAAAGTAACAATGAAACCATGGGAGCGTTCTCATCACATCCAATTTCTTCAGCTCTTCAGGATCTCCTTAAGTCCAAAGGTTTAAAATCCAAAGAAAACCCATAGAAAAGTTTGATGAGTGCGATACCATCGCGCCTTGGTTTGCCATCTCAGGCAACTTCACAGTCACTAGCTGAGAGAAGCTAGGTAGGGACTTAGATGTTGCCTGAGAACAAGAGATCTTGAAGGGAGGCATGAGGGCATTGTGGAAGATGGTAAAGAGCTGTTTAGATGATGAACACTGTTGTAAGGCGCTCTAAGCTAGCCAGCAAGTTCTGGAGCAGTTGAAAGAGGAGAGGTTGTTAAAATCTGAGAAGGACAAGACCTTGACGAGCAGCTCAGAAAGTGAAACAAAAGAGGAACTAGAGCTGTTAGCAAAGAGAGTGGGGAAAACCAAATTGTACCCTGACTTGACTAAGCTAAAAAGAAAAAAGTCGAAAGGAAAGGTTCAACAAGATCAAGTAGTTTCCTATTTGGGTGCCAAGATTTCTCTTACACCTATTTGGGTGCAGCCACAAAAGGTTCAGTTAAGATTAGATTTTTTACATACCCTTAATGATTTTCAAAAGTTATTGGGAGATATCAATTAGATTAGACCATATTTAAGGATACCCAATGTTATATTAAAGCCCTTGTTTAAGATATTGGAAGGAGATCCAGATTTAAATTCAGTGCGGAGTCTGACCCCTGAGGCTAGACAAGCCTTGTCCATTGTAGAAAAGGAACTAAGTAAAACAATTAATGAGATATAGGAAGGGAGTGCCCATCTATCTTTTGATACTGCAAACACAAATGCAGCCCACTGGTTTGACAAGAAGGACCTTTGCTCTGGATTCATCCAAGAATATCCATGGGTAAGACCGTGGAACATTATCCTACTACAGTAACAAATTTGGCGTTGATGGAAATTCAACAATGTTTGCAGCATTTTAGATGTCAGCCGGGCATGTTTATTATTCCCTATGATAGTCATCAGCAAAAGGTTTTGGCAGCCACAGTGGATGAGTGTGCCATTCTGTTTTGCAGCTTTAATGGCATAATAGATAATCATTATCTTAAACATCCATTGGTTACCTTTTATAAAGCTCATGCTGTTGTTTCCTAAGATAGTACAGAAAAGGCCCATTTCAAGAGCGGTAAATGTGTTTACAGATGGGTCCAAAACTAGATGTGGAGCCTATCTTTTTTAAATCTCAACAACCAGTTCTTAGGCAATATCAACCTGGAACACCCCAATTGGTGGAGTTACAAATTGTGTTAGAAGTATTTAAAAATTGTCCTTTTACCTTCAATTTAATTTCTGATTCTCAATATGTGGTTAATCTGGTTAAAGGATTAGAAGTTGCGGGATAAATTCGATCACATAGTCCCATATTTAAATTGGCTGCTACATTGCAGCAGTTCATTTGGCAGTGCTCTGCTCCAGTGCATGTTAATCATATTCGCGCCCATACAGGGCTCCCAGGAGCTTTGAGCAGAGAAAATGGTGTTGTAGATGCCTGCATTCGCATGCAACTTGTGTTCTTATCTACCACCTTGGAATTGGCCAAAGCCTTTCATGATAAGTTTCATGTTAATGCTAGTACCTTCCAAAAAAGGTTCCATATCTCTAAGACTAAAGCACGAGACAAATTTGTCTTCTGTGGGCATTGCGCCATGTTCCAACATCCTCCTTTTGGAGTGAATCCTCAAGGCTTATTGACCCTTCAAGTATGACAAATAGATGTTACTCATGTTCCTAAATTTGGAAAGCTTAAATATGTTCATGTCTCAGTGCATGCCTGAGGTATCGTGCATGCCACCCCTATGTAGGGGGAAAAAGCAGTTCTTGCTATCCAGCATTGTCTCGATGCCTGGGCTGCCTGGGGTAAACACAAACAGCTTAAAACAGATAATAGACCTGCCTATCTAAAGGTGCAAAGACCTTTATGTCCTTTTGTCAACAAATGAAGTGCAAGTGAAACATGACTTGCCCTATAATCCTCATGGCAGGAGATTATTAAAAGAACCCATAAAACCATCAAAGAGATGTTGCAAAAACAAAAAGGGGGAATAGGCCATAGCCACACCCCTAAGATGAGACTTTAGTTCTTTATAGTTTAAATTTTTAAAATTTGGCCACGCCAAGCAGCAGTGGATAGACATGTTCAAAGAGTACCTGGCTTACAAGGATATGCCAGGTAAAAAGATGTGCTTACAGGCATATGGAAAAGACCGGATCCAGTGCTGGCATGGGAGAGAGGTTCTGTTTGTATGTTTCCACAGGACCAGACAGAACCCCTTTGGGTGCTAAGAGATTAGTAAGACGCTGCAAGACTGAGGCTCCTAATCCAGTTGTCCCTGTGGATGTGGTGGATGATCCCATGAGCACAAACGATGGAGCCGAGATGGGGGATCCTTTCAGTGTTCCTGAAGCCGATGCCAGTTCGACATGATGCTCAAGTTTTTCCACGCTTTTTTGCTACCAATAGATCCCTAAATATCCCTTATTTGCTATTATATAAAGAGATAGCCCCTATAGAAGGCAATGTTAGTATTAAGTTAAAGGGTATTTTGTGGTTTTTTTTAGTTAATCAGATTAATAAAAGTAGTGATTGTGCTCAGCTTTATAATCATTCTGCAGCTTGGTTTGATAAGCCTGGTTTAGATCATGGTGAGATCTATCCCTTGCCTCAGGAATGCACCTCCGCCATGAATCATCTGAAGGAATGGACAAAAATGAGAGCCCTGAAATGTATGCTTTAATAGTGTGTGTGTTGTGTGCTTGGTGCATGTGTTAGGTGCAGTGCGTACAGGCCCACACTTCTGCCATGGTGGTGCAGGCCTTTGCCGCAGTAGATGCGGGACAATCTCCTCAGATTTGGCTTGCTGCCCTAAAGAAATAATGCTGCTTTATGCTGTGGGTTACGAGGCTAAGCACTACACAGAAGATAGCTTGTGAGCTGTTGGCATCCTGTGGAAGGCAGGTCTGATTGCATGAAGGTTCAGTGTTCTAGTTCCCTTCTCCCAGAAAAAACGACACGAGAGCTGGCCAAGACCTTTCTGGGTGATGAGCCCGAGAGATAGTTTTGTGTAGGGCCCCTATACTTACACACTGGGGATCAGACCTCTACCTTCACCCATGAGGCTTGCTTGCAGCAATAAAATAGGGGGAGATGTAGGAGGCTGTAGTCTCCCCCTTAGGCTGCCCGAGCTGCACCTTAAAGATGGCTCCTGCCAGATGGAGAGCTAGTGGTGTAAACAAGTCCATATTTAGTAGAGACATGCCCCTGCCGCCCTAATTGGCTAAAGCTGCGTGCCTGGTGAAGTGACGTGGCCTGCCGTGAGTGGATGGGGGCTGAGAGTATGTAAGAGTGAGAGGCCCGGGGTTCGGGGGAGATGAATACTAAAATGGCTGAATAAACTGCTGATAAAAAAAACCGGTGGTCGTGTCTTTCTTGCTGGTCAAAGGCAGATGCGACAGGAAAAACATAGGTCCTCTCCACAGAACGCTGCAGAAGCATGATGGTTAATTCGTGAGACAAGCTGGCAGGTGAGTTGGCTCAGTGCCTGACTGAAGTGACAAGGAAGCTAAATTGGGTACATGTTTTTGACCCATCCTTGCTTGCCATTTTTCCAGTTTGGACTAGTGAAGCTGTCTTGCTTCAAGCTTTTTAACTTTATGGCAAAAAGAACATCAGAGACTATATTCTGACTTAGTAAGATTAGCCATTTAATAGGGTCATGATGATTTTTCTCTTTTCTTCAATGTGGCCAGTTATTCTAACTCAACTTTAGACTGGTCTAGTAGTAATTCCAATATTAGAGATTCCTATTGTAGATAGCTGAAAATCTTAATTACAAAGTTAATTCAGAGCACAAAGTCCACTTCCAGAGAATCTCTGGCCTTATTACTAATTCTGAAAGCCAGATCCCCCATACCTGGAGGCCAGAGCCTGAGCTTGATTGTTGCTAATTTGCAACTAAATAAAGTACCTGGGCTTCCAGAAAGAAGCTTTTGTACTGTTACCTTTCACTGTCTGGATTTTGTTTTTCAAGTAGGTCAATAAACGCCCTTCAGCCTGACTGCAGCAGGCGTGCTTGCCCGCCCCCAAGAGCCTGCAGGTGGCAGCTACTAATTTTCATTCTAAAAGCATTCCAATACATACTGTGGCTTTTGGTCTGATTTGGGATTAAGGTTTAGATGAGGGCTAGAAAGGTGGTAATTTCAGATATTAGAAGAATGTTGTTTTTATTCTGATAAGACGGGCTTAGTCCCTTAGCTGGTCTCCAGTTTTCCACCCTTGCTGCAAATGCAAGGTCCCCTTGGTTCCTCAGGCTGTGGAGATATTAGGGATGAGGAGGGTGACCTCCAGGTCCTAATATAGCCTAAGAGCCACAAATTGTGGTGTTACAAGTGGCATAATTCTTGAAGAGGCCTTGCTGAATCTGAGGTTGACAATTCACCTTTAGGAACTGCACAGGACTCAGAACTGTGCATGCTGGTTCGTGATAATACGAATTCAGTATGGGCACCAGCGTGGGTACGAGGCTAAGCACTGCAGGGGAAGGTCCAACTTGACCATTTCTGAGTTCTCTGAGACACACACCCGGTTCGGATGGAGGTTGGTATCTAGTTCCAGTTACGACCAAAAGAATCTTTCTGAGGCTCTGTCTCCCCTCCCCAAAATATACCAAGAGCCATGATTGTGGGTCGTGACAGCACCCACAGGAGGAATCAGGTCAATGCTCCCCCAGCCACAGTTAATGCCAACTCATCCGAGAAGATCATTTGATCTTCTTCCTAGTTTGCATAACATGTTCTCTAGTAACCAGAATCCCAGAAGGGATAAGGGATTTGGTTCTACAGGAACTAATGTGGCCTACATATCTTTAGATTTGGATAATCGTCCCACTTTACAATAACAAGTAGAAGGAAAAACCTTTCAAGGTATAATGGATATAGGAGCAGATAAAAGCATTGTATCCAGTAACTGGTGGCCTGCTTCTTGGCCTGTTAATCAATCATCACATAGCCTACAAGGATTAGGATATGAGGCTACTCCAACTATAAGTGCAAAATCCTTACAATGGAAGGATAAAGAAGGTAGGACAGGTTTTTCAACCTTATGTGCTCCCTTTACCTGTAAATTTATGGAGAAGAGATGTGTTGTCAGCCATGAATTTTATATTGACTAATGATTATTCTCAGAAAAGCAAGGAAATGATGAAAGGAATGGGATCTATACCTGGACTAGGTCTTGGAAAAAATTTACAAAGTAGAATTTCACCAGTTGAAGCCACAGAAAAAGCAGATAAGGGCTGGGTTTTTTCTAGGGGCCGCTGAGGAGCCTTTGCCCTTTCCCTGGCATATGGAGGACGTGGTGTGGGTGCCTCAGTGGCCTTTACCCTCTGAGAAGCTAAAAGCAGCTAAAGAATTTGTACAAGAACAATTAGACCTGGGGCATGTAGAACCCACGCAATCACCCTGGAATACCACTATTTTTGTTGTAAAGAAGAAATCAGGTAAATAGGGATTGTTACATGACCTAAGAGCCATTAATGTACAAATGCAAGTTATGGGTTCTGTACAAAGAGGACTCCTCCTACTCTCAGCTCTACCTAAGGATTGCAGAATTATAGTAGTGGATATTAAGGATTGTTTCTTTTCCATTCCACTAAATAAGAAAGATAAACCTAGATTTGCATTTACCCTGCCTTCTACTAATCATATGGAGCCTGATAAAAGGTATCAGTGGTGGGTATTACCCCAAGGAATGGCAAACCGCCCTACCATGAGTCAGTTTTATGTAGGAAAAGCTTTGCAACCAGTTAGAGATGGTTTCCCCTCCTTAAAAATATGTCATTATATGGATGATATCTTGATATGTGAACCTAAAGAAGAAAGTATACAACAAGCTTATGGCTTGCTTAATGAAACTTTAAAAAATAATGGCTTGATTATTGCACCAGAAAAGGTAGAGCAGTCTAAGGTTAGTCATTTTTTGGGAGCCACTATTACTTTACGGTGTGTTACCCCACAAAAGATTAGTATAAGAAAAGATCATTTAAAGACATTAAATGATTTTCAAAAATTATTAGGAGATATAAATTGGATTAGACCTTATTTAAGAATTGCTACATCGGAATTAAAACCTTTATTTCAAATTTTAGAAGCAGAATCACATATTACCTCATTGAGACAATTAACACCTGAGGCTTCTGAAATTCTTAGGAGGGTAGAAAGAGCTATCCAAAAAGCACAGTTAAATCATATAAATGACAAGAACCTTTGTGCCTATGCATATTAAGAACCATAAATTTGCCAACTGCTGTATTATGGCAAGATGGCCCTTTAGTATGGATACATCCACATATATCCCCTAATAAGACTATAGAGCATTATCCCACCATTGTGGTAAATATGGCCCATAAAGGTATAAAAAGTTCAATTACTCACTTTGGAAAAATGCCTGATAGCATAATTATTCCATATACTACCGCACAAGTGCAAATATTGTATGCTACCATAGATGAATGGGCCATTCTTAGAAGCAGTTATTCTGGTTTAATTGATAATCATTATCATAAACATCCTTTATTACATTTTATGTTATTGCATCCAGTGATATTTCCAAAGGTGATGGCTAATACCCCTATATAACGGGAGCCGTTGATATTTATACAGATGGATCCAAAACAGGAATTGGAAGTTATATGACTAATGAAAAGGTTGTTAATTAAATTACGGTTGCAATTTACACCAGGAGACCCTCAATTGGTGGAATGTTTGGTGGTTTTAGAAGTTTTTAAAAGGTTCCTTATGCCCATAAATATTATCTCGGAGTCTGTTTATGTGGTTAATGCTGTATTAGCATTAGAGACCGCCATACATTTTAAGCAGTCTAGTCCAGTATCTGAAATTTTGATGAAAATACAAGATTGTATTTTGATGCGTGAGCACCCCTTTTATATTCAACATATTACAGAACACACATCATTACCTGGACCTATGGTTAAGGGAAATGCAATTGCAGATTCAGCCACCAGAGATATGGTTTTGCTATCACAAAGTTCTATAGAAGGTTCTTGTCTCTGCGGGTGAGGGACTGCGGCAACTGCTACCCGCTGAGAAGCCCCTGAGATATTCCGGAGGAACATCATATCCTGCACGTTGACTACAGGCTGGCTCCAGACACCAAGAATGGACTGGCAGGGGATAGGCCTTCCCCCTTATAAGCACTTGAACAGACTAGCATGTCTTGGTTTCCATTATTTCTCGACCCCCCTAGATTCCCTCTTTTCTTTCAGCTCTGGTTGTCTCACAGGCTCGAACCCAGACATAAAAGCCACAGGCCGTTCCAACACTAAATAAAGATAGAATATTAAAAGTAGTAAGGGAAAAAGGTCAAGTAACATATAAAGGCAAGCCTATTAGAATTACACTAGACTTCTCACAAGAGACCATGAAAGCCAGAAGATCCTGGACAGATGTTATACAGATCCTAATAGAACACAAATGCCAGCCCAGGCTACTATACCCAGCAAAACTCTCAATTATCATAGATGGAGAAACCAAAGTATAACATGATAAAACCAAATACACACAATATCTTTATACAAATCCAGCCCTTCAAAGGATAATAAAGGGAGAAAAAAAAAAACAACACAAGGATTGAAACTACACCCTAAAAAAAGCAAGAAAGTAAACCTCCAAGAAACCTAAAAGACAGCCACAAGAACAGAATCCCAACTTTAACAACAAACATAACAGGAAGCAACAATTCCTTTTCTTTAATTTCTCTTAACATCAATTTTGGGAAGCCATTCGGGACTCCCTGGCCAGCCCGGGCAGCACCCTAAGATGGTGCCTGACAGAAATCTATGCCAGGCAGTAAACAAGTCCATGCTTGGTGGATGGCACGCCATTAATCCCTGATTGGCTGAGCAACCCTGCCTGGTGAGGTGATGTGACCTGTGGTGATTGGTTGAGGCATGGTTGTGGCTTGAGTGCATAAAAAAGCTTGTACCCCGAGGCTCGGGGGAGTTGAAGAGAGAAGCTGCCTGAATAAACTGCATTAAGAAGAACTGGTGGTTGCTTTTTCCTTGCTGGTCAAGGCAGATGCAACAAGGGGTGCCAAATCCCGAGACCTGAAACCCGAGACCCGAGACCTGACTCCCCCACAGAAGAGGTTCAGAACTTTCTGCAGTCAGGGTCTGTCGACAGGGTGAGTACGGTAAGTAACTCACAATCCCAGGGTTGGGATTAGGCTGTCGGTAAGAGACAATAAGGCTCTCCGGCTCTGGAGACGAAAGTGAAAGAAAGACTAGATAGGGAAATAGAGACAGTCTATCCTTTTTTGTTGCTGTGGCTACTGTGTGGAGTGTGATAAGTAGGTAAAGTGGTTAAAGACTAGGTATGGGGTTGTCACAGTCACACCCAATTTTTTCGGCGCTCCATGAGCTGCTAAGAGTGAAGGGCACAAAACTCAAAAAGCATACCATTCAAGCCTTCCTCGAGGCGTGTGACAAGGTTGCTCCTTGGTTTGCCATGTCGGGCCATTTGACTCCTGCTAGCTGGGATAGGTTGGGAAAAGACCTAGATTTCTCCTGGGAGCAGGGTGTCCTTAAAGGAAGTACTAGAGCAGTGTGGAAACTAGTGAATAGCTGTTTAGAAGATGAGCACTGTTGTCAAGCAGTGGAAACAGGCAAGCAAGCACTAGAACAACTGAAGGAAGAGAGATCATTAAAGTCCGAAAAGGCGATCTCATCGAGCTCTGAAAGTGGATCAGAGGAGGATATAGAGGAGCTAGCACAGGAGTTAGGAAGAAGCTCCTTGTATCCTGATTTTAAAGGATTAAAGGAGGAGGCAAGTGAGGAGCAGAGGAGTAGGAATCGAGGCAAAACCTCTAGCACAGACCTTAAAGATTACAGACAAGACAGGAGGAGGGAGGAAGTGACCCCTACAGCTCCCCCGCCCTATCAAGATTTGGGCGTGACTGGCAACTCTTTTTGCCCTGATGCTTGGAAGGAGGTTAGATCCTCTTTGGGTTGCTTCCCTGTTTTCCTAGATCAACAAGGGAATCATTACCATGAACCATTGGACTTTAAAGTTATTAAAAATTTAGCAGAATCTTGCAGAGCCTATGGAGTTTCTGCCACCTTCATCATAGTTCAGCTAGAAGCACTACAGAGCTCATAGTTCAGCTAGAAGCACTACAGAGCTATTGCCTAATACCCAGCGATTGGGCAGGGTTGGTGAAGGCATGTTTGTCTCCTGGACAATATCTGGATTGGAAACCAAGCAGTGATGCAATTGCAAGGGAGAAAAAGAGGAACTCGTGCAGGAGCATGTTTCCGCTGTGGCCGGGTGGGACATGTTAAAAAGGATTGTCCAGAAAGAAGTGCAATACAAGGACCTCGAGCTAGACAGCCAGGACTGTGCACAAAATGTAGGAAAGGAAACCATTGGGCCAGTGAATGTCGATCTGTAAAGGACATCAACGAACAGCCCCTTGTCTCCTCTAATTCAGAAGCTCGGCCAAAAAACGGCCAGCGGGGCCCCCATCCTCAGGGCCCGCAAATATATGGGCAGTGAGTGTAGAGAGCCAGGGGGAAACAACCTGGCCTCTTCTGCATCCACCTCGAAGCCGAGGAGAGCAACTGAGGGTTCAGCAGAATTGGACCTCTGCTCAACCACCAGAGTTATATTGACTCCACAGATGGGAACCCAGTTAATTGACACAGATTTCTGTCAGGCGCCATCTTAGAGTATGGCCTGGGCTGGCCAGGGAGTTCGGAATGGCTTCCCACAATCAATGGACTCAATTCCCCAATAAAAAGACAGACTAATAGACTGGCTACACAAACAGGACCCAACATTTTGCTGCTTACAGGAAACCCACCTCAGGGAAAAAGACAGACAATACTTCAGAGTGAAAGTCTGGAAAATAATTTTCCAAGCAAATGGTCTGAAGAAACAAACTGGAGTAGCCATTCTAATATCGAATGAAATTACTTCAAACCCAAAGTTATCAAAAAAGACAAGGAGGGGCACTTCATACACATCAAAGGTAATTCTGAATATCTATGCTCCAAATGGAAGGTCAAACACAGTCATTAAAGAAACTTAAGTAAATCTCAAAGCACACATTGCAACTCACACAATGGTAGTGGGAGACTTCAACACCCCACTCTCACCAATAGACAGATCCTGGAAACAGAAACTCAACAGAGACACATGGACACTAACAGAAGTTATGACACAAACGGATTTATCAGATATCTACAGAACATTTTATCCTAAAATAAAAGGATATACCTTCTTCTCAGCACCTCATGGTACCTTCTCAAAAACTGACCATATAATCGGTCACAAAACAGGTATCAACAGATAAAAAAAATATTAAAAATTATCCCATTCATCCTACCAGATCACCATGGAATAAGGCTGATCTTCAATAACAGCATAAATAATAGAAAGCCAACATTCACGTGGAAACTGAACAACACTCTCCTCAAGGATACCTTGGTCAAGGAAGAAATAAAGAAAGAAATTAAAGACTTTTTAGAGTTTAATGAAAATGAAGCTACACCATACCCAAACTTACGGGATACAATGAAAGCAGTCCTAAGAGGAAAACTCATAGCTTTGAGTGCCACCAAAATGAAACTAGAGAGCAAACACTATGAGCCTGACAGCACACCTAGAAGCTCTAGGATGAAAGGAAGCAAATTTGCTTAAGAGTCGTAGACGGCAGGAAATAAACTTAGGGCTGAAATCAACCAAGTGGAAACACGAAGAACTATTCAAAGAATCAACCAAACCAGGAGCTGGTTCTTTGAAGAAAAAAAAAAAATCAAGAAGATAGATCAACCCTTAGCCAGACTAACAAGGGGACACAGGAACAGTATCCTAATTGACAAAATTAGAAATAAAAAAGGAGATTAACAACAGAACCTGAGGAAATCCAAAACATCATCAGATCCTACTGCAAAAGGCTATGCTCAACAAAACTGGAAAACCTGGATGAAATGGAAAACTTCCTAGACAGATACCAGGTAACAAAGTTAAATCAGGATCAGATTAACAATCGAAACAGTCCCATTTCCCCTAAAGAAATAGAAGCAGTCATTAATAGTCTCCCAACCAAAAACAGCCCAGGACCAGATGGGTCTAGCGCAGAGTTCTATTAGACCTTCAAAGAAGACCTAATTCCAACCCTCCTTAATCTATTCCACAAAATAGAAACAGAAGGTACTCTACCCAATTAATTCTATGAAGCCACAATTACTCTGATACCTAAACCACACAAAGATCCAACAAAGAAATAGAACTTTAGGCCAATTTCCCTTATGAATATTGATGCAAAAATACTCAATAAAATCCTCGCAAAATGAACCAAAGAATACATCAAAACAATCATCCATCCTGACCAAATAGGCTTCATCCCAGGGATGCAGGAATGGTTTAATATACGGTGTCTAAGTCAGGGTTTCTATTCCTATACAAAACATCATGACCAAGAAGCAAATTGGGGAGGGGAGGGAAGGGTTTATTCATCTTACATTTCCACATTGCTGTTTATCACTGAAAGAAGTCAGGACTGGAACTCAAGCAGGTCAGGGAGCAGGAGCTGATACAGAGGCCATGGAGGGATGTTCTTTACTGGCTTGCTTCCCCTGGCTTGCTCAGCCTGCTCTCTTATAAAACCAAGACTACCAGCCCAGAGGTGGTCCCACCCACAAGGGGCCTTTCCCCCTTGATCACTAATTGAGAAAATGCCTTACAGTTGGATCTCATGGAGGCATTTCCTCAACTGAAGCTCCTTTCTCTGTGATAACTCCAGCTGTGTCAAGTTGATACAAAACTAGCCAGTACATACGGAAACCCATCAATGTAATCCACTATATAAACAAACTCAAAGACAAAAATCACATGATCATCTTGTTAGATGCTAAGAAAGCATTTGATAAAATCCAACACCCCTTCATGATAAAAGTCATGGAAAGATCAGGAATTCAAGGCCCATACCTAAACATAATAAAAGCAATACAGAGCAAACCAGTAGCCAGCATCAAACTAAATGGAGAGAAATTTGAAGCAATCCCACTAAAATCAGGGACTAGACAAGGCTGCCCACTTTCTCAATATAGTACCTGAAGTCCTAGCCAGAGCAATTCGACAACAAAAGGAGATCATGGGGATACCAATCGGAAAGGAATTAGTCAAAACACCACTATTTGCAGATGATATGCTAATATATACACGTGACCCTAAAAATTCCACCAGAGAACTCCTAAACCTGATAAACAGCTTCAGTGCAGTAGCTGGATATAAAACTAATTCAAACAAATCAGTGGCCTTTCTCTAGACAAAGGATAAACAGGATGAGAAAGAAATTAGGGAAACACCACCCTTCACAATAGTCACAAATAATATAAAATACCTTGGTGTGTCTCTAAGGATTTGAAAGATCTATATGATAAGAACTTCAAGTCACTGAAGAAAGAATTTGAAGATCTCAGAAGATGGAAAGATCTCCCACACTCATGGATTGGGCTAGATTAATATGGTCAAAATGGCTATCCTACCTAAAGCAATCTACAGATTCAATGCAATCTCCATCAAAATTCCAGCTCAATTCTTTACTGAGTTAGAAAGGGCAACTTGCAATTTCATCTGGAATAACAAAAAAACCTAGGATAGCAAAAAGTATTCATAACAATAAAAGACCTCTGGTGGAATCATGATGCCTGACCTCAAGCTTACTACAGAGCAATTGTGATAAAACTGCATGGTACTGGTACAGCAACAAACAGGTACATCAATGGATTAGAATTGAAGACCCAGAAATGAACCCACATGTGGGAAGCAGGTGTGGCCGCATGGGCCAAGTTGTTTATTGCCTTGCCTAAGCATTCGCAGTGAGGCTGCATTCATGGGCTGCCTGCCAGGCTGGACTGTCTGCTCTTCGTGATCCAGACCTGTCAGCCTATCAGTGACTGACCTGAGCTCGTGCCTGAACCGTGTGTGAATTCTGATTGGATGAGTTGGGGTGGAGCTAGGAGGCTAGTCAGCGCGAGTATAGGAGTTGTTTTTTTAGCTCTTGCCCTAAGCAGAAGCTAGTTGTAGTAAGAGAAGCTGTTGTAAGAAAAGCTAAAAGAAGGAAAACAAGTAAAGAAGCTGTTGCATGAACCCAACTTGGTGTCCATGTCGTTCGTGTCTCTCCGGCTTGAAGGACCTGTAGCAAGTGGTGGCCCGTACGGGGAACTCATCGCGTTGGTTAAGTAAAGAAAGTACAGGCCTTTGAAAATTTTGGTAAACAGTGGTAGGAAAAAAAAAAGTGGTAGAGACATTGGGATGAAGACATGCTTCTGGGTTTAGGATGTTTTGCTCTAGATCAAATTACCCTGAATCAGTCAATGCTCAGATAAATGATGTAGCACCAAAGCCTGGAAGGTGCTGCCAAATAGGGGTGCAGTCTCAGGCAACCTTACTAAAATATTGCAGGGCCCCACAGAACCATTCTCAGACTTTGTGGCACGCCTTGTTGAGGCGGCTACTAGAATCTTAGGAGATCCTGATACAGCTATGGCCTTGGTAAAACAATCGGTGTACGAGCAATGCACTAAAGAGTGCAGAGCAGCCATGACACCCTATAAGCATAAAGGGCTGGAGGAATGGATGAAAGTCGGCAGAGAACTTGGAGGCCCGCTAACTAATGCAGGACTAGCTGCAGCTATGGTGCAGCTGGGCAGATCCAATAATGATGCTTGTTATACTTGTGGCCAAAAAGGACATTTTAGAAAACAATGCCCCCCAAAAGGAAAAGGGAATGTTTTAGATAAACCTAGGCAGCCAGGGTTGTCATAAATGTAGGAAGGGTAAACATTGGGCTAATGAGTGCAGGTCAACAAAGGACATAGATGGCCGACCATTACAAGCAGAATATGGAGGTGCGAGGCCAAAAAACGGACAACGGGGCCCACGACCCCAGGGCCCTCAAATATATGGGGCTCTTCAGAAAGCACAACAGAAAACTTGGCTGTCTCTCCATCATCTAAGAGACCACAGAGAGCCACTACAGGCTCCGCAGGATTGGACCTCCACTCCACCACCCGACTTGTATTAACCCCACAGCCTGTAGATACAGATTTTAAAGGCCCCCTTCCAAAAGATACAGTAGGGTTGCTGCTTGGACTTCATCCTCTGCTTGAAAAGGATTACAGATTACCCCCAGAGTGATTGATCCCAACTACACTGGAGTTGTAAAAATTTTAGTGGCCTCTCCCAATGGCATCTCAGCTATCTCCCCGGGAGATAGAATTGCTCAATTGTTGCTTTTACCCAGTTTACATAAATATATCCCAGCAACTAGTAAAATTAGAGGAGAGAATGGATTGGGTTCTACAGGTTCACGGCTTGCTTTCTTATCTATGGAACTAAGAGACCACCCCATGTTAACATTAGAGGTTGAAGGAAGATCTTTTAGGATTGTTAGACACTGGTGCGGATGGCAGTATCATCTCTACTCATGATTGGCCACCAAAGCGGCCTTCGCAAACATCATCTCAAAGCTTACGAGGTTTGGGTTATGAGACTGCCCCTCTTATCAATACTAAAGAATTGACATGGAAAAATGAGGAGGGCAAGTCAGGAAAATTTCTCCCCTACATTGTAGAAATACCTGTGACCCTATGGGGCAGGGATGTACTAACCAAAATGGATCTTAGACTAACTAATGAGTATTCTCCACAAGCCCGGAAGATCATGTCTAAGAAGAGCTACATTCCAGGAAAGGGGCTAGTACGGTCCTTGCAGGGCATTACTAGGCCAGTACCAACTAATTTCAAACAAGATAAAAAGGGATTGGGTTTTTCCTAGGGGTCGTTGAGGGCAGTATACCCATTACTTGGAAAACAGAAGAGCCTGTATGGGATCCTCAATAGCCACTTTCCTCTGAAAAATTGGTAGCAGCCAGAGAATTAGTTAAGGAACAATTAGAATTGGGACATATTAAACCCTCACAGTCACCATGGAATACCCCTATATTTGTGGTTAAGAAGAAATCAGTAAATGGACGCTATTGCATGATCTCAGAGCCATTAATAGTCAAATGCAGATTATGGGCCCAATACAAAGAGGCCTGCCCCTGCTTTCTAGCTTGCCTGCAGACTGGCCTATAATACTAATTGATATTAAAGATGAGGGAGACAAAAGGGGAAAGTGTAGTTTTCATGCAAGTCTGGAAAAATGTGCCCGCCATTGTGGGGGCCTTTCCAGTATTTCATAACCAAGAGGGGCAACGGTATCATGAACCCCCTGGAGTGAAAGGTTGTACAGAGATTCAAGGAGTCAGTTTCAACTTATGGGATCCAGGCTGCCTTTATAAAATCTCAAACAGACATTTAAACTCTGATAAACTCAGAGTTAAGGTTAGGTACTTTTAAAGCAATTTCCTCAAAGATAAAACATTGCAACCTGCAGGAAAGCTCCTGAGGACTGAGTAAACTTTAGCCATTAAAGAAGAATGCTTTAAATGAAAGAAAAATAGAAAAGATGGTCTTATATAGTGGATGGGAGGAATAGCCAATAGTATTAAAAGGAAAAGAACACTATGAAAGGGACCATTGTTTTGCGTAAGATAAAAACACTTAAGGTTCTTAGGTATGCACATGTATCCTCTATGTAAATATGTTACAAAGTTATGTCTAGAAGATCTGTATTTCAGTAAGTATTGATAATGTAAGAAAAAGACATTTAGGGAACAGGCAGGGAACTGAAGGCAGTGTGGTATGGGGGTGTAGAACAGAATGTAGCCAAGTTTGAATAAAAGGTTTTTCTTTATGTACTTCTGTGTTTTGAAAGTATTAAGGTGTTCACAAAAATAAGATCATGGTTTCCTCCCCCACAGGGGTGTCTGCCATTTCCCCTGGAGATTGAATTGCTCAAATTTTGCTTTTGCCTAGTCACCATGCTACCTTCCCTTCAAGGGGACTGAAAAGAGGAAATCAGGGCTTGGGCTCCACTGGAATACAAATTTGAAAGCTGGTATCCTTATGGTTAACCAAAGAGTAGATTGGTTGCAGAAACAAATGAATATTTTGGAACAGTTAGTATTTGATTTCTACATTACTCATGTGGCAGGAATGTGTATACCCTCTGTTTAGTATCAGAATTTTTCCAGAGCTGCAAATCTGTTGTGTGCAATCGGTGTGATGCTGCTAGGAAATTTGAGTCATGATCTCGACACAAAGATGAAGGAATTGCAAGCATCAATTGTTGCCGTGAACACCACCCATGTGGAAATTGCAACTGCAAAGCAATGGCTGGAGATCATCCAGGGATCTGTGGGATTCTTAAAGGATTGGGGAGGGATGGCCTTTTGAGCACTCCTGCTGACTGTTGTATGTGGAGGAATGCTTTGGTGGATGGCAAGTATGCGAAGGCGGAACAGGGATGATAAATGAGCTTTAGTGCAGGCTATGGCAGCCTTGGAAGCAGGATCATCCCCCCAATGTTGGCTCAACATACTGGATTAGTAATCAATGACAGGTAATACCCTCATGTGCGCATACCAACCTAAGACAGGATGGCGAAAGTGAGTTCGTCACTACCATAACGGGTAAGGATGTGGCACGGATGGGGGAAACCTAAGCCAGGTACTGATCAAAGAGATACTAATAAAATAAAAAGGGGGAGATGCGGGAAGTGGGTGTGGCCGCATGGGTCAAGTTGTTTACTGCCTTGTCCGTGCATGCACAGTGAAAAAGCATGTGTGGGCTGCTTGACAGGCTGGACTGTTCCTCGTGATCCAACCTGTCAGCCTATTGGTGACTGAACTGAGCTCTTGCCTAGAGCGTGTGTGATTTTGATTGGATGAGTTGGGGTGGAGCTAGATGAGGTCAGTCGGCACGAGGATAGGAGGGTTTTTTTTTTTGTTTGTTTAGTCCCTGCCCTAAGTAGAAGATAGTTGTAGTAGAGAAGCTGTTGTAAGGGGAGTTCCTCACCTGAATATAAGCCACAACCATCATGAGAGCTGCGCAGGTGTACCAGGATACTGGCAAATCCATTTTGGTGGAGATATGCTCCTGCTGCCCTGATTAGCTGGAGCTGCATACCTGGTGAGGTGACGTGGCCTGCTGTGAGTGGATGAGGGCTGAGAGTATATAAGAGTGAGAGGCCCGGGTTAGAGAGAGGATTATTATTGGGAGATATAGATGAAGAGAAAGAAGAGAGAGGAAGACTGAAGTTTGCTGAATAAACTGCTGTTAGAAGGACTAGTGGTCATGTCGTTCTTGCTGGTCAAGAGCGGGCACGACAAATGGTGGCCCATACGGGGAACCGACTCCCCCACCAAAGAGTTCAGAACTTTCAGCAGTCAATGTTTGCCAGCAGGGTAAGTTCACGGGGAAGTGAAACTTACAACCCCAGGAGTTTGGGAAGGACCTCGGATAAAATAGAGGCAAATATAAAGTTGCCAGGAAGCAGGCACAAAGTAAAAGTGAAAACATGGGAGCGTTCTCATCACATCCGATTTCTTCAGCTGTTCAGGAGCTCCTTAAGTCTAAAGGTTTAAAAATTCAAAGAAAAACCATAGAAAAGTTTCTTGATGAGTGTGATACCGTCACGCCTTGGTTCGCCATCTCAGGCAACCTCACAGTCGCTTTCTGGGAGAAGCTAGGCAGGGACTTAGATGTTGCATGGGAGCAAGGGATTTTGAAGGGAGGCATAAAGGCAGTGTGGAGGATAGTAAGAAGCTGTTTGGATGATGAACGCTGTTGCAGGGTGCTAGAAGCTAGTCAGCAAATTCTGGAGCAGTTAAGAAAGGAGAGGTTGTTACACTCTGAGAAGGCTGAAATATTATCAAGTGAAACAGAGAGGAATTAGAGCGATTGGCAAAGAGTAGAAAAAGCCAAATTGTACCCTGACTTGGCTAAGCAAAAAGGGGAGAAGTCGAAGGAAGAGGGAAATAAGAATGAGAAAGAAGACACAGTAAAGTCAGGTGGAAAGAACAAAACAAGAGTTGAGGCAGAGGAGGAAGGTGAATTAGCTTCTGCTCCCCCTCCCTATGCCTACTCGACAGCCATCTATGGGCTGACCTTCTGTCCGGAGGTTTGGAGGGAGGTTACACTCTCCTTGCTGGGATGTCCTGTTTTCACCGACCAAACAGGGCAGAGATATCATGAGCCTCTAGACTTCAAGGTAATCAGGAATTTGGCTGAGTCTGTATGGACATACGGCCTAAGTGCCTCCTATACTGTGGCTCAAGTAGAGGCCTTGAATAGACACTGTATGACGCCGTCCGATTGGGCAGGCTTGTTGAAGGCATGACTTTCACCTGGGCAGTATTTAGATTGGAAAGCCTTCCTTATTGAATTTGCAAATGAGCAGGCAGCTGCTAACGCTGTTGCAGGAAATCCAGCATGGGATAGGGATATGCTGCTTGGTCAAGGTCGATTTGCACAACGACAGACAGGATATCCACTGCAGGTGTTTGAGCAGGTGAATCAGATTGCCATAAGGGCGTGGAAATCATTGCCCAACAGAGGGGAAGTTAGTGGAAACTTAACTAAGATTATGCAAGGTCCCACTGAGCCGTTCTCAGACGTTGTAGCTAGGATGGTTGAGGCAGCAGGAAGAATCTTTGGTGACCCTGATACTGCTATGCCCCTGATAAGGCAGTTGGTTTATGAACAATGTACCCAAGAGTGTAAGGCTGCCATTACGCCCTTTAAAAGCAAGGGTATCGAGGCATGGATGAAGGTTTGCCGAGAGCTTGGTGGGCCATTGACCAATGTTGGTCTTGCTGCAGCTGTCATGCAGTTGCAAAAGAGAAAGAGGAATGTGCCTCCTGGAGCTTGCTTTAGGTGTGGCAAGCATGGACACTTGAAGAAGAATTGCCCTGAAAAAGGAAGTGTCACCGGGGGGAAGCGGAACTCGGCCCCCTGGGTTGTGTCCAAAGTGTAGGAAAGGGAATCACTGGGCTAGTGAATGCAGATCAGTTAGAGACATCCATGGCCAGCCTCTTACTCTTGGAAATGGAAGTGTGTGGTCAAAAAATGGACAGCGGGGCCCTCACTTCCAGGGCCCGCAAATATATGGGACAGTGGACAATTTCCAGGGGGAAGAGGAGACCTGGCCAACATTGAGACATCTCCACAACCTGGGAGAGCCACTGAAGGTTCAGCAGGATTTGACCTCCATTCCACCACCAGACTCGTATTAACTCCCCAGATGGGCACACAGGTGATTGAGACAGATTTTAAAGGTCCTCTACAAAAAGACACGGCAGGACTGTTATTTGGCCTCTCGTCTGCTTTACGCGGGCTCATTGTCCATCCAGGAGTTATTGATCCTGATTATCGAGGGGTAGTTAAGGTTATGGTCTTATCACCACGAGGTATTGTGTCCATCTCCCCTGGGGATCCAGTAGCTCAAATTGTACTTTTACCTAGCCTTCATGGGCGCTTCCCCTCCATTAGTAAACAGAGGAAAAGGAGGGTTTGGTGCCTCGGGCGTAGATCTGACATGTCTCTTTCTCCAGATGGACCAGCGTCCAGTTCTGGAGTTGAAGGTGAATGGCAAGGCCATCCTAGGGCTCCTAGATACTGGAGCTAATCGCAGCATCATAGCACAGAAGGATTGGCCCCAGGAATGGCCAGTGCAAAGTTCTAATCAGATGCTGCCAGGCCTAGGGTATGCAAAAGCTCCGGATATGAGTGCACGGAGTTGGAAATGGAAAGATGCTGAGGGCCATTCAGGGGAAATTCAGCCTTACGTGCTGGAGCTCCCCATTTCTTTGTGGGGAAGAGATCTATTAAAAGATTTAGGCTTGAGACTTACCAATGAATCTTCACCTACTTCTCAACATCTGATGCAGGATATGGGGTGGCACCCCTCCTATGGGTTAGGGAAATACTTGCAAGGAAGAAAGTCCCCCATGATACAAGAGAAGAAAATGAATACTGAAGACCTGGGTTTTTCCTAGGGGCCACTGAGGAGGGCATCCCCATAACCTGGAATAAGAGGGACCCAGTGTGGGTACCTCAATGGCACTTGTCTAAGGAAAAATTACAGGCAGCTAAAATGTTAGGAGCGGGTGTGGCGGCAGTCCCAAAGGCGCCAGGGACTGTAGCTAAGTTGTATGACTTGCACCTGACTTCCTCATATAAGCCACAAACATCTTGAGAGCTGCGCAGGTGCACCAGGATACCGGTGAATCCAGTTTGATGGAGATATGCCCCTGCTGCCTTGATTAGCTGAAGCTGCGTGCCTGGTGAGGCGGCATGGCCTGCTGTGCGTGGATGAGAGTATAAAAGGAGTGAGAGGCCCAGGGTTCGGGGGAGATATAAACAAGAAGAATCAGGACTGAATAAACTGCTGTTAGAAGGACTGGTGGTCGTGTCGTTCTTGCTGGTCGAGAGCAGATGCGACACTAAAAGTTTGGTTGAGGAACAACTTCAATTAGGCCATATTCGTCCCTCTGTTTCACCATGGAACACACCTATTTTTGTAATAAAAACGAAATCAGGCAAATGGAGATTGTTGCATGATCTTCGAGCCATCAACGCACAGATGCAGGTTATGGGGTCTATACAAAGAGGCTTGCCATTGTTGTCTGCTTTGCCCCAGGATTGGCCCCTTATAGTAATAGATATTAAAGATTGTTTCTTTTCTATTCCACTTTGTGCCCAGGATAGTGAACGTTTTGCCTTTACTCTTCCATCATGTAACCATGAGAAGCCCGATGGAAGATATGAGTGGATTGTGTTGCCCCAAGGCATGGCTAATAGTCCCACCATGTGCCAGATATATGTTAGTCAAGCCATAGAGCCAATTAGAAAAGCCTTTCCCAAATTGCGTTGTGCACATTATATGGATGATGTCCTCTTGACAGCAAAGACAGAAAAACATCTTCATTCAGCCTATAATGCTTAGGTAAAAGAGTTACAAAAACAAAAGGCGGGAATAGGCTATAGCCACACCCCTAAGATGAGACTTTCTTTAGTTCTTTATACTTTAAATTTTTAAAATTTGAATAAAGATGGCAGCAGCAGATAGACATGTTCAAAGAGTGCCTGGCCTACAAGGATATGCCAGGTAGAAAGATGTGCTTACAGGCATATGGAAAGGACCACATCCGGTGTTGACGTGGGCGAGAGGGTCTGTTTGTTTGTTTCCACAGGACCAGACGGAACCTCTTTGTGTGCCGGAGAGGTTGGTGAGACGCTGCAAGAATGAGGCTCCTGATCCAGTTGCCCCTGTGGATATGATGGATGATCCCACAAGCACAAACGATGGAGCTGAGATGGGAAATCCTTTCAGTGTTCCAGAAGCCGATACCAGTTCGACATGATGTTCAAGTTTTTCCATGCCTTTTTGATCCCTGAATACCCCTTAATGAGATAGCCCCTATAGAAGGCAATGTTAGTATTAAGTTAGAGGGCATTGTTTTTTGTTAATCAGAACAAGGAAAGTAGTGATTATGTTCAGCTTTATAATCAGTCTGCAACTTGGTTTGATAAGCCTGGTTTTAATCATGGCTTTCTGGCTATCTATCCCTTGCTTCAGGGCCGATGAGCAGGGATGGGAGTCCTGGGATGTATGCTTGTAATAGTGTATGTGTTGTGTGTTTGGCACATGTGTTAGGTGCAGTGTGTGAGGGCCCGCACATCCATGGCAGTGTAGGCTTTTGTCGCAGTGGAGGCGGGACAATCT
Source organism: Mus musculus (assembly GCF_000001635.26). NCBI lineage: Eukaryota > Metazoa > Chordata > Mammalia > Rodentia > Muridae > Mus > Mus musculus. The sequence goes on along the minus strand of NC_000076.6, from coordinate 83,436,376 downwards.
CCTCAGATTCAGTTTGCCGCTCTAAAGAAATAATGCTGCGTTTTGCCATGGGTTGCGAGGCTAAGCACTGCACAGAGGATAGCTTGCTGTTGGCATCCTGTGGAAGGCATGTCTGATTGCATCAAGGTTCAGTGTCCTAGTTCCCTTCCCCCAGGAAAAACGACACGGGAGCTGGCCAAGACCTCTCTGGGTGATGAGCCCAAAGGATGGTTTTATGTAGGGCCCCTATGCTTGCACACTGGGGATCAGACCTCTACCTTCACCCATGAGGCTTGCTTGCAGCAATCAAGATCTGGCCATAGATCAATCAAGATAACATCCTGGCCTTTTAATGCACCTGCCACATGCAAACAATCTCCCCAGGTGTGGCTTGGCATGATAGAGAAGTAGTCAGAGTGATAAGACTCCCTGGGCATGTCACCAACCTAAGACAGGGATCAAACCAATGCTGTTTGTCTCCCAAGGATGAGTAAGGGGCATTGCTGCAGGGGGCAATCTACAGACATTCTCTCTGCCAAAAAAGATAAAAAAGGGGGAGATGTGAGGAGCGGGTGTGTCGGCAGTCCCAAGAAGGCACCAGGGACTGCAGCTAAGTCTTATGACTTGCACCTGACTTCCTCACCTGAATATAAGAGACAACCATCATGAGAGCTGCGCAGGTGTACCAGGATACTGGCAAATCCATTTTGGTGGAGATATGCTCCTGCTGCCCTGATTAGCTGAAGCTGCGTACCTGGTGAGGTGAGGTGAGGTGAGGTGACGTGGCCTGCTATGAGTGGATGAGGGCTGAGAGTATATAAGAGTGAGAGGCCCGGATTAGAGAGAGGATTATTATTGGGAGATATAGATGAAGAGAAAGAAGAGAGAGGAAGACTGAAGTTTGCTCAATAAACTGCTGTTAGAAGTACTGGTGGTCATGTCGTTCTTGCTGGTCGAGAGCGGATGCGACAACCAACAGAGTGGGGAAATATTTTTTACCAATCCTAAATCTGACAGGGGACCAATATCAATATATACAAAGAGCTCAAGAAGCTGGACTCCATAAATTCAAATAACCCCATTAAAAATGGCAAACAAAAAGGTAAACAAAGAACTATTACTCCCATAGAAGCCTTATGGGTATCCAACATCTAAGAAGGCTCCCATCCAAAATTAACCATTAAGATAGACAATAAACCATTCAAGTGCCTATTGATACTGGAGCAGACAGGACAATTTTAAAAGAGCAAGAGATCCCACGTGATTGGCAACTGATCCCTGGGCCCCAGCTCATAGGCATGGGGGGTACCTCTCATGCATTCATCACTAAACAGGCTTACAAAGGGGAAGACCCGGATGGGGCTACTGGCCTTATACGCCCCCTGGAGGCTCAAGTAGTGACCAATCTTCTAGGGAGCGATATTTCACAAGCCTTAGAGGTGGTTCTTACCACCCAAACAAAAAGAGACCACGTTACAATAGAAGACATTATCCATAAAGATAATTGTAGGCAGCTGATGCCTAAAAGATGGCGTCGGTTTCCGGTACACTGTGGCTGTAAACACTATCACTGCGCAGGCGCTAGCCTGAATCTGGTGCCAACCCCTCCAGAGCAGGTGCATGCAAATTAAGGTGCCAGCAGACTGACCAATCCCAGTAGGACACAAAGCTTTTCCCTATGCTGGGGTGTATATTAGGAGTCCTCCCTGAGTTCCTGGAGCATCGAGGCATTCCTGCAATAAAGCTATTGAGAAGAATCCTACCCTGTTGTGTTTTCCTTGCCGGCCGAGGTGGGTGCAACAAATTGGTGGCTCGTACAGGGACCCAAGGATCTCGTGGATTCAGAACTCTTCAGCTGAGGAACGGTGGTACCAGTAAGTCTCCCAAATTGATTCCTGGTTAAAAGGGTGGATATGTTTATCTCGCCTGTGGACCCAGTGTGGTAGCTCTTATACTTGTTGTTTCGTTTTTTTGTAATTTCTGGCCTCTGCTTTTGTTTGATAGAAGCAGTTAAGGCAGGTCAGAAAATTCTTACGGAACAACAAGAAAGTATGTCAGAGGAAGATAGGAAACACATAAGCAAAAGAAAGAGAAGGGGCAAAAAAGAGAGAAAAGGAGCCGGGAGAAAAGGCAAACTCAAAAGGAAAAGAAAATAATGAGAAAGAAAAGGAAATAGCAAAAATATATCCCTCATTAAAAGACTTAACAATAAGTTCAGCAAGTTCTGATTCCAGTGATTCAGAGCTTGATAAAGATGAGGAAGCTGACCTAGAAGAAGAGGCAGCTCGGTATGAGAGGGATAGGTATGATCCAGATTGGTCATACAAAACCAATCCTTTTAAAGGGGGGGGGGGCCTGCTGGCAAAAGAGTAAAATCGAAAGTGCTGACCACTCCACCTTTTAAGCCTGAGTATACACGAAAAAAGGAATCCACAAAAGCTGGTAAACAAGGTACCTCATTTTGCCCAGAGGTTTAGAAGGAAGTTGGGCTGACTTTCCCTGTCTTCTTAGATGGCCAGGGACAATGGTATCATGAGCCAACTATTAAAACTATTAAGCAACTGGCTGAGTCCGGACCTAGGGGGTGAGTGCAGCTCCCGATAAAGTTCAAATGGGAAATTTAGGAGAGTCCTTGGGTGCTCGAATTACTCCACATTTTATTACACCTCAAAAGATAGAATTACGTAAAGATCATTTGAAAACATTGAATGATTTCCAGAAGTTGTTGGGAGATATAAATTAGATTCGTCCATATATGAGGCTATCAAATTTTGAATTAATCCCTCTTTTTGATATATTGAAGGGCGATCCACAGTTTTCATCACCTCGTGCTCTCACCCCTGAGGCCCGAGTAGCATTAGAAAAGGTAGAAAGGTGTTTAGAAAAGGCCAAGCTGTATAGAATGGAAAGAAAGAGAGAACATCCTCCTGTGTGTTTTGAAGACATTCCATCAACCAACAGGAGTGTTGTGGCAGTCAGGTCCTCTATTGTGGATTTATCCTCATGTGTCTCCCAATAAAACCCTTGAATATTATCCCATTGCTGTAGCTCAATTAGCGATTTTGGGCATTAAATCGTGTATTCAACTTTTTGGAGCACCCCCTCAGAAAATCATTACACCTTATAATGCTAATCAAATACAGATCCTAAGTTCTTTAATAGATGATTGGGCCCTATTGCGCTGTAGTTTTGATGGGGAATTAGATAATCATTATCCCAAAGATCCTTTGCTATAATTTTTTAGTTAACATCCAGTGATTTTCCCCAAAGTCACAGCATCTAAACCCATATCGGGTGCATTGGATATTTATACAGATGGTTCTAAAACAGGTGTTGGTGCCTATGTAGTTAATTCTCAAAAACCCGTTCTTTTTTAATACAATCCTGACACCCCGCAACTTACTGAATGTAAAATTGTGTTGGAAGTATTCAAAGCTTTTAAGGAATCTTTTAATCTAGTCTCTGATTCGGCTTATGTAGTAAATGCAGTGCATGCATTAGAAATTGGAGGACCCATTAGACCCACCAGCCCTGTGTACACCATCTTATTAAGAGTTACAAAAATTGATTTGGAAAAGAACACATAAATTCTTTATTCAACATATTCGAGCTCACTCTACCTTGCCAGGCCCTATGGCTGAAAGAAATGCCTTAGTGGATGCTAGCACTCGCATGGAATTTATTTTTCACACCACCCCACTGGAGCTTGCACAAGATTTTCATCAATTGTTATCATGTTCCTGCTGCCACACTTCAGCAGAAATTTGATCTCTCTCGAGCCTCAGCACGAGATGTGGTGTTACAATGCCCACAGTGTGTACAATTTCACCACCCTACTCATGTTGGTATTAACCCTCGAGGATTGATCCCTTTAAAACTGCGGCAAATGGATGTTACTCATGTCTCAGCATTTGGAAGATTAAAATATGTTCATGTTTCAATTGATACCTGTTCAGGTGTCATTTTTGCCTCCCCCATGTCTGGTGAGAAATCTCGCAACATGGTTGGCCATTGCCTAGAAACCTGGGCAGCTTGGAGAAGGCCAGATACTTTAAAAACTGATAATGGCCCTGCGTATACATCAAAATCATTCCAAACCTTTTGCAAAATAATGCAGGTTAGTCACTCTACTGGCCTTCCCTACAATCCACAGGGCCAAGGCATTGTGGAAAGAGCACATCGAACCTTAAAAGAACTCTTACAAAAACAAAAAGGGGGAGATGTCCAAAAGATGGTGCCGGTTTCCGGTACACCGTGGCTATAAACACCACTGCGCAGGCACTAGCCCGAATCTGGTGCCAACCCCTCCCGAGCGGGTGCATGCAAATTAAGGTGCCAGCAGACTGACCAATCCCAGTAGGACACAAAGCTTTTCCCTGTGCTGGGGAGTATATAAGGTGTCCTCCCTGGGTTCCCAGGGTTCCCGTAGCATTAAGGCGTTCCTGCAATAAAGCTGTTGATAAGAATCTGACCATGTTTCATCTTCCTTCCTGGACGAGGTGGGCCAACAGATAATACTGAAGAAGACCCTAAAAACCCTCCTGCAAATCAACCCCAATTCTAGGGGACACAGTCAGATTTAGTACTCCCTGCCTTGATTGGTGTAGTGGCTATTCCTGGTTGTCAACTTGACTATATTTGGAATGAACTACAATCCAGAATTGGAAGGCTCACCAGTGACCCTTATCTGGAGGCTTGGAGATAGACGTTTCTGATTTGGATCTTGGAATGGAGATCTTGAGGCATAGTGGCTATGGATTCCAGAAGATTCAATCTCCAAGGTCAAGGTCATCTGGGATTAAAGGTGTAACACACCTTTAATCTGGGCTACACCTTCTGCTGAAGACAATATAAGGACATTGGAAGAAGGGAGTCTTCCTCTCTCGCCTGCTTGCGGTGTGGTACTGAGTAACTGCTAGATCCTTGGACTTCCATTCACAGCTACTACTGAACCATTGTTGGGAATTGGACTGCAGACTGTAAGTCATCAATAAATTCCTTTACTATACAGAGAATATCCTTAAGTTCTGTGACTCTAGAGAACCGTAATTAATACAATTGGCTTTCTGATGAAGCCATCTGGGTCCCACAGTGGCCTCTATCAAGGGAGAAACTCAAAGCCCTCACACAGCTGGTAGAAGAACAGCTGTTGCTACAACACCTCCGCCCCTCTCGCAGTCCATGGACTACCCCTGTGTTTGCTATAAAAACGAGCTCAGGGGGATGGAGATTATTACAAGGTATGAGGGCAATTAAAACCTGGGGCTCCCCACAAAAAGTTCTACCCAACACCTCAGCTATCCCTGCTAATGTTCCCCTGTTAGCAACAGACATAAAAGACTGATTCTTTTCCATTCCCCTTCACCCCTGAGGCTGAACGCTTTGCATTCTCAGTACCTCCCATTAACAACTCTGGCCCAGCCTCTCGATATAAATGGATTGTTCTCCTGCAGGGAATGGCTAACAGTCCGACCATTTGTCAGGAGGCTGTAGCCACTGCATTAAAACCCTATTTAGACAAAGGACTCAGTATCTATCATTACATGGTTATTTTAGTTTGTGGAGACTCTTCCACTTCCCCCTCTGAAATTAAGGACCAGCTAATACCCTCCCTATCTGCTCTAAGATTTAAAATAGCCCCTCACAAAAATCCAACTTAATCTACCCATTACATTTTTAGGAACAGAGATATCCCTTACTTCAACACATCCCCTCTAACCCACTCTTTCCTTCCCTCAAAAATTAACTCTCACCTCCCTCCAGAGCTTTCTGGGCAAACTTAATTGGCTTCGGCCCTGGTTCCCCCTTCATACAAGCACCCTTCAACCCTTCTTTAACCTCCTGAAAGGAGACAAAGGTCTCTCCTCCCTGAGAACACTGGGACAGTGGGACCAGAGGCAGTCCAAGCGCCAAATTCCATCAATGCAGTCCTAAAAGATATGGTTCTTGCTAGGTATGACTCAAAAAGCCTATACAGCTCCTCATCTTTAATTCATCCCCTACACTTGTGGGGGCCCTTTACCAACATCGGGGGGGTGGAATGGCCCCACACCGCAATGGGTGGCGCACCCCGAGTTTTAAATGAGGTAGATGCGCTCACCAGCATGATTAAAAATGGCAGGGATAGAGCCCTGCAAACCCTAGGGAAAGAACCTGACATTCTTGTCATCCCCTTCTCCCTCTTCATAGTGGCTAATCAAAAATCACTCCCACTTTGCTATCAGCTTAATAGGATTCGCAGGACAAACTGACAACGATTATCCTTATGAGAAATGGGCCTCTGCCCTCCGTTGCAATGGCTGCCCCCAAACTATTCTTAAAAGGGCCCAAAGCAGGAGCCCCCCTCAATATTTACTGACGGGGGAAAAGGGGCTGCAGCAGTAATATCCTACTTCTCTGAGGATGAACCCCCTATCCTCTGATTCAAAGAGCTACCCAGTCACTCCCCCCAATATAAAGAAATACATGCTATCTGTCTAGCTCTAAAAGAAGTCAAGGGCCCCCTTAACCTCTTTTCAGACAGTGTATATGCTGTCAATTTGTTCCCCTGGTTGTCAAAATCCTTCATCAAACTAGATGTCAACCCACTTTCCCCTCTACTCATACAGGTCTCCACTCTCCTACATGAAAGAGATTCCCCCCATCTACATCCAGCATGTCTGATCGCATAGTCCCCTACCAGGTCCTAAATCTGAGGGAAATACACTCGCTGACCAAACTGCCTCAACAGGGACATTCACGGCCTCCACTGAACAAGCAGATCAATTTCCTTCACACACACACACACACACACACACACACACACACACACACACACACACACACACACACAAATATAAGCCCGCTTCCTCCACATCCCTCTTGCTCAACTCCAGAGGATAATAAAGACATCCTCCTCTTGTGCATCCCTCATTAACACCCCAGCTTTACAAATGTTGGGCACCAACCCCCGTGGCCTTAAGTCCAATGCCTTATGGCAAATTGATGTCACCCATATTCCCCAATTTGTTAGGCAGAAATATGTTTTTGTCACCATAGATACATACTCGCATTTTATATGGGCTACAGCCCAAACAGGTGAAAGCTCAAAAAGATTGATTCATCATATGCTCTCCACCTTTGCCATCATGGGCATTCCTCAACAGATAAAAACTGATAATGGCCCGGCCTTCACTAGTTCTCAATTCAAAACCTTCTGCACACACTGGGAAATTGCCCATCATACGGGAATTCCCCACAATCCTCAGGGACAAGGAATAATAGAAAGAACACATCAAACCTTAAAAGCCCAACTCCTAAAACAAAAGGCAACCACCTATCCCCCTAATATGTGTGGGGAGCAGGTGTGGCAGTAGTCCCAAGATGGCACCTGGGACTGCAGACAAGTCTTATGACTTGCACCTGACTTCCTCATACACCTGAAAATAAGACAAATCCATCATGAGAGCTGCGCAGGCGCACCATGACACAACATCAGGCCATTTGACGAAGGCCAATGAACGGAGATTACACTGACTGGGTTGATGGGGCGTAGTTGAGGGGTTATATAAGGGATTTCGATTGGGGGCTAGGAGAAGATTCCTGCTTGCATGTTGAAAGGATCCTGAATAAACTGCTTTGAGAAGAACGCTGTGTCGTCACACTTTTCTGCTGGTCGGAGACAGAAGCGATAAACGTACAATTAATGATGGCTCTGACTACTCTAAACATATTTAACATCTACAAAAAAATCCTCCTATCTTCCTCCATAGGCATACACCAAAATTAGCCCCCCCCCCATTCTAGTATGATTGTGAGATCCTTTGGATGGAATCTGGAAGGGACCAAACCCCCTCCTAACAACTGGGAGGGGTGTTGCTTGTGTCTTTCCACGGGACCAGCCTAAGCATATCTGGATTCCTGCCAGAAATGTCTGACACCACCACACCAACCAAGAAGATGTCCCGCCTCTCACTGGCAGATCAAGAACAGAAGAAGGAGAGGAGGAGGCAGAGGAAACGCCACATCCAGAAGGAGAACAAGATCTCCTGGAAGAACATCCATGACCTGGTGACTGCTGCCCAGGCCATGTGCCCTCCACAAGACCCCTTCTCCTCTATTCTCTTGGCTATTTTTGTCATTCTTCATGCTAACTCTATTGCTGCCCAGCCTCTCCTTAGCCTTCCCAATGCCTATCATTGGAGATTCTATGCTAGGGAAACCTACAGTGGACACCACAAAGTTATAGGGACCCAGGACTATCCAATAGAAGGATGTCGAACCAGGATTGAGATCCCTCTACACCCAGATTCCATATCTGCCAGGCAGCCTTTCTTCCAGTAATGGTGGACTATAGGAGGAACAGAAAAGAAAGGTTCCTTCCTTTTCCACCTGCCAAGGCAAGTCCAGACTGATTCTGAAGATGATGGGAGCAGCCTGTGCCTCCAGACACTTGAGGTACAAGCCCAATAAAAAAAGACACCCCTGACCAAGCTATTATCCATGTCCTCAGTATTAGCACCAGGACACTCCAAGCCCTGGCCTAACTGTGACCCTTGACCTGCATTGCCAGGACAACGACCTTCAATCCCACAATCCCCTTGGCTCAGTTCCCATCCTCACTGGTGTTGAAAGAAAATTAAAATTCAAGGTCCATGACTCATGCGGCTTACTACTTAGGTGGACTTTTTGGGCTTAGAGCAAAGAACAAAGGCTGTAAAGTCATCCTAGGAACCAACTAGCCATAAAGATAGGGAAGACATACAAGAAATCCAGACTGGCCCAGCACCTCCCTATCTCCCGCCCTTCTGACCGAAGTTAAATGATAACCAGATACTCTGCTGTTACCTCGATCTGCATGTACAGTCTGAAGATGTTTAAATGAACCAATCATGTGAAACCATGCCTCCCCAAGACCCAGACCCTTTTCTATAAAAATCCCCAGCTTTCAAGCCACGTGGTCAAATCCACTGTCTCCTGCATGAGATAAGTTTCCACTCGGAGATCCGCCATTAAACTACTCCATGTATATATATCAAGATGGTCTTTTCGTTATTTTTTGGGTGCACACCAAATTGAGAATTGAGTGGGGGTTTCCCCACTAGGTTCTTTCAGTGTGACGTCATTTTCCATATAAATTAGGGGATCACCCCCTCCTTGCTCTCTTTTCTCTCCCACCTTTCTTTTTCCTCTTCTCTGCCCTTCTGCCCGCTTTGCCAACCCCCCCATACTGTATAATAAACCTCTCCACCTTGGCCTGGTCTGCTGTTTGGTTTTTCTGCTCAAAATATATGGATTATTATTATCTGTTATTAATTAACACATCACTCAGGCCTCACAAGTGTTGTGGGTTGTCCTGATGCTGCTCATATCCTGATGTTAATTCTGCTTCAAGAGGGGCTGCCCCTGACAAGAGCCCATCACATACTCAGGTGATCTCATGTGAACCTCCTACCCATTTTAACTGGTCAATAAATGCTAGATCCTGTGATTGGGCATTGGTGGGGAAAGGTGGGACTGGTGGTTGAGAGTGGGGGCAAGTAAAAGAAATAGATGAGAGGGGAAAGAAAAAGGACTGAAGAAGAGGAGGAAGTCTATTTTAAGTGGCCATTCTCTCTTCTAAGGCACGTAAGGCCTGCACTCCCAGAGATCCCTCTCCCTGTTTCCATAACCTTGTATACCAATCAGGTGAGTCCTCTGCAGACTTTCTCACTAGAGTTCCTGGGGCAGTAGAGAGGGGTGGTTTCAGGACCCACTTGAGATATGCTGGTAAAACAACTCACCTAGGAGGGGCTTAAGGCCGCCACCGACATGCAGCTGTTAAAAATGATAGCATACATAAGTGTGTGGTCTCAACTAGACATGTTAACCCAGGGGCCAGGCCCATCATGGCCTTAATTGCTTCTTTAGATGCCTTGGTCACAGAGAGAATGGAATCATTTGGACTTACCCAAAATAGCCCTCCACCACCTGTGCAGTGGCTGTGGAAAACAGGGACACCTGAGGAGAAACTGTCTAGCACAAAGCCTAGAACAAAGTGTCCTCACTGTAACAAGGTGTTCCACTGGGTGAGTGACTGTATATCCCATGGTGTGAATGAAAATTTAAACTCCAAAAGGGGCAACCCTCAGCTCCAGTAAGACAAACTACAAAAGTCTGGGATATACTGGACCAATTTCTGTCCTTCCACGTTCCCTGATGATGACCACTCTCGCAGATGGCTTGCCTGTTAAATGCTTGGTAGATGCCATTGAAGAGTGAAAAAATACTGACTGCCCTGAGAACATGAACTTATCACCCAGCGCCCCGGACCCCTGCCAGATGGCCTAATCACCCAGAACTTTTGAGAAAAACAATTCTCAGAATAACCGCAGAATGTTTCAATGTTCCAGGTGCCTTGAAGCAAATATCTGCCCATAGACTTCCCCTATTTCCTCTCCTCTCCTCCCCCTAGTTTGTGGTTTTTGCCTTTATAAGCCTGCTGAAAAATAGGGTGGGGGTCGAACTCCTCTACCTATGCGTGGTGTATGAGTCTCGGCCCCAGCATGCTGGTTTGAGCTCTTGTCCCGTCTTCTCGCTGTTAATAAAATAAATACCTCGTGTGATTACAGCAAGATCAGTCTAAGTGTCTTGCTGGGTGCGCGCTATTCCCGAGACTGGAGTGAGTGTCTGCCTTTGGGGGTCTTTCAGTTGGGGGCTCGTCCAGGATCTGCGCAACCACCCAGGGGTCCTAGACCCACTTGGAGGTAAGGTTCTCTGTTTTGTCTCAGTTCTGTGTCTGTATTCTGTCTAAAAATCTGGTGCGATGGCAGTTTCGATTTTGCGGATGCTCTGTGAGACAGTGCTCCGAGAGGGAGAGCAGGGTGGATAGAGATAGACGCATCTGGTGTCCACCATCCGTTGGCCTGGGAGACGTCCCAGGAGGACAGGGGAAGGACCAGGGACACCTGGTGGACCCCTGCGGGAATATTCAGAAGATAAGTCTTCTCTTTGACGATCTGTGTCAGAGACCTGCTTCCAGTCCAGCTGACTCTTTTCAGTATTTCTGGTCGACTCGGAGTTGATGACTTGTTTTGTCTCTGTCTGTAATATTTTTGTGATTGTCTTTATTGTTGGTGTTGTAGAAATGGGACAGACTGTGACGACACTCTGACTCTGAATCATTGGACGGAAGTTAAGACTAGGGCTCATAACCTGTCGAAGTGAAAAGGGGACCTTGGCAGATTTTGTTTGGCAGAGTGGCCAATGGTTGGCGTTGGCTGGTCCCAGGATGGAACTTTTAGCCTGCCCATCATTTGCGCTATAAAGCGTCTTGTTTTTCAGACACCAGGGGGTCATCCGGACTAGGTCCCCTATATCCTTGTTTGGCAGGATCTGGTCCAGAATCCTCCACCCTGGGTGCGACCCTGGATATCCAGGACTCCTTCGGTGACAGTCGCTGTTGCTACATCAAAACGAAAACCAAACCAGGAGCCGACAGATCTATCCGAAGATCGATGAGTATCCGTGGACAGAGCCACAGCCACCCCCTTACCCTTTACCTGTGCCTCAGCCTCTCCGTCCTCAGGTTTCCGTGTGGGCGGAACCCATCCCTACCCCTAAGGGGGACACGGTGCTGCGAGGGCCGCAGTCCTGATGGAGGGGGGCCTCGGCCCAACTCTACCGTTGTCCTGCTACTCCGTGCCTATGTTGGGGGCCCCCCTCCAAGTCCAAATGAGGATGTTCCCTTGCAGTATTGGCCTTTCTCCTCGGCCGATCTCTATAACTGGAAGGCTAACCATCCTTCCTTTTCAGAGAATTTTACCGGCCTGACCGGACTCCTAGAGTCCCTTATGTTTTCTCATCAGCCCACATGGGATGATTGCCAGTAGCTTACAGGTCCTCTTCACCACAGAAGAGAGAGAGAGGATCCTGTTAGAGGCCCTGGTGCTAGGGCTGGATGGGACGCCCACCAATATCCACAACCTTGTCGATGCAGCTTTCCCCTTAGCCCGACCAGACTGGGACTGGGACTGTCCTCCTGGAGGTCTTCTTGCCCTGTTGCCCAAGTACCCTGACTGTCCTTTCTCTGACTTTCCTTCACCTATTACTGCAGGCAAAATCTTAGGCAAGTTTCTTTCCTGGCGGTGATCACGCCAATTCTCTCTCTCTTCTGCCTCTTTCTTTTCTCTTTCTTGCTTTTCTTCCTCAGTCTCTTTCTTATGATACAGAATGCCAACTCTAACAACAAAAATAAAAGGAAGCAACAATTACTTTTCCTTAATATCTCTTAATATCAATGGACTCAATTCCCCAATAAAAAGACATAGACTAACAGACTGGCTACACAAACAGGACCCAACATTCTGCTGCTTATAGGAAACCCATCTCAGGGAAAAAGACAGACACTACCTCAGAGTGAAAGGCTGGAAAACAATTTTCCAAGCAAATGGTCTGAAGAAACAAGCTGGAGTAGCCATTCTAATATCGGATAAATTCGACCTCCAACACAAAGTTATCAAAAAAGACAAGGAGGGACACTTCATATTCATCAAAGGTAAAATCCTCCAAGAGGAACTCTCAATTCTGAATATCTATGCTCCAAATGCAAGGGCAGCCACATTCATTAAAGACACTTTAGTAAAGCTCAAAGCACACATTGCACCTCACACAATAATAGTGGGAGACTTCAACACACCACTTTCATCAATGGACAGATCGTGGAAACAGAAACTAAACAGGGACACAGTGAAACTAACAGAAGTTATGAAACAAATGGACCTGACAGATATCTACAGAACATTTCATCCTAAAACAAAAGGATATACATTCTTCTCAGCACCTCACGGGACCTTCTCCAAAATTGACCATATAATTGGTCACAAAACAGGCCTCAACAGATACAAAAATATTGAAATTGTCCCATGTATCCTATCAGACCACCATGGCCTAAGACTGATCTTCAATAACAACATAAATAATGGAAAGCCAACATTCACGTGGAAACTGAACAACACTCTTCTCAATTATACCTTGGTCAAGGAAGGAATAAAGAAAGAAATTAAAGACTTTTTAGAGTTTAATGAAAATGAAGCCACAACGTACCCAAACCGTTGGGACACAATGAAAGCATTTCTAAGAGGGAAACTCATAGCTCTGAGTGCCTCCAAGAAGAAACGGGAGAGAGCACATACTAGCAGCTTGACAACACATCTAAAAGCTCTAGAAAAAAAGGAAGCAAATTCACCCAAGAGGAGTAGACGGCAGGAAATAATCAAACTCAGGGGTGAAATCAACCAAGTGGAAACAAGAAGAACTATTCAAAGAATTAACCAAACGAGGAGTTGGTTCTTTGAGAAAATCAACAAGATAGATAAACCCTTAGCTAGACTCACTAGAGGGCACAGGGACAAAATCCTAATTAACAAAATCAGAAATGAAAAGGGAGACATAACAGATGCTGAAGAAATCCAAAACACCATCAGATCCTTCTACAAAAGGCTATACTCAACACAACTGGAAAACCTGGACGAAATGGACAAATTTCTGGACAGATACCAGGTACCAAAGTTGAATCAGGATCAAGTTGACCATGTAAACAGTCCCATATCCCCTAAGGAAATAGAAGCAGTTATTAATAGTCTCCCAGCCAAAAAAAGCCCAGGACCAGACGGGTTTAGTGCAGAGTTCTACCAGACCTTCAAAGAAGATCTAATTCCAGTTCTGCACAAACAATTTCACAAAATAGAAGTAGAAGGTACTCTACCCAACTCATTTTATGAAGCCACTATTACTCTGATACCTAAACCACAGAAAGATCCAACAAAGATAGAGAACTTCAGACCAATTTCTCTTATGAATATCATTGCAAAAATCCTCAATAAAATTCTCGCTAACCGAATCCAAGAACACATTAAAGCAATCATCCATCCTGACCAAGTAGGTTTTATTCCAGGGATGCAGGGATGGTTTAATATAGGAAAATCCATCAATGTAATCCATTATATAAACAAACTCAAAGACAAAAACCACGTGATCATCTCATTAGATGCGGAAAAAGCATTTGACAAGATCCAACACCCATTTATGATAAAAGTCTTGGAAAGATCAGGAATTCAAGGCCCATACCTAAACATGATAAAAGCAATCTACAGCAAACCAGTAGCCAACATCAAAGTAAATGGAGAGAAGCTGGAAGCAATCCCACTAAAATCAGGGACTAGACAAGGCTGCCCACTTTCTCCCTACCTTTTCAACATAGTACTTGAAGTACTAGCCAGAGCAATTCGACAACAAAAGGAGATCAAGGGGATACAAATTGGAAAGGAAGAAGTCAAAATATCACTTTTTGCAGATGATATGATAGTATATATAAGTGACCCTAAAAATTCCACCAAAGAACTCCTAAACCTGATGAACAGCTTCGGTGAAGTAGCTGGATATTAAATAAACTCAAACAAGTCAATGGCCTTTCTCTACACAAAGAATAAACAGGCTGAGAAAGAAATTAGGGAAACAACACCCTTCTCAATAGTCACAAATAATATAAAATATTACAGCGTGACTCTAACTAAGGAAGTGAAAGATCTGTATGATAAAAATTTCAAGTCTCTGAAGAAAGAAATTAAAGAAGATCTCAGAAGATGGAAAGATCTCACATGCTCATGGATTGGCAGGATCAACATTGTAAAAATGGCTATCTTGCCAAAAGCAATCTACAGATTCAATGCAATCCCCATCAAAATTCCAACTCAATTCTTCATCGAATTGGAAGGAGCAATTTGCAAATTCATCTGGAATAACAAAAAACCTAGGATAGCAAAAACTCTTCTCAAGGATAAAAGAACCTCTGGTGGAATCACCATGCCTGACCTAAAGCTTTACTACAGAGCAATTGTGATAAAAACTGCATGGTACTGGTATAGAGACAGATAAGTAGACCAATGGAATAGAATTGAAGACCCAGAAATGAACCCACACACCTATGGTCACTTGATCTTCGACAAGGGAGCTAAAACCATCAAGTGGAAGAAAGACAGCATTTTCAACAATTGGTGCTGGCACAACTGGTTGTTATCATGTAGAAGAATGCGAATTGATCCATACCTATCTCCTTGTACTAAGGTCAAATCTAAGTGGATCAAGGAACTTCACATAAAACCAGAGACACTGAAACTTATAGAGGAGAAAGTGGGGAAAAGCCTTGAAGATATGGGCACAGGGGAAAAATTCCTGAACAGAACAGCAATGGCTTGTGCTGTAAGATCGAGAATTGACAAATGGGACCTAATGAAACTCCAAAGTTTCTGCAAGGCAAAAGACACCGTCAATAAGACAAAAAGACCACGAACAGATTGGGAAAGGAACTTTACCTATCCTAAATCTGATAGGGGACTAATATCCAACATATATAAAGAACTCAAAAACGTGGACTTCAGAAAATCAAATAACCCCATTAAAAAATGGGGCTCAGAACTGAACAAAGAATTCTCACCTGAGGAATACCAAATGGCAGAGAAGCACCTGAAAAAATGTTCAACATCCTTAATCATCAGGGAAATGCAAATCAAAACAACCCTGAGATTCCACCTCACACCAGTCAGAATGGCTAAGATCAAAAATTCAGGTGACAACAGATGCTGGCATGAATGTGAAGAAAGAGGAACACTCCTCCATTGTTGGTGGGATTGCAGGCTTGTACAACCACTCTGGAAATTGGACATAGTACTCCCGGAGGATCCCGCAATACCTCTCCTGTGCATATATCGAGAAGATGCCCCAACTGGTAAGAAGGACACATGCTCCACTATGTTCATAGCAGCCTTATTTATAATAGCCAGAAGCTGGAAAGAACCCAGATGCCCCTCAACAGAGGAATGGATACAGAAAACGTGGTACATCTACACAATGGAGTACTACTCAGCTATTAAAAAGAATGAATTTATGAAATTCCTAGCCAAATGGATGGACCTGGAGGGCATCATCCTGAGTGAGGTAACACATTCACAAAGGAACTCACACAATATGTACTCACTGATAAGTGGATATTAGCCCAAAACCTAGGATACCCAAGATATAAGATACAACTTGCTAAACACATGAAACTCAAGAAAAATGAAGACTGAAGTGTGGACACTATGCCCCTCCTTAGAAGTGGGAACAAAACACCCATGGAAGGAGTTACAGAGACAAAGTTGGAGCTGAGACGAAAGGATGGACCATGTAGAGACTGCCATATCCAAGGATCCACCCCATAATCAGCATCCAAACGCTGACACCATTGCATACACTAGCAAGATTTTATCGAAAGGACCCAGATGTAGCTGTCTCTTGTGAGACTATGCCGGGGCCTAGCAAACACAGAAGTGGATGCTCACAGTCAGCTATTGGATGGATCACAGGGCTCCCAATGGAGGAGCTAGAGAAAGTACCCAAGGAGCTAAAGGGATCTGCAAACCTATAGGTGGAACAACATTATAAACTAACCAGTACCCCGGAGCTCTTGACTCTAGCTGCATATATATCAAAAGATGGCCTAGTTGGCCATCAATGGAAAGAGAGGCCCATTGGACACGCAAACTTTATATGCCCCAGTACAGGGGAACACCAGGGCCAAAAAGGGGGAGTGGGTTGGTAGGGGAGTGGGGGTGGGTGGATATGGGGGACTTTTGGTATAGCATTGGAAATGTAAATGAGCTAAATACCTAATAAAAAATGGAAAAAAAAAAGAAAACAATGGAAATAGGAGCCACTGGTCACAAATTTTACCCTTGTTCTACCAAGCGCACAGTAGAGGTTGGAAAAGGACAAGTAACTCACTCCCTTCCTTGTTATTCCTAAGTGTCCAGCCCCCATACTTGGAAGGGATCTACTAATCAAATTAAAAGCTCAAGTTCAATTCACTACCAAGGGACCCAAGGTCACCTGGGAGGGTGCCCCAGTAGCTTGCTTGGTTTTGCACCTAGAAGAGGAGTACCGCCTCCATGAGCAGATTCCTAAGCAATTACCAGCATCCGACTGATGTCTGCTTTCTCTGGAGTATGGGCTGAACAGGTAGGAATAGGACTAGCCAAACAGGTGCCACTGGTTGTGGTGGAGCTAAAGGCCGATGCCTCCCCCGTCTCGGTCAAACAGTACCCTATGAGTAGGGAGGCTAAAGAAGGCATCTGGCCACATATCCAGAGACTGCTACAACAGGGGATTTTAGTGCCTTGCCAATCCCCTTGGTGTGGGGAGCCGCACTCACATTTGCCATTATAAGATGGCGCTGACAGCTGTGTTCTAAGTAGTAAATAATCTGCACATGTGCAGGGGCAGTTTTTCGCCATGTGCTCTGCCTTTCTCGTGATGACAACTGGGCCGTTGGGATGCAGCCAATCAGGAAGTGACACGTCCTAGGCGGAGGATAATTCTCCTTAAAAGGGACGGGGTTCTGGCACTCCCTCTCTTCATCTCTTTCTCTTCGTCTTTTCCTCTGCTCTCTGCCTCTCTCTCTCTCTCTGCCCCTCTCTC
The DNA here is from genome assembly GCF_000001635.26 of Mus musculus. Taxonomy (NCBI): domain Eukaryota; kingdom Metazoa; phylum Chordata; class Mammalia; order Rodentia; family Muridae; genus Mus; species Mus musculus. The sequence continues at coordinate 83,418,928 of NC_000076.6, read as the reverse complement.
TGCCCCTCTGCGTCTCTCTCTCTCTCCCTCTCTGCGTCTCTCTCTCTCTCTCCCTCTCTGCGTCTCTCTCTCTCCCTCTCTGCATCTCTCTCTCTCTCTCTCTCTCTCTCTCTCTCTCCCTCTCTGCTGCGCTCTTCCTCTTTTGCTCCTGAGTAAGCAATAAAGCTTTGCCGCAGAAGATTCTGGCTTGTTGCGTCTTTCCTAGCCGGTCACGAATGCGCGTAAGAGTTGGTGCCAAAACCCGGGAGTTACCATCACCGGCGCAAGGAAGATGCCTCATTCCGGAACCAGAACTGTGGGTCACGGTCACGTTATAGCTTTACAAGGTAGGTCTGGTCTTGAACTTTCTAACGAAACTCAAGACAGTCTATCAGAAGTAAAGTGGGAAATAGCTTTACAAGGTAGGTCTGGCCTTGAACTTTCTAACGAAATTCAAGACAGTCTATCAGAAGTAAAGCGGGGAATAGCTTTACAAGGTAGGTCTGGCCTTGAACTTTCTAACGAAATTCAAGACAGTCTATCAGAAGTAAAGCGGGGAATAGCTTTACAAGGTATGTTTGGCCTTGAACTTTCTCCAGTGTTAGGAGCCTTTTTGTTCCTATTCACATGTCATCAAGCGGTTAAGGCAGGGCTGAAAATTCTGGATGAAATTCAGAGCAATCTATCAGAAGTAAAGCGGGGAGAGAGAGTAGGAGCAAAGAGGAAACATGGTGCACAAAATAAGTATACAGGCCTTTCCACGGGTCTTGAACCCGAGGGAAAGTTTAGGTCAGGAAAAAATACCTGGGGAGAGATTGGAAGAAAGGAGAAGGAAAAAGAAAAGAAAAAAGATCAATCAGCGGAGGTCTCTAGGAGAAGGAGCCTATACTCATCACTAGATGAGCTCAAGGAGCCAGTTCTTAGTGGTTCTGAATCAGATAAAAAATTTAGCTCCTCTGAGGAAACAGACTTAGACTTGGAGGAAGAAGCAGCTCATTATGAAAGAAAAGGGTACCAGCCAGATAAAATGCTAGCTAATTGGTCAAGGAAAAAGCCAAAAGCGGCTGGTGAAGGCCAGCGTGCTGCTCGGCCTCCAGGCAGTCGGCTTCAAGGTCACAGTGCACTTCCACCATATGCGGAGCCCCCGCCCTGCGTAATGCGTCAGCTCTGCGCAGAGAGGCAATGCACAGACTCGTTCATTCCCAGAGAAAAACAAAGGAAAATGCAACTGGCATTTCTGGTCTTTGAAGGAGCCGAGGGTGGGCGTATCCACGCTCCAGTAGAGTATACACAGATTAAAGAGCTTGCCGAGTCGGTCCATCAATATGGAACCAATGCTAACTTTACCTTGATGCAGTTAGACAGGCTTGCTGACATGGCACTAACTCCTGCCGACTGACAAATGATTGCAAAAGCGGCTCTCCCCAGTATGGGTAAATATATGAAATGGAGAGCTCTATGGCAAGAGGCTGCACAAGCGCAGGACCGAGCAAACGCTGCTGCTTTGACTCTAGAGCAGAGAGAATGGACTTTTGATTTGTTAACGGGTCAGGGAGCTTATACCGCTGATCAAACAAACTATCACTGGGGAGCTTATGCCCAAATTTCCTCCACAGCTATTAGGGCCTGGAAGGCACTCTCCCGAGCAGGTAAAGCCACTGGACAACTAACAAAGATCGTCCAGAAACCCCAAGAGTCCTTCTCAGATTTTGTGGCTGTATTAGTCAGGGTTCTCTAGAGTCACAGAACTTATGGATAGTCTCTAGATAGTAAAGGAATTTATTGATGACTTACAGTCGGCAGCCCAATTCCCAACAATGGTTCAGTCGCAGCTGTGAATGGAAGTCCAAGGATCTAGCAGTTACTCAGTCTCATGCAGCAAGCAGGCGAAGTAGCAAGAGCAAGAGCTAGAGCTAGACTCCCTTCTTCCAATGTCCTTATATTGTCTCCAGCAGAAGGTGTAGCCCAGATTAAAGGTGTGTTCCACCACACTTTTAATCCCAGATGAAAGGCATAGCCCAGATTAAAGGTGTGTTCCTTAAACTCGGAGATTCAATCTTCTGGAATCCATAGCCACTATGGCTCAAGATCTTCAAACCAAGATCCAGATAAGGATCTCCAAGCCTCCAGATAAGGGTCACTGGTGAGCCTTCCAATTCTGGATTGTAGTTCATTCCAAATATAGTCAAGTTGACAACCAGGAATAGCCACTACAGTGGCCAAAATGACAGAGGCAGCAGAGCGCATTTTTGCAGATTCAGAGCAAACCGCACCTCTGGTAGAACAGCTCATTTATGAGCAAGCCACGCAAGAATGCTGAGCGGCCATAGCCTCAAGAAAGAACAAAGGTTTACAAGACTGGCTCAGGGTTTGTCGGGAGGTTGGGGGACCTCTCACCAATGCAGGCTCAGTGGCCGCCATCCTCCAATCCCAAAGATGCTCCATGGGCAGAAATGAATCAACGCATAGATCTTGTCCAGGAACAACTAGATGTATTATGGCAAATAGCTCAGCTGGGATGTGAACAAAAGTTTCCGGGATGGTGCGTTACTTCCATTCAGTATGAGAAATTTACTAGGGCAGCTAATTTGTTAAAAAGTCTTTCTCAGTATATGTTACAGAATTGGACGGCTGAATTTGAACAGATCCTTCGGGAATTGCCATCATTCAGGTCAACTCCACGCGCTTGGACCTGTCCCTGACCAAAGGATTACCCAATTGGATCTCCTCAGCATTTTCCTTCTTTAAAGAATGGGTGGGGGTGAGATTATTTGGAGATACACTTTGCTGTGGATTAGTGTTGCTTCTTTGGTTGGTCTGTAAGCTTAAGGCCCAAACTAGGAGAGACAGGTGGTTATTGCCCAGACACTTGCAGCTCTAGAACATGGTGCTTCCCCTGATATATCTATGCTTAAGCAATAAGTCGCTGGCCACTCAGCTCTTGCACCCCACGAGGCTAGTCTCATTGCACCGGGATAGACTGAGTGTGCTTCAGCAGCCCAAGAGATTTACACGGCTAAGCACTGCAGTAAAAGGGCTCTGCGACACATATGAGCCTATTCTAGGGAGACATGTCATCTTTCAAGAAGGTTGAGTGTCCAAGTGTCCTTCTCCCCAGGAAAAACGACACGAGACCAGACCAGGACCCCTCTGGGTGATGAGCCTGGAAGGAGGTTATGTGTACAGCTCCTTTACCTGCACACTGGAGATTTGACCTCTATCTCCACTCTCATTAATATGGGTGGCCTATTGCTCTTATTAAAAGGAAAGGGGGAGATGTGGGGAGCCGCACTCACATTTGCCATTATAAGATGGCGCTGACAGCTGTGTTCTAAGTAGTAAATAATCTGCACATGTGCAAGGGCAGTTTTCCCGCCATGTGCTCTGCCTTTCTCGTGATGACAACTGGGCCGATGGGCTGCAGCCAATCAGGGAGTGACACGTCCTAGGCGGAGGATAATTCTCCTTAAAAGGGATGGGGTTCTGGCACTCCCTCTCTTCGTCTCTTTCTCTTCGTCTTTTCCTCTGCTCTCTTCCTCTGCTCTCTGCCTCTCTCTCTCTTCCTCTGCTCTCTGCCTCTCTCTCTGCGTCTCTCTCTCTCTCTCTCTTCCTCTCTTGCTCCTGAGTAAGCAATAAAGCTTTGACGCAGAAGATTCTGGCTTGTTGCGTCTTTCCTGGCCGGTCGCGAACCCGCGTAAGACCTTGGAATACCCCTCTCCTGCCTGTGCACAAGCCCGGGACTAATGACTATCGACCCGTGCAAGACTTGAGAGAAGTTAATAAAAGGGTACAAAACATTCACCCTAATGTTCTCAATCCTTACAACCTATTAAGTTCTCTCCCACCAGAGCGGACTTGGTACACTGCCCTAGATTTAAAAGATGCCTTTTTCTGCCTCCGATTGCACCCCAACAGCCAGCCACTATTCGACTTTGAGTGGAGACCCAGAGGGAGGGCATACAGGCCAGCTGACCTGGACACGGATGCCACAAGGGTTCAAAAATTCCCCTACCCTTTTTGATGAAGCGCTCCACCATGACCTTGCGCCCTTCAGGGCACAGAACCCTCAGATTTCTCTCTTGCAGTATGTAGATGACTTACTACTTGCAGCCTCAACTCAAGAACTGTGCTTCGACGGGACCAAGAAAATCTTGAATGAACTGGGTGAGTTGGGGTACCGGGTATCTGCTAAGAAAGCTCAGCTATGCCGCACCGAGGTGACCTACCTAGGATACACCCTCCGAAAAGGAAAGCGGTGGCTCACTGAAGCTCGAAAGAAGACTGTGATGCAGATCCCGACCCCCACCACTCCGCAACAAGTACGTGAGTTTTGGGGGACAGCGGATTTTTGCAGACTCTAGATACCGGGGTTCACAACGCGGGTGGCCTCTCTGTACCCACTCACTAAAGAAAATGTCCCGTTCACCTGGACAGAGGAACACCAAAAAGCCTTTGACGGCATAAAGGCTGCACTGCTTGCAGGCCCTGCTTTGGCCTTGCCAGATTTGGCTAAGCCTTTCACCCTATACGTTGATGAGCGGGCTACAGTAGCCCGCAGAGTCCTGACTCAGACTCTGGGGCCCTGGAAGCAGCCGGTGGCCAACCTGTCCAAAAAGCTAGACCCGGTCGCCAGTGGTTGGCCCTCTTGCCTGAAAGCCATTGCTGCAGTAGCCCTACTTGTCAAAGACGCTGACAAGCTTACTATGGGTCAAAATGTGACTGTAATTGCTCCCCATGCTTTGGAAAGTTGTGTGGCAGCCCCCCGACAGCTGGATGACAAACGCCTGGATGACACAGTACCAGAGCTCGTTGTTAAATGACCAGATAACTTTTGCTCCGCCTGCTAACCTCAACCCTGCCACCCTGCTCCCCAAAGCAGATGACTCCACCCCAGTGCACCGAAGCGGTGGCATCCTGGCCGAAGAGACCGGAACCAGAAAGGACCTGACTGATCAACCTTGGCCAGGTATACCTAACTGGTACAGCAGGAGGACAGTAGCAGCTTCGTGGTAGAAGGAAAAAGATGAGCAGGAGCAGCGGTGGTGGACGGAAAGCACGTAATTTAGGCCAGCAGTTTACCAGAAGGAACTTCGGCGCAGAAAGCAAAACTCCAGGTGTTGACCCAAGCACTTGAACTGGCAGAAGGTAAGGCCATCAATATCTACACTGATAGCCGATATGCCTTTGCCATAGCCCACATACATGGGGCCATCTACAGGTACAAGGGGCTGCTCATGTCAGCAGGGAAGGAAATTAAAAATAAGGAGGAAATCTTGGCTCTCCTAGAGACTATACATCTGCCCAAAAAGGTCGCTATTGTCCACTGTCCTGGGCACCAAAAGAGCAGTGACCCGGTAGCAAAAGGGAACCAGATGGCTGACTGGTCAGCAAAACAGGCGGCCCAGGGGGCAGTCACTCTGGCCGTTGAGGTCATTGATGAGCCCCATGGAACCCCGGAAGTTATTTTTGAATATACCCTCAAAGACTATGACATAATTGAAGACATGGGAGATCAAGGACTGGCTCGGGGGTTCAGTCATCATGGTGTAGCAAAAACTAAAGAAGGAAAAATCATATTGCCGTACAAAGAAGGGAGGGCATATGTAGAACGCATCCATCGGTTGACTCATCTAGGAACAAAGAAGTTATGTGACTTGATTCAATCTTCCAACTATTATGTGATCAAACTGCACTCCATCGCTGAGCAAGTTGCAAAAACTTGTAAGGCTTGTGCTCTAAGCAATGCGGCACGCCCCTTCAATGAATCAGGGAAAAGACTGAGAGGTGACCAACCAGGGTCTTACTGGGAAATAGATTTCACTGAAATTAAGCCAGGGAAGTATGGTAACAAATACCTTCTAGTTTTTATAGACACCTTTTCAGGATGGGTAGAGGCTTTCCCTACTAAATCAGAAACAGCTCAGGTGATAACTAAGAAAATTCTTGAAGAGATCCTGCCTCGATTTGGGATTCCCAAGGTAATCGGCTCAGACAATGGGCCCACTTTTGTTGCCCAGGTAAGTCAGGAATTGGCCACACAACTGGGGACTAATTGGAAATTACATTGTGCTTACAGGCCCCAAAGCTCAGGACAGGTAGAAAGAATGAGTAGAACCCTAAAAGAGACCCTTACTAAATTAGCCATTGAGACCGGGGGTCGGGACTGGGTGACTCTCCTTCCCTTTGCGCTTCTCAGGGTCTGAAACACTCCTGGACGTTTCGGCCTCACCCCCTATGAGATTCTGTATGGGGGACTGCCCCCCTTAACTGAGTCAGGTGGGATATTGGATCCCAACACTGAACTTTCCTCACCCTCTGCTCTGTTTACCCACTTAAAGGCCTTAGAAGTTGTCAGAACACAGATCTGGAACCAGATCAAAGAAGCCTACACACCGGGGACCACAGCAGTGCCCCATGGGTTCCAGGTCGGAGACTCGGTCTTGGTCAGACGACATCACGCTGGCATGCTTGAGCCCCGGTGGAAAGGACCTTATCTGGTGCTACCCCCACAGCAGTAAAGGTAGACGGGATTGCTGCCTGGATCCATGCCTCCCATGTAAAGAAAGCACCAAACCACGATGAGGGTGACTGGATGGTGGCAGCCACTGATAATCCTTTTAAGCTGCACCTTCACCGTAGCCCCAACCTTGGGTAGTAATCCTCATGCTCCCATGACCCTGACATGGGAAGTCATTTCTCAAGCCGGAGATACCGTATGGAGTACTTCAAAGGTAGTCCCCCCTTATACATGGTTGCCCCTTCTGTTCTCTGAAATCTGTGCCTTGATGGCTGGATTAGACGCTTGGGATATCCCTGAAGAGTCACATGAAACAGTGCCCCAGGGCGAGGTAATCTACCAGAAGCGGTCATATAACCAGGGGGTAAGTTCCCAGGGGCAGTACATTGCAGATATACCAGGCTGTAGTAGTGAGTCTAAACAAAGGAGGCGCCGTCAGGAGCCCTTTTATGCCTGTCCCAGAGATAGAAAAAGTAAAAAAGAGGCTCGCCGGTGCGGGGGAGCAGAGGGCTTCTTCTGTAGTCAGTGGGGATGTGAAACCACTGGTAACACTTATTGGCACCCTTCCTCTAGCTGGGATCTTATTGTAGTGTCCAGAGGAAGTAAGGGCCATGATTCTTTAAACATCACTTTTACTCGGAAAGGAAAAGAGGCAAAGAAGATTGGATAAAGAGGAGGCAGTGGGGCCTAAGATTTTATGTGACAGGGACGGACTCTGGATTCACTTTTAAGGTTCGGCTGAAGATAAGAAAGTCCTCCAGCCCAGTCAGTGGGGCCTAACCCCGTCTTAGTTAAAAGGCCTCAGAGACCCCCTCCAAGACCTACCCTCCCCGGGCCTACTTTAGGTGGTCCTACTGATGCTTACACTCCTTCCCTAGATCTAGCCCCAACCACTCCGTCGCCCCCAGAAACCGAGAATCGCCTGTTCAGCCTGGTACAGGGGGCATTCCTGGTCCTCAACCATACTAATCCCAACATTACTCAGTCTTGCTGACTGTGCTATGCCTCTAGTGCCCCCTATTATGAGGGAATCGCCCAAGTCAGGACCTATAATAAAACTACAGACCATTCTCAATGCACTTGGGGGAAAAACAGAAAACTGACTCTGGCAGCTGTTTCAGGGAGTGGACTTTGCTTGGGTCAAGTGCCACATGGCAGACGGCACCTCTGTAACCAGACCCAACCTATCCAGTTTTCCGACAGTGGTCAGTACCTAGTGCCCCCCTTAGACACAGTGTGGGCTTGCAACACTGGTCTCACTCCCTGTGTATCTACTTCTGTTTTTAATACTTCTAAAGATTACTGTATTCTAGTTCAGCTTGTCCCTAGGCTCCTGTACCATGATGACAGCTCTTTTGTCGATGAATTCGACCATCGAGTCCACCATAAGCGAGAGCCCATTACCATGACTTTGGCGATCTTCCTGGGTCTAGGGGTGCCGGCTGGGGTTGGCACAGGTACAACCGCCTTAATTCAGACCCCTTGATACTTTGATGAATTGCGTACTGCCATGGACACTGATCTGGGGGCCATAGAGCAGTCCATAACTAAACTAGAAGAATCCTTGACCTCCCTGTCAGAGGTAGTACTGCAAAATAGGAGAGGGTTAGACCTCCTTTTCCACAAAGAAGGAGGACTTTGTGCAGCCCTAAAAGAAGAGTGTTGCTTCTATGTAGACCATTCTGGAGTAATTAAAGATTCTATGTCTAAACTCAGGGACCGATTAGACAAGCACAGAAGAGAAAGAGAAGATAGACAGAGTTGGTTTGAAAATTGGTTTAATAAGTCTCCTTGGTTTACCACCCTTGTTTCTACCCTTGCCGGTCCCCTAATCATTCTTTTGCTTTTGCTCACTTTTGGACCTTGCATTCTTAATAAGTTAGTGGCTTTTGTAAAAGACAGGGTTAATGCTGTACAGGTAGTGGTACTCCGACAAAAGTACCAGACTTTGCCAAAAGAAGAAGAGGGGTCGCTCTAAGATTAGAGCTACTCACAAGAAGTAGTGGGGAAATGAAGAGTGAAAAAATACTGACTGCCCTGAGAACATGAACTTATCACCCAGCGCCCCGGCCCCCTGCCAGATGGCCTAATCACCTGGAACTTTTGAGAAAAACAATTCTCAGAATAACCGCAGAATGTTTCAATGTCCCAGGTGCCTTGAAGCAAATATCTGCCCCTAGACTTCCCCTATTTCCTCTCATCTCCTCCCCCTAGTTTGTGGTTTTTGCCTTTATAAGCCTGCTGAAAAATAGGGTGGGGGTCAAACTCCTCTACCCCTGCGTGGTGTATGAGTCTCGGCCCCAGCATGCTGGTTTGAGATCTTGTCCTGTCTTTTCGCTGTTAATAAAAACTTCCTCGTGTGATTACAGCAAGTTCGGTCTCAGTGTCTCACTGGGTGCGCGCTATTCCCGAGACTGGAGTGAGGGTCTCCCTTCGGGGGTCTTTCACTATCATTACAGAAAATGAGTAACTCAGACTCCCTCACTGGAAAGTCCTCCAAGGCCCCTCTATAAAGGGAGCTGGCAGCCAACAACCCACAAAGATAATGACATACCCTATACACTGGAAGGATCTACATGGAAACCTGAGTTCTTTTATGCCCATAGTTGCTGAGGTCCCCCACACCCTACGGGGCAGGGATATTTTGTAGGACACGGGTACTGTTCTCACAACTAGTACATGACCAAACCTTCTATAACATCACAGAACATGAATGTCCAGACCTTATTGGACATAAAATTGATTGTCACCCCAAATTCTAAGGGCCACTGTCCACTACAAACTAGTACACGCTAAGATCCCTGACCCAGTATCATTGACTTGGCTGATCGAAGCTGTCAACTGGGTGGATCATTAAACCCATCATTAAACCTAAACTTATTGCTCTTAAGGAATTAGCCAAGGAACAGCTATAACTCTGTCATCTTGAACCATCAACCAGCAGACATTAATACCCCCATCTTCGTGATAAAGAAAAAGCCTGGCAAATACAGATTACCTTAGGAGCTGGAGGCTGCTGATGAACAAATGGAGAACACAAGGACGACTCTTGCATGTCTGGTCCACCCTGGTGCCACGCCACCTCCATAATGAATCACAGACATGGTCATTAAAGATTGCTTCTTCCAAATTCCACTGGCTCCACAAGACAGAGCTCATTTTGCGTTTGCAGTGTGAGAACACAACATAAGTAAACCTACGAAGAGGTATCAGATATTACCACAGGGGATGAAAAAGACCCTACTATATATTTGTCAACTCTCTGTGGCCGAGGTCACACAAACATGTCCTCCGATGTCCTACTTGTCCCTTACATGCTGACAGGCCCTAGGCCGCCGCCACTCCATAGCTGAGCAGCCTCCGGGAACTTAGCCTACAAGTGCCCCCTTAACCTTTTGCTTGGATTCTTCATTGCTGAAAGGATTAACTGGCATTCTAAATCACATGAGAAGTAATCTATTCCCTTGCAGAAATCCAACATTGTGGGGCTATAAATTAGCTAAAGCCCCTTCTTCCCATATCAGATCAAGAGATTGACACCTCTTCTCCCTCTTAGAAGGCCTCAATAGCCCATCCTCAAAAATTAAAACCTGCCTCTCTGCCTCCATTTGAGAAGGCATAGTCCTAAAAGGTCCACTCTCAGTACCTCAGGGCAAGAGGGCCCTCGTGTGGCTTCACCAGGCTTATTCAGATTAACATGAAGTAACATCTAAGTTTGATATGGTAATCAGGCTCACCCTCAAGGATAGCAGCCTGGCCAGAAGGACATACAAGTAGAACCTGATAAAATATTACCTTCCTCTTTAAAATATTTCCAATCCTTGTGGACACACACTCAGTGTTGGGAATTTATTCGGCCAGATACTGAGGCCTAATGAGGAAGCCTGAGCCTTTGCTCAAGTTTTGAGACCTGTTTAAGACTGTCTCTGCGTAGCTACTGCTGATGGGTCAATTTCTTATAGGCCCCATGAGATTACCTCACATCCCTGCTCATCTCACCCCACCAAAAAAATCCCCACATCTTCCTCAACCCTATATAAACAAAAGACTGATATAACAAAATGTGAGTTCCTGCTTTGACAGACTCCTACCCAGGGGTAGTTTTTCTCCTAACACAGCATGGACACTCACCCAACATGCTCTTTTGGCCCCAGAGAGCTGGCAGACTGGCGCCCCTTGTGAGGAACTCACCCACCCCCGATGGAAGAACGCTGATGGGCCAATTGATGTAATGAGAGAGTGTACCTCCATAAATATGAGCAGCTCTTATCCAGGTCTAACACCCCCCTGAGCCCCTACATCACTTACTCGATCCCTTTGACAGTGTTACTCGGACCCCCCAACTGACCACTTCCATGTCCATGTCCCTCCACGGACCTCTACCTTCTGCGCCACTGCCCTATATGGGGGTGTGGGGAACTGGCCCAGGAGACATTACCTGTGGGGAGCGGCTGTGGCGGCAGTCCCAAAGGCGCCAGGGACTGCAGCTAAGTCATATGACTTGCACCTGACTTCCTCATAAAAGACAAACATCTTGAGTGCTGCGCAGGTGTACCAGGATACAGGTGAATCCAATTTGGTGGAGATTTGCCCCTGCTGCCCTGATTAGCTGAAGCCTCGTGACTGGCAAGGGGGCGTGGCCTGCGGTGCGTGGATGAGAGAGAGTATAAAAGGAGTGAGAGGCCCAGGGTTCGGGGGAGATATAAACAAGAAGAATCAGGACTGAATAAACTGCTGTTAGAAGGACTGGTGGTCGCGTCGTTCTTGCTGGTCGAGAGCGGGCGCGACAATTACCTACCTCTTTCTGATCAGTGTTAACCGTGTTGGCAACTAGCTGGCAGCTTGGTATCCCTGAGAAGCCTAAGACCTTAAGGACCTAAACAAAGCCATGGCAGAGGATGGCCCCCATTCACCCTGGGTAGAGACCATCCCTGAGGGCCTTGCCCACCCTTGCTTCATCCCAAGGGACTGAAAGGAAACGGCCAAGGCTGTTCTCCCGTCACCCATGTTCCTTGTACTCCAACATTCCCAGGCCCATCCCTATTACTTACTGGATGTTCTCTGGCACAATCATTTCTCCACAGGCCTCCAACAGGCAGCCGTTCCCCCTCCCCGTGAGGAGCGGGTGCAGCCGCCACCCCCAAGATGGCGCCAGGGATGGCTGCCAGGTCTTATGACCTGTGCCTGACTTCCTCATTACCTCAGACTTAGCCACATCCCAGCCGCCTGCACTGCGCAGATGCCTCGGCAGCTCCCCTGAGGTGTCATCACTTGCTGTGAACCTATGGACTGCCATTTCGTGACTGAGGTGATTGGGAGGAGTCAGTAGGGTATTTAAGGTGCGCCCCAGGGTTGTTGGGGGGGGGGGAATTTCCTATTCCTGCATTGCAATGCTAAGTGTTCCTGAATAAACCTGCTTGAAGAAGGACAAGGTGGTGTTGCATCTTTCCTGCTGGTCCCCCGATGTGACACCTCCCTACCAAGACAAGGATGGGTGCTAGGCTTGGCTGCCTGGAGAAAGCTAGATGAGGGGACCCACTAAGTCCCCTATTTCTGGGATCAATCAAAAGGCCACTGCAGACCTTGCCTCTTTCACTGATAGGGTAAAAGGAGCTTATACAGAAAATATTCCGCAGGGAGCTACAAGACCCGTTTACTAGAACATTGGTCTGGGATGGCATGAACCCGATTGCATAACGCTGCCATGAAAAGTTGAATGGTGGCCACCTGAGATGTGGGTACCTCTCTTCCTTTCAAACTAGAGCTATGGCCTCGTCCCTTAGAGAGGCACAAGAGGAGGACATGGAGGTCCTTATAAACATCCCCGCCCATTATGCCACTGTTGAGGGAAGACTTCCTTCAGCTATGGCCAGGAGGGTTGTGGGACAATGGGCTATTCACAGACAGGCTGGTCTCCAGTCGAGCTGAGGTGTGGAATCCTGGGACCCGGTGGTAATAATTCACCTACATGGAACAGTCTCATGTCTCCTGGAACCCTGGCTCCAGTTGAAGTTACCACCCCTACAGCCCCCAAAGGAGAGACATGGCTTTTAGTCACATACACATGTTCCAAGCTTCTGACCTTCAGGCTAGACTACTCCCAGTTACCTAGCAACAACAAAATAATATAAGCCCACTGCAAGAGGGGCTGCTACACCCCTCACTCTCCTCTCTTATTCTTTCTCCTCACTCACTCTAACCTCTTATTCTAACCTTTCTTCTCTCTCCTTTTCCCCCTTCTCTCCTCTTGGTAATGTCTGCTTGCTCACTCACTCGTGCACACGCTCTCTCTTCTCTTTTCTCTTCTCTTTCCCTCTGCCTTTCTACAATAAAGTTCTAAAACCAGATTGTCTCTGTTCATCAAGGTCTGTGCTTGGACGACTAGATAGGCTTTCTCCTAATGAGCCGTTTCTAATCTCCCAATGGAAGGCCTTCCTATGCTCCAGCCAGGGACCAGACTCAGGACTCTTGCCTATGTGGGAACCTCTCTCCCTGTGCCCTCTCTCCCTGTGCCCTCTCTCCCATAACCACGGGGCAGAGGGTGTCACCCTGGGGACCCTGGTATCGGGGACGGCCCCTTGTCCGCCCCCCATTGAGAGGGGTCAGTGGCTTAGATGCCCACGTGGGCCGAGTGGAAAGCGTATGGCAGCACTCCTGTGTCTACCTGCCCAGAGCACAGGAGCTCTGGCTGGACGCGGATCTTTCCCTACCCCTCCTTCCCCAACACCCTCATTTCCCCACAAATGGTAGCAGAGGATGATTATGGGATCCATGCGAGACAGAACCAGCTAAAGATGATGATTCACACACACAGACCAATATCAGGACTCCAAGTTTCCCAAGACTGTGAGTTTTCTAGTTCAAAAACTAAGCCCCTCCCCCTCCCTACCTGCCCCCCTCCCTCTCTCCCTACCCCCCCATCTCTCCACAGTGTTTCTGGCCAGCTTCCTCCCGGCTCCCTCTCTCTCTCTCTCAGGTTTCAATTCAGCAGAAGGTTCTCCAGGCTCTGCAGCCCCTCCTCCCTTGCTCTCAGCTTTGATCTGTGTCTATGCAATTGATGGTCAGTACTCTGCATGGCTACAGCGTTGCACTAACTCTCTGCCTCTTCAAACTGCAGTATTGCTCTGAGCTCCATTCGTCCCGCCCCGCCACAGTCCCAAGGGAGAGTGCAGCTCATGCCAAGTGACTGACTGCAACCCAGGCCCTGCCCCGCACACAAGAGATCTGCCAGCAAAAGTGCTGCCAGAGCAGGCAGCGGGCAGCAGAGGCAGAAGCAAGAGGCGGGCAGCAGAGGCAGAGGTGAAGCGCTGAAAACCTGTCGCTCACTCTGTAGTCTCCCCTCCCCCAGCTTGAAACCTGCTTGCTCAGGGGTGGAGCTTCCTGCTCATTCGTTCTGCCACGCCCACTGCTGGAACCTGCTGCTTTGCTGTTTGGAGCCACACACGTGCTCACCTTTCTACTGGACCTGAGATTATTTGGCGGGAATCAAGTCCCCTCCCCCTTCCTTCTTAACTAGTGTCTCAACAATAAAATTTGAGCTTTGATCAGAATAACTGTCTTGGCTACATTTCTTTCTCTCGCCACCTAGCCCCTCTTCTCTTCCAGGTTTCCAAAATGCCTTTCCAGGCTAGAACCCAGGTTGTGGTCTGCTGGCCGGACACAACAATTGGCGAACCAACGTGGGACTGAGAAACGGCAAAGGATTTTTGAAAGAGACACTGCTGGTTCGGAGCTCCATAAAATAAAGGATAAAGGAAATTCATACCGGAGAAGGTATGGGCTAAGCTGAGACAGCGTTAAACCTGAGTGCTGGTTCACTTAGGTTCAGCAGTGAGGAGCTGGGTAACAGTCGGTAGGCCGTGGTTCTCCGAAGCTACATGAGGCTTGAGAAAAGAAAGGGTTTATTAAAAGGAACAGGCGGATTGCCCCATTTAATAAAAAACGCATCATAAGGGAGGAAAATGTCCCAAAAAGCAGAGAGAAATTTCTCTCTGGGCCTTATAGCAGGAGTACTCTGTTCCCTTTTTTGTCTTGTCTAATGTCCGGTGCACCAATCTGTTCTCGTGTTCAATTCATGTATGTTCGTGTCCAGTCTATATGAATGAATGTTCTATGTTTTGTGTTGGATAATAAAGATGGTATAAAAAAACTTTTTCTGCAAAGCCGAGAGCTGCCACGTGTTTCAGCCAGAAATCAGACACGTGGCAGGAGGGCCCCTGCTAGAAAAACTGTTCATTTTAGGAAATAAGGGCGAGTGCACAGCCTCTTAGTTTCAGAGTAAATAAAGCTAATAAATGGTTTGTGACTAATGTGTTTGACAATGGTAAAGTGATTTTTATTCTATGATTGTAGCTACAAAAATTAATATTCTCTGATTGGTCTAAATAAAACTGCTTCACTTGGTTCTTTTTTATTGAAAATGTGCTCTGCATGTCTTCACATTCAGCTCATAAGCTGTTGGTCAAGATTAATAATTGTTACATTACTACAGATGGTTAGTGTTAAATTTGATAACTCAAGTTTAGAGTCCTTCCGACACGTGGCATAAAGCAGGCCAAGAGGCTGGGTCTCTAAAGATATTTCTAGTTTAGATAATAATTAATATGGTTCGTAACCTAAATAGTAAAATTTAAGATAAGATTTAAAGCAATGCCTCTTTATTAAAGCATTAAAGCTTGCTTTAATAGGTATTCATAGGTATTAATTGACATCCAAACTTCATAATATGATAGTAATGCTTCTAATATTGATTTTAAAGATAATAAATTGTTTTAAACTTGGGTTTTGCTTTCCCAAGGTTGTAGGTATTATCCTAACCTCACACAAGAAACTTAAAAATTATGGTTAAAACTGCCATTGTTCCATTGACTGCAGCTTGCAGTTTGATTTCAAATTTAAGATCTTTAATTCACCTATATACTGTAATTAAGATAATTACAAGAGTAATCATCTTATGAGCGCGCTCATACAGCTCACTTCATACAAACTGTGACAAAGTTATCTAGTTATGTTTGTCTTTGTAAATAGATTAGACAAACAGTTTGGTTATAGTTGCTGCCTGGCAGAAAACTGCAGTACGGGCAAGTTTTTCACAACACTAAAGTTGTAAAGAACGTTTTAACTGTAAGTCATCTTAAGAAAGAGTATCAAAATTTAGAGGCATAGACAGTTATATTGTTTCTCTAGAATCGGTCCTTATTGCAGGAGGGCCAGGATGCTCAGATTAAAAAGTATTTTACGTTTGAGTCAATACATGGCTCTGGGCAGCCCCAGAGCGGCTTGTGGCCTTTCTTTTGTTTTGCAAACAGTGCCTGAGAAAGTTTTTTCCCTGTGTTCAAGAGAATTTCTTTTTAACAGTGTTGCAGATCTATTCAGATGTTTAAAATAATGCTTAAATTCAAAGAGTTTTGCTTCTAGTGAACTGGTAATTACTAGAAAATTTTGCCTCTAGGTATGGCTAATGTAACTTTACATTATGTAAGAAAAAATTTTATTGTTTCTACTTCTATACAAGAAGCCAAGAGTTTTAATCTTTCAGTGTATATTGTTTCCTAAGTGAAAAGTATTTTATTAACTAATGCTTCTTGAAGTTTACCTTAAATCCTTGCTCTCACCCAAAAGATTCAGAAACAATATCCTTTTATTACTTAGGGTTTTAGTTTACTACAAAAGTTTTAACAAAAAATAAAGAAAGCTTTTATAATTGTTATTAATTGGTAATTAAAAATTGGTTGTGCCCAAAACAATTCTTTGGCCAGAAAAAAATTATTGTAAAGTCATTTTCCTCATCCTCCCAGCCAATCGTTGGTCCACGTGGGCCCAACTAGCTTCTGTGGGGCAAAGTCTTAAGACACAGTTTCCCCTGTTCCAGCACAGATGATCTAGTTGTGTGCTATAGATGGTGTTTTAAAATGCTGAACAATCAAACCTTAATTTGTATATTAATAGTCAATGCCATATCTCTGAGCTCGCAATTGCTTAAATTGTTCATCCCTCAGATACTATTAATTCTCAAATTTACAATTGCTTATGCATATTTCTAGTTAATAAATAAATAAATTATACACATGACTCTTAACTTTGCAAGCCTTCTAGTTACAACCGATCCTTAAGAAAATTGATTAAAAGTGCAATTAGTCACTGCCCCTTTACAGCCAAGTATTTAAAATATTTTGTCAACTAGTTATTAATTCAAAAGTTTAGGTATTGTAAAATTTTAAAACTTTAACTTCTTAAAAGACAAAAAAAAAAGAAAGAAATTGTATCCCCGTGCATACTATTTAGTGCATTCCCAAGCACACTATTTAAGTCTTACCTTTATTTTCAAAATTTAATATTTTAATGTCAAAGAGTTTAACAAATGCTTTATAGTATCTTAAAGAAATCTACTTATTGGCTTATAGATTGATCCTAAAACAGCTACCTTATTAGAAAAGGGAAAAACAGGTTTTCTCCACAGAACGCTGCAGAAGCATATTAGTTAATTCGTGTGATGAGCTGGCAGGTAAGTTGACTCATGTCTTGATTGAATTGACTAAAAAACTAAATTGAATTCATGTTTTAGATCCATCCTTACTTGTCATTTTTCCAGTTTAGACTAGCTTCTCGCCTTTTAACTTTATGACAATAGTACATCAGAGACTGTATATTCTGACTTAGTAAAATTAGTCATTTAATAGAGTCATAATGATTTTTCTCTTTTCTTCAGTGTGACCAGTCATTCTAAATCTTAGACTGGTCTAATATTCAGTCCAATGTTAGAGATTCCTATATTCTAAATTACCTAGCAAAGTTAATTCAGAGCACATCCCCCACTTCCACTAGATCCCTAACCTCAGAAGGATTGCTGGCCTTACAGCTAGTGGAAAAAGCTATTAAAGAGCAATTGGTCACTTAATACACTGGTAAAATAGAAGGACCCACTGACTAACAAATGGAAGGGTCCAGATCCAGTTCTAATTTGGGGTAGGGGCTCAGTTTGTGTTTTTTCACGAGATAAAGATAGAGCTCGGTGGCTGCCAGATAGATTAATTCATCAGATGAACACAGATTCTAAATCTTCTAAAGTATCACCTTGAGGACTAAAATTCCTCTTTTGCTTAAAAGTCAGCTTGAGGACTCAGGCTCCCAAAAAGCTACTCTCTGAGCCAGCTCCCTGACAGGAGGCCGGAGACTAGCCTCAGCTTTACAATTTGCATTTGAATAAAGTACCTGGACTTCCCCAAAAGAAGTTCTGCTTTCCTACTTTCTCACTGTTGAGATTTTGTCTTTCAAGCAGGTAAATCAACATTCTCGAGCCGGACCAGCGGAAGTGCATCCCCGCCCCCCTTGAGAGCACAGGTGACAGCTGTTATCTCCGGTCCAAAGACATTCCAGCACGTGGCTTTCAGTCTGAGTTAAAAATTAGGTTTACCAAGAGGGCTAAAAAGTAGATATTTCTATATTAATAAAGATTGGTTTTTATTTTGATAGACAGGCTTAGTCCCTTAGCTGACCTCTGGCTTTTCACCCTTGCTGTTACTGCAAGGTGTCCTTAGCTCCTTAGGCTGTGGAAAATACAGGGATGAGGAGAAACGACTTCCAGCTCCTATTTTAGCCACAAGTCGTGGTGTTACTAATGACATAATTCTTGCCTAGGCCTTGCTAAATCTGAGGTTGATAATTCTCCTTTAGGAGCTGCACAGCACTCAGAACTGTGCATACTGGTTTGTAAACGTACAAATTCAGTATGGGTATCGCTTGGTGCAGAGAGCTACTGCAGGGGAAGGTCCAGCTTGACCATTTCTGAGTTTCCTGTGAGATAAACCCGGTTTGAAGGAGGTTGGTATCAAATTTTGGCTAAAAACCAAAAATATTTTCGGCTCTGCCTCCCCTCCCCAAAAGATACCGAGAGCCACAGGTGTGGGTCGTGACAGCATCCACGGGAGGAATCGGGTCAATGTCCACCCAAGCCAAGGTTAAAAGCCCACTCATCTACTGATGAGAAAATCTTTTGTTCATCTCAGTTAAGCGTTGCCTTATTTAACTTAATTAATAGGGGGGAGAGAGCTCGGAAACCATACTGTCTTCACTGCCTCCCACCCCAAAATAAAAAAGCCAATTGGCCTTGTACTACGGAGCCAGTCATACCCCTTCTCCCTGTTTCCCACCTATCATCCAAAAATGCGGAGGAATATCAACTTAATGTTATCCTTAATATAGTGCATTTCAAATTTGTTCAGTCAAACTTAGCCAGAGTTCCAACGCCCTACTTAAAATTCCACTAGAAAGTTACCTACTCAGTACTAATTAGCATTATACAGTCAGAGCCTGCAGCTCCACGCTTTTCAGTTAGTTGTTTACTAAGATAAGAAAGGACAGTCTTAGCCAGGTACAGTTTACCATAAGAAAAGTTAAGAAATCCCACGGAAGCAAGGTTTTTCCTTAGCCCTAGAATTCCGGCATAACTATAGAACATAGATAAATTTTTTCCCCCTCAGGCCAGCTTTTTCTTTTTTTAAATTTTGTTAATAAAAGGGAGGAAATGTAGTCTCCCCTCCTCCAGCCTGAAACCTGCTTGCTCAGGGGTGGAGCTTCCTGCTCATTCGTTCTGCCACGCCCACTGCTGGAACCTGCTGCTTTGCTGTTTGGAGCCACACACGTGCTCACCTTTCTACTGGACCTGAGATTATTCGGCGGGAATCAGGTCCCCTCCCCCTTCCTTCATAACTAGTGTCGCAACAATAAAATTTGAGCTTTGATCAGAATAACTGTCTTGGTTACATTTCTTTCTCTCGCCACCTAGCCCCTCTTCTCTTCCAGGTTTCCAAAATGCCTTTCCAGGCTAGAACCCAGGTTGTGGTCTGCTGGCTGGACACAACATCACTCAACCCTCAATGTTAAATTTTCACCTTCTGCTTTCCTAGAAAAAACAAAGGGGGGAAAAGGCAACTGAAGGGTACAATGTGCCACTCCTCCCCCATCCAGCTAAGACCGTGAAAATGCTGTGTTCCACATACAGGAACACCTAAATCGTGCTTTTTCAACCCAAAATTTTCTTGCTTCTTTATTTAAATACTTATTTTCTCTCAAGCATTCATAATATGTGTCCAAAAATTTTTTTAACTTGTGTAAGAATTCCTTTAAGGTTCAAAAGTCATCCAATCCTTAATAAACATCCAGTTTCCTTTTAGAGACAAACATACTGCCTACCACAGATACAAAATTAACATGATATTTTCTTCCTCAACCATCCCAAACGGACCAGGATATGCTCCTGAACAAATGATTGCAGGTGTAATGTTTGCTCTCCACCCTATGCAGACAGACATACCCTGCTGGAGTTTTGCACCTCTGTTACAATAACTCTACAGGTCTAAGACCACATAATGCCTGCTGCCACAGATCCACCTGAAACAATGCCATCTCCTGAGACATACAGACAACAGCTGCCTTCCTCCTCTAAGATTTCCTAAGTCAGGCGCGGCCACCAGCCACCATAACTCCCAGGTAGGACTATGAAACATAAATTTTATGCCTCGGTCCAGCTATTTTATTTATATGAACATGGGGGAAAATATAACCTCCTCCAGCCTAAAGCAGGCTGATCCAGACTTTGACCTTGCTGCCACTAAAAAGGAGATTACCTAGGGTGGAGCCTTCAGACCTAGATGACTCTATTGTTCAGCCACTGCCGCTGTTCTCCTTCAAGACATTGCTACCTGCTGAGAGTCCCCTGAGATATTCCAGAGACTACACCCTATCCTGCACATTGTCACCTGCAGCTGGTTTCAGGCACCAAGAATGGATTGGCGGGAATGCCCCCCCCCACTTCCAAGCACATATGCTACTAAACATTTGAGCTTTGATCAGGAACCTTGACTTAGCTCCATTATTTCTCTCGAGAGTCTAGTTCTCTTTCAGCTCCAGTCTGCCTCCCAGGTGTACCCCGTTTCTTGTAAGCAGCAGGTTGGCTCTCAGCACAAGCCCACGATAAGAGGGGCTGCTTCATCCCTCCTCACTCTCCTCTCTTCTTTCCCCTCACTCATTCTAACCTCTTATTCTAGCCTTTCTTCTCTCCTTTTCCCCTTCTCTCCTCTTGGCAATGGCCATTCTCTCACCCTCTCTCCCTCTCTCTCTCTCTCCCTTTTCTCTTTCCCTCTGCCTTTCTACAATAAAGCTCTAAAACTATAGACTGTCTGTTCATCAAGGCCTGCTGTGCTTGGACAATGTGGTAGGCTTTCTGCTAACAGCCGTTTCTAATCTCCCAATGGAAGGCCTTCCTGTGCCCTACCCACGGACCGGACTAAGGACTCTTACCTGCATGGAAACCTCTCTCCCTGTGCCCTCTTTCCCGTAACCCTGGGACCGAGGGTGTCACTCTGGGGACCCTGGTATCAGGGGCTGCCCCTTGTCCACCAACCATCAAGTGGGGTCAGTGGCTTAGATGCCCACCTGGGGCGGAGTGGAAAGCGTATGGCAGCACTCCTGCGTCTACCTTCCCAGAGCACAGGAGCTCTGGCTGGACGCAGGCTATTTCACTCCCCCTTCTTCCCTAACACTCCCATTTCCCTACAGAGGGCCATTTCAAAAGTGGAAGCCCCAACCTTGGTAAAAAGATCCCGGTCCTTCTGGTGTGGCCTGACACCACACACCCCTTGTCCAAGTTGCAAGAATGGGTTCCATTGGGCCAGAGACTTCAAATCCAAGTTTGATCTTAGGGGGCAGCCTTTAAACTCCCTAGGGTCTGTCCCCATTCCTGTTAAATAAAGGGAGATCAGCAGTCAGGGCCCTCTGGATTCTCCCACTTATCTCAGAGATATGTCTCAAGATGACTCTCACTATAGGAGAAAATACATTCAGATTCCTCACTGACACTGGGGCTGATCACACAGTATGAGGAATGAGGAAGTTCCTCCTTCCTGGCAGCTGTCACCAGGCCCTCAGCTTCTAGGCCTGGGAGGGCAATCAAATCATTGGGAAACTGTTAGCTGGCAGACCTGAGTTGATCACAATGGTAATCGTGGTAATTGAGATGAGCCCCCTAGTAGTTGCTGGGCTCACCGCTAACTTCCTGAGAGAAGATGTCCTTGTGGAAGCTGAGGTATTTCTTACAACTGGCCATAAGACCTTAGACACTGGGAAACAACATGAGGAACAACAGGAGCAACAATTTGAACCAGGAAGGGAAGTAATTCCAAATTATAGAGATGACCTCCATTTTGAAAGGGTCCAAAGACAATCTTCACAGCCTCACCCCAATTCTAGGGGCCACTGCTCAGCCCCTCATGCCAAAAATACGTTGGCTACTTAGGGTCCCATCTGAGTCAAGCAGTGGCCTATACCCACTCAAAGATTATATCAGATAGCTTCTGGGACAGGCCGTTTCAGGTATTCATCTTCAGCCAGGAAGCAGATCTGAGCTCCAGACATCTGGGCTCCTTCCCCGCAAGAGGAGAGGTGGCTGGCAGTGAGTGGTCTGACCTCTGGAGCATGGGAGAGAGCCACCTTGTATCCCAGGTCCCTCAGAGACCAGTCTGTGCAGGACAGCGCAGACCGCTGATGCAACATACCTTCTGTTACAGGCCCCATTTCAGGCCTCCATCTTCAACCAAGAAGCAGATCTGAGCTCCAGACATCTGAGCTCCTTTCCCGTCAGAGGAGAGGTGGCCTGCAGAGTGCTCTTACCACTGAGACTCAGGAGAGAGCTGAACTCCCAGGAGTGCTTGACAGAGGCTAACAGAAGCACGGGAGGAACAAGCTCCAGCCAGAGACAGCTATAACAACTAATGCCAGAGATTACCAGATGGCAAAAGGGAAACGTAACAATCTTACTAACAGAAACCAAAACCACTCACCATCATCAGAACCCAGCCCTCCCACCTTAGCCAGTCCTGGACACCCCAACACACCCGAAAAGCAAGATTCAGATTTAAAATCATATCTCATGATGCTGGTAGAGGATTTTAAGAAGGAAATTAATAACTCACTTAAATACAGGAGAACACGGCTAAACAGGTAGAAAGCCTTAAAGATGAAGCACAAAAATCCCTTAAAAATTACAGGAAAATACTGCTAAACAAATAAAAGAAAAACAAAAATCCCTTTAAGAATTACAGGAAAACACAACCAAACAGGTTATGGAATTGAACAAAACTATTCAAGATCTACAAAGGGGATTAGAAACAACAAAGAAAACCCAAAGGGAGACAACTCTGGAGATAGGAACCCCAGGGGAAAAAAAATTAGTAAACCAGTAGCCAACATCAAACTAAATGGAGGCAAACTTGAAACAATCCCACTAAAATCAGGGACTAGATAAGGCTGCTCACTTGCTCCCTACCTACTTAATATAGTACTTGAACTCCTAGCCAGAGCAATTTGACAACAAAAGGAGATCAAGGGGATACAAATTAGAAAGGAAGAAGTCGAAATATCACTATTTGCGGATGATATGGTAGTATATATAAATGACCCTAAAAATTCCAGCAGGGAACTCCTAAACCTGATAAACGGCTTCAGTGCAGTAGCTGGATATAAAATTGACTCAAACAAATCAATGCCCTTTCTCTACACAAAGGATAAACAGGATGAGAAAGAAATTAGGGAAACACCACCCTTCACAATAGTCACAAATAATATAAAATACCTTGGTGTGACCCTAACTAAGGATTTGAAAGATCTGTATGATAAGAACTTCCAAGACCTCAGAAGATGGAAAGTTCTCCCATGCTCATGGATTGGCAGGATTAATGGCTATCCTGCCAAAAGCAATCTACAGATTCAATGCAATCCCCATCAAAATTCCAACTCGATTCTTGACTGAGTTAGAAAGGGCAATTTGCAAATTCATCTGGAATAACTAAAAACCTAGGATAGCAAAACTATTCTCAATAAAAGAATGTCTGGTGGAATCACCATGCCTGACCTCAAGCTTACTACAGAGCAATTGTGATAAAAACTGAATGGTACTGGTACAGCCACAGACAGGTAAATAAATTGAATAGAACTGAAGACCCAGAAATGAACTCACAGACCTATGGTCACTTGATCTTCGACAAGGAAGCTAAAACTATCCAGTGGAACAAAGACAGCATTTTCAACAAATGGTGCTGGCACAACTGGCGGTTATCATGTAGAAGAATGTGAATTGATCCATTCTTATCTCCTTGTACAATGCTCAAACCTAAGTGGATCAAAGAACTCCCCATAAAACCAGAGACACTGAAATTTATAGAGAAAGTGGAGAAAAGCCTCAAAGATATGGGCACAGGGGGAAAAGTACTGAACAGAACAGCAATAGCTTGTTCTGTAAGATCAAGAATTGACAAATGGGACCTCATAAAATTTCAAGGCTTCAGTAAGGCAAAAGACACTGTCAATAGACAAAAAGGCCACCAACAGAGTGGGAAAGAATTTTTACCAATCCTAAATCTGATAGGGGACTAATATCTAATATATACAAAGAGCTGAAGAAGCTGGACTCCAGAAATTCAAATAACACCATTAAAAAAATGGGGTATAGAGGTAAACAAAGAATTCTCAACTGAGGAATACCGAAGGGCTGAGAAGCACCTGAAAAAAAATGTTCAACATCCTTAATCATCAGGGAAATGCAAATCAAAACAACCGTGAGATTCTACCTCACACCAGTCAGAATGGCTAAGATCAAAATTCAGGTGACAGCAGATACTGGCGAAGATATGGAAAAAGAGGAACACTCCTCCATTACTGGTGGGATTGCAAGCTTGTACAACCCCTCTGGAAATCAGTCTGGTGGTTCCACAGAAAATTGGACATAGTACTACCAGAAGATCCAGCAATACCTCTACTGGGCATATACCCAGATGATGTAACAACTGGTAATAAGGACACATGTTCTACTTTGTTCACAGCATACTTATTTATAATAGCCAGAAGCTGGAAAGAACCCAGATGTCCCTCAACAGAGGAATGGATACAGAAAATGTGGTACATTTACACAATGGAGTACTACTCAGCTATTAAAAACAATGAATTTATGAAATTCTTAGGCAAATGGATGTATCTGGAGGATATCATCCTGAGTGAGGTCACCCAATCACAAAAGAACTCACATGATATGCACTAACTGATAAGTGGATATTAGAATATCCAAGAATACAATTTGCAAAACACAAGAAAGTGAAGAAGGAAGACCAATGCACGGATACTTCATTTTTACTTAGAATAGAGAAAAAAATACCCATTGAAGGAGTTAGAGAGACATAGTTTGGAGCAGAGACTGCCCCACCCAGGGATCCATCCCATAATCAGCCACCAAATGCAAACACTATTGCATATGCCAGCAAAATTTTGCTGAAAGGACCGTGATATAGCTGTCTCTTGTAAGGCTAGGCCAGTGTCTGGCAAACATAGAAGTGGATGGTCATAGTTATCTGTTGGATGGAACACGGGGCCCCCAATGGAGGAGCTTGAGAAAGTACCCAAGGACCTGAAGGCGTCTCCAACCCTATAGGTGGAACAATATGAACTAAGCAGTACCCCCAGAGCTCGTGTCTCTAGCTGCATATGTAGCAGAAGATGGCCTAGTTGGCCATCATTGGGAAGAGAGGGTCCCTGGTATTGCATGATTTATATGCCCCAGTACAGGGAAATGCCAGGGCCAAGAAGTGGGACTTGGTTGGTAGGGGAGCAGGTCAGGGGGAGGGTAAAGGGGACTTTTGGGATAGCATTTGAAATGTAAATGAAAATATCTAATAAAAATTGAAAAAAATTATATCAACTCCATATTCTTATACAGCAACAAAAAATTTTGTGATACTTAAAAGCTCTTGATTAGCTTCAGGATAAATAAGGGTAATGGTTTATGGAGATTGTTTATAAGACATAAGAATAAGTAATGAAAAAATGGTTTAATTCATGACCTCTAAAGAGGACTCCCTTGGATTCCTGCCATTTCTAATACCTATCATCTGACCATAATAGATATTAAAGATAGTTTCTTCCCCATCCCCATGCACCCAGATGATTGTGAGATTTGCCTTTTCAGTGCAATTTCGGAGGTCCAGACTTGAGACATGAATGGACTCTTCTTCCTCAGGGCATGGCTCATAATACTCTCCCATTTGTCAATATTATAGCTTTCCATTGTTTCCTCCATGTTGATAGACCCAGATATCCTCTTTTACATTTACATAGATATTAATCTGGGACATCCCAATGTATCTGGGTTATGAAAATGCATGGATAGATGCCTCTCCATCTTACAAGAGAATAACTTCTCAGTCGCCCCGGAAAAGGTTCAAAGACTCCCCTCTTTCGAATCCTTGGCTCTATACTGTCTTTAGATACCGTCTCCCTGGTTAAACCCCAACTTAAGGTTCAAGATACTTATACTCTCCCTCAGTTCCAAAAGTTGTTGGGAGAGATTAATGGATGAGGCCCTGGATCTCCATAAATGGAAGAATTAATGCCCTTTTTTGATTTGCTTAAGGGAAAAGACCTTTCCACACCTATTAATTTGTCTGATGGTCATCGTGATCTTGTAAAACAGAGCCAATTTCAGCTGTTGAGAGAGATGATACCCTTCTGTCGCTTGTTCTGTTTTTCCAGGGGAGACCCTGTGCACTGCACTCCTCGGCAGGGGAGTGGGATGGGGAAGAGCCAGTGTACTAGATTCACCTTTCAGTTAGTGGGGTTCCCTGCCACACCCACTCCAGTAAAAACTGTGTGGCAGGCCCAAAAGCTTGGACAGAGTCCCGAGGCAAAAAGTTTCACTGAAACTTAAGTCTCCTCTAGAGCCTTGGCATCATATAGCACGAATGTTCCAAACTTGTCTCTGCATTATTCGGCGAATGGATCTGTGTCCTTTCTTTCAGTATTGTTTTATTATAGGGACTTTCAAGCAATGATTTCTCAAATACGCAAGCAAAATTGAACTTTGCTTCCTGGCCTTCACCAATGTCCTAGGCAGTCCTTGAGCTGACCCTGGGCTTGGAATTCAATAACAATGTTACCTATTCAATAACATTCAGAATTACCTCCAGTATTGTAAGAGAGATAGTAATCTACTACATAGAGTTAGAAATTTCAGGGCAAGCTTAGCAAAATAAGTTTAGAATTCTTATCATAGTGAAAGATCCTGGCATAATGTAAAAGGACACAGAAGCCCTGAAATTGGCAAGATAGATGTCAGTGTTAGCAGAACTAGCTTCACTGATTTAGAAAAATAGAGGTGCACAATGCTCTGGCCACTCCTTGAACCTGTGTGTCTGCCAATGTTCTGACCAGGTGTGTGCCCATTGCTGCACCTTCATTAGACTCTTTCCTTGTACCCCTCCCATACCCATTTCTTGAGAATAGACATTGTTTAGATCTGGAAATCTCCTACTCTCCCCCTTCTCCTTTCCCCCCTGAGGGCCTATAAAAACTGGGAACTCTTTCCCCTCGAGGACGACTCCTCTACCCCTGCGTGGGATATGAGTCGTACCCAGAGCTCTGGCTTTCCCCGAATAAAGCCTCATGTGGTTTGCAACAAGCTCGGTCTGTCATGAGTTCTTGGGTGTCCGCTACTGTCATGAGTTCTTGGGTGTCCGCTACTGTCCTGAGGCCTGAGCGAGGGGCTCCTCTCGGAGTCTTTCATTTGGGGGCTCGTCCCGGGATTAGCGTGACCACCCACGTCTCCGAAGACCCACTTGGAGGTGAAATTTTTTGTCCAAAAATATTTCTGTAAGCTGGCTAGGTTCTGTGCTGAAATTTGCAGCCGCGATGTTTCGTGAGAAACAGAGACCTTTGCCTCGGGATGAGGCACTGAGTGTGAACAGCAGACGTGCTGGAATCACCGGCTGCTGCTAGCTCTGGGGGACGCCCTGAGCGAGGGGAAGGACTCTAGGAGTCCATCTGAGGCGGGGAGTGTACTCCCTCGACCATCTGTATTTCTGAAGCCCTGAGCGAGGGAAAGGACTCTAGGAGTCCATCTGAGGCGGGGAGTGTACTCCCTCGACCATCTGTATTTCTGAAGCCCTGAGCGAGGGGAAGGACTCTAGGAGTCCATGTGAGGCGGGGAGTGTACTCCCTCGACCATCTGTATTTCTGAAGCCCTGAGCGAGGGGAAGGACTCTAGGAGTCCGTCTGAGGCGGGGAGTGTACTCCCTCGACCGTCTGCATTTCTGAGTTGGTTTTGTCTGTTTGATGGAAAACAGGCATCTGTCAGTGTGTGTTTGTTTTTTGTGTCTGTTTTCAGGCATTTGTCAGTGTGTATTTGTTTTTTGTGTCTGTTTTCAGGCATTTGTCAGTGTGTATTTGTTTTTTGTGTCTGTTTTCAGGTATTTGTCAGTGTGTGTGTGTTTTCTGTGTTTGTTTTGTGTTTTCCGTGGTACTGGACGGACTGTAACGACCCCCCTAAGTTTGACTTTAGACCACTGGACTGAAGTTAGATCAAGGGCCCATAACCTTTCAGTAGAAATTAAGAAGGGGCCTTGGCAGACTTTCTGCGCCTCCGAGTAGCCGACTTTTAATGTAAAATGGTCACTGGAAGGGACTTTTGGTTTACTCTTATCTTTGAAGTTAAAGCCATTGTTTTTCAGAGTGGACCTGGGTCCCACCTGGATCAACAGCCTTACCTCATTCAGAATTCACCGCCATAAATCAAACCATGGGTTCCCCCATGCCTCTCAGAGCCCTCCCCCGGATGCTCCCATGCACTCGAGTGGGTCAGCACAGTGACCTCGCTTTCTGCCCTAAAAAGCAGTCCCTGCACCTGGCTCTGAGATTGCTAAAGGCACAGTCTGAGGACCGAGGACCTACAGCTGGGACCCGGAGCCGACAAGCCCAGAGTCCCCCAGCAGATGAAGCTCTTGACACCACTTCTGCCTTTTCCTTTGTGAGCTGTGGGCAACCTGTCCACAGACAGGCAGTCTCTGCAGACCCTCTAATATTGGCCTTTTTCATCAGCTGATCTGTACAATTAGAACGCTGGGTTCCCTCTGGACCGGCCAGATTAGAACTACAACACAGCACAAGGTAAGGAGAGGTTGACAGTTTACTGGCCGGGCTCTAGTCTAAAGGGAGCGATGAGACGCCCCACCAATTTGGCTAAGGTAAGAGAAGTGATGCAGGGCCTTACAGAGCCCCCATCTGTTTTTTTAGAAAGATTGATAGAAGCTTATAGATACTATACTTCTTTTAACCCGACCTCTGAGGGTTAACAAGCCGCGGTTGCTATGGCTTTTAAAGATTACATGCCATGGCTTTACAAGATTTAGTTAAGGAGGCACAGAAGGTGTATCCCAAGGGAGAATAAGAGGGAAAGAAGACAGGAGAGGAATTTAAGCAGGATTTTGGCCTCAGTAGTAGGGGAATGTAAAGAAAGGAACGGGCCAGAGAATAGATAGACAGGGTACCTGGGCAACAAGGAACCCAGACCTAAAAGAAGAAGATCTGTCCAGAAGATTTTAGAGAAGGACCAATGTGCCTATTGCAAGGAAAAAGGACATAGGGCACGAGAATGCCCAAAGAAAAAAGGGAAGGGCCCCTAAGGTCCTGACTCTGAAAGATGATAAATGGAGACGGGGCTCAGGGCCCCTCCCCGAGCCTAGGGTAACCCTGATGGTGAAAGAGACTCCAATGGATTTTTTAATTGACACAGGGGCAGAACATTCTGTGTTGAAACATCCACTGAGAAAATTAAAAAATAAAAGAACCATAGTGATTGGAGCCACTGGTCAGAAACAATACCCCTGGACCACTGCATGCACTGTAGATCTGGGGAAAGGCCAAGTGAGTCATTCCTTCTTGGTCATTCCTGAGTGTCCCACACCGCTTCTAGGAAGAGATCTGACTAAATTAAAGGCCCAGATCGGATTTACCTAAGAAGGGCCGAGAGTAACTTGGGAATCTCCCACCTCCGTAGTCTTAGCCCTGCAGCTTGAGGAAGAATACCGATTGCATGAAGGCATAAAGCAAACAGAGGTGCCAGACCTAAAAGACTGGTTGACTGCTTTCCCTAGAGCATGGGCAGAGACTGCAGGCATGGAAATGGCTGTCAGAGTTCCCCCTGTGGTTGTGGGACTGAAGACGGATGCAACCCCTATAGGAGTGCAACAATATCCAATGAGCCGTAAAGCAAGAGATGGAATCAGGCCACATATTCAGAGACTATTACAATTAGGTATTTTGGTACCTTGCCAGTCACCCTGGAATACTCCTTTACTGTCGGTAAAGAAACCTGGCACGAGTGACTACTGACCAGTCCAAGACCTGAGAGAGGTCAATAAGAGGGTCCAAGATATTCACCCAACTGTTCCTAATCCCTATAACCTCCTCAGCTCACTCCCTCCGGAGCAAAAATGGTATACAGTACTTGATTTAAAAGATGCTTTCTTTTGCCTGAAGTTACATCCCTCCAGCCAGCCCATATTCGCCTTTGAGTGGAGAGATCCTGACACTGGACAAACGGGACAATTGACCTGGATGTGGTAACCCCAGGAGTTCAAAAACTCCCCCACCCTTTTTGATGAGGCTCTACATCGAGATTTAGCCTCCTTCCGAGCTGAAAACTCCCAGGTAACTCTGCTTCAATATGTTGATGACTTGCTCCTTGCTGCAACCACGGAAGAGAATGCTGGCAGGGAACCAAGAGATTGCTAGCAGAACTGGGTGAGTTGGGTTACCGGGCCTCTGCTAAAAAAGCCCAGCTATGTCAGATGGAAGTGGTCTACCTGAGATATACCCTCCGGGATGAAAAACGGTGGCTGACAGAGGCTAGAAAAAGGACTGTGACTCAAATACCAACTCCGGCTACTCCAAGACAGGTGAGAGAATTCTTGGGCACTGCTGGGTTCTGCAGACTTTGGATACCTGGGTTTACAACACTGGCTGCCCCCCATGTACTGACCAAGGAAAGTGGAGAATTTAGAAGGAGGCCCTGCTGACTGCGCCAGCCTTGGCACTGCCAGATCTAACCAAGCCCTTCATCCTCTATGTTGATGAGAGGGCGGGGGTGGCCAGAAGAGTTCTTTCTCAGGCTCTAGGGCCGTGGGAGAGGCTGGTGGCATATTTGTCTAAGAAGCTGGACCCAGTGGCCAGTGGATGGCCCACACGTTTAAAGGCCGTTGCTACAGTAGCCCTACTCGTTAAGGATGCTGACAAATTAACTCTGGGACAGCAAATAACTGTAGTAGCCCCCCACTCTCTTGAAAGCATTATCCGTCAGCCCTCAGACCGATGGATGACAAATGCCTAGATGACTCACTACCAGAGTCTGTTGCTGACTGAATGGGTCGTGTTTGTTCCTCCTGCTATTCTCAACCCTGCCCGCAAAGTGATCTACGTGACCAGCCGTGGCCAGGTGTTCCAAACTGGTACACAGACGGAAGCAGTTTCCTAGTGAAAGTTTTTGTAGATACCTTTTCAGGATGGGTGGAGGCCTACACAACAAAAAAGAAACTGCCAATGTTGTGTTTAAAAAAATCCTAAAAAAAATTTTTCCTCGGTTTAGAATACCTAAGGTAATAGGGTCTGACAATGAACCCACCTCTGTTGCCCAGGTAAGTCAGGGACTGGCCATCCAATTGGGGATTGATTAGAAATTACATTGTGTTTATAGACCCCAGAGTTCAGGCTAGGTAGAAAGGAAAAAAAAAAAAAACTTGACTAAATTAATCTTAGAGACCGGCAGAAGTTACTGGACAGCCCTCCTTCCCTTTGCTTTGTTCCGTGTTAGGAACACACCAGGAAAATTTAAGCTTACTCCATATAAAATCCTGTATGGGGGGGGGGCTCCCCCGCTCACTAAAGTAAAGAGAGTGTTAGATCCTTTAAAATTTAACCCTGGTCCTTCATTGTTTACATGCATAAAAGCCCTAGAAGTGGTCAGAAACACCGCCTGAGAGCAGCTCAAAGAGGCCTACGAACCAGGAGACTTGATGATACCACACCAGTTCCAGGTGGGAGATGCAGTTCTCGTCTGACGACATCGAGCTGAGAATCTGAAACCTTGTTAAAAAGGCTCTTGCATCGTGCTACTGACCACCCCCACTGCTGTCAAAGAAGAAGGCATCTACGCATGCCTTTCACGTAAAGCGAGCTCCTGAAGAATAAACCCCCTTGGTTGACCACTCTCATTTCTACTCTGATAGACCCTCTAATAATTTTGCTCTTACTGCTGACGTGTGGCCCACTAATTCTTAATAATCTAATGACCTTTGATAGAGAGAGGATTGGTACTGTCCAGCTACTAGTATTAAGACAACAATACCAGTCTCTGCAGAACCTTAAAAAAGAGGTTGCAGTTTAGTTCTAAGATTAGAACTAGAAACTAGAAGAAGTGGGGAATGAAAGATCCTGGCATAATGTAAAAGGACACAGAAGCCCTGAAATTGGCAAGATAGATGTCAGTGTTAGCAGAACTAGCTTCACTGATTTAGAAAAATAGAGGTGCACAATGCTCTGGCCACTCCTTGAACCTGTGTGTCTGCCAATGTTCTGACCAGGTGTGTGCCCATTGCTGCACCTTCATTAGACTCTTTCCTTGTACCCCTCCCATACCCATTTCTTGAGAATAGACATTGTTTAGATCTGGAAATCTCCTACTCTCCCCCTTCTCCTTTCCCCCCTGAGGGCCTATAAAAACTGGGAACTCTTTCCCCTCGAGGACGACTCCTCTACCCCTGCGTGGGATATGAGTCGTCCCCAGAGCTCTGGCTTTCCCCGAATAAAGCCTCATGTGGTTTGCAACAAGCTCGGTCTGTCGTGAGTTCTTGGGTGTCCGCTATTGTCCTGAGGCCTGAGCGAGGGGCTCCTCTCAGAGCCTTTCAATAGTAATATATGGTAGACTACATTACTTAATAGAAGAAAGTCCCCCACAAAATCACTCAGAATAACAGCTAATTCACACCTATATACAGGAATTTAAAATGGTTTAAGAAGAAGATCGAGCTGTGGTTTGAGGAGGAACTAGAGTACTGCCTTATTCATGAGGTTAGCTAGAGCAGAACTCCCTAATTGGAACTATGGCTTGGGCGTTGTATTAGTCAGGGTTCTCTAGAGTCACAGAACTTATGGATAGTCTCTAGATAGTAAAGGAATTTATTGATGACTTACAGTCGGCAGCCCAATTCCCAACAATGATTCAGTCGCAGCTGTGAATGGAAGTCCAAGGATCTAGCAGTTACTCAGTCTCACGCAGCAAGCAGGCGAAGGAGCAAGAGCAAGAGCTAGACTCCCTTCTTCCAATGTCCTTATATTGTCTCCAGCAGAAGGTGTAGCCCAGATTAAAGGTGTGTTCCTTAAACTCGGAGATTCAATCTTCTGGAATCCATAGCCACTATGGCTCAAGATCTTCAAACCAAGATCCAGATAAGGATCTCCAAGCCTCCAGATAAGGGTCACTGGTGAGCCTTCCAATTCCGGATTGTAGTTCATTCCAAATATTGTCAAGTTGACAACCAGGAATAGCCACTACAGGCATAAAGCCCTTGCCCTGGGAGCGTATCAACCTCACACCTGGCCTCTAAGAATATAGCTGAACCTAAGATAGAGCGGACTTTGTCACAGTTGTTCTACAGCCTAGTTTCTGCCAGTCTTTATGTATGCATTCCTGTTTTGTGTAAAGTGTCATTAAGCATCTAGTAACTTCAATGTACCTTGGCTGATTTGTCAGCTAACTTCCTTATTTTCTTTTGTATTATAAATCTGATGCTGGCTTTGAAAAATTACATTCAGATCAACACTCCCTTGTGTTCACATCTGTTTGTCACCCTGCCAACTCCTTGCCAACCTGGGTACTGGTACCCTGATTCTCCTGTGGGTTGAGGGGCCGACTGAGGCCAGACCGTGGAAGTTCCCCAGGTTTATTCCATGACCAATCAGATTGCTGATTGCATCATCGAGCAAATAGATGTTTCAGTTCCACTTTTTGGAATCAATTCTCAATCTATACTTACTCCCCTCACGATGGCCAATTTTACCTGGCTACAAAGAAAGAACGAGCACGTTGCCTTGGCCCTCTAAGGCTTTCTGGGTGACACTGATTGACATTTTGATCCCCAAAGATGGGTGAGTTTGTTTTCCAGGTTGGAGTGGATGACTCCCAGACGCTTCTTCTCTAAACCTGATCCTAATTCTCCCATGGTCTTTACTGATGGTGGGTGCCTGGGATCCTCAGAGGTTCTCTATTCTCCCTTTGGAGAAAATGACAAATCTAGCCCCGTTAGTTCTGAGGTGTATGAGACAGAGGGGTTGTAAACTCCAAAATAAGTTCAAGACCACTCAGTCCCTTCCCCCTCTGAAGGGACTTTGCAAACTATACTAGTAGGCCAAGTGCAGAGCCAGATAAGGAAGCTGGCTGACTAAATAATGCTGAGAAAAACTGTAAGGGCAGGCAGAGTGAGAGATAAGGCCAAAAGTAATCCCCCTATGCAAACCAACCAATGCCTGAAAGGGTTACTTGCTACACCAATTAGAATAAGCCAGTTAGCCTTGTTGCCTAAATCTACCGCTTACAAGGTATAAAAAGTGTGTTCTTTATTTGTCTGGGGTTTTTCCTCTTGCCTGCATGCTGAGGGGGTTCCCCAACGTGTTGAATAAAACAAAACAAAAAAACAAACAAAAAAACCTCTTGTGGTTTGCAGAGATGTCATTCTCTGTGGTTTTTGTGAGCGAGGGTCTTTTAGCAGACTCCAACATTTGGTGCATTAGCCAGGAAAATCCTCAGGACCCAGATGCCGTGCATCAGAGGACTGCTCGAGCAAGGTAAAGTGGGATTCCTGTCTGTTTCTGACTCTATTTTGCTTTCAGTTTGTCTGATAGTTGCCAGAGCAGTGGGCAGATGTGCTGAACACTGCAGCAACAGGAGGTTCAGAGAACGCTCTATTCTCCTGCTGGGAGAAAGACCGTTGGAGGGTCTAACTCCATCTAGGCAGGGGAAGTAATTGTCCCCAGCCATCTGATTCAGTTTTTAGTTTTTATTCTGTGGCAGTCGCCTGGAGGACAGTTTCTGTGTGTGTCTTGTGTGTCTCTGTGTTCCGACTAGGACCGATGACTGTTTTTGAGAATCATGAGACAGATACTACCCATCCCTCTGGGCCCGCCCTTTTCTCCCATCCACAGGTTCCCTACCGGTTTGTGGTTATATATGCCCTCTGGAAAAAGCCTGAAAATCCTGTCAGACCCTGATGCTGACCTCCTCCTTTCAGATTCTCCATGGCTGCCCTGCCCCGTACTCTCCAACTCCAGAGAGCAGCTGGTGGTGTTCAGGCGCTTCTGCCGTCCTTGGATCACCAAGGTGGCATCCATGTCCCGCCTGTGGACCCGGAGCTGAGGGAGTTCTGGCACGTCGCCCAGTGTGCCCCAGGCAGCAGGCTCCCATGCCTCCTTGGGTGGCCCCACCCCTGTTCCCATCCCCCTCATGCTCACCTCTAGGCTGTGCCATGTGCTGCCAATGCTAGCCGGCCGCAAGGCCCTGCCGCACTGCTCAATGAGGTGCAGATCCTCTGTCTGTGTCTGCAGGTGGAGTGGTATTCACCAGAGACCACTGGCATGCGGGTTGGATCCTAAGGTGCACCACACCCATTAAAACAGCAGCCCACGTGGGACGATTGCCAATAATTGTTGCAGGTTCTTTTCACCAGAGGAAAGGCACAGGATTCTCTTAGAGGCTAGGAATAATGTCCCAGGCGCGGATGGGAGGCCCTCTCAGCTGCCTATTGACATGGAAGCTGGGTTCACGGAAAGTAGGGAGCACCTGAAAGTCTATTGCCAGGCTCTAATGGTGGGTCTTCATCAATCTGACCAAGGGAAAAGGAAGTTACAGAAATTAGGAGGATTGCAGGACAAGTCAGTAAAATATGGAGGAGGAAAGAAAGAAACGAAGGAAAGAAGGAAGGATACTGCTGCTAAGAAGTGAGCTAAGAAGTGAAGGAAGAGAAAGAAAGAGGATGAGGAAGACAGATGTGTACAGATAAGAGTTCTGGAAAGAAGAAACTTTAAACCCATAGAGAATCTGGGCAAGGAGATCTCAAGGGTAAGGAAGAGCAAAGCTTCAGCAGACTCAGGAGAGATGGATGACAGTGGCAAATGGAGAGATTAACAGTGAGGAGAGGTGGAAATAGAGATGAAGGGGATTAGAGAGGGGTCTGAGATAGAAGAGAAAGGAAAAAGGGAGGGTTGCTATATAGAAATAGGAAGCATGATGAGCAGAAGGACAAAGCAGAAGTGGTGAGAAGACACACGGACAAGCTAACAAAGACAGAGACAAGCTAACAAAGACAGAGACCAGAGTCAGAATCAGAGATATGCAGTGAGACAGAAAGATAAACCAGGGCAGAGGTGAACTATGGGGGAGGATGGGTG
The DNA here is from genome assembly GCF_000001635.26 of Mus musculus. Classification (NCBI taxonomy): domain Eukaryota; kingdom Metazoa; phylum Chordata; class Mammalia; order Rodentia; family Muridae; genus Mus; species Mus musculus. Next base: position 83,383,122 of record NC_000076.6, on the reverse strand, counting down.
ACAGGATGGGGACGTGATAATTGGATAACATCCAAAGGAAGCAAAGACAAGGAGGAGAAACAAAGGGATGGAAAGAGAGAACATTGAATGAGATCTCCATTACAGTCAGAAAAACAGGAGCAAAGAGAGACAAATAACAAAGACTGGAGCCTGGCAGGTGGCACAGGTTGATAATGCTAGCACTTGGGAATGAGAAGCAGAAGGAACAGGAAGCCAGGGAATTAAAAAGGGAAAAAGAGACAAGAGAGAAACTTGCATAGAGTACTGGACACAGTAGTCAGGGAAACCAGAGAGCTTAGAAAAACAGTGCCGGGCACCCCCAGAGAGCATTTGGCTAAAGATCACTGTGCTTACTGTAAAGAAAAAGGGCACTGAGCAAGAGACAGCCCCAAGAAGAAGAAGGAGCCCCCTTGTGACCAAACCCTTCCACCTGTTCGAGAGTAAAGGGATAGCAAAAGTGGTGCTGACACAGATGCTAGGTCCTTGGAAGAGGCCAGTCTCTATGGTCTTTGTGATTGAGAGTCTTTTTGTGGACTCTAACGGGGTCAGTACAACTTAAGGAGCCCTTTGCTGTCTTAATGGCGTTGGATTCCATCCCTGGTAATGATTAACTTGTTTTCTGATACTTTATATGTGGCTAACTTATTGCCCAGTTTGCCTGAAGCCCATATTAGGCTAGATTCCAATCCTATATCCCCCTTGATGCAAGCACCTACCCTTCTTGCACAAAGACCAAAAAAAAAAAAAAAAAGCCCATTCATCTTCACCACCTCAGAGGTCACCAAAATCTCACAGGCTTCTTGTTAAAGGGAAAACAGCCTGGCTGACCAAGTGGCACCTGGATTCCAATATCACACTGTCTTAGAGGCCACCCACTTTCACCTCTTGACCCATACTAACTGGAGGGCCTTCCCTCATAGGTTCCCTCATATCAGACAAAGATCTTTAAAAGATTGTCTGAATATACAAGTCCTGCCAACCTTTCCTACAGGTGCCTCCATAAGTCACATGCTCCAATGCTTTGCTATTCTTGTATTGCCTGATCAGATAAAAACTGATAATGGCCCCTGCTTTATAAGTGAAACCTTTTTAGGGTTTTTAGAGAGGTGGAAAATTACCCACTCAACAGGGATTCCATATAATCCCAGCCGACAAGCCATTATAGAGCCCTGTAACTGTGAGACCCTGACTTAGAGCGTTTCTCCCTGGAAGGTAAAGCCCCTGGACGTTCCCCAAGCTTGTTTTCCCTGACCTCTAAAAATATAGCCAGAAAGAAGCTCTTTGTTCTCTATAGCCAGCAAAAAGCCTTTTTGTTTCTATACTTTACAACCAGAAATGCGATAAGGGTTAAAGATCCAGCCAGGCACTTGCCTGGCTTCCTGTGCCGAGGACACAGAGATAAAAATTCAGAAAGAACTCACTCCAATCCTGCTGCCTTGTAAATTTCACCAAGGACACCCAAAAGAGAAGAGCTCCTCCCAACTCCCCCCAATTCCTCCCAACTCCTCAGCTAGCTGTTAAAAGCCCCCTACTGTCACCGCTTGGGGTCGAACTCCCCTGCCCTGCATAGTGGAAGGAGTTCTGTCCTCAGCTAGCTGATAATAAAACTTCTTGCAGTTTGCATCAGGTGTGGTTTTCTCTCGAGTTATTGGGGTGCTGGCCAGCTCATCCTAAGACTTGAGGAGAGGCCCAGCTTCAGGGGTCTTACATAACAAAGTCCTTAAGACTCAATTACAAAAACAAAAGGGGGAGTTGCCCTTTCAAAGATCAATCAAAAACGGCACTATTTACCACAAGTATTTTAAATTTTTCTAAAGATCCACAACTGTCCCCATTTCAAAAACATTGGTCTTGACTGGTTTCCTACAGTTCCATTTGGGTCAGGTTTAGAGACCCACTGACCAGAGCTGGGAGAGAACCAGACCCGCTCTTTACAGCCAGAAGATGGTTTGACCGTGTGTTCCCCCAAAATGAAAAAAGACCAATCTGGATACCAGCCAGAGACATAAAATACTTTGCCCCAACAGGGGGATGATGATAATAATCACTCCAGGGAAATTCCTAGCCCTGAGAGCCCTCTTCCTGCTTCCTCCACAGATTTATCAAGAGAATGAAGATCCCCTGTAGATGACAATGCTGAAGATCCTCCAAAAGATTGAAGGGGGATGCAACCTGCTTCCCTTCCCCCTCCTCCTTATGTGTGTGCTTAACAAGCTCACATAATTTGTTCAACACCACCTAGAGGAAGTAAGACTCCTTCAGGTTGAAATGCATTATCATAGGCTCACATCCTGAGGGCAAAGGTCAACATATGATTGGCCCTCAGAATATGAGCGACCCTCCCCAGTTCTCCACTTAACCAATGACGGGTAAGATCTCAGATATGCTTAGACAACCTGAGACAGGTCATGGAGCATCCCCCTTGAGCCAGAGACACACATGGTATCCAGAGACAGGTAAGATCCCCAGGCAGGGGACAACCTAAGACAGAAGCCATGTGACCTGCTCATAAAAAGAAAATGGGGGAAGATGTTGGGCCTTATTCAGCCAGATACTGAGGCCTAGTGAGGAAGCCTGAGCCTTTGCTCATGTTTAGAGACCTATCTTATTCACTTCTGTACTGGACTGACTCAGCACGACCTGCTAAGCCTGCCTCTACCAAAAGACCGATACAATGAAATGAGTTCCAGCTTCAGCCCTGAAGAGGCTGGGTTCTCTCCTCTCAGCCTAAACCTGCTGGCACAGAGCCGGCAACTCAGCTTCCAGGAAATGTCTGGGTTTACAGGGTCTCTGGATGACGCCTCACCACAGATGCCTCACAGCGTTCTCCCACTTACCCTGGAGATTAAGCCCCAGTCTCCTTGGCTCACAGCCTATTCTATTCTATGGCCTTCTCTGACACAAACAAGTCACAAACAAGTCAAGGAATGGGTCCTAACTCCAAGACTAAACACATATCCTTCCGAATCCAGTGTCAGTACAGCTTGGGGAATTGTTGAAAATACTCAAGGTCTTTGAAGTTCACCAAACAAAACCTGTAAACATTTTTTTTCTGACAGCCAATATGCTGTACAAGCAATTAAGACTCTATCCTTTCCGCACATTAAGGAGCTTACCGACCCTATACATGTACTTATGAGGAGTATACAAACCGCTCTCCTGAACAGAGCACACCTATCTCCCACATTCGGTCTCATTCTAAATTACCAGGCATAGTTAATTAAAAGCAATGAAAACAAAAATACAATGATGATGTAAGTGGATCCGGGACTCTTGGAACAAGCCAGGGCGCTTCACGAACAATTTCATGTGTCCCCATAAACTTCAGCTGCCCACTGGCTCAATGTAAATATCCTACATCTTGCGCCACCTGCACGCCAACTTGCAACACTAGGGCCCCTAAATAGGGGTGCAGCAAACCCAGGAGGACTCTTCCCCCATCTTTATCTGGTAGACGGATGTGACCCATCACCAGTCCTTTGGGAACTTCACTGGATACGGTTCCTGAATAAAGGACACATGTTTGTCTATAAAACAGAGATGGCTGGGGAAAAGGCCTCTCCCAGGTCATCAAGGCCATGAAATCTGCCATGTTTGTCACGGGCATGCTGTGGTCCCTCAAGACTGACAACGGGTTGTCATATACCTCTCAAAAGTTTAATGAGTTTGTGTACTCCTGGATAATTGATCATTCTTTGGGATTCCATATAATCCCCAGAGCCAAGCTGTAGTAGAAAGAACCAATGGACGCACAAAGACCAACTGGTCAAGGTCACCTCCTGAGGCCAATCATGACCCTCACCTGGCACTGATACAGGAACTCTTCGATATAAACTTTCTCTCCTTTATTGACAGAGGATTGAGTCCTGCCTATAAATATTGGGCTTACTTGCCTAGGCAAACTTCTATGACACTTGTGAGGTGGCGAGCTTCAATAACATCACGATGGTAGCCACCAGCACCACTACTGACAAAGGGGTGAGGATATGCATGTTTTTCCCCCAGAGTTCAAACTTTGCCGATGTGGGTACCTTCAAAGGACATTGGACCTGCCACAGAGTTACCGGACTTGGGAAAGAGGAAGAGAAAGCCCAGGAAAGGTAATGTACATAGCTTGCCTTTTGCTTAATTGCCCAGTTTCAGCTAGCTGAGGATTATGGGTGCCTGTCCCACTACCCCCATATTCTATTCCCAGTGGCTGTTAACTCTCCAGACTACCCTGTTTTGTTCTCCTCCAACACAAGCCTGGGGCTGCCCTTCATGAATCTGGTCAATGCCACATGATTAGAGGGCACATGGTCAATGGATGACATTCTTTGCTTTACTACCGACCAAGGTACCCCCATGGGCCCCTGGCATGCAGATATACAGTATGACTACTGGGGACTTCCATAGTAACTCCACACAGCACTCTATGCTGGGGATAGAGCTTCACCCCTCACCAGAGTCCCCAAAGGACCCACGTGTCAGGCAGTTTTGCCTGCTTCTGTGAAAGCCTGTCAGGCAGAGTCAACTGGCAGAGTTCCAGGCCTGCTGACGCATGGAACAGTAAGAGGGGATACTCTTGAAGCTCAAGGCGAGGGGCTAAATGTTCTGTTAATCTTGGAGAAGTAACAGGGAGGCCTCTGGATGGGAACAGCTATCTAATATATGTCAGCCATTGTGCCAGCTGGCTTCTGACTTTGTTTCCCACTCACTGTAAATATACAAAGCCTATGAGGATGAAAAGTCGAGGCTGCCACAGTATTTGCTGGACAGCCCTCCGATTTCTAATCTTGAGCCTTCTTTTCTGGCTTTCCTACAATCATCCTCACTCCCCCTCAGAGGACTGCTCGACTTCATGCCCAGTACACTCCCAAGGATATCACACCCACCTCTGCCTTGCTTCCCCTCAGATCTCCAGGCTGCCTACTATGGGACTCCCCATCCTGTGAGAACGTCATCAGCCAGTCTTATTCTCCAACTCCCCCTTGAGTTTGTGAGGGTCACTTCAAACAATGCCTCCAACATCGTACAAGTTAATTGGGATACAAGCCTATTTCCATTGTGACCCCATAATGGGAAATTACGATTTATGTGGCCTTTCAAAGGATTTATGTTATCTTGATTTGTGCCCCATTACACTTCTGAATGGTGGCTGCCTCTTTAATGGTACTTACATAGAAACAGATCCAACAGGAAACAAACTGGGGAAACCCCAGTAAATGAACACCTGCCACACAGGTCTGTCAGAAAGCCACCCCAGCGTATGTCCAAATTCTTTTTCTTCTGGTCACTAAAGCTTCTAACGTTAAGGGGAGTCTTCAATTGCTCCGAGAAACTTGTCTCCTCTTTGAATATTCCAATGGTTAGGATATTTGACCACGGACATCTTAATGCAGGAACCAGCAGCCATCTGGACCCCAGTGGCAACTACCACTCATTTCCATGCTGTTACAACTAATGGCACAAACATCTACAGTTTCCACACGGGGTTAAAAGAGACTTCCGCATCAGGGCAGCCATTATCACAGCTATCCTGGCAGCTACTGCTGGGACTCAGACAGCTACAATGGCAGTGAACAACGTAATTTCCAAATATGCTCAAGGACAGGAAATGTTAAATCAACACCTATATCAAGCTATTCATATCCTACAACAGACTTGTTGGCAAAGGAACTGGAGATGGTAGGGTAGATGTCTCTGTCACGTGATCCCTGGTTCCTCCCTGTATGTCTTACCCCTTATCAAGCACGCAATGAATGCCACAGAAGCCTGCCCACAGTTGGCTCAATACTTCAAAGGAACCTGGTCCAACAAATTTCTCAATTACTTTGTGCCTCTATGCTGCTTAGAAAGAGTATATCCAACCTCAATGAGACAGGGCTGTGGTATTCTCCCATAACAGTGTGCCCTTCCCCCAGCCTTGAGCAGGTAGAATCAGACCTTGTCTGCTAGTTAGCTAGCCCACCAGTCTTCTGAACTAGGTAAAGTCTACTGTCCTGCCATCTGCAGCTTCCCGCAAGAAGCCACCCCCTGCTGAGCAGCTGAGCTTGTTCTCCTAAGGAGATCCTGACAAAGCAACAAAGATCCTGACATAGTGGAGGATGGTTCCCCCCTTTAAATATCAGATTCTAGAATTAAAACATTGAGCCTTGATCAGAGAACTTTGTCTTGGCTCGTTATTTCTCTAGCCGTCCTTTCCATCCATCCCCAGCTTTTCTTTCAGGAACCCAACTGGTGGCTAAGATAGAACAAATTACCAACTTCAAACAGTCCTTTGGCCCTTCCTGGATTGTCTCCTATACCACTGTGGGTACAATTACTGTGCTAATCATTACTCTGCTCGAGTGTCTCACACACCGCATTTCCAGACAATGCTCCAGCAACAAGGTAATACTCTGGGTATTGCTGTCACTGGAAAACCCAGCTCGTGGCGCCCCAAAGGAAGTGATTAAAGGTGTAAATGGCGAAAACTCAGGAAACAGCCTAACTCCCTTAACAAGCCAACCCCCCCCCCCCAATATGCCTGCCAGGAAGGTATCCCTTTGAGGGCTGGTAGTCAATTGCCACGCACTCTGGTCTCGTCAGCTTGACAGGCCGAGAGGCTTGGAAGCTACTCACGAGGCAAAGAGTTTCACAGAAACTCACCTCCTGGAGTCTGGTGTCCTCTCTAATCCGTACATTAATATTCCATTCCCACGTTAGTCTGGTGTATGGATCCACGTGCTCTCTTTTAGTATTATCCTATTATAAGTGCCTTTTAAGATTGAATTCTGACATAGCCAAGCCTTCACCAGTGTTCCAATGTCCTAGAAAGTCCTTGAGCTGACCATGGGCTTGGAATTCAGGAAGAATGTTGCCTATTCAGTGACATTCAGAATTGCCTCTGACATTACACTATCACTTTGAATAAAAGCTAAGTCACTGCCCTACACAGGAATTTACTATCTTCTAGGAAGAAGGAAGTTTGAGACCTAAAGAGGAACCAGAGTAGATACTTAGAACTATAGATAGCTGAGTTACACCCATACACACGTATTTACAATGGCCTAGGGGGAAGGTGGACTATACAATAGACTAAAATAGGAACTATGGCAAGGGCAAGAAGCCCTTGACCCTGGCTTCTAAGATTAAGTAGATCTTAGGTGGAGCGCCTTTTGATCCCAGTTGTTAACGATGAATTCTATCCCAGGTGGCTCCTGTTAAACCTTCTGTGTTTGTATTCCTCTGTTTTGTGAAAGAATCCAGTAAAACTCTTTGTACCTTGCTGGTGTGTCACCCAACTTCCCTATTTTCTTCTGTATAAAAAGTTTGATGCTCGATTTGACAAATTACATTCAGATTCTACACAACCTCTCCTGTGTACAACTGTCATCTCATCCAATGCTTTGCCCACCTGCTACTAGAGACCCGTTCCACGCAGACAAAGGGGCCCAGAGGGTCTGCGGCAGTCAATGATAGATAAGAACCTGTGCAGATTAACCTAAGATGGGCACAGCCCATAATACTGAGAATCTCCTGAGGTGGGGCAAACAAGGTCAGAGCAGAGAAGTCTGACTCCTACTGGATAAAAAACAGAAAGGGGAGCTGGGGATTTAGCTCAGTGGTAGAGCGCTTGCCTAGCAAGTGCAAGGCCCTGGGTTCAGTCCTCAGCTCTGAGGAATAAAAACAAAAACAAAAAAAAAAAAACCCAGGAAGGGTGGGTGGAAATGTAAGAGAAACAGAAAAGTCCTGCTGCCAGCACGGCGGCTATACAAGAAACAACAAAATTGGGGCCACAGAGACGCAGTGATGTGGCTAGCCTGGAAATTTGCCCAAGCAATCCTGTATTAACTGTTGGTATTCGGAACTGGCTTTACAGTTGCAGGTCACTTCTGAATCCAGCAATGACAGTGACATCACCCATGGGTAAAAGGGACCCAAGCATCTATTGTCATGGCAATCCCTATACATTCCCAGTGTCCATCTGGTTAATCTTCCACTTTTACCTGTGGTTATGTCACAGCCTAAATAAAAGGCAGACCCCGCTTGGCCTTCGCTCTCTTTTCTCCCTCCCTCCCCATCGCCCCTTGTGCCCCCTTCCCCCACGATAAACCTCTCTCACGTGGAACTTCATTGGCCTAATGTGGTTTGTCTGGACAAGAGCTGTGATTCTATCACAACAGTAACAACTAGGGTGGAGGGTGTAAGAGACACCACCACCCCACCACCACCCCTGAGATGGAATAAACAAGCTTGCTTCTGCACGCTTACCTGCTCCTGTAGTCTGTCAATGATTCTGAGCCATCTTACCTTTGATGACCACCAAGGGTAAGAATGCAGGACTCAGGCACCAGTGGGCTTCATCCTTGGATGTAACTGGCCAGAGTACTGGGCTCTGGCCCACACAGTCAGTGCTACCAAAATACCGTCTGAACGGCTGCAAAGGCAGCCTAGGACTCAGCAGCAGCACTGGATTCCCTCCAGCATCAGCCAGATCACCTCAGTGGCTGGCCCTACAGAACTTTAAGTGCCCTGGACTGTGGAACTTTTGAGGCTGCTGCTGGAAAATTGTTAAGTATTTGTCACTGGGCTGGGATGAGGAAGCAGGCTCAAATAAGAGTATTTACATTTGGGCTAATGCAAAGCTCAAGTTAAACACAGCAGTGTGGCATTCCTCTTATCTTGGTCATCCTGATAGGCCCCTAGACCCAGTGACTCCAGGACTTTATTACCTTGATTCACTACTTTGTCTTTGATCTAAGAACTGACCATATTTCTTTAGGTGTACCTAGATTGATATAAAAGCAGACTGGGGGAAAAAATTAAGCTGCTTCAGCCTCAGCACTGGCTGGAGTCCTGTTACAGTGTCCTTGTCATTTGCTTTTCGATCCTCGCTCCCTCCCTGGAGACACTGTTGACTGAGCTGGCTTGGTCAGGTGGGGCCTCAAGAACAAGGGATACAGGGAAGGGCACTGTGGGAAAGGAAGTTCAAGCAAAAGCAGCAAAAGAAGGAAAAGCAGGTCTGAGCCAGCGAGAGTAAACCTTGTAAGGATGGAGCAAGACAATGGTAGGATGCTTTATGTAATTATGCTTAAAGAAAGATATGCTAAAATCTAGGAGTGAAGGTAAGTCACAAACAGAAATTTGTCCTTGGTTCCCTGAGAAAGGTCGGTAAGTTTACAGACATGGCAGAAAGGATAAAAAGGTACAACACATGATCCTGAAAAAAATCCCCAGGGATGCTTTAAGCCTCGGGACGTTAGTTAGGGATACTTTAGATCCTAGACATGAAAGTATAAAATTAGGTAAAGAAAGTGGAAGATGCAGATAGTGAAAGCAAGAAAAAAAGACTTCCTATTGAGGTTTCGGACAAGACAGGAAAGAACGATGGGCCTCCTTTTCAGGACTCTCTTAAGGAACTTTTTGCAAAGAACAGGCATGCAGGTCACTGGCCCTCTTTATAGCTAACAAAGGCAGGACTTGCCTGCCCTGGGGAAGAAATACTATTATCACATCAAGTCTGACCTGGTAGAAACCCTGTTGAGAACCATACAAAAGCAACAACCAACAGCTTCATTCATCATTCATAAACTGCAGCCCACTGGTTACACAGCATGATGGGTGTGCCTCAGAGAGGCAGAGCCCAAAGGACTCAATGCTATTGGACTATTGCTTTCCTTGTTACTCTGGCATCCCTCCTAATCTATGAGTTGTATATCACTGGGCAATATTACTGGCATCTACAAATTAGTGATTTCCAAGCCTTGCTGTTGGAGCAGATATAGGATTTATCCACCAGCCTCAGAAAGGACTTAGAGATGTAAAGGTGAACATGTTTTAGTGGCTCTGATGTAGAAACACCTTAGAAAACAATTTGAAGTTCAAAAACGCACACTCTGAGTAGAGCTAAATGTTTTAAGGTCAGGAACCACAGTAGCAGCCCAAATAGCACTGGCTGACAGGACTCTCCTGGAAAAGCTGGACTGTAACCGAGGCAGTGATGAAGTTCTTGTACCCATTTCTGACTTCAGCTTCCTGATATGATTACTGTTAAATTGTTAATAAGAAGTGCACCCTGAGGATTTACAGGAGAAATGACTGTTTCGTTCAGAAAAAGTTTACATTTGTGAGTCTTTAAGATTTTCTTCTTTAGGATTACCTTTTAAGATAAGTGATGAAAAACTGACCCTTTCCTCGTAGCCACAATTGTACTCTGAAGAGAAACTGGCTCAAAAAATTATCTTGTTTGCTTACACTTGGTTAATCTATAAAAAGTTGCTTAGTTACAATGTGGGTTCTTGAGGATAATTTGATTTTTTTGGCCAATATATAAAATATTAAATCATATGAGGATACTGGGGAACATGGCTTTTTTCTATGTGTACACATTGCAATTGTTCACTAGAAGAATAGAATGTAACCACACTCTGATTTCTATACTCTTAAAAGACTTTGCTGGGATATATAAGCTGGGGGAAAAAAACTATTGGAGCTTTGTTCCATCCACCAAATGTGTGTATGCATATGTATGCATAGATGTAAAATAAAATAGTTGGAGTTTTGCTCCATCTAATCTATATACAAATATATATGTATGTATATAAAATTGTTGGAGCTTGTCGGAGCCTCGCTTTATCCCAAGGTATGTATGTATGTGTATACATTTATACATTTCCCCTCCTGAGAGAACCTGTTTGACCTAAAAAGAAAATTCCTGTGTCTTACGTGCTCTGTGGATGCCATGCCTCCTCCTTCAGACCCTGGCATGTCAAAGCTGGAGTTTGACAAAACCTGGACTGAAGCTGCAAAACCCGAGGAAGACCTTCAGCTCTGCAGGCAACCACTGTCTCCCTTCTACTCTCGGCAGCAATCGTCCTTTACCACTTCGCTGCTCCTCTTATGGGTCCCGATTCTTTTGTTCCCTTCGTCCTCCACATATCAAACAGGTCAGGGTTTTTGGATCAGGACGGGACCCATACAGCCCCACCCACACTGTAAAGTCCCCTTACCCAGATGGTGCCAAAACTGAGTTCTGAATGGTGCACACCCCCTCCTCAAAAACCACCAGGCACTCAAATCAGGACCTTATACGTAAAAAACCCAGTTCCCACTCGAGACATCACCCTTCCCTGGGACTATACTATTCATCTTGGCTTCCACGTGACTTCTCTAGCCTGTGCAGGTGAACCTCACCTAGAACTACACCAAGAAACTTGGACTTGTTTGCTACCAATGAGGTCTGATCAGGTCACCTCATGTAGCTCCCAAGCCTCCCATCCATCAAGGAGTGATTATTCTGCCAGGCCAGAGCCTTTTCCATAGCTCAGTCTGGCCAGGGAAGCCAGCTATTTCCTAGACGATGACTTGGATCACAGCCGAGCAGTTCCGCATCCACATAACTATGACCAACAACTGCTCTGACGTAACAACGGATACGAGTAACTGAGTCAGTCCATGTTGTGTGAAACCTTGCTGAGGCATTTTTTAGTATCCCCTTGTCTCCTAAATCTCAACGCTGATTTGCATTCACTTAGACCGGTCAATAGTGCACCTTCAAAGAATTCCCCCAAGGTTAACTTACTAAGTCCTACTGCTCGTTATGGGATAGTGGGGCCCAGGACCTTAGCTGGCCAACTCTGTTGTAAAGTGCTTTTATTACAGATGCTATAATGCTAACCTCTAAGTGTTTCACAGAATTAGGAAAGCATCTAAACATCCAGGTACTGGAATGAGGCCTGGAGATCAACCCACACAAGTACAACCCCTAGGCACAACTTTAAAGAGGACTGTAGTCCAGAAAGACTCACCTGACACCTGCCAATGTAACTGAAAGAAACCCTGCAGCAGTGATCACCCATGCTGGGGTGGGCTTCGGCTAGGAGGGAGGGAAGGGTGTTGTTGACATGAGCACAGCCATGTTGAGTACCCCAATGCTTTCAGGCCCACAGAAATGGTAAAGACTTCCTGGGTGGCAAAGCTTTCCTTGGTCCAAGTACCTGTGTTTACCAAAGACCAACAACTGTTACGTCAGAACTATTAACCTGCGCTTCCTCCCCAGGATATAAACTGCTCCCCTAGGTAGTCTACACTAACGTTAGCTAAGCCTGCCTCCTTCAGTTGTATAGAATAGACCCACCTCTTCAGATCAGATACATAACATAAACTGAGTTTTTCAGTTGCTGCTGGCTTTGGTCTGTTTCCATCAGATCCCAGGTTTTCTCTTGTTTTTGTCTGGGATTGTCATTACCAATGTGCCCAACCTCACCCCATACCTCAGGTTAATCCCTGGGACATGCAGAGCATAGCAGCAACACAGTCTGCTTTTCACCCACATTCCTGTAAGTAACCCCAATAAAACTCACTGGTTCAAAGTGAGACTTCAACGGTCATTAACTTTCATCTTGGTCCCTTCTCTGAGGTGTGTACATTTTTTCACATCTTCTTGTACATAGCCTCACACAGCAGAACTGGCACCCTACCCTAATGGGGGTAGACAGACCAAAGTTAAGCTGGGGAGGACTAATCCTGTTGTCCTGGCTACAGGCATCAAGGCAACAAATCAGTCAGAGCAGCCTGAGTGTGGAGTATTGGGGGTGGGGAGGAGAGAATACATGTATGGAAGAGAATAAATGACAAAATATACCACATCGTTACAGTGACAAAGACAGCCTCTTACTGGGACAAAACAGGTAAGCCAATCAAGTAAGCCAAACAGAATAAAGCCTGGGGACAAGCCCACAAAGTCAGAGCCACTAATGACAAAGGTGTCTGAAAATGGTGCATGGAAACCGAACGGCCCCTGCAGGAGGGAGGGCTCTACCATCCACCCTTACAAGTCACCCAGGGCTGGCATGATGATGCATGCTTTCACTCCCAGCACTTAGAAAGCAAAGGCAGGCATGGAACCGGGAGATCAAGGCCAGCCCAGATGACAAGTCAATTCTGGAACGGCCTCAGCTACATAGTGAAAGATCCTTTCCCAAAAAAAAAAAAAAAATCAACTCAAAATGGATTAAAGATCTTACTTGAAAACCTATACCTGCTACAGGAAAACACTATGAAACAACTTTTCAAACCTAACTTTAACACAGAAGCTAGCCCTGAGAAAACAGTTGTGAATACATGAAATTAAAGCTTCTTTACAGCAAAAGACATCAACAGCCTACAAAATGGGAGAAAATCTTTACCAACTATACTCAGACAGAGCTAAAATTTGCAAAAAAAAAAAAATGAAAAAAATTTAAATACCAAGAAGCAAACCTGCCAATAACAGACTAATGAAATGTCTTGTACAGTCTTCTAAAGCAGAAACCTCAAATGGCCCACAAACATTTTTAAAAATGTGCAATCTCCTTAAGCTATCACAAATATCAACCTTTAGATAATACCTCACCCCACGTCCTTCACTACAGTTATCAAGGTATCTGTCAAGTGCTAGTCAGGATGTGGACAAAGAGATATTTACTCACTGCTAGTAAAGAATGAAAATGAGTTCAGCCATTATGGAGATCAGCATGGAGCTGCATCAAAGATTAGAAATGTTTGACCCAGTTACACCACTCCTGAGCTGATCCCCAAGAGGCTCCACACACTGCCCAAAAGACAGCCATGCTTACTGCTACAATGTTCATGGTAGCAGACATGTAGCCAGTCTAGAGCTCTACCAACAGAAAAACTGATAAAATGTGATGAACACATAACAAACAGGGTTTCACTTATTTGTGAAGAAAAACAATGAAATCTGCACAATGGGCAGCTCTAGAGAGTACATTAAGTTGACTCAAATTCAGAAAGACAAAAGCTGCATTAATGTGCCACATGTATGCCAACAGGTGTAAAGTCTTAACATCTAGAAAGGAGATTAAGAGAAAGTAGTAACTCATAATGAGGACAGACAGGTGACAAAAGGAAAGAGCAAAGGCGCCAGGCTACATGAAGTGATCAGGGGCACATGGAGGACATGTTTACTCAAATAGGGCACAAGGGTTGTAACATTTTAACGAGGTGAAAAGGGAAGGCCAGCCCTGTAGTTTTGCAGGCAGACAGCACCTGACACCTTCACAGGGAGCCTTGGCAGACTTGCAGGGGCAGGCATCGGGTGCTGTGCTGCCTCAGACCCCACACAGCTCCAGCTGCCCGTTCTTGTATAGCCCGCTGGGGAGGCCTGAGACCAGGACACAGAGCTGGCTCAAGAGGCTGTTTTTTGTTTTCACACAAGGTCTTGCTCTGCAAGGCAATCCAGGCTGGCTTCAAATCTGCAGTCCTCCTGTCTCAGCCTTCCCCAGTACTAGCACTACAAGAATGTGCCACCAAATACTTTAAACACGGTTTAAATAGAATTTATTCATTTTTGACAATTTCATGCATGTAAACAATCCATCTTGATCATTGGCACCCCGACACCCCCTTCAACTCCTACAACTTCCTTCAATATGACGCTCTCCCTCAAAAAGTAGATTTTGGGGAGGGGGTGGGTTAGGGAGTGGGACAGCTTAAGCAACTGTGTGCTTAGTGTCCCAATGTTTACCTTAGAAGTAACGGGTCCTAGGGCTGGGGGACAAGACATAAAACCACTTAACAGACAGTTCCAATGGGTTTCATATCCCTGTCATGAAGAAAGGTAAGCCCAATGTACAAAATAATACTGGAGCAATTGTTAGCCACAGAGAGAAACCCCAAAGCAGGTGGAATCTAGCAGGATGTGTATTGAGGGCTTTTGGTGCTGCTTCTAGAATTTGGCATTTCTCCCTGGGCTCCAACAAGAAAGTATGCTCAGATAAGAATATTAGAAACAGTGACCATGGGACTTTACCACCACCTTCGGCCATCTCCTTGCCTACTACGTTACTTACTACCCTAAGTGATCTTCTTGTTCACTACTTGGCTTGCTTACTTTGTCTTTGCTCTAAGAGCTGACCACGTTTTTTGGATGCACCTAGGAGGATATAAAGCAGGCTGGAGAGAAATGAAGCTGCTTCAGTCTCAGGACAGGGTGGAGTCAGGTGATCATGCTGTCTAACGTTTTCTCCTCAATCCTCACTCCCTGGAGACCCTGCTGACTGACTGAACTGGCTTGGTCAGATGTGCTTCACCAACAGTAAAATCAGTATATACAAAAAGGAATGTGTGAAGAGAACTTTTTGCCAAGACTGTAACATGCCACCAAAAAAAGGAAAAAAAAATCCAGACTACAGAAATGGCACATATATTTAAACGGCAGCTGTTCATTACACGTGCATAGAGTGCTTCCAGCAACTGCAGGGTTGTTAATTAAGTAAAAACTCCAATCCCAGGGTGGTGGTCTAGTTTCCTGTGAGTTGTTGGCCAGGGAGATAGATCCCAGAAGTGACTACTGTCACTATACTTGTGTGTGTACTAGAGCTAAATGGTCACCCCTACTGCTAAGGACGCCAAATGCTGACTTCAGGAGACCAGAATACCAACCTGGGCTTACACAAGAAAGCACTACCCCAATCCCGAGCAGTTAGCATTCAGTGTCAGAGGCTGTTGTTCAGGCCCCGAGGGGAAGCCAACTCTTACAGCCTCACTTGGCTGAGGCTCCCAAGTCCTCCACTACCTGTGTGTCCCACAGGAACAGCAGGTTCTGTGGTGCTTCAATCTGCCCACAGTTAACCATCTCCCAACTGTCTGTCTAGCCCCCTCCAACCTCGAGCTAAAGACAATCCTATGTCCAAACACGTACGTACCCAATCAATCACTGTGATTGTTTAAATGAGAATGGTCCTTACAGATTTTAATGTTTGGTTCCTAGTTGGCGGACAGTTTAGGAAGAATTAGGAGCCTTGTTGGAAAAGGTATGTCACTGGACGGGGGAGGGAGGAGAGATGGACAGACTTCTGAGGTTTCAAAAGCCCAGCTAGGCCCAGTCTTATACACTGCTCTGCTCTGCCTGGTGCCCTGCCCATCCCCACATTTCCCCCAGAATGTCATAGACTCTCAAACTGAAAGGAAGCCCGCAGTTAAACACTTACTATTTGCCTTGGTCATGAAGCGTCTCTTCACAGAAATAAAAAAGACAATTATCCTCTGAATATGGGGATCAGTCATACTGAGGCTATCAACTAGTCACCGAGGGGAACCTCTTCCACTGGGCAGCAAGGATTGTAACCCATGATGATCTGACCTATACACGGCAGACTCTCTTCAGTCAGGTAGTTATGCGTGCCTTGAACATTTTACTCTGCTCTGTTCTCAGGAGGAAAATGACCAGGATACCTTTTTCTTTCTAGGGGCTCAGGGACTATGGAGGAAGGTACAGAGGGTGAGAAGTGCTAGAGGGTGGGAAAACTGTAGTCCAGGCTTGATGCCCTAACCCAGCATGACTGTGGAACAGTAGCTTCCAGGACCAATCAGAGACCCTGGCTCAGAGGTGGCAAAGATGAAGTATCACATGGTACGGCAAACCACCAGGATAAACGACAGGGGTGTTACCATCTCCTCCAAGTCACAGGGACATGGTTCCTCTACTCAAGTAGCCTCCTGAACAGACCGCTCGTCTTCCCGCTGCTGGCACTTGCTAACCCTGATAACATCATCTAAGACTGGTTAGTCAGTGAAACAGCTACAGGTCATCCACACTGTAAGCTTACTAGAACTGGAGGCATTCCTCGGGCTGTCAGTAGCATTATAATTTGAAATGACAATTTTACATGACTTCACACTCACACACAAGACAGTGACATAGCACATAGTTGTTTCTAAACTCTCTTCACAGAAGGAGCAAAGATCAATCTGCTCTAAAAGGATGTCAACTGCTATCCCTTACAAATCTTTAAAAGGCAGCTTGGGTTTTCCTGAACTGAATATAGGCACCGTCACACCTTAAATGGCAGGGGGCTGTCATCCTGGGCTTGTCTCTAGTACCCAGTTCATACATAACAAACTGCAACCTGCCTTGATATAAAACATACCAAAACCCCAAACTGGCAGTGGGAATCTTGTAACCAATAGCTACATTTCAGTGTAGATGAGTCAAGAGTTACAGCCCACACTCTAGAGCAAACATCTGCATCAACCAATATTGTCATTTCTTATTTCCTTTCTCAGTGTCCAAGAGCACTACGCTCTCTGCGTCCAAGCTCTGAGCACTTTCTATGTAAAATACACCTGGGTTCATGATTCTTTGTGACACGTAAGGACAACAGCTGATCGGAACAGGCCGCCCTGCCCCTGGCCCCCAGGCGGGGAAGTGCCTGCTCCTTCCATGTGGGTCATTTCACTGCTTCTTTTTTTTACTTGCCGGACTGTCCAAAATTTCAATCTTGCCTTTGCCACCTTCTGCATTCGGAAGCTTAATGTTCTCGATGGTGACTTCAGAGGGAACGCAGACATCTTCTTCGGACTCCGAGCTGTCCCCAGAACTGTCCCGAGAGCTCTCTTCTGGGCTATCCTCCTCTTTTGAATCTGACCGACTCATCTCAAATAAGGCCACATCCTATAACAAAGTGTCAGGATGAGAAATGTCCTTCAGGGCAGTTCTGTAACATGTTCTAATAAAGCAACATGGATGGCTACAGAGAGGGTGCAACAAGCAGGTAAAG
The DNA here is from genome assembly GCF_000001635.26 of Mus musculus. Lineage (NCBI taxonomy): Eukaryota > Metazoa > Chordata > Mammalia > Rodentia > Muridae > Mus > Mus musculus. Next base: position 83,365,597 of record NC_000076.6, on the reverse strand, counting down.
ATACTCACTGCTTTTCCAGAGGACCCCAGTTCAGTTCCCAGTACCCACTAACTCCAGCCTCAGAAAATCTAACATTCTCTGCTGGTTCTTATGGGCACCAAATCCATCCTAAGAGCAATGTCACTGAGTGCTTTAAGTAAAACATGTCTTTAAAAAAGTTCTTGCTGCCTACTATCCATCCAACAGCACCCATTCAATAAAGTGGACTAGAGTAGTGGCTCTCAACCTTCCTAACTATACAACCCTTTAATACAGTTCTTATGTTGTGGTGATGCCCCCCAACCATAAATTATTCTCACTGCTATTCCTAACTGCAATTTTGCTACTACTGCTATCAACCATAGTGTAAAATCTCTATTCTCTGGGTCCTGGCAAGTCGAGACCCACAGGTTGAGAACTGCCAGACTACAGTCAGGCACCCCATTGGACACTTAAGACTTGACAAGCAGGTGGCCACAGTAACATGGCCACAATCCCAGTCTGTAACAGCAGTGGGAAGACAACCTGAGGTCAACCTGAGGCTCCCCCACCACCCCCAAAAAAAAAACATCACAACTCTTGCCTTAAAGAAATTTACATTTCTGAGCAAAAACCAGCACTGGCAGGCAAAATCCTGCCTGCCACCCACTTTCGTTCAGACACTGAAGTAGGAATGGTGTCTGCACTTTCAGAGAGTAGCTGAAGGGGAAAGATGTAATTGTAGCATGCATACCACAAGCTTCTGACACCACAGCCCTGGGCAGAATTTCCCACCATGAAAAATTGTTCACCTGGAACTATGAGTCAACATGAATAGCCCTTCCCTTAAAAACCATGCACACATAAGAAATTGTATGTAACTCAATTTTTAGTAGCCATAAGTTTACAAAGCCTGCTTATTAAGTAAACGGCTACATTCTGCACTGAACAGCATGTCAAACAGGCAAACAGAGGGAGTATGGCCCTGTGGAAGTCAAGTATGTTTTACCATCTTGCCTGTGTGAAAATATTTGCTAATTTTACTCTAGAACGACATTTTAAAATACCATTTGGTGACAAGTATATTAATTCCATTGTATGAAACAGAAACAAGACTGAGTTACCATCTGTATGATGTTTCCAGACGTCTCGTCGATGTTTTCAATATTGAAGTGACCAGCTGGAGCAGCTGCCATTTCCCTCCTCAGCTTCTCATTTGCCTGGGCCATTTGTGGGAGGAAGGCCTGAACCTGGTCTAGCACTGGAGAGCGAACACAGCCAAGCAAAGCGTATTAGTAAGTTCTAACCAAGCCCTCCCAGCACAGCATTTCAGAGCAGAGTTAGCAACAAACCCATCAACTCTACATCCCTCCACTTCTGAGCCGCCTTGGGCTGCACTGGAGGGTGGGTGCTAGGCCCAGGGCTCCACCAATCAGTTACATTCCTAGGCCCTCTGAACTCGCAGAGCAATACAACCACACGATTCACCAATTAACTCAAATGTTCTGTTACTCTGCCATCCCCAAAGTATAAAGTTCTAGAAGGCTGGCATTCCACAAGATGACTGGGGAGAAACCAGACAGAATGAGCTAATGGTTAAGTGAACCTGCTCTTTACAGTGAGGCTGTCAAAGTCATTAATGAGATCTATTTGCATTTTTTACTATGTCAGTCACCTAGAACGTCTGTCACCTGCTCAACTGCCCACCTTTCATCTGAAAATGGCAACACCACCCTTCTTTTTAAAAAGAAAAAGCCAAACAACAAAAAGCAAAAAGACAAACAGGAACAGGTTTGCGAATTCTCTACGTTCATAACTTGGGCTGGCTTCCCAGTCCTGCATAGGACCATGCCTGCCCTTCCTTTGAAACTTGGGTCACTCATGTTCCTCATCCTGAACGGGCCTAGGTTTCTGCAGTCCTGCCTAGCGCAGTCTGCCCTGTGCTGTAATCTGACAGGGTGTTCTAGCCAAGCCAGTGAGCAGTCAACTTGGCTGAGGAGAATAGCACCAAGTTAACTGGATGCATTTCTCATTAACCAGCCGACTAGGCACAGCTGCACAGCAGCGTCTTTGGGTTAGTCTAACGCAGAGACCAGCAGCATAGGACGACAATGGGCATGGGGATCCAGATAAACCTTTACTTTCTATCTCTGGCTTCTCTTAAAGCAATCTCAGCTTCCACTCTTTTGCAACTCAAGAGTTCTAACGAACACATTCAATCTCACCACCATGCTGACTAGTTTTGTCAACTTGACACCAGCTAGAGTCTGAGAACAACAACTACGGAAATACCTCTGCAAGACCCAGCTGTAGGACATTTAACTAATCACTGACTGATGGGGGAAGGCCCAGCCTATTGCAGGTGATGCCACCCCTGGGTTGGTGGTCCTGCATTCTATAAGCAAGCAGGCTGAGCAAGCCATGGGAAGCAAGCCAGTAAGCAGCACCTCTCCATGGTCTTTGTATCAGCTCCTGCCTCCAGGTTCCTGTCCTGTGTGAGTTCCTGTTCTGGCTTCTTTCAAGTAATATACAGTGATTTGGAAGTGTAAGTCAAACCCTTTCCTCCCCAAGTTACCTCTTGTGGTCCCATCACATCGAAACAAACCCTAACCAGGACAGAAATTGGTCTAACAGTGGGGTATTGCTGTGGCAGAGACCTGACTGTGTGTGTTTAGGATTGTAGAACTTTGAGCTGTTAAAAGCACTAAGTGTTCAGAGCTCAGTGAGCTCTTCTGTAGGAGCCTGGGAGATAAGAATGTTGAGAGCAGTGCAGACGATAAGAGGTCTGGCTTGTGACGTTTCAGAGGTCAGTTTGAGAGTCCTTTAATGACTATCTCTGCTTCCCACAGTAGAAGGGTTATGGTCTCATGAAGCCACACAGCTTAAGAGGGTTCCTCTGGTCCTCACGTTGGCTCAACAAGCACCCTTATTCTGAGCAATTACCTAGAATAAATACCTGCCAGGTGTGGTGGCAAACACCTTTAACTCCACTACTCGGGAGGTGGAGGCAGAGGTAGGTGAATCTGAATTTGAGGCTGGCATGGTCTACACCGAGTTCCAGGCCAGCCAGGGATAAAAAGTGAGACTGTCGTGGGAGGGGAGGAAAAAAAAATGGCCCAGCAGCATGTAGCAGTAATCCTAGAGTGGGGTGAGGCAGGAGAATCTGGGGTTCAGGGACATTCTCAGCTACACAGGGAAGCATGAGGCCTGGACGACATGAGACCCCGTCTCAAGGAAAACAAAGCTAACTAGACCATAGCTAGCTGGGCCTTTTGGGGTTTCAAAAACACCTTTTATTCTGAAAACAAAAAAAAAAAAAAAAAAAAAAAAACAAAAAGCCTGCAACCAGGGAATTAACATGAGAAATTCTATTCCTCAGTCATTTACACAATATATTTGATTCTACGGTTTGATATGTGCCATGAAGACAGACTGTCCCCATCAAATAATGGATTAACTAGCCTCAATTGGGGGAGTGCCCTCTAGAGTAGAAACTAGGTACTTACAAGGGCTCCTCTGCATCCGAACTGTTTGAAGTGTAGAGGTCTTTCTGGGATGAGGCTTAGAGCTGATGAGCAACTGGTCCCAGATACCTGAAACCACACACACAAAACAATTCATGGCATAAAACAGCCCTGAGCAACAAGTGCAACTCAGAAATGAGATGAGCCTCTACACCAAAGAACTGTGAGAGCCGGGCCCATCAGCACAGCCTGAAGTCTGAACCACCCCTAACTCTGACAGAGGAGGAGCCAACACTCCTGTCTGTACGTCTATCTCCCCAACCTCTAGTACTGATCTAATAAATACACATTGACAAACAGGGAGGGGGACTAGGCATGGCAGGGCACACTCAAAAGACAGGCAAGTGGATCTCTGTGCTCCAGGCCAGCCAAGGCTATGTCTCAAGCACTAGCTGCTCTTGTTTGATTCCTAGCACCCACATGGGGGCTCAACTGGACTATAATTCCAGTACCAGAGCATTCGACACTTTGTGACCTCTTAAGGCAACAGGGATGCACAACGCACAACTTTAAACAGCACAGTTAGCAAAATGTAGACCTGCAATGAGTCTTTGATTTTAGTTAAGAAATTCAGATATGCTTTAATCCCAACACTTAAGAGGCACAGGCAAGAGTTCGAGGCTTGCCTGATCTACAGAGTAAGTTTCAGAACAATCAGGGCAACACAGAGAATCACTGTCTTGAAACACACACACACACACACACACACACACACAAAAGGTAAGTCAGAAGTCAGAAATAGGGCCCAAAAAGAGGGTTTTATGGACACAGTGCTTGCCTCCCAAATTGGAAGCGCTATTCACTCCCCACATAGTAGGAAGAGAGAATAGCCCCCTCCACATACCAGAGGTACATAATACAGAGAACCAGAAACGGTTATGTAGACTTGGGCAAGTCAGACTGGGCTTTTTTTTTTTTGTAGAATATACTTGCCTAGCTCTCCTACCTAGAAGGTGCTCAATTTAAAAAATTAATTATTCCGAGTTGCACCTTTCCAAACAAACCAACTGCCCAGTCCAAGCAACAAACACTGAAGACTCAAGCCTTTGCCCACTTTTTTTTTTTTTTTTTTTTTTTTTGTATTTTGTTCTTTGTTTATTCGAGACAGGGTTTCTCTGTAGCCCTGGCTGTCCTGGAACTCACTTTGTAGACCAGGCTGGCCTCGAACTCAAAAATACGCCTGCCTCTGCCTCTCCAAATGCTGCCAGGCTGGGCGGTTCCTAATGAACTCTACAAGGACCACCTGGCCTGGACCGGCTTGGCAGGTAGAGGAAAAAAAAAAAAAGAACCACCACCGCCCAGCGCCGGGCTGGCCTAGTCGTACCCCGGACAGACCCCGGCAGCGTCTCGGGCTCCGTGGCATCCCCTCCCAATTAGCGTCCCAGACTCCGCGGTATCTCCGACCTCCGCAGCGTCTCGGACTCTCTCGGTGTCCCATACCCCCGCAGCGTTCCAGGCTCCCCGGCATCCCTAGCCATCGCAGGGTCTCTGGCTCCTCGGCGTCCGCGGCCCCGCAATAACCCGGACCCCCGACTCCCCACAGCGTCTCGAGCTCCTTGGCTTCCCCGGCCCTGCCGCGTCTCGGGCGCCTCAGTGTCCCAGAACCCCGCAGCGTGCCCGGTCCCCGGTAGCATCCCCAACCTCCTGCAGTGTCTCCAGTAGCGTTCCCGGGTCCCGCAGTGTCCCTGACCCAGCAGCGTTCCGTGTCCCTCCAACCCACCCCGCTCTCCACCGTCGCTCACCTCCCGAACCCTCGCTCCCCGCCGTCAGCAGCTCCCTGGACACCGTGACCTGCGAGCAGGCTACAGAAGACGAAGAAACACCAGGACCGGTCCCGCGCTCGCCCTGGAACTCCATGCTTCCAACCCAGCGCCACTGAAAGAAGCCCGGATATAGGAAGGCACGGGGAAGGGGCGGGGTCAAGGCAGCAATTGGCCGAAACTAGGAGGTGGGCGGTGACTTACGGGTGCGTGGCCAGAGCTCGCGCCTAGAGATGAAGTTCAGACCCACGGGAACCGGAAGCGGGGGTGGGGCCGAGGCGGGGTGGAGGATGGGAACAAGGCACCACACTGCGTGGGCGGAGCGCTGCGGATGCACGTGTCAGGCGCCTAGTCTACCCCAGCCCAAGTCTAGCCCTAGTCTCCTCCTTTATTGTTGTTAGAAAAGAATCAACCCGGCTTGGTCAAGCTAAGCAAATGCAAGCATGAAGAAGGTGGTGCGAGGCCTTTGTCGTTATTTCCATTTTTGTTGTTGTTTGGGGAGGTTTCTGTGGTCTTCAGTTTGTAGCAATCCTGCTTTAGTCTTCCAGATGCCATAGAGGTGGGAGCCACCACACCCAGTTTCTTTTCATTTTCTATATTTTATTTTTTGTCATCCTGGCTGGCCCAGGTTGACTTCAAAATCACCATTTTCCAGCTTCCATTTCCGTGTACTTAAATCTACAGCCGCCCATTACCATACTTTGTTGTTTGTTAAAGCCTCACCAAGTTACCCCGGTTGACCTGGTACTCAAAGTCCACCTAGGTCCTAAATAGCCTGGATTTCAGGTCTGGATGACCAGACCCCAGCTTAGTTTACTATTTAACTGTAAACACAAAACCCAGAAGTGTTAAGAATGCTGTTTACGTTGCTATATATACAGCATGCCTTTGGAACACTGTCATGTCAAAATCCTAAAAGGTTGTTCCAGGTGGTAGTTAAAAGGTAGAGCTGTGAGTGAGGCACTGAGTTTGGTCTCCTACAGAAAAACAAATCCTTCATTTCTAAAAAGCTGAAACAAAACCCCTGAATGACAAACCCCATTCCTCCCCTCTTCCTGCCCCTGGGACCCAATGCTCATGGTTTTGTTGAGAACAAGCGAAAGAAACGTATTCCAAGTGCTACCATTTCATTTCCAGACTCCCATTTAATCATAGGGAGAAACTTAATTCACGGTCCCAGTCTCTAGGGAAGCTGGGGACTTCCCTATATCAGAACAGCTTCTGTTGTAAACAGTTGTCTGTGTGAACGCATCTCCTCAGGGACAATGTGTAAGGAGACAGTTATCTGAGTCCAGCCATCTCAGGGACAACTTCTCCATCTTGCTGGCAGGGTCAAGCAAGTTCATGTTCCCAGACCTAGGAACGAACACCTGTCCCAAGTCTACATGTTTTCCTAATTGTCTGTTAACTGGTAGAGAGCAGAGGAATTGCTATTATCTAAATCAAGGTGTGTAAGTTTTAAAAATATATAACTAATTGCCTGGTATGCACTAGTTAACTACATGCAGCTGACCCACTCCTCCCCACCCCCACCCCACCCCACCCCACCCCTGCTTCCTTATCACTCTGAGCTCTGCACCTAATGGAATTAAGGGCCTTGAAACCAGGTGCCCTGGATATGGCCCAGTACTCCCTTGTTTAACTTATAATGTCAAAACACAATTGGATAAGACTGCAGCTCCCCCCAGCTCCCCTCTCAGGGCTACACAGAGAAACCCTGTCTCGAAAAACAAAAACAAAACAAAACAAAAAGTACAATCTCCCTTCCAGGACGAGGTTCAGACCCCATACTAGCTGCCTCCCTGAGTGCTCAGAAAATAAAGCTTTTGTTTTTAAAGCTTCCATCTCTGAAGTGAGTTGTCTCAGCTCCCACCCCAAACCCAATAATTTCTCTTTCCGTGTAACTAGAATCATAAACTCTTGTTTGTGTAACTAGCATATTTCACTGAGAAGAATGTCTTCAAGGTTTATTGAAAAGGATATCTTTCAATTTTAATGTTGAATAATATGCTCTTGAATTTTGTACCACACTTTCTTTGGGGGGCGGGGCAGGGATTTGTTTTGGGGGGAACACTGTATAACCTAGGCTATATAGTTGAACTCCATGCTATCGATCTTCAAACACTTAATCCCAAGTGCTGAGATTACAAGCAGGCATTTGCTACCAGGACTTGCTAACAGTGTGTTTTCTCTGATAATGAACATTTGAGTTCCTTCCACCTCATGTCTGGTGTGAACAGGAGCAGCAGTAAATATGCAGTTGTTGATTCAAGTAGTGCCTTGAATCCTAGCATTCAGAAGGCAGGGAGGCTGGTGGATCTCTGTGAGTTTAAGGCCAGCCTGAACTACATAGCAAGATCTAAACCAGCCAGAGCTGCATAGTCAATCTGTGTCTCCAAAAACAAAACAAACAAACAAACCCTGTGGGGCTGGAGAGATGGCTCAGTGGTTAGGAGCACTGGATGCTCTTCCAGAGGTCCTGAATTCAATTTCCAGCAACCACATGGTGGCTCACAACCATATGTAATGGGATCCGATGCCCTCTTCTGCTGTGTCTGAAGAGAGCAACAGTGTGCTGACATAAATAAATAAATAAACAAATCTTAAAAATTTTTTTTTAAAAACCCAACTCTGTGTGTGTGTGTGTGTGCACAGTGTGTGTGTGTGTGTGTGTGTGTCTGTGTGTGTGGTGGGGCACATGCCTTGGCACAGGGGCACATGACAGGAAGTCAGGACAACTTGAGGGAGTCAGTTCTCCCACTTCATTTGGTCCTATGGATTAAAAAATTATAGCAGCAGACACCTTAACCTGTTAATCTGTTGGCCAGCCCAAATAACCCAATTAAAATACAATCAAAGGGCTGGAATATATATTTCTTCTTTCTTTTTGGAAGTAGACAAATGTTGGTTGTTCATTTCTTGCATTGGAAGTACTCTTCAGTATCATTCATTAGCCTAAGATTATTTACCACAGTTCTTTGTCACTACACAACAACGCGGTAACCAACCTCTTGAGCATCTTAGACCTCCGTATCTGAGCTCATACACACCCTATCCAGACACACAAAGTACAGATCTGTTCCCCGAAATGGCTGGGGGAATGTGTCGCAATCCCTGAAAACAGTGCGAGTAGGATAGGATGCTAAGTGGGCTATGATGGCAGATGCTGGCTATGCTGCAGTCAGAGAGTCATGGAAATCAGGCTGAGCTGTCTGTCAGCTGAGAACTACCATGAAAAGGGCGCTTATGCTCCTCTTCACACCGACCTCTGATCTGCCTGGGGAGGTCAGAAGGGTGAAATGGAAACTTCTAGTTTCTTTGGAAAGTCAGTTATGTCAAATGATGCTTTGCTGGGGCACACAGGTGAAAGGATGTCTTGCTAAAGCAGACACAGGAAAGACTGCTCTCCTGAGGCAGACCCAGGTGAGCGGATGCTTGATGAAGCAGTCTGTATATGACCCACAGACAGAGCTTTGGCTTGATTTGCTCCGCCTTACTACTCTTTCCTACACCCCCCCCCCACACACACACACACACACAATCACACTCGTATTGGTTCGTCTTACATAGCATTGTTGAGTTTAGCTTATGCTAACATCGACATTGAGAGAAACTCATGCGGTATCTGAAGCTTCTTGCCTCGCCTCAGGCCGGCTGGCAAGTCAGTCTCTTTAGATTGAACTACGGCTGCCAGGTGTCTGTCTGCTTGCAAGACTGGACTGAAGCTACTGACAAGGATCAAGCTCGCCCCCACGGAACTATTGCTAAACAGGTCCACTTTCCCCATATCCTAATAACGTTCCTCTTCCACTACCTCTGCTGGGTGATGGGCTAGAGGAAAGGTCGAAAGCTTACTAAAATAGGCTGCCAAAGTCGTATGCCTACACAAGGGGGAGGGGCAGGTGAATCCATAGCTTGCTATTTCTGCTAGAGTGTAAGGGATAGAGAGCACAAACAGGGTTTGTGCTGAAGAGCTCTTTCTGGGACCCCAAACCGCGGTATCCAGAGGAAGACAGTAAGTGAGATGGGAGAGAACAAGATAGAAGTGTAAGGGTCTGGCAGACCTGAGCCTGGTGAGTATGGCTCTGGCAGGCCCTTCTTCCCGCTCCCTCTGCCTTGCTAAAAACCAGGCACACGCCTTTAATCCCAGCAGAGGCAATCGGATTTCTGAGTTCGAGGCCAGCTTGGTCTACAAAGTGAGTTCCAGGACAGCTAGGGCTATACAGAGAAACCAAGCAAAGTTGGACTTCCAAATGTTAAGGGGTGGCTAAAGATTAGTTTTTGCAATCAGCCTGGTCCTATACGACTTTAGCAAACCTCTCTGTTTGGGCTTCTGTAAACAAAAACTTGTTTTGCCCAGGTGACCTCCTGCTTGAGCATAAACATAATGTAACTTTGTGTCCTTTGCCTTTAAAAGCCCCTGACTGAGCAGGCTGGGCAGTGTATTCAGGAATTTACAAGTCTTGGGTGTAGACCTGGTGCCAGTATAGGAATAAAATCCTCTTCTTTGTTAAAATGTATTAACATACACACACAAATGTTTTTAAAAATAACCTGAGAAGGGAGGGTTTATTTCCACCAACGCTTTACAGTGCATCCTGGAGGAAAACCAAGGCAGATTCTCTTTTCTTTCTTTTTTTTTTTTTTTTTTTTTTTTTTTGGTTTTTCGAGACAGGGTTTCTCTCTGTAGCCCTGGCTATCCTGGAACTCACTCTGTAGACCAGGCTGGCCTCGAACTCAGAAATCCTCCTGCCTCTGCCTCCCAAGTGCTGGGATTACAGGCGTGCGCCACCACGCCCGGCCCAAGACAGATTCTCAAGGCAGGAGCTTGGAGCAGGCGCAGAAGCCATGGAGGAAGGATGCTCTTTTGGCCTTGCTCAGCTACGTTTCCTCATCAGCCCAAATCCACTTGCCTAAGGATGGCGCCGCCCACAGTAGGTCAGACGCCCCTATATCATCTGGCAATTAAACTACCTCACAGACAAGTCCATAGACAGTGCAATTCTTCTGTTGCAGTTCCCTCTTCCCAGGTGACTCTAGATTGGTGTCACTTGATCGCTAATGACAGCTATGACATTACACCAAATTGGCCTTACTGGGATTATAGAAATTGACCTGACAGTCCTGTTTCTGTTCACCACACCTGTTTATCTAGTGCTAGCCATCAAACCCAGAGCCATGTGTGAAGAATTAAAAAAAAAAAATAATGACTGCCCTGAGAACATGGGCCCCGGCCCCCCGACCAGATGGCCTAATTCCCCTGAACTTTTGGGAAAAACAACCACAGAATGTTTCAATGTCCCAGGTGCCTTGAAGTAAATATCCAACCCTAGACTTCCCCTATTTCCTCTCCGATCCTCCCCCTAGGTTGTGCTTTTTTGCCTTTATAAGCCTGCTGGAAAATTAGGGTCATCATCAGACTCCTCTACCCCTGCGTGGTGTATGGGTCTCGACCTCAGCATGCTGGTTTGTGTGCCATTAAAACCTCGTGTGTTTGCAGCAAGCTTGACTGGTGTGGCTTTCTGGGCTCGCGATTCCTGAGACTGGAGTGAGGGTCTCCCTTCGGGGGTTCCTTCATGTGCATACTGTGACCAACTGAGCTACATCCTCAACCACTGATTAAAGTCAAAACAGTTTTGGTAAGTTTTTTTTCCTCCTCAGTTAAATTTCTAGGATCTTGTCCTAAAGCACCACTGCATCCAACGCTGGGCTGGCGTTTCAGCCTCTCCTCGAAAGAATTTAGAAAATACATTCAGAATTCAGACACTGTCCTTACAGACCGTGCAGACATACTATAAAGAACGGAACATACCGCTAGGTGGAGACAATTCTTGTCTCCTTCTTGTTAATCTAATGGGGCAGGTAATAGGCTCAGCTAGGCGGACCATCCCCAGGAAGATTCATCTTAAGATAACTTGCTTTCCTTCCCAGAATTCCCACCGCCTAGCATTGTCCTCTCTAGCCAGGCTGCCTAGATGTGCAGTTAAGTCAGCCTGCCTTTCTAAGACCTGATTATTTCTTCTTTTCCTTCCAGATGCTGGCCAGAGCCTAGTATATTTTTAGATTCCATAACTAATACTTTGGGCTTCTTATTCTTTCTCCAAAGCTCCCCTCCCGGGCATGTGGCTGCCTGCCACTGTGCAAATGGCCTCAGTTCAGCCTTATCTCAGCCCACACGGGGTTTCTTCCTCCTCTGTCCTCCTCCTCCCTTCCAGGCTTGGAAATCTGCCTGGAGTTTTCCTTTCTAAACGAGAATACATTGTCCCCAAGCTTCTGTTTGTGTCTGTTCTTAAATTATTGTACTAACAAAGCTAAGAACCCCAAGAAAGATTCCCAGTTCCTCTGTTCCTCGTGACAGCTCTGCTGGGATTTCCCCCCAAAGTTTCCAGTCACATTCCTCTGCTGTCCTTTAATCCTTCCATCGTCAGAAAAAAAACAAACAAACCCGTTCCTGTGACTCTAGACTGCTTCAAAAAAAAGACAACAGAAACGAGCTTAAGCGGGAATACACGCAAGAGTCAAACTCCAGGAGAGGACAGGACAAACGCTTGTTGTGCCATGTTAGCCGACCGAGTACAGCCGGTACTGTTCCTCTTCCTCATCCTACAGGTGCAGTCTACTTTGATCTATTTCCCGTTGAGAATGTTTGGCAAGTTTGCACATTCTGTTTTCAAATAGTTATAGGTCCTTCCAGTTGCAGGCCCTAGCTTAAAAAGACATTCACATGGTCATAGTATCTGCTATTCTCTTTGAAACAGCCCAAACAGAACACTACAAAGTGGGTATGAACTTCAGATTTAGTTAGCCAAAAATATGGAAGGGCCAAAAGCCGCTGCAGAGACCTGATGTAGACACAGTGTAACTTTGTACCTCTTTCCTTTTAGGGATACTGCAGATTGCAGATCAACAAGGCTAAGTCCTTCCCTAATCTTCCGTTCTTGTTTTGGTTGTTCTTTTGCTATAAATTCTTATTTATAGATAAATTGTAAAAGTAGTGCTTGTATACCTACTATACTGATTCCAAAAATGAGTATATTTTGACTCTCTGTTTTCTTCTTCTTCTTCTTCTTCTTCTTCTTCTTCTTCTTCTTCTTCTTCTTCTTCTTCTTCTTCTTCTTTTCCTCCTCCTCCTCCTCCTCCTTCTCCTCCTCTTCCTCCTCTTTCTTTTCTTTTCTTTTGGGGGGGGGTACTAGGATTCAACTCAGGCCTTTTTTTCTTTCTTTTTCTTTCTTTCTTTTTTTTTTTAGTTTCTCACTGTGTCCCCCTGACTAACTTTGAGCTAACTATGTAGACCAGACTTTCCTTTAACTCACAGAGATAAACTTGCCTCTGTCTCCTAAATATTGGATTTAAAAGCCCGATCCACTACATTTGGCTCTTTTTAAAACTTTTTTTTTTTTTAATGTATGAATGTTTTGTCTGCCTGTAATTAAATGCACTCCATGCCTGTCTGATCCCCTTGGGAACCAAAAGAAGGTGCTATATCTCCTAAAACTGGAGTTTGCGTATATTTATAAGCTGAGACTTGAACCCGAGTCCTTTGCAAAAGCAGCTACTGCTCTTACCCAGTGAACCATCTCTCCAGCCCCATCTTATATCGGCTTTTTAAAATAAACTTTGAATTTAAAGACACAGTCCAGGCTGGCCTTGAATTCACTCTCCAGCCTAGGCAAGCCTTGAAATTATAACCCTTCCGCATCAGCCTCCTGAGTAGCTGGGATTATGGGCCTGTGTCACCAGGTCTGGCTTCTTTATCAGATTATTTATAAGATTTTATTTTTCATTATGTGTATATGTGGCTGTACTAGGTGGATGTGTACATTTGCATATAGTATCCACAAAGGCTAGGAGAGGGTGTTGGATTCCCTAGTGGTAGAGTGTCACACTGTATGGGTGCCAGGAAATGAACTCAAGTCCTTTGGAGAGACGATTTGTCTTGTGTCCTTAATGCCTGAGCCATCTCTCCAGCCCCCAGATTTTTGAAGAGATACCAGAGAAGCTAGGCCTGGTAGTACAGGTTTGTAATGCCAGCTCCTGAGAGGCAAAATGATTATAGAAAGTCCCGTGTCCTAGCAAAAACTCAGCCAAGTCAATTAAAGAACGTATTATGCAGTTAAATTCATTAAAAGAAAAAAATTTTTTTGGATTTTTTTTTTTTTTTAAAGATTTATTTATTATATGTAAGTACACTGTAGCTGTCTTCAGACACTCCAGAAGAGGGAGTCAGATCTCGTGATCGGATGGTTGTGAGCCACCATGTGGTTGCTGGGATTTGAACTCCTGACCTTCGGAAGAGCAGTCGGGTGCTCTTACCCACTGAGCCATCTCACCAGCCCCCTTTTTTGGATTTTTTTGAGACAGGGTTTCTCTGTGTAGTCCTGGCTGTCCTGGAATTCATTCTGTAGACCAGGCTGGCCTTTAACTCACAGGGGCTGGGATTAAAGGCATGTTCCCAGCTTACAATTTATTTTTTAATATCTTTATTTATTTTTATTGCATGAATCTTTTAGCTGCAAGTGTGTCTGTCTGCCATGAGTGTGCCTGGCCCCTCAGAACTGAACATCAGATCTGCTGGAACTGGAGTTACAGGCAGCTGTGAGCTACTGTGCAGGTGTTGGAAATTGAACCTGCAAGAGCATCCAGTGCTGTTAAGCACTGAACCATCTTCTAGATTCCCATGGTCAAATTCTAAAATAAGTAGCATCAGGCATGGTAGCACAAGCCTGTAATCCAAAGCATTTGAGAGGCTGAAGCAGAAGAATATCAAGTTTGTGGCCAGTTGGAGCTACATAGTAACACCATATTTCTTTTCTTTTCTTTTCTTTTCTTTTCTTTTCTTTTCTTTTCTTTTCTTTTCTTTTCTTTTCTTTTCTTTCTTTCGGCAGGGTTTCTCTGTGTAACCCTGGCTGTCCTGGAACTCACTCTATACCAGGTTGCCCTTGAACTGGGAGATCAACTTGCTTCTGCCTCCAGAGTATTGGGATTAAAGATGTGTGCCACCACCATCTGACTCCTCTTCTCGTCTCTTCTCTTTAATTAGTAAATCATTATTCTACTAGGAGTGAAACCAGAATAAAAACCCAAAACGCAAGTAAAGGCAACATGAACAGAAGAACCTTGAGATGTGTTCATTCGTCCATTTCAAGTGGATAATGATTGAATATTCACTTAGGGTTGACGACACCAACAAGTATGAAATAATAATATAGTTGACAAACTTTAAGAGGTAGACATGTGGGTAAAGCTTCATGGTTTAGTGGTTTGGGTGATAAGAAGTATTCAATGGCAAGAGGCTCTTGATGGTCTGGTGGGTATCTGTCTCCGGAGGTTTCTGGAAGAACAGAGTCTTCCTAGTTAAAAAAAAAAAAAAAAAGAACAAGAAGTTAAAAGGGTGGAGGTGGGAACTCAGTGGTCAAGGTTGATAGAAACCTAGAGTAGCATGCACAGGCAGGTAGCTTCTGAAGACACTGGGGGCAGGGAGTACACAGAGCATGACCTGGGTGATCATGGGAGAAGAGCTCAGTTACGGGTCAGTCACCAAGAGACTCTGCTGTCAAATAGTAATGCCTCCAGTCCTTCTCAATGCCCTATCCCTTCTGAAGTAAGGCTTTTGTTTTGTTTTTCCCTTAGCATGTGTGCATGCATTTGTATCTGTTTGTGAATGCAAGCATGGATGTGTCATAACATGGTAGAGGTCAAAAGACAACTTGGTGTTGGATCTCACCTTCTATCTTATTTGAGAGGAGGTCTCTTCACCACTTGTGGACACAGGACCAGGTGAGCTGCCAGCTTCTGGGTGTTCATTTTTTCTCATTTCCCTTCTTGAAACAGGAGTGTTGGGATTACAAACACATGCTACCACCCCCAGCTTTGTGTGGATTCTTGGGGTTTTGAATTCAGGCTTATAAGCTTGCTGTAGCAAGTACATTTGCTCCCCGAGCCATCTCTCTAACCCCTTTTCTTCCATATCCCCATTCCTAAAAAGTATCTTTCTATGACTACTGATCTTTCTCATTTCAGTCTATTTTTATATCCCTTTTATTGATTTTCCTCACCTTCAAACGTTGGGAAAGGTTTGTACTCTAGAATCCATGGCCCCTCAAGCTTCCCCGGCCTCATCCTGGCAGGTGTTGTATTGCGTGTTAAGTTGTCCTCTCTGACGTCAAGGCAGTGGTAACTCCAGAGTGTTCTTCACTGTGGCTCTTTGGGTGTTGGGGAAGAAGCCCGGGACCTCACGCACACTGAGCAAATGTCTGTTGCTGTACGTGCCAGTTCTAAACTCTGCTTCACAGATGTGGAGCCTGAGGGTAACGCCTCGAGTTATCATTCACAGAGCATGGCTAAAAGCAGCACCTCTACTGCAATACGACTGCATTGCTGCACTATACTGCAATACGGCTGCATTACTGCGCTATACTGCAATACGGCTGCATTATTGCACTATACTGTACTACTACTACTACTGGACGTGGGGTGTCTCCCCAGCTCTCCTGAATTCCTATATCTCCACTGTACCAATAGGAATCCATTCTTCCAGCCGCTGAGCTTCAAAAGCACTCCTCAAGGTTCCTTCTGTCTCCTTTCTCACTTTTCCATGAGCAAATCCCGACATTTGCCCTCACTTCCAGACTTGTCCATAGCCTCAGCACCTTCTTATGGTTTCCCGTTTGACTCCCCAGGGCTGGGCCACCATCCCTCTCACCCAGATTTATAAGGAACTGTCTTAGGGGTGGTCCTCCTTGGCCCTAATAATCCCACTGAAATCAAATCACAGCAGGCAGCCTCCTCCTCTTAGATCCTTCAGGTGGTTCTTTCTCATGCAGAGTCAATGCCCACGTCCTTACCACGCTCTGTGAACCTGACACCCGATTCTCTGTATCTCCTGTCACTTCATTCCAGACACGGGACCCCGCCCCCTACACCAGGCCATCCTCATGTTGGCACTCATCCTACCATGTCAGTTGTTTTCCCGAGCGTATCCACGTCTCCTGCATACAACAGACACATTTCTGTCTCAAGACATCTGTGTTTGTATTTTCTTCACATTTCATAACTACCTTCCCATTTCTTTCTGCTCAAGCTACGAAATTCTCTCTGGTTGTATTTATGACTAAGGGGGATGTTTACGCCAAAGGAAACAAAGCCTTCCTCCTACGGCCTCCCCATCCTCTCTCCAAAAACGCTGCTTCTTTGGCGGTGGGTAGAGACAAGGTCTTATGTTGTCCTGGAACTCACTTTGTAGACTAGGCACTTTGTAGACTTGAACTCACAGAGATCTGCTTGCCTCTGCCTTCTGAGTGTGGGGGTTAAAGATGTTCACCACCATACCTGGCCCAAAACTTTGAATTCTGCTTTCATAGTAACTATCAATATACAGCTAGGTGTATTTATTTTTTATTACATATATTGTGCATGCATATGTGTGGACATGCCACAGTACATGTGTGGAGTTCAGAGGACAACTTGCAGGGATTGCTTCTCTCTTCAGAGTCTCCTGAGGACTGAACTCAGGTTGTCAGGCTTGGTGACAAACAAGCGCTTTACCGGCCATTCCGCAGATAACTATTTTTTGTTTGTCTTTTCTCGGTTGAGCAGACACCCTGTGAGACAGTCACTCATCTGTCCTTGCTTGAATGAAACCAGAGCTATAGTCCCAGAGCAAAGGATGGAAAAATCACATTCGATTAAGTACTTAATACGTATTTGTAGATGGATGAATGATGACATGTGCTTGGCACACAGGAGTCCTGTTTGCTCTGTGAATATGTTAGGTCTCAGAATGGAAACAAATGGCTTACAGGTGGCCATTTACAGATCAAATTTGATGCTGGCCACCAGATCCTCCTGGCATCCCTCAGACCCTACCTGTTACAGGGTATGGCAGGCGTACCCTGCCCCCTACCCTGAACCTTTCCAGCTCATGGGCCAGGCTGCCCTTACCCCAGCTGCCTTTCCCTATATAATCCAGTCATTTTGGTTACCTGGCCCTGTTGGTTAACCCTTTACCCTTCTGGCCAGTCTCTTGGCCCAGGCCACCTCTTCTCGGTCACCAGCTCCTCTCCAGTCTCCTCACATGGCCAGGCTCAGTCTGGCTGTGTATCCCAGAGTCCCAGAGTCCTTACCTCTGCTTATGCGCTCTCTTTTATCTATAATAAATATCCATAATACTTAAGAGCAGTCATGTCCTTTCCTTTTTTATTTCTTTCATCTGGTGATGAGACTGGGGGAGTGGCATATGTGAGTGCATTCCCCACCTCCACCCCCCAGCCTCACCCCCCACGGGTTGATCTGAACCAGGCTGCTAAGCTGACTTTCCTTAGGTACATACGGATCATTTGTTTCTGCTGGCTTCTGCCACCCACAACATTTGATTCCAAATTCTAGAGTTCATTTCCCTAGTTGCTGCTTTCTTTTACGTTCTTTCTAACCTTTTGTCTCTCGGCTTTCTGGGATCTGGCCTGCTATACCCTTTACGTGGGCACCCCTACATGCTGTGCGTGTTTCTCTGGCTCCCTCAGCCTGCTGCACCTACGTGGAATCTCCCTTTTCTCCTGCTCTCTCCCCTTTCCTTCTCCACCCGATAACTGTCACCCTGAACTGCCTGCTTTGTTTACTATCACTACAAAAGCCACAGTGGTGTGCCAGGAAACTCCTTTCACCCTCCCTCAGCTCCAATCACAAGGATAAGGGACGCCTTTCCTCTGGGATTTGGAACATTTTTTCTGACAAGTTTCTCATTGGACTTGGGGACGCCCCAGATGGAAATTCTTATCACAAGGATACTTTGTCTCCTTTTAGACGAAGGAAACAACAACAGATCTCTAAAATAGTTTGGATTGGTGTGGATTTTTGTATAATGGCAAGATTGTAAGGCCATGAATGTCTATTCAGATTAACAAAAGCTGATTTAGAGATTTACACCTAATTACTTATGTCTTTGCTAACTGTTCAAAACCAGGCTTCTAACAGATTTAGGTAAGTAACAAGATAGCTTTGATAAATAGATCTGCTTGATAAATAAGGTTTATAAAATTCCTAAGGGCCACTCAGGGCCACAGTCAGATTTGTCTAGCACCTTTGTTTTTGCTCAGCTTGTTAAGCTTTGGCTATCTGGGTAAACTAAGTCATACAAAACATTGTGATATTCTATAATGGTACAGTATGACAAGATCAGGCGTGTCCTCAGTCTCTTATAGACTGAATTTACGGCTTAAATCTTCAACTCGATGTTTTAAGGCTCAAACTGAGCAGGGATGAACCTGTAAATTATAGGTCTTATAAAAGCAGCTGACTTAGACGCTGTTATGGAATTCATTTAGTGACAGCTTTACTAATCTTCCTGTGTGCGTTTTTCAAGGCTAACCCTAAACTCAAGTATACTTAATAGATCTTCAAACTCTTCAGAGATCTGCTGACTATGGCATTTAAAATGTTTAATAAGCCGGGCGGTGGTGGCACACGCCTTTAATCCCAGCACTAGGGAGGCAGAGGCAGGCAGATTTCTGAGTCCGAGGCCAGCCTGGTCTACAAAGTGAGTTCCAGGACAGCCAGGGCTATACAGAGAAACCCTGTCTCGAAAACAACAACAACAAAAACAAGAAAGAAAAAGAAAAGAAAAATGTAATAAAAAGCTCATTATAGAGACATGCCCCTCCCAAGTGCGAACACTATGGTCTCCAAAGAAGATAGATGGAGCGCAACGACACCACCTAAAGTATGGTAACACTAACCATGAGGCCAAACTGCCCCGTGCCTTTCCAGCTGCAAGGGTTCTGCTCAAACTGGACACTTTGGGGCTGATAGTCCTACTCTGCCTGGTCCAAGGTCAGTCCCCCAAGTTCCTGCCTGGGTCTGATAGGGGAAGGTCTACTGCTGTGTGTCTGGGAAGGATTAGATACTACGTCAGCAGGAAATCTATTGCCACTGCCCCCAACAAAACCATTGAGACCACATGGGCTAAGACAGCTGTCTAGGTAACAGGGAAGTCCCTGTCACTTTAATTGATACATAAACCATTTGGATTATACCTCCTGCTATAATTTATCCTTCTCAGATCTCGGATGATGTGGGCTGACTAACTGTAGTTCTGTCAGTTTAATAACACCTGCAAGATCCCAGCTCCTCCCTCAAGGCTACAGCTGCCTTCTCTTCATATGTAAAACATCAGGCTGAGAGCCTCCCTTTCTTAGGGTTATTATTTGGCCTTCAGCTGAGAAAGACAGTTTACCTTGCTACCAGACTCTGAGAAGAAATAAAACTCACAAAGCAGATTTCACAGTAACTCTTCACTATTCTTTCATTTAAAGAAACTTTTTTTTTTTTTGGTTTTTCGAAACAGGGTTTCCCTGTATAGCCCTGGCTGTCCTGGAACTCACTTTGTAGACCAGGCTGGCCTCAGAACTCAGAAATCCCCTGCCTGTGCCTCTGCCTCCTGAGTGCTGTGTGCGCTCAGTAACCAACCGCCTGGGTCTCGCGGTGAATGGTTGGAGGGGGGAGGGAGGAGAGCTTAACGTTTCTATAAGTTATAAAAGTATAGGAAAGTGATTAAAGAAATGTAAAAAGTAAGGCTAGAGAGATGGCTCAGCAGTTAAGGGCACTGACTGCTCTTCTAGAGGTCCTGGGTCCTGAGTTAAATTCCTAGCAACCACATGGTGGCTCACAACCATCTGTAATGGGATCCGGTGTCCTCTTCTGGTGTGTCTGAAGACAACTACAGTGTACTCATATACATGAATAAATAAATAATTTAAAAGAAATGTAAAAAAAAAGTCTCAGATTTCTTTCTCTCTGTGCTATTGTTATATTAAGACTTCAAAAATTAGCTGGGCAGTGGTGGCACACACCTTTAATCCCAGCTCTTAGGAGGCAGAGGCAGGTGGATTTCTGAGTTCGAGGCCAGCCTGGTCTACAGAGTGAGTTCCAGGACAGCCAGGCTACAGAGAGAAACCCTGTCTCAAAAAACAAACCAAACAAACAAAAAAAGACTTCAAAAATTCAGAGTTTTACCATTAACTAATGGAGTTCTGATAAGCTATTAACCTAGCTCTGGTAAAGACTACTATTATCATAGTCATAAGCTCAAGATTTAAATTTTCCCTTGGTTGTTTTCTAAGTAGAGACATAAATTGCTTCTCATTGTGTTAAAAAAATTGTAAACCAGCCTCTGTAAAGACTGTCAATTTTTGTTGTTGTTGTTGTTAATACTTTTAACTCAAAATCATTTTTGGGTCCCCAAACTTTTACTGTGACTCAAAGGCATGAGTGTACTGCCTTTTCTACAATGTGGATTTTGGTACAGATTACAAACAGTGGTAAAAACAACATCTGAAAGCTTTATCTCTTTTTGAGAACTTAAAGAAACTTCTTACAAGCTTCAAAGAATCAACTTGAATCCACCTCTCACAGGTCACACAGACTCCAGGCAAGTATTCCTGTCAGCCCAGCCTACATTTCCCCACCTACTGCCTACTCCTGAGGACCAGATGTCTCCCCGTTTCTCTGGTCTTGGAACTCATCTCCCTCAGCTACCAGGATCATAGGCCTAAAAGTTTCGAATGTACACCCAAGATAACAAGTTTCCCCTAAACTCCTTAACTTTACCTCCTGACCATGTCCCAGAAGATTTCAAATCAACTGCAGAGTTCTCCAGCAACTCACCAGCTTCAGGTATTCCTTTGGAATCTATACCACAGCTCCAAAGTGGCTGGCTAGCTGAGGGTGGTCCAGCATCACAGACCTCTACAAAGAGGCCTGCACTTCCTCAGATGGTCCCGAGAGCCTGGACAGCAAGCAAAGCAGACTCCACTCCCCTCCCTCTCTTTCAGGTCTTGGCCAACATTCCTGCTTTCTTCTGTTCCTACCAACGATTCCCCAGGGTCAGCAGGAATTAGTCATAGAAAAGATTGTGTCTCCTCTTATTATCAACAAAAAGAGGCTGGGATGTTAGGTCTCAAACTCTGGACAACCAGCTAACAGGTGTCCATTAACATATCAAAGCAGACAATGGCCATCAGGTTTTCCCAGCATCCCTCAGTTCCTATCTGTAATAGAGTATGGCTGGCAAACCCTGCCCCCTACCCTAAACATTTCCAGCCCAGGAGCTGGGTAACCCTTCCACCAGCCACCCTTCCCCATTTAGTCCAGCCATTTTGTTACCTGGCCCTTCTGGTCTACCCTTTACTCTCTTGGCCAGTCTCTTGGCCCAGGCCTCCTATCTTGGTCAGTGGCTCCTCCCACTTCCTTTTGTCCCCTCCCTCCTCCCTCCTTTTCCTTCTCCTCTCCCCTTCCTCTTTCCTCTTTTCTCCCCTCCCTCCTCTCCTCACTTGGCTTGGCTCAGTCTGGCTATGCTTACTCTGATCTCTCCCAGATGTCCCAGGATTAGTCACCACTATGATGGAGCAGGAAGTAGTGTGTCTGGTCATTTGCTGCATGGGCTGTGTGACATTTGAATGATAGTGTTCCCTATGATTTTGCTTTATGGGTATTTTGTATGGTTTGTGGGATCACTATCAAAATAGTCCACACTGGTTGTGTGTCTGTAAAAGTATGGACAGGGAGGTCGGAGTATAGCCTTGCCTTGGTTAGTGTTTTACTGCTGTGAACAAACACCATGACCAAGATAAGTATTATAAGGACAACATTTAATTGGGGCTGGCTTACAGATTCAGAGGTACAGTCCATAATCTTCAAGGCGGGAACTTGGCAGCATCCAGGCAGGCATGGTACAGGAGGAGCTGAGAGTTCTACATCTTCATCTGAAGGCTGCTAGCAAAATACTGGCTTCCAGGCAGCTAGGACTAGGGTATTAAAGCCCACCTCCACAGTGACACACCTACTCCAACAAGGCCATACCTCCTAATAGTGCCACTCCCGTGGTCAAGCATATACAAACCATCATAGGCCTCAAGTGACATTTCTCAGGAACCTTCCACTTTTTATATGAGTCAGTCTCACATTGGCTTGGAACTTTGCCCGAGTAGGCGAAACCATCTGCCCGTTGAGCCTGCAGTGACACATGTGTCTCTGTTGTCTATCTCATCATCGTTGGGATTAGAAGAAGTGCATGCTACAGGCATCCAGCTTTCTTAAAAACAAACAAACCCAAATTGCTTAATTTGATTGTATGTGTCTGAATGTTTGCCAGCACATATGTATATATGTACTGCTGTGTGCACAATGCCTAAGGAGGCTAGAACAGGGCATTGGATCCCCTGGAACTGAAGTTACAGACTGTGAGCTGCATGTGGATGCTGGGAATCAAACCAGGACCTTTTCAAGAGGACCAAGTGTTCTTAACCACTGAGCCATCTCTCCAGCTCCATGGCCAGCACTTTACTTGGATTATGGGTATCTGAAGCCCTGACTCTTGTGAGAGTCACCTGACCCACTGAACCATTTCCCCAGCTGAAAACTGTAATAACTTTTTGTATTTATTTGTGTGTGTGTGTGTATAATTCTCTAATTCTCTAATTCTCTAATGCTAGACCGGCTATTTCCCCAACTGTGCCCCCCAAGTACTTGCTATTTGAATCTTCCTGGGTCATTTCTGCTCCAGCAGTCTGGTATCCTATGGAGGTATTTGACCTGGGCATGCTCTGCTGGTCCATCATGACTAATGTAGACCTCCTGTTCTCTCTGTCTTTTCTTTCCTTCTCCTCTCTCCCCTACCTGAACCACACCTCCCACACCTCACCCATGCCAGGTAACTGAAAGCTCACCTACCTCTATTCCCTCCAATAATTGGCTGTAGCCATCTGTATTTAACCAATAGCTTTAAATTGGGGAGCAAAGTTTGCACAACAAAGGCTGTTGTATTTGAGAATTTACTCATCATAGGGCAACCAGGTCTTGGGGCACAGAATTTAGCATCTGAATACACAGCAGCATCTGACCAACCCCCAGTGGTTTCATCATCAGCTACCTCCTTAATGATAATGCCATCTTCATAGGGTGAACGATGCGATTTCCTCCAAGTATCCTATACAGCAAGCCTCAGAGCGTCACAGGCAAGTCTCACTATCTGCCCTCTTAAAGTTTGCCTTTGGCGCCCCGCTTTGTCCGCATCTCTACTGTGGGAGTTGAGCTCAGCAGACGATCACTTGCCTGAGTCATGAAGGCTTTCAGTCCCAAGCTCATTATCCAAATGCATAACCAACATTTTGACTTGAGTGACATCAAACTCAGCATATCCAAAGCAGCTCAAATTGTCCCCTTCTGGCTTCCCAGTGAACAAAAGCTATCTGAAGAAGCTGTTCCTGAGAGACCTTGGCCCTGGCTGGCTGGGACCTTGTGATTCTGAAGAGAAGCAACATTGTAAGTCAAAGTCAGACTAATCTTGAGAGTTCTTAGTCCTTCCAAGATGCCAAGCATCTTCCTCTTTCTCTCACCCCACACTCTCCTCCTGTTTACTGAACTCTTCAGAAGCCAGAGATGGTGGTACTCATCCAGGATCCCAGTATTTGGGAGGCTGAGGCAGGAAGGCGTATTGCCACAAGTTTAAGGCCAGCCTAGTATATTGATACATACAGAGACCCTATCTCAAACAGACAAAACAAGGGGTTTAGGAGATGGCTCACTTAGTAAATGTGTTGCTGTGAAAGCAAAAGGACCCATGTTCAAATCCTCTGCACCCACACAAAATCCATTCAGACATACCTGCCATGGCCCAACCCTTGGATAACAGGGAGGGCAGATGTCTCTCTAGATCCCCCTGATTAGCTAGACATTCTAGTTTACTTTTGATTGCTGTGGAAGAAGTGGACAGACAGTAGCTTGGGGAGGGAGGTTTGTTAGGCTAACACATCCTAGGGCAGGCACTCAAGCAGGGCTGGGACCTAGATGCTGGAACCAAAGCAGAGGCCATGGAAGAAGCATGCTAACTCACTTCCTCCCTTGGCTTGCTCAGCCTGCTTTCTTATACAACCCAGGACCACCTGCTTAGGGGAGGCCCCGCCCACAGTGGGCGGAACCCTCTAAACATTAACCACCAAACAAGAAAATCCACCACAGGTTTGCCTCCAGGTAAATCTGATGGAGACATTTCTCAAGTGAAGTTCCTTATTCTCAGATGACCCTAGCTTATGTTAAGCTGACAAAGGCAAAGCAAAAACAAAACAAAACAAAAAAAGTGTACCAGAGACTGACACACACACACTACATAATTATGAAGACATAAATCATGACATTTGTAGGGAGATGAATATAACTGGAAAACATCATGTTAACAATAAAACACAATAGGGTTAAACTTTGCATGCTCCATCTCAAATGAGAGATCTATTTATGTCACTATGTATGTGTGCCTAGGTGTGCCTGTGTGTGTACACACATTTCTCAGAATCTACCACTAAACACAGCCGACCTCAGACCCCTGGACAGCACTGTAGCTGAGCATGCTTTGAGGTAGCATCTGAAGGAGACTGCCTGTGGTGCTGTGCTGGAATTTAGCGTTAGTCTCTCTGATGGCTCTTCATTCATTGGTAAATGTATTGTTTTGTGAATTTCTGTGAATTTTGTTCCTTGGTGACTACAGAAATTTATGTAACCTCTTTCAGGCTGAAGTGTGTCATTTAAGGTAATGGATCTGCATTCCCTAGGCCACAGTAACTCATACTTGCCTCTTTGTTGTCTGTCCAACTTTTCGTTCATCAGGCTCAGATCAAATGTCATTTCTTCAAGGAAAGCTCTTTTACCCCACAGAAGACATGCCCTTTTGTCCAGTGTCTATCACCCCCAGCCATCATTCCCAGCAATGCTAACTGCCTGCCTCGCTCCAGCTCCGAGCCACTGGCTTCACATTGCCAGCATTTAGGCAACAGATGAAGTGGGACCATGATTCTGGTCGCCTGTGGAGCCCAGGACCTGTTCAGAAGGGGCCACCTCTACACCCAGACTCAGTGAATTATTTGCAGGATGAAAACTTGATTTCCATTCAAGTTCCTAGTTGAAGCGCAACACACTTTAAAAATCCACATCACATCATTGAATGCTGAAGGAAGAGTATATATAAGCAGAAACGTAGCTTCAGTCAACTGAATGGAGGGTACTTGAAACCTCCAGCTTTCTCAGGAAAAATGGCAGGGGCTGGCTTCTGATGGGTGTTTTGTTGTTGTTTGAGACAAGGTTTCTGTCTTGGAACTTATTCAGTAAACCAGGTTGGTCTCAACCTCAGAGATCCATTGCCTCTGCTCCTTAAGAGCTGGGATTAAAGGCATGCCCCAGTCACACCCAGTTCTGGATGGGTGTTTTTGAGTGGGAAGTTGAAGAGACTCCCAGAGCCAGGGAACCAGGAAGACACACTTACCTGTTAAACTTTCTGACACTTTTTGGAGCAGCTAATCACCTTCTATTAAGATGCAGTTCTTTAAGATGGAGTGGCACTATTAGGAGGTGTGGCCTTGTTGGAACAGGTGAGTTACTGTGGGTGGGCTTTGAGGTCTCAGATGTTCAAGCCACACCAGTGCCATCCGGATGTAGAATTCCCAGCTCCTTGTCCAGCACCGAGTCTGCCTGCATGCCACCATGCTTTCCACTGTGGTGATAATGGACTGAACCTCTGAAACAGTCCCAGTTAAATGTTGTCATCGATAAGAGTTGCTGTGGTCATGGTGTCTTTTCACAGCAAGAATACCCTGACTATGATAGTAGTTAAACCAAAAGGAAGACAATCTGGAAATGAATGTAATCGAGGCTTTCCTATGTCAACAGACAAAATTACAACCATTTAGTTTAAGGGTTTTAATTGGCTTTATCTTCTGATTGTAAAACTGGGCCATAGTTCATTTCACAAAACAGAGTGAGCATTCCAATGAGGTCGGTATTGGTTTCTTTCACAGACTCAAAGGGGCCGAAGAAAGTAGAAACAAGAAACCCAGGAGCAGACTGGGAGGCTGAAAGTTCCTTCTCTTTTAAGATAGAGACAGGAGGGGTGGGGTGGGAGCAACAGAGGACTCAGCATCAGGTTTGCCTGTGTAAAAATTAAGGCAGAGGCTGCTTCAACATCATGCAATTCATACAGGTTTCTGGGAAAGTGGGGCAGTTGGTTAATGGTAAGTGACTCCATTTTGGGGGTTTAGCACAGAACCCTAAACCAAAATAACGACTCCCTGTAACTTTAAATTCAACACCCATGTTCTTCATAGAAATGTTTTCATTCCTAAAGGAATTTTAAAATCCTTTAAAGATTTTAAATTACTGTATATCTGTGTGCACGGATTGGGTATGTGCTCATGAATGCTAATTAATGCCCGTGGAAGGCAAAAGAAGGCACTTCGTCCAGCTAAGCTGGTGTTTCCAGGTGTGTGTGTGTGTGTGTGTGTGTGTGTGTGTGTGTAGGTAGGTGCTGGAAACTAAATTTGTGTCCTGTGCAAGAGCAGTACCTGTTTGTAACTGCTAAGCATATCTCCTGTCTTTAACTCCCTCCCACCCCCGCACCCAGCCCACACACACAAAATTTGATCTAGGGCTGGGCACAATAGTACATACCTGTAATTCCAGAACAGGAAGGGTAAGAGTTTGAGAGAAGGTTGGAAAATGATGGTGTGCGCCTTCAATCCCAGCATTGAGAGGCTGAGGCAGACAGCTCTCTGTGAGTTCAAAGGCAGCTTGGGCTACATAACAGGTGTCAGGCCAGTCAGAGCTGCACAGAGAGACTTTGTCCTCTAGGGTTTAAAAAAAAAAAAAAAAAAAAAAAAACAAAAAAAAACAAAAAAACAAACAAACAAACAAACAAAAAAAACCAACCCAAGCCGGGCGTGGTGGCGCACGCCTTTAATCCTAGCACTTGGGAGGCAGAGGCAGGCGGATTTCTGAGTTCTAGGCCAGCCTGGTCTACAAAGTGAGTTCCAGGACAGCCAGACCTACACAGAGAAACCCTGTCTCGAAAAACCAAAAAAAAAAAAAAAAAAAAAAAAAAAAAAAAAAACCCACAAGAAAATGAGGGTGGTTGTTGTTTTGTTTTGTTTTGAGACAAGATCTCACAATGTAACCCTGGTTTTCCTGGAACTTGCTGAGTAGAGAACTGGTCTTGAACTCACTGAGAACTACCTGGCTCTGAGATTAAAGACAGGTGCCATCATGTCCAGTCAGATGGAAGTGTCTCTGTGTGTGTGTCCCTGTCCCCACCTGAAAAGGTGCTAAATTACCCCCATCTGAATTTGGTGAAAACTTTGGTCTAAGGTAATAGAATAATAGCCTCAGAATCAAAACGAGCAGTTTCCCCCCAAGAGTCAGTGCTCTGGGGCTCACATCTTTGCAGGGTGGGATGGTGGAGTCCCACTAGCTGAACCGCACATAGTAGGTGCTTAACAAACAGTCATGGAAGCAGCCCCCGATTTTCCTTGGCAAATTCTGGCTCAAGTCTACCTTGGCTCCCAAAACTCGAGCGTGGGCAAACTGCAAAGCTCGGCTGAGCAGCGCAGTGCACTTGGCTCTGACCCTGCCAGGCGCTCGGAGGGCGTGACGCGCTGCCCGCACGTCTCCTCCCCGTCCTTTGGCCTCCCAGAAGAGCGCAACGAACGACTCCCACGTCCTCGGCTTCATTCCGCTCAGCAAGGAACGCGAGCTGGACCCCCGACGAGGCCCGGGGCTGACGGAGCGGTGAGAGGAGGATGCGCGGGCTGGGATGCGGTTGGGAGGATGCGCAGGACAGCCTAAGCTAACCAGCCAGGAGTCGTAGCTGGCAGGAGGGCGAGCGGTCAAGTGGGCAGGCGAACAAGCCGGCGGGCGGGCGGCTGCCGGGGCGCGGCCGCGGATCCGGGTAGCCTCCGGGCGGCCACATCAGCGGCTCTCCGCGGGCCCAGCCGGCTGCGCGCGTGCGCGGGGCGGGGCGGGGTGCGCGCGAGTGGCCGCGGGCATCGGGCGACTGTCAGTGGCAGCGAGGAGGCGAGGCGGGCCCGCGGGGCTGGGCCGGGCTCACCGACTCCCAGAGCGTCGCCGCGCTCGGGCTCGGCGCAGGCTGCCGCGGCGGGAGCGGAGACAGAGGCACGGCTAGGTGTGGGAGGGCGGTGGTGCGGCCGGATGCTGGAGCCTCGCCCGGCGGGACCCGAGGCCGCCCCGTTCTGTCCAGCCCTGCCCGCCGCTGCCCGGCTCCGGTGGCCGTGACTGGGGGCGCGCGCCGAGGGATGGAGGAAGGTGAGCTCGGATGCAGATGCTGCGAGGCGGGTTGCGCTCACCCCTGGAGCCTGCTTCGGGGCTCAGCAGCGTTGCCACCCAGTTCTTGGCTTTATGGATGCACACTATACCTCAATTTTAAGAAGCCTCGGTGTCCATTTATGGCGAGAGCTGGCATGTTTGTGTGTTACCTATATATTATGTTCTTAGGTATAGTGCCCCGGTGTCATCTTTTTGTAAATGGACGCTTGATTGACCGATGAGTCATGTAGCATACGTGCTACTTATCTCTCCCAAAGGTGGCTTTACGTGTATTCATCTAGTTTTGTAACTGTCACTACTATCTCTCTCTCTCTCTCTCTATATATATATATATATATATACATATATATATATATATGTATGTATGTATGTATGTATATATATATATATATATATATATATATCTCCAAACGAAACCCTATACCTTTTAGTTGCTTGCCACCCATTCCCCCCACTGCCCCAACTAATTTTTCTGTGCCTATGCATTTGCTCTTTGGAGACACTAATGAAATCATACAGTATTTGTGGTTTCCCACCTCCTCCGTTTAAAGACAAGATTTTGACTCTTCCCTTATAGTTGAGGCTAATCAGAATTCGTGGTCCTCCTGCCTCAATTTCTCAAGTGGTGATCTCACACAGGATTGTACCACACCCAACCAACGTGTCTGTGGCTTTTTGTCTGGCTTCCTTCACGTAGCCAGACTGTTTTCAAAGCTCATTCATGGTGTAATTAGTGTGGGTCGGCTCTCTACTTTCTTGGAGCTGAATGACTGATAATGCGGTGTGTGCCCATTCACCAGTTAATGAAATGGCATTCATTGCTTTTCACCTTTTAGCCATCGGATATGATGCTGCTAGAACTTCTGTGGATGTGTGTTTTAAATGCCCCAAACCTTAGGTGTGGAATTGCTTGGTACTTAACATTTTTGAGAAACTTTCAGACTTTAATCAAAGTTGTTGCTACGTTTTATACTCCACCAGTTTATGCGGGCTGCGTTTTCCTTAAACCGCCAACGACCGACACGTTATTTTTTACTGTTTTTTTTTTAAGCTATCCTAGTGTTTTTCCTGGTTTTAATTTGCATCTCAGACAAGAGATTAAAACGCCTTTTGTATGCTTATTGGCCATATGTGTATCTGTTTTGGAGAGATTTCTGTTTAGACCCTCCACTCCTATTTTTGCTGTCATATTTGATTTTTTTGTTATTGTTGCTGAGATGTCTTATTCATTATAGGAAAAATTCTAGATTCTTGACTGCCACTGGCAAAGTAGCATAAAAATATGATTAAGAGGCATTTGACTCTTTCAGAACGCTTCACCTTTTACCTGGTCATTCCTGGGCATTTTATTGTGATTTTCTTTCTTTGGCTTTCTTGAGAAAAGCCACAGGAGGTATGGTCCTGGGTGTCCTGCTGGGACTTTAGGCTATTTTTGTATATTATATGTTTGAAAAGTTTCACTTATTAGCTACAAGTAATTTATGTTGGATGTTAAACAAATCACTCAAACAAAATCTCATGTACTTCCCAGTAAAGTAAAAAGTACTTTTCTCCTTTCGGTCTGTGTAGTTTCTATTGCAGTTATGATATTTGTGGATGCTAGACATTATATTTGCTTTTTTAGCTCTCTCTCTCTCTCTCTCTCTCTCTCTCTCTCTCTCTGTGTGTGTGTGTGTGTGTGTGTGTGTGTATGTGTTTGTAGATCAGGCTGGCCTTGAGATTGCAGCAGTCCTTCTGTCTCTGCTTCCCAAGTACTGGGCTTGCAGGTATCCACTGGCACCTCGAGTGAAAAACATTTTGCTGGAGCTGAGATTAAGAGTCATCTGGAACTGAATGGATGTCGCCCTGCTTTCTGCATGGGGGATTTCTGTGTGTGTACAAATCCAGCCTAAGGTCTTTCTTCCCAAAGTTACTAGAAGAGATGGCATTTCTCTGAACTCCAGTTCTCTTCTCCATGGATCTAATTGCTACTAAAGAAAAAAGTATCTGATGGAACTTGTATGGTGAGGAACTTGATGGAAGGCCACTGTAGTAGTAGATGAGCCATGGCAATGGGTTTGGCATTGGGGGGGAGATGGGACTTAACCCTGACTATGTGTGGAGGGGCAGGAATGCATAGGTGAAGAGCAGGGGAGGGGGCAGTGGATAGAAAGGTGCTGAAAGGAGGCATCCCCAGAGAGGGGGGTTCTGGGAAAATCATCTTAAAATGATTCCCGCTGAAGACAGACTTGGTGGTGGGACACCGAGATGAAGGATCCAGACCCACTTCATCACATACCTGGGAGAGGGTTCTAACCTAACCGACTTGGTAAGGTTCTTGGCTAACAATGCCGTTTGTAAGAGGTGTGGGTGGTTCTAAGAAAAGGCACAGGAGACTGAATGGTCTGGTCATGCAAGGAAATCTGTTACTGTTTGAACATATGCTATCAAACTTCAGGAATTTTAGAGAAAAGAAGGAGGTCAAAGATTTCCGTGGAGAAATAATGGGGAGCAACTGATGTAAAGTAGGCGAGGGACAGCCCAGTCCTGCCCTCCAACCTGTAAACGAAAAAACACATAATTGAACCGTTCTTGTGCCTCACCCGTGGCCTACCTTAGAAATCGGCTGACAGCATCAATATGGAGCCTCAGTGTGTTTTTGCTGATTCCCCTAACGAGCTTGGTCAACAATTTAAGTATAAACCCTGATCTGTTATTCGCTGTTCCACACGTCCTCCTCTGCTCCCTGCAGCTTTGGGACCTCTTGCTGAGGAAGGCTATCTGTAAACTGGGCAAGGTGGTACATACCTGTCATTCCAGTACTGGAACTCTGTGGGTTTAAGGCCAGCCAGGGCTGCCAAGTGAAACTGTTACAAATAAAGAAAATCACCCCAAACCCAAGATGTTCTACAAGCAGGTGGCAATGAAAACGGACAGGTTTGGGGGAATTGATTTCTGGTTGCTTTCCGAGACAGTGTCTCTCTTACGGAGCCCTGGCTGTCCTGGGATTCACTATGTAGAGGAGGCTGGCTTTGAACTCTCAGAGATTCACCTGCTTTTGCCTCCCTAGTGCTGGGATTGAAGGTGTGCACCACTGTTCACACCTCAATCCCTGGGAAATTATGGTCTGAGTGGACTTGCCTGATTTATGTAGTGGACTTTTCTAGGGACCCCTTATCTCTGTGAAATGACTGCAGTTAAGTTTATTTACCTTTAAAATACATAGAAATGAACATAGATAGTCTTGTGAGCTGCCATGTGGGCCCTCGGGAAGAGGTGTTGACCTCTGAGCTGTCTCTCCAGCCCCATCTAGTTTAACCTTTATGTCGGTGGATTTAGCCATTTTCCTTTCTTGCTGAGCAGCTACTAAGGAAATAGGAATTTTGAGTTAAGGACAGAAAGGACAGGTACATATAGGATTGGAGAATGTTTTAGCCAGGCTTGGTGGAGACGGGCATGATAATCTCTCTGAATTTTAGGTCAGCCTGGTCTACAGCCAGGGCTGTGTAGAGAGACGCTGTCTCAAAAACAAACAAACAAAAAAAAAAATTTAAAAAGGAATTTCTAGAGAGTTGAACAAAACTTGCAATATTTAAGAAAGTGTGCACCAGAATATGGAGAGAAAAGGCAAGAGTAAGAAATAATTGGAAGGTAATATTGTAGTAAGTCCAGAGATCTTTCTCCAAAAAAAATTTAAAAATCTGAGTAGTAAAAGTGGGAAAAGCTTTCCTTCATTCAGTTCTTTGTTCTTTTCCCCAAGGTTGGATCAGTATCTGCTATTCTTTTTAATATACGTATAGATATATGTATACACACATGTATGTATACATGCATACACATATATGTATTCTTGAGAGTTTATTCTGGACTGGACTCAGGAGTGGAAGCTCTCATTGAGGACAGCTTACATCTCTTGGCAATCTGCACCTCTTCCTTGTTTGTCTTAGTGTGTCGTTTCTTCAGAGTAATGTGTTTGTGTTGCAGGACACGGGGAGTGACAGCGCTGAATTTTGGGTGCTTTGGTCCCAAAGGCTTCTTTCCTTCTTTGTGTAAGGGTTTTATGGCAGCGTACTGAAAAACTTTCAGATCCTGCTAGCTCTTTTGAGCCCCAGCCACCGTGCTGCAGTCCAGGAAAACTGTTCTCTTCTTACAGTAAGAATGCTTTTTGCAGTGACCAGCTCAGATCGGCATCCGCCCTGCATCCACCTGCCCATCCTCAAACACGTCTGTGTTTCCTCTCTCTCCACTTCTTGGTCTGTTATAAGAACGCCCTGACTGAACGGCAGGCACACTGCCCTGGCGGTGGCGTGGGGTTGGGGTGGGTGGGGAGCCCCCGTTTGTCATCCCAACACTGTCATTTCCACGCAACCCTTCCGCTCCTCACCCATAGCACGAGCAGCTTCTGTGGCCATGAATTTCTCTCATAAAATGTACAATATTTGCATTTCATGGTCCACTTCAGTAAGTTTCCAACAGCTTGTGGCTGGGACGGAGACATTCAGCTCCTGCTATGTGTGGCTGACCGCCTAGGAGGTACCACGAGTGGGAAGGGGGCTGAGACAGAGAGACAGAGGGGGACAGAGACAGAGAGACTTCCTTTTGAGACATGTTCTCACTGTAACCCTGGCTGGCCTGGGACCATGCTGACCTCATGCTCCCAGGAATCCACTTGCCTCTGCCTTCCCAGAGCCAGGATTGAAGGTAGAGGCTGCCGTGCCCCGCCCATTCCGGCTTTCCTTTGTCTCACCTTGCTTCTCCATGATGACCTCTCTTAAGTCTAGTTGATCCTGTTGATGTTTGTTTGTTTGTTTTTTGTTTTTGTTTTTTCAATATGCTTCTGATCCCTTTCTCTCTCCAGAGCCTAGTAAAATTGAGATCAGGCCTGAGGGTATAGCTTGGTCCCAGCTTGGAGGAGTGGTCTTCGGCAGCGGCAGCAGTTGCGATCAAGCAGGGTATGGTGGGATGCCTGTAGCTCCAGTTGCTCTGGATGGAGGCTGAGGCATAAAAGGGTCCTGAGTTCATCATCACATCAAGAGAAAAACAAACGAACAAGCAAACAAACAAAAAATGGAGATTGGACTCAAGACGTTAGACGAGACTTAATATTGATAAATACTCTAGAACTAAGATTAAATCCACACTTGGTTTCTTCTTCCCTTTTCTGTTTTATTTTTGGTGTCTGTGTGCATGTGGTGTGAGCAGATGCCTGGGTGGTTACACACAGGTGTCTTACTGTGTCACCCTTTGCCATATATTCCCTTGAGAGAGGGTCTCTTGTTGAACCTGGGTATCTGCTTACAGGTGGCAAGCCCCAGTGGTCATTCTGTCTCCGTCCTCCACAGTGTTGGGATTATATGTACAGGTGTGGTCACATCTGGCTTTTTGACATGGGTCCCCGGGATTCAAACTCAGGTCTTCATGCTTGTTCAAGACGTGAGTCCTCTTACTCACTGAGCTGATTCCTTGGCTATAGAGAGTGGGAAAGTGTGGGCTGCATGGGACACATTCTCAATGAAACACAACAACCAAACAACAAGAGAAAAAAAAGCCCAGGCTAAGGAGAACTTGGTACACTAGGTCATCTTTCCAACTCTAAGCACCTATAAGTTATCAAACAGTGTAGATAGTTGTGTGACCAACACATCTTGAAACATTAAAGTAGGCCAGACATGGTGACCCATACTTTTAGACCTTGGTAGGTAGAGAGAGGCAGGCAGATCTCTGTGAGCTTGGGGCCAGTTCTCTATAGCAAGTTCCGGGCCAGCCAGGGCTACATTGAGACTGTCACAATAGTTAAAGTAGAAAACAAGAATATGTTGAACATAGATATTGCTGGACCATAGGGTTAAGGGCTTGTTGTTGGGATTTAGTTAGCCTTCTTAAGGACCTTGGGTTTATTGTAGAGGAAGTAAGATGCCCTTGGATCTAATCAGGACCTGGTTCACTGGTGAGATAGCTATCACCCTAAGATCTCTTTAGGTCCTTTGTCTTTCTCAACTCAGTCAGAAACTTTATATTTCTTGGCCTAGTGATACAGGCATTTCAAATCTGCTTTCACTCTGATCTGAAGAATCTTCCCTTTGTTTCTGTTCCCATTTCATAAAGGTTCCCTGTTTGTTTGCCCTTTTTGCTCCAAGATAGAAAGCTCTAAGAGCTTGCTTCTGCCTTTTCACATTGTGCCTGGTAACTGGTATAATACCTGGTGCATAGTAGGGACTAAACACGTTTGTAACCAGTTAGTACCTGGCACAGAGTAGGAACTAAGCATATGTTCGTTGAGTCTCATGACATATGACACAGTGAGCCATGTTTGGTGGCGTATATCTGTATTCCAGCACTTGGAGAGATTGAGTCAGGAGGACTGTCATGAGTCTGAGGGCAGCCTGGGCTAAGGAGAGAGAGCCCTATCTCAAAAGAATAAAACAAAAGCAAATCAGGGCAGGAGGTGGCTCAGCAGGAGGTGGCTTTGGCCACCAAGCCTGACAACCTGAGTTTGATCCCCAGGACCCCTGTAGTGGATAGAGAACCAACCCCTTGAAAGTCTTTCCCTGACCTCCACACATGTCCAGCCTCTGTGTTCATGATGTGGCACACACACACACACACACACACACACACACACACACACACACACGTATGCAGGCATGCACTCGAGAACACACCCACAAATAAATGTGGAACAAAAAAAAAAAAAAAAAACTAGTATGACTGAATGTGGCGCCCCACAGCTGTAACTGTGGCGCAGAAGGCAGCGGAAGGAGAATTGAGTCAAGCTTGAGGTTAGCCTCGTCTTCACAGGAAGTGCCAGGACAGCCAGAACTACAGACTGAAACCCTGTTTCAAAAAAAAGCAAACAAACAAATGTAAAACAGCAACAACAAAAGACAAAACGAGATATTTCCTGATATCAGGACTGTTTTGTTTTTAGTTAGACTTTCTTGGGCAAAAAGGTTTTATTGGAATATTTTTCTCACTTGAAACACTAGGGTTAGAACTACATTTGTTTATTTTTTTAAAAGCTCTGCAACCCAAAATACTCTCTTACAGCCACACAGTGGTAGAGGTGTTGGAGGAAGGTTCTGCTATGGTGATCTCTCCTGCAGTCCCAGCTTCTGAAAGATCAGCAGTTCAAGGTCATGTCAGCTCTGCCGTAGCGAGTTCCAGGCCAGCCTGGTATACCCAAAACCCTGTCTCAAAACAACAGCAGCGACAACAACAAACAGTAATAAGAGTAATACATTTTGATTTTCACTTAGAAGTATAGAATGGGACAGGTGGCCCACAGGAACAGAAATCTAGCACACACGCGCATTTGAGCACGCAGGCATCCTGAACTTTTGACAAAGGCAGCTTTTTACAGATGCTGGGGACAAAGCAAATAAGATTAAAGTCCCCAGAGCCATCAGGAGAGAGAGGTTTTGCTCTTTGAAGTGGTAAAATTAGAGCATCCCTATGCCCCAGAGAACTCATGGGGATGAATTTAATGATGTCAGTTTGTTTCCAGAGAGTGTCGCTGCTAACACAGTACTGTGATGTCACAAAACTAAATCGAGAAACAAAGAAAGAATTCTGTTGGCATATGGTTCTGATAACTGGAAAGCAGCTTTGAAAACTTTGTGAGAAGTAGAAAGGTTTCAGTTCAAACTTGCCTGTCTGTAGATTTTTGGGGTGTTGAAACTTGGCTAGTTTTGTAAGTAAGTTTATCTATTTTAGACTAGATTGTCAGAATCAAACTTTGCTAGTATAGAAATGGCTTTAAAACTAAATTGAAACTGTTAACATGTATGTATCTTTAAAACGTATTTCCGTGTGCGTGAGTGTGCGCACGTGAGTGTGTGTGTGTGTATGTGTGTGTATTATGTGTGCACAGGCCTACACATTTGTGCCATGGGCGCGGGTGGAGCATTGAGGACAGCTTGCAGGAATCAGTTTTCACCCTAAGACCATATGGTTCCTGGCAATCAAACTTGGTTCTTTGGGCCTGGTGGCAAGCGCCTTTATCCACTGAGCCATCTCACTGGCCCTCTGTAATTATCCTAAAGTAATTGCAGACGTTGGAAAGTATTATGCACAAACTTGCTCATTTTCATTGCAGTGTAATTTAGTCAAGAGTCAGCTCTAGGGAAATGATTCAATAAGATGCGTCAGCCCTTTGAAGAAATCTAACCTGCTGCCCTACTCCCCATGGGTAAATGCTTTTGAGCACTTAGGGGCCTCCTCTGTGCTTTCCTCCTGGCTAGGAATTCCTGGACTTCTCTTGATGGCCACTTGATGTTTGGTCATGTGAACCGTGACTTAGACCACTCCATTCTCTCTGTGTAGTTTTCTGTCAGGCTACCATTTACTTCATTGTATTGCTCCCCCCAACCCCGTCTCCTGTCCGCCCTCTCTCCACACCCCAATTTCTTTGGATCTTACTTACCCTTTAAAGTTTTAGTCTTTCTCGTGGGCACATTTTGTCAAGTCCTGGGGAACACGTGGACCTTTGTATCAAAATCTCATAGACTGGTAAAGAGCGTAAAAAGTGTAAATGAGCGGAGGGAGCTGGCGCTTTAGTCTGCACGGCTCCACGTGACATATACAGACAAGCCAGCTATGGCGTGCATATCTGGGCTGTCAGAAGATACTCCTCCACTGATTACGTAATGGAAGATAATGCAAAGTGAGTTCGCCTGTGAGTCAGAGCGGCCTCTGGATCCTTAGCCACACATGCCCATACATGCTGGCCATGGGATGGTCTGGAACACCTGCAGTGGCTTCTTTGTCACCCAGCTGGCCCTGAGTTCAAGTGCAGGGTCCTTAGCGTACTAACTTTAGAAATAAGGGAATATTAGTTCAACCGCTTGTGACTCAGTTTCCCAAGTGTGAATTATGATTATGTAACCAGAGGATTTTGAGGCAGGCCTGGGCAGATTCCAGAATAGACTGAACTACATAGCAGGACCTTGATAACATTTTATAGTAATTAAATTTTTTTTCAAAAAACTCCATTAGCAATCTCTATGCTATTAACCTTCCTAGATTAGCAATATTTCCTTGTAGAGCGCCGTGCTTCCACACAGTGTAACTTAGCGGCAGAACATGAGCTTAGCACGCTTGTGCTTCTGGGTTCAACCCCACATCCCCCAAACAGGCAAACCATCGAAAAGACCACTATGGTTCCTTAATGCCTAACATCGTTCAGTAGAAGTATGTGCCCTGTCTTCTTTTCTTTCTTTTTTAAAATAAATTATTTTTTAATTATTTACTTATTTTATGTATATGAGTACACTGTAGCTGTCTTCAGACACGCCAAAAGGGGGCATCAGATCCCATTACAAATGGTTGTGAGCCACCATGTGGTTGCTGGGAATTGAACTCATGACCTCTGGAAGAACAGCCGGTGCTTCTTAACTGCTGAGCCAACTCTCCTGGCATCTCTTTTTGTTTGTTTGTTTTTGGAGACAGGATTTGAACCCAGGACATGCTAGGCAAGTACAATCCCCCCATTTTGTTTTTGAGACACTTCTGATCACATACCACAAAGTGACCAGAACTCACTCCTACAAAGCCTGGGCTGCCCTTAAATTCGCAATCCTCCTGTCTCAAGTCTGAGTACTGGGAGTCCAGGCTAATGACCTGGACTTGCTCCCAGTCAGAGCTGTACCTCCCATGTAGCTCACGAAGATGTTCTGAGAAAGCCTGGTCTATTTTCCCTAGTTTCTGGGCTGTTTTCCGCCACCTCTGGACCTGAGAACAGAGTGCTAAGGGACTGTCTCAGAAGCGTTCACTCCCACAATAAATAGTTTTTCTTTTTCTGTAAAACCTTTCTTCCATTGCAGATAATCTGTGTGTAACAAACAAGAAAAATGAAGACTGCTGAGCTATAGACGTAGGGAGTGGGTTTTAAAAAATATGTTCTTTGATGGTCATACATGTATGTAACGCATGGTGATTGCTCTTAGCCTCTCTCCTCCCTTCCGGTCCCCCGTACACCTGGCCTTTTCCAGGAGCACAGGGTTTTACCAGGTACTGTGTGTCCGTGGGATTGGAAATAGCCTGGGGACGAGGTTTCCGCATTGGGATACACAACTGGAGACAGTGGCTCCTTCTCTCAGAGTCTGTCAATCAGCAATAGTTCACCAGTAAGAGGTAGGATCCACAGGCCCCGCCCCCATTCTTGATTGACTGTTGAGAGCCTGTCCCATGCAGGCCCAGTGGAAGGAAAGAGTTTTACCTTCAACTTTAAGTTGCGCTGGCAACCCGATTATCTAGGGTGCCTGCCTCATTTCTGTTTGGTTTGGTTTGGTTTGGTTTGGTTTGGTTTGGTTTGGTTTCAACTGATAGCCAACTAAGAAATACTTAGCCTAGACCAAAGGTAGAGGAGGGATTTGATTGCCAGAGTAAAGATAGGAAAAGCCAGATCATTATTTCAATTTGATGCCAACATAATTGAGTAACCTGATGCCAGGTTCCTGAAATTGGCTTTATCAGCAAGCAGACATTTCTAGTGAGTTTGAGCACCTGAGCAGACTGAAGGAAAGCGGAACTGCTCGGTCGCGGGTAAGATCTGACTTCATTCATGTCCCCGGAGCACGCTGCTGTGATGAAGGTGGCCCAGCTTGGGAAGGTGAGGTTGGTTAGCGGATGTCTGAGTTAGACCTGCCTCAGTGTGGGAGCCATCCCGTGTGTCTCTCATTTCGCCACCTAAGGACTGCGGTGGGCCTCCTGGTCAGGTGGGAGCACGGCTCGTTCAGGACAGAAATAAGACCTGGCTCTTGGCTGGCTGGAAGTACTGAGTGGACATTTGACCTGTAAAAGTGAGCAGGTATTATTGTATTTACTGTTTATCAGCAAGCCTACAGAATTATGGAATTCATGACACTTCCATACATATGAATGCACATGACTTTCTATGGGACATCTTTGAAATTAATATAGAGAATAAAAATGAAAACCTTAACATGGAGCAAGGATTGTCCCTTTGCAAAGGGACAGCTTTGTTTCTCTTTTAAACTTTGTCATGTCTGCTTTGCCCTTTCTCGATCTCATTCTCTCTTCTTCATTTTTAACTTTGACCTCTTGGCATCTTCTCTGTACCTGACCATTCTGGAATCTTCTCTTTTACCTCTCATTTTAAGTATACAAAGAGTCAAGTACAGGTTTTAAGTTGGTTTTAGAAGTGGGTTTGCTTTGAAAAACAATTGAACCCTATAAGAGTTGGGAGTGTGTGAAAAAGGGTAAAATAGAAAAGCCTAGGCTGGTATGGGTTCTGAGTGACAGTGGCTCCTGACCTGAGCCCTGGTGAATGAATGGCTGGCTCTTAGGTTCTACACTGAGATGGCTGTTCAGGGCTCTATGAGCTGGAGAAATGGTGAAGAAATGTGATTCATATTAATATTATTATGGCATCTTGTCAGCTTATAGAAGCACCTTATGAGAACTATTGATTCTACTTTCAGTCTCTTTTTGGGCAATTTCACTGTGTATACAATGCAGAACATTTTATTTATTTATTTATTTATTTATTTATTTATTTGAGGCATTATGTGAACTGGAGCCCAGGTTGGTCTCAAATTTATGGTAGTCATGCTTGAGTGCTGGGATTACAGGTGTGAGCCATCATACCTGGCTACGTGTTAGTTTAAAGAAATATAGGTGGCTACGGGAAGCAGAGGCAGGCAGGTGGATCTCTCTTCAAGTTCCAGGCCAGCCAGGGCTATGTAGTGAGACCGTGGCTCAAGAAACACAGACAAACAACCACAAAAATAGAAGTCTAAATGAAGAAGATAGAAGTATGGAATCAGTAGGGTTCTGCCGGAAGTTTCCATCCTGCTGAAGTGAAAAGCTTGTCCTGACATTCATCAAAGAAAGCTAAACAGTCCAGTTTTTAGGAAGATGTGGCTCTAACGCTTGGGAAGTGGAGATAGGAGCATGAGAGGTTCAAGGGCATCCTTGGAGATTTGAAGGCCAGCCTAGGCTACTTGAGATCTTCTCTCAAAAGATGAGCCCACCAGGGTAAATGTTGCCTGTCCTTAATCCCAGCAGTTGCAAAGTATGTCACACCTGCTTCTGCATGATTACGTTTGGATTGTGTTTCACATCGATGCACATTGTTTTCCTAGGGGAGGGTGCTCGGTGGAACCCTGTTTGCTAACTCCTCTTCCTGTGGACACACCTGTGTTTATTCTGTCAACATTTTCTTAGTAAATTTGAGATGGTCTAACAGTTGTGTTGGTTGATCTGTTGAATTTTTTTTTTTTTTTGAGATAGGTTAATTTACATAGTTCAGTTTAGACTTGAAGTTTTAATACTCCCTCCACCAGTACTGGGATTTCATCATTGGCCCCTCCTACCATTTAAGAGGGGGATCTTGCTATTTTGCCAGGGTAGCCTTGAACTGTGTCCTCTACCAATCTTCCTACCTCAGCCACTGAAATAGTAGACCTGCAGGTGCACAGCCTCAGCTTTATCTCTTGCTTTATCTGTGCCCCAAGTTCCAAATAAATATATATATGTATACATACATATATACATATGTATACATATATACATATATATATACACACACACACATATATACACACACACACACATATATTTAAATCTCTGTCTTTCTTCTCACCCTTTTTGTGAGAATACTGGATGTTATAGTCCTGAGAGTGCAGTCAGCTTCTCTGGCCCTCCTGTCAGTTGAAGATCTCTGAGGTGTACTAAGGATTTAGTACAGGAAGGACTTGCCCTCACTTTTTTTGGGTGGGGGGTAAGGGGGCGGAAGTTTCAAATACTTAGCCTTCCTTCTAGCTGTGCTGAGTTTTAGGGCTGCTGAATTTGATGTCATTTTATGGCATGGCAGCCTATGACTGTCTGACAGCATTGGCTGGCTATTGAGTGGCAGCTGGCTCCTGGCTGGAACTAGTCAAGTTTGTGCAGTGTCAGAGATCAGAGCGGCGTAAGGTGACTGGTTGTCCTTTCCCTATTTGTGAGTCTTCCTCAAGTTGTCAAGAAAGTTGCTGTCACTCTCAGTTACCTAAGTCGGCCCTGGGAGTTCATGAATCAGTTTAGGTAGGTTTCCAGCCGAAGCTAACAACATCAACATTATTCTTACATGCTGACTCTGTATATTTCAGCCCCGTCTCCAAAGGAGATGCTGTTCTTTTGTTAAAAAAGAAAAAGATTTATTTTTTGTTCCTTGTAAGTGTGTGCGCACGGCCATTTTGGGCACACTGTATGTGTGCATGTCTGTGCAGCTGCCCATGGGGGCTGGCAGCTAGAGGCGGTGTTTTCCCCTGGAACTGGCATTGCAGGCAGTTGGAGCTGCTTGGTGTGGGGGTTGAGGACCCTACTCGGGTTTTCTGATGGAACAGTACATGTTTCTATTGCAGGAAACGTGTTTGGGGGACTAGTAACTCTTTACATTTTCGAGTGCCTTTAAATCAGCTGGCTAAGATGCTGTTTGGGTAAAGTGTGCACATTGCTGTAATGTTTACACCCATAGCCACAGATCAGCTGCTCTCTTGGCTCCTCATTCTTACACCTTTGCCTGGGGATAGGATTTTTTTTCTTGGGATGTAACAGCAAAAGGAAGCCATATATCGGCCCCCACCTCTGCCCATTTCCAGCTGGGTGCCATGGCAACAGAGAGCACGCTGGGAATGGGGGGAGCTCTGCTTACAGTTCTGGGGATCAAACCAGAGACCCAGGACATGGCAGACAAGCACTCTAACATTGAGCTGCACCTCCTGCTGGTGTTTGTAGGGTCTTGCTAAGTAGCACAACCTGGCCTTGAACCATGGGTACCCCTCTAGTGCTTCAGATGATAGGTGTGTGTCGCCACCCCAGCGCCATATTGGATGTTAACCTTCGGGTGCCAGAACTACCTACATAGCACAGGAGGTCCAAGGTGCCTTTCTCAAATAGGAATTGGCGGTGGGGGACTAAATGGATATTCTTAGCTCTTACAAGTTATTTAAAACATTGTAAGTGGAGCTGTATGCGGAGGTGTGCACCTATAATCCCAGCACTAAGGAGACAGGCAGGAAGACTGCCATAAGTTTGAGGCCAGTCTAGTCTATGTGAAGAGTTTTAGGTCTGCATAATGACCTAGAACTGGGAAAAAAAAAAAACCCCTGAAATCAAAATGATAAACAGTAAATATAATATACTTTTTTCACTGTCAGCTTGGTTGGATTTATAATCACCATGGAAACACATCTCTGGGTGTGCCAGATATTTCCAGAAATGTTTAACTGAAGAGGGAAGATAAACCCGACCTATGAGGGCAAAGTTTCATGGATCAGGTCAAATTGATTCAAAAGGCAATCAGGTCGAGCACCTGCACTACTCTCTGTCTGCTTCCTGACTTCGGATCCAGCATGACCTCACACTCCTGCCTTGCCTTCCCGACTGTGAGCCAGATAACAGCTAAGCCTTCTTCCCTGTCACTGCATTGAGAAAGGCTGATCTGGGGGCGGGGGAGGGGGCGGTCGCTAACTGTGGTCTGATCATTCTGATGCTTTCTGTTCTCTCCTCTCTGTGTCCTTGCTTCTATATTAATCTGGGAGGTTTTCTTGATGACATATACTTCCTCTTGGGTCTTTTGAAAGAGGTGAATGTTCTGGGTGTTAGGGACAGTGTGGTAGAAAGATAGAAGTGGGGAGACTTTTAAAGGAGTTTGGATTGGTTGCAGGAGTCTGGAAATACAGCTTAGCTGATAGATTATTCACCTAGCATAGACAAGGACCTGTGTTCAATTCAGGAGAACACACACACACACACACATACACACACACACACACACACATGCACACGGTAGAATTTGGCTCCTTTAGGTAACCTAGGAAAACGTAGTGGATAAGAATGATGAAGTCAAAAGGGTTCAGAACAAGAAATGGGCCGGGCAGTAGTGGCCCACGCCTTTAATCCTAGCACTTGGGAGACAGAGGCAGGCTGATTTCTGAGTTCGAGGCCAGCTTGGTCTACAGAGTGAGTTCAGGACAGCCAGGGCTACACAGAGAAACCCTGTCTTGACAAACAAACAAACAAACAACCCCAAAACAAAACAACAAAACAAACAAAACCAAGAAATGGGCTGGACCTGGCGGCACACAGCTTTAATCCCAACATGAATTCCAGGCAGACATCTTGTATTAGGATAGCCTGGGCCATCCTGGGCTATACAGTGAGACTTTGTCTTAAGGAGTGGGGAGAGGAAGAAAGAGGGAGGGACAGAGAGAAGTAGGGATGGCTGGAGGGAGGGAGGAAGGGAGGAAGGAAGAGAGGTGGGGGAGGACATATTTAATTTGATTTGGGTCTTTAAAGGAGAACAGGGCAGCCGTGGCATTATCTGCTGTTTGGTCGGTGCATAAAGCAAATTAAATAGAGCCAATCCTTGTCCTCAGATCCTGCTACACAATGAAGTACTTAGTGGATATTATTAGAGGAGTTAAGATCTTTTAAATAGAATGAGGAAGTAATCTGTATGCAATCAGGCAGGTTTAGTTTGGCATGCCTCTTCTGAATGCTAATTCCATACAGAGAGTGGAAGCGCAGAGCACAGGCCTGAAGAGAGTCGGGATTCAGTGCGGGAGGTCAGGCCAGCCCCCCGCCCCCACTTCTGTTACCTTTTATAAAGAATCAATTTTGGCATCAATGCTAAATCCTTTTGATTCAAATTGCTTTCATGCAGAGTGCCCAGTGTTTATTTCTGTTCAGACTGTTACACTGACACAACTCTCATCGTAAGCTGTAGTGAGCCTTCCGGGAACATGGAATAAATTTTTTGCATAAACCTAAATGTGTAGTATTTTTAACTTTTTAAAAACTTTTATTAATTTATCATCATCATCATCATGATGTGTGTAGATCAGAGGACAGTTTCATGGAGTTGATTCCTTTAACATTTCTGTGGGTCCCACAGATTGAACTCAGAGTCTTCAGGGCTCCCTTGGCCAGGCTACAAATGTCTTTATCTGCTGAGTCATCTGACTGGCCCCAGGAAGTGATTTCAACTTGGTAAAATTTCAGAAGAAATTGTTCTGGTTTTTGAGATTCAGATCTTTGGAAGCTGTTGTTTTAGAGCTTTTGACCATCGACTGTAACCTGTAGTTGCTCAATACGTCAGAGAGACTGCCCTAGAGGAAAGACAGGATACACTTGAGGTAGGTCAGCAGGCTTACTCCTCCTGCTATGTGTGGCGGCAGTGGCCTTTCC
Source organism: Mus musculus (assembly GCF_000001635.26). Classification (NCBI taxonomy): domain Eukaryota; kingdom Metazoa; phylum Chordata; class Mammalia; order Rodentia; family Muridae; genus Mus; species Mus musculus. The sequence goes on along the minus strand of NC_000076.6, from coordinate 83,321,034 downwards.
ATCAGCCAAAATGAATCATATGGCTAGACCGGATGCCAGCGGAGATGATGATGTGTCATCCTCATCAGTGTCCAGGAAACCATGGCAACAGGTAGAGATCACCATCCTCTCCTCAGAAGGGAGCAATGTTGGGACTCACAGTGAGATCCGCCACAGCACCACTCGGCCTGGAACACTATTATTATGAGTGTTTATCTACATGTATATACATACATGTACACAGTGCATGTTTATCTCCATGCAAATACATACATGTACATGGGTCTCGTGCTCAGGGATCAGAAGAGGGCGTTGGATCCCCCTGGATCTGGAGTTATAGGTGGTTGTGAGCAGCCGTGTTGGAGCTAGGAGTTGAATCTAGGGTCTCTACGGGAGCAACAAGTGCTGTTAAGTAATGGGCCAAGTTTCTAGCCCCAGGCACTTTTGAAGGATGTGTGCACAGTTCACAGAACAGTAGTACATGCTTGCACAGACCAGGAAGATTAAGAAACATAAACAGTGCCTTTGAACGACCCCATGCTTTTATACCGTTGCTCAAGCAAAACCACTATCATATTACTAGGGTTGGATCCTCTCATGGAACCATCCCAATGTATGTCTCTCTCTCTCTCTCTCTCTCTCTCTCTCTCTCTCTCTCTCTCTCTTCCCCCCTCCCTCCCTCCCTCCCTCCCTCCCTCCCTCCCTCCCTCCCTCCCTTCTCTCCTTCCCTCCCTCCCTCTCCCCACCCCCCCCCCAACTCCCCGTGTAAAGCATGGGGTTTCTTCAGGGTATGTGCTTAAGGTTCAGGTCCTAGCTTGTACGATGTATGCTGCTTCAGTTAGTAGATTGTTCCAGGTTGTTCCCTCTTTGACTAGGAGTGTGCATATTCACACTGTTTACGTGAAAATTCTCATTCTGGTTTGGTCTCATGAAGACAGACCAGATTATCGGATGTATTAGAAAGTGCTTCTCACACTTGATGGAGTATGCAGATCACCAGGGATATTAGGGAAAATGAAGGTTCTGATTTATATCCTCTCCCCCACTCCTCTCCTTTATTGAGACAGGGTTTCACTATGTAGCTCAGGCTATCCTGGAACTTACTATGTAGACCAGGCTGGCCTTGAAGTCAAGGAGATCTGATGGTCTCTGCCCCAACAGTGTTGGGATTAAAGGTGTACGTCACCATGCCCCAGCTTCTCTCTGTACTTTAAGTCCGTGTCTGGTTACGCAGGCTTATGATCCTAACTACTCTGGACAGTGAGGCAGGAGGATTACAAATTTAAGATCTGTTTTGGCAACTTTGTGAGACTCTGTCTCAAACCAAAAAAAGTGAAAACAGTTGGGGTGATATCTCAGAGGAGGAATGCTCACACAACACACATGAATAGCTGTGTTCAGTCCTCAGTGCCACAGAAGCTCTCAAACTGCTTAGAATACTTGAAAAAATATACATGGCACATCTTTTTTTTTTAAAAAGATATATTTATTATCATAAATAAGTACACTGTAGCTATCTTCAGACACACCAGAAGAGGGTGTCAGATGTCATTACGGATGGTTATGAGCCACCATGTGGTTACTGGGATTTGAACTCAGGACCTCCAGAAGAACAGTCAGTGCTCTACCTGCTAAGCCATCTCAGCAGTCCCCTGAATAGCACATCTTAATCACCATTCAATTGCTACAGACAGTCACCATGACCAAGGCAGTTCTTACAAAAGAAGCATTTAATGGCTTACCTATAGTTTCAGAGGGTAAGTCCCTTACCATCAGGGCAGGGAGCATGGAAGCAGGCAGGCAGGAATGGTGCTGGAGACAGAGCTGATCAGCAGGCACAAAGAGAGACACACTGGCCCTTTGGAAACCTCAAAGCCCACCTCCAGTGACACACCTCCTCCAACAAGGCCACACCTCCTCCAACAAGGCCAGTCCTTGTCCTTCCCTGACAGCTTATCACCTGGGGACAAAACATCCCCAGATTGGAGGCCAGTTTCATTCAAAGCACTAGAGCTTATAAATTGTGTGTCTACTGTGTTGATCAGGGACTGTGGGCGAGAGCAGCCAGCAGTACAGATTCAGTACAGGTGCTTGTTTTCCCACCATTGAGATGGAGCTCATGTCGCCCAGGCTGGCCTCAAACTCAGTACATTGAGGATGAGTCTGAACTTTTGATTCTCCTGCTTCTACCTCCTTAGTGCTGGGGTTGCATCATGTACCACCACATCTAGTTTATGTGGTGTCGGGCCTCAGACCTAGGCCATAGTGCATGTTTAGGCAAGAATCATACCAATAAGCCACATCACCAACCATTGGGTAACGGTTTCCTCCAAATGTTTTCCATCTAGGATTGGCTGAATTTGCAGGTGTGTAACAACCCTGGAACATGGAGGTCCAACTGCAGTACTTAATCTAGTCACTAGCTTTCCTGGAGCAACTCCAGAGGAAGTCGGTACCATAATCCCGGGATGAAGGATATAGGATATTAAAAGGATGTAGGACCCATACGTACATCATGTTCTGAATCAGGAGGCCTGGGGTCTTTGAGCCAATGCTGTAAGAATGTTCTGTCTCAGGAGTTACCAGGTTTCTCCCATAAGTAAAGAAGAGGGGATAATGAAATGAAGTCCTTAGTATCTGCTTGTCTTACCGACCCTCATCTCTTTCTCCTCTGGTCATTTCTTGTGGTCATTCTTCCTGTCCCAGGATTGAAGACTCAGAGTGTCTTCATTAAAGTCAACAGTACGGTGGGCAGTGGGGCCAAATGTCCTCTATCAAATCAATGCTGCCTTGATTCTGGAGGATGTGTAAGACAGGCTCAGATGTGCCTGAGAAGCACCGAGGCTTCTAGCCCTGCTGTGATAGGTGTGGCCGTGAAGTCACTGTGCAGTTGGGTCTTGCAGCTCAGTGTCAGTTGGTGACTAGCTCCAGTATCTATCTGTGCCTGTTCTTTCTGGCCTTTGAGACTCCAGTCACTGGCCAACTAGTCAGAGACCTACTTGAAGGCTGTAGAACACAGCAGGCTGAGGAGCATGCAAGGGCATCCCAAACTTTGTTCTGGTTGGCTTATAAAATGCAGGCCTGAGTATTTATAATCATTCTTTTGAGTTATTTCTCATTCTTTTGAGTTATTTCCTAAATAACCAAAGGGAGATATATATATATATATATATAAAGATTTATTTATATGAGTACACTGTTGCTGTCTTCAGGCACTTCAGAAGAGGGCATCGATCCCATTACAGATGGCTGTGAGCCACCATGTGGTTGCTGGGAATTGAACTCAGGACCTTAACTGCTGAGCTATCTCTCCAGCCCAAAGGGACGTATTTTTAAGTCAGCTTAATGATTTTTTTTTATGTATGTAAGAATGTTAGATGACTCTAACCTAACTTTATTTGTAGAATAGATGTCTTATACTGTATTCAGGATACTAATGAAATGGTTTTTATGATAAATATCATCTTTGTCACTTTGTATTCTGATGAAATTAATATGGAGTAACTTATAAATAAAAGAATATGGCTTATTATGTAATATTTACAGAGTATGATGGCATATATTTTATTGTGTCTTTTATATTGACAATTTACATTTTTTGGCGACGAAATTCCGGCACAAACACAATGTAATTTTTAGTCCTTTGCATAGTAATGGGAACTGACATGTCTCTTTTCTCCCCCGCCCCCTGCACCTCCTCCTCTTTGTGGTTTGTTTGAAAGAGGGTCTCACGATGTAGCCTAGGCTGGCCTCTATCTTTGGGCAATCCTCTTACCTCATCATCCTTAGTGCTGCTGTCACAGGAGTGACCGCTGTGTCCAGCAAATATTCATCCCTGTATCTTCAGAGGCAGTCAGAGGCATCATATAGGCTTCAGTTCCATAAATCATAAAAAATAAAAGCACTTCTACTCAAGGTGGATTATAAAACATTTCCTGCTTTTGTTTGTTTGTTTTGTTTTGTCTTTGATGCAGGATCTGTGTAGTCCTAGCTGGCTTGGAACTCACGCCACAGACCAGGCTGGCTTCAAACTCACAGTGATCCGCCTGCCTTTGCCTCCCAAGTGCTGAGATTAAAGGCGTGCACCTCCATACCTGGCTTCTGTACTATATTTTATAAAACAAAACAAAACAAAAACCCCTCACTTTTATGTCACAGAACAGATCTGTGCCCGGCTCATAGAATATAGTATTACTCCTGTACCTGTGTGGAAATCAGCATGAGTGTAATTTATCTAAGTTTTACACTTTATCTTTTTCTTTGCAGATTGAATTCCTCTCTTAAACGTCTGGATTTTTTTCTTTTTCTTTTTTTTTTTTAACCAGTGGAAACTTTTTCTACCTAGTGGTCAATGGCTTAATTTGAACAAGCGTTGCTGTGGCTTTGGTTCCGCTGTGCTTTTGGAAGCTTGGGTCTGAAGGATACAGGTCTTTTTGTGATGACAATATGACCCACAGTAAAGGAAGACCTGTCACTTACAAGACAAGTGCCAGTCCGGAGAGTGGAGGAGGTTTTGTAGATTGGACTTTAAATTTAAATACAATTCAATCTGACAAGTTTTTGAACTTACTTTTAAGCATGGTGCCAGTCATTTACCAGAAAAATCAGGAAGACAGGCATAAAAAAGTAAATGGCATCTGGCAGGACGGGCTGTCGGGTGCAGCACAGACCTTCAGCAAGAGATCAGAGCCACATCTGGACTACCACGAGTTCTCAGAGCAAGCCTTCCACAGCAGCAGCAGTGGGCACACTCCAGCCAGCTGCAGCCCCAAGTACGATGACTATGCTGGCTATAACTACTGTGACGGGAGGGAGGCTTCGGAAACCACCGCCATGTTACAGGACGAAGATCTGTCCAGCGAGGGCGATGATGTTATTGTGGAAACAAGCCAGAGGATTCCAAAGGAGTCCAGTGGGGTCATGGCTCTGCAGATATTGGTGCCATTCTTGCTGGCTGGGTTTGGAACGGTTTCTGCTGGCATGGTTTTGGACATAGTGCAGGTGAGATTTTGTCTTTAGTTTCACTGTATGTGCAAGCCTGTGTGTGTGTGCACACTCACGTGTGTGTGCATGCACGTGTGTGTGTGTGTGTGTGTGTGTGTGCGTGTGTGTATTTGCTCAATTGTGCATGTGTGCATATGCATGCCTACCTTGGGTATCTTCCTTAATTGCTTCCATTGTGTTTGTGAGTCAGGGTCTCTCTTTCACTTGAAACTCACTGGCTCGGCTGGCAACCACTTAAGCTCTAGGGGCCTGGGCTGCCTCTGCCTTTTTAGCTTCAGGATTATGCATGTCTCACCATGCTTGGTTTTCTGGTTTGGTTAATTAATTAATTAATTAATTAATTAGAGACAGGCTCTTTCCACACAGCCCTTACTATCCTGGAGTTCACTATGTGTGGACCAGGCTGGCCTTGAATTTACAGAGATGTGCCTGCCTCTAACTCTGCCTCCTAAGTGCTGGATTTAAAGGGGTGTGCCACCACTCCCAAAGGCTTTCTTTTTTTTTTTTCTTTTAAACATAGATTCTGAGGACTGAGTGTAGGTCCTGAGGCTTCACTAACAGAGCCCTCACCCCATCTTCCTCGTCTCCTCCTCCTCCCCTCTTTCCCCTTCTCTTCTCTTTCCTTTGGTCTTTCTTCCTCCTTTCCTTTCCCTTCTTCCTCTTTTCATTTTCTCCTTCTCTCCCGCTCCCCTTCAGTAGGGTCACATTGCCTAGCTTTCACTGGCTTTGAACTTGTGGTCTTTCCTGCCTTAGGCCACCGAGAGCTAGGATTACAGGTGTGTGCCCACATCTGGCTTCACTTCACTTTTGGTTTTTTTTTTTGTTTGTTTTTCATTTTTCCCATGCTATGTCAGTTACTAAAGTCTCCTACTGGGACAACCCCCTTTTAGTTGCATTTGTATAAAATCTGTCTATGTTATTATGTATTTACATGATCTTTTCAGTTCAGAAAGCAATTTCGTATCATTAGCTTTATGGTGTTTGTCCGAGGGCCATTTATCTCTACCTTCATTTAATAGATGGAGACATCCGAGAGATGTCTCCTCTGGGATTACAGAGCCAGCTGTGACAGGTCCATCCTGAAGGGCACAAATGTCGTTTCATCAGAGCATGGTGGCACATGCCTGAAATCCAAGCACCCGGGGATGCTGAGGCAGGAGCATCATGAGTTTGAGATCCACCTGTTCTACTATATAGGGAATTTAGGATAGCCTGAGCTACAGTGTGGCCCCCTGCCTTAAATAGGATTTTCAGTTTGGTGCTGGTCTTATGACCCTGTTATGCTACTGTTTAGCTTCATACCTTAAAATGAGTAGCAGACATAGGGCCACTAGCTACTTCAGATGTCAACTCTCAATTCCTTTCTCTCCTCTTCTCTCCTCTCCTCTCCTCTCCTCTCCTCTCCTCTCCTCTCCTCTCCTCTCCTCTCCTCTCCTCTCCTCTCCTCTCCTCTCCTCTCCTCCCCCCTCCCCCCTCCCCCTCCCCTCTTTCTTTCTTTCTTTCTTTCTTTCTTTCTTTCTTTCTTTCTTTCTTTCTTTCTTTCTTTCTTTCTTTTTCTCCTTCTCCTTCTCCTTCTCCTTCTCCTTCTCCTTCTCCTTCTCCTTCTCCTTCTCCTCCTCCTCCTCCTCCTCCTCCTCCTCCTCCTCCTCCCCCTCCTCCTCCTCCTCCTCTCTCTCTCTCTCTCTCTCTCTCTCTCTCTCTCTCTCTCTCTCTCCCCCCTTTTGACCTTGGGAATATACCTGTGCCTCTTCAGATCTTTATATCCTTATCTGTAACTGTAATAACAACAGAGTAACTTTGTGTGTGTGTGTGTGTGTGAGATTGTTGTAACTAGTGTTAGAACCCAGACTCCAGTCCAGATAAGGAAGTCCCACAGCTGAGTTCTTAACCATTAGGGACACGAACTCTGCCATTATGAAATGGTAAAGAAACTGGGCGTTGTGGTGCCTGCCTGGCATCTAGCATTTGGGGTACAGAGACATGAAGCTCACATGCTTAAGGCTAGCCTAGGCTACCTTAGTGAGTTAATGGCCAGCCTGAGCTGTTTTCAAAACTCAAGGGCTGGTGTGCAGCTCAGTGGTAGAGCGTTTGTCTCACATGTGATAGACTGTGGACTTCATCTTGAGGACTTCCAAAAAAAAAAAGTGTGAGAGAGTAAATTTTAGGAGGACCAGGACGTCAGGCTCGAGTTGTCTAAAGTCCTCAGACCCTGATCTCAGGAGGGTGTGGTGATTCAAGAACACATTCACTGATGAGATAACCTGTGCTGTGCTTTAAAACCGGGAAGCAGCCTGGGTGCTGTCCCCAGCCTTTAATCCTAGGCACCCAGGAGGCCGAAGCAGGCAGAGCTCTGAGTTTGAGGCTAGCCTGGTCTACACAGTGACTTTCAGGCCACCTAGGGCCACATGGTGGGACACTGTCTCCATAGCCCATAGTGCCAAGAACAAAAGGAAGGGAAGTTGAGAATAAACTCCACCTCTCTCTTTAGAAGGGTCCTGTGCTGAGGGAAGCCATTGCTTTGTTTTATAGCACTGGGAGGTGTTCAAAAATGTGACAGAAGTCTTCATTTTGGTCCCCGCGCTTCTTGGTCTTAAAGGAAACTTGGAAATGACGCTGGCTTCTCGATTATCTACTGCAGTAAGTTTGTTTTTTCCTATTTCCTATTATGTGTGTTACTTATTTCTCTCCACATAGAAGAGTTTGTGTGACAAGAAGGTTGGTTTCCTGTCTGGTAAGTTTCCCAGCCTCAGAGTTACACCAGATAGCTGTGACTGACGGTGCCCTGGAAGATCTTGGTATTCTCTCACCAGAGGCGATGGACCTGCTTCTCCTTATCACCAGAAGCCACAGTACGTTTGCCTCCTTTGCTGCCAGGCTGCACTAGCAGGTATTATTAGTGTGTAGTACTTGGGGTGGGCAGATCTGAGAGTGTTTGGGTCTGAGGTCTGCTGAGTTGAAAGTAGAGTGAGAATCCTTTGTATTCTCTTTTATAATCGTACCTATCATATATGGCTCATCTGTTCATATCAGTGGATCCATATTTATACTGCATTAGCTAGTGCTGTTTTATCAGACAGGGTTTCAAACTTGCTATGTAGACAAGACTGGCCCTGAACTTGGAGATCCTCCTGCTTCTGACTCCTCGTGCTGGGATTAAAGACATGCACCACCCTGCACATAGCTATCTCCTTTGATATTATAGAACCCCGTAGTTTGATTTATAACTCATTATTGGATGTTTAACATGCTATAATGGTCTATCATTATAGAGAGTGTTATGACAGGAGCTGGAGAGAGGCGGCTCAGAGGTTTAGAGCACTTACTTGCATGCAATCCCACCACATAGCAGTTCACAACTGTCCGTAACTCCAGTTCCAGGAAAGCAGATGTTGTCTTCTGGCCTCCAAGCACCAAGCTCGTTATATGCATGCATATAGGCAAACACTTATAAATAAATAAATAATGTTGAATATATATACATATATAAATACATTATATATTTATTATACATAACATATTGTAATATATTATACACAATATTATAGATATAAATAATATATAATATGTATATTATAGAAATTATAAATACCATAAATATATACTATTATATGTATACATAAAATATATAATATATTATAAACACATATTTATATATGATATATAATACATAATATATAGTATATATTATAGACACATTTATATAATATATATGTGTGTGTTATATATGTATATGTGTGTATATATGTGTATGTGTGTATACATAGGTATTTGTGTATACATAGGTATATATATATATACATACACACATATACACACATATATATACATATACATACATACACATATACATACACACACACGTGTATTATATATATATATATATATATATATATATATATATATACATACATATATTTGAGATAAGGTGTCACTCTGTAGCCCTGGCTGGCCTGGAACTCAGTGTATAGCTTGAACTGGTCTCAAGCTCACAGAGATGCCCTGTCTCTGCAGTCCATGTGCTGAGATCGAAGGTGTGCACCATCATGCCTGACTTAACAATTATGATAAGTGAATGACAGTAGAGGCATAACGCAGACACAGCTCTGAAGTAAGACTGAGGCAGAGCCGACCAACCGTTAGATACTGACTTACTGATCTGTCTAGTGGCTTACTTAAGGCAGTCCATGTACTGCTCTCTACCAAGCATGACCTCACTTGCTCCCTGAACCAGAATGGCCTGCAGAGGCACCTGTTTGCTTCTATAAATCCTGGCTGTGTGCCACCATGCTAAGATGGGTTTTCCTCAACAGTTGTGCTGGGACGAGAATACAGTGAAGACTCATGACATATATTTACATAGTTTAAGATTATCTAGACTTAGAAACTTTAAAAAATCATCCTAAAATCTGAAAGCCCACGCAGGGAGTGGTGGCCCATGCATTTAACCCCAGCACTGGGGAGGCAGAGGCAGGTGGATTTCTCTGAGTTCAAGGCCAGCTTGGTCTACAGTGTGAGTTCCAGGACAGTTAGGGCCACTACACAAAGAAACTCAGGGAACCAAAAAAGAAAAGAAAAGAAAAAAAAAAAAAGCAGCTTCCTGTATTATATATTTAAATTCAAAGTGTAAGGGTACCTTTTTCTCAAGTGATAATGTGATGTGATAAATATGTTTAAAACTCTCAGAAAAATAAGAGATGGGGCTGGGAAGATAGCTCAGTGGGCAATGTGGCTGCCATGCAGGTGTGAGGACCTGTATATGATCTGAGGTAGTGCGTGCGTGTGATCCCAGTCCTGGGGCGGCAGAGGCAGGGGAAGCCCTGACTCTCCCTGGCCAGCCAATCCAGCCTAGTCGGTCACTCGAAGACCAGAGAGACACCTTTTCTAAAAACCCGAGTGGATGACGCCTGGGGAATCACATCTTAGGGTGTGCCCTGGCCGCTAACGCATGTGCACACAATGTGCATGTTCCCCTGCAAACACACAAACTCTGTGCATCTACCCTCCAACACACACACACAATTTCTTGAAAAAAAAATCTAATTGTGAAATCTTGATGTTTAAAATTTAAATTTTATACTTATTGATTATTCCAGTACCTTCTTATTGAATGATGACATCTACTGTTATGCTGAATTTGGATTTTAGTTCTTGATCATTTGGCATCCAGATGCAATGTGTTGGGTATAACCCCAGCCTTAAGAAGGAAAAACAAAAGCGTATGTGGCTTTCCTGTAGTTTTGAGAGTTAGCGGACAGACACGACCATCACCCACACCTGAGTCCAGGAGGCAACTACCAGGAGAAACTGAGGCAGTGGTGGAAGCGTTTGAGGAGGAGAACACTACTGGATGGGAATGAAAAGGTGGCTTCTGTGTCCCTTGTTGCAAAATGGACTTTGTTCTGATAAATACAGCTAAGCGTACAAGTGTTTAAACAACATGATACCATTGCCAGGAATAGTGAAATTTTGGTTCAGTTACCTCAAAGAACATTGTTCTCAATGCATCTGTCGTTCTTGAGCCTCGTCCAGCGTTTGCTTAGACTCGTAATAGATTATGTCATTCTCTTTTGAAATAGGTCACACTGTGGGAACTCCAGTTTAAAAGGACTATATTTTAAATAAGACCTGTCATCTTTAATCCACATGTTGACATTAAGTCTCATAAAGGTGAATCTAATCTTTTGGGGGACGTCTATCGAGACAGCGTGCTGGCTAGCATTATGGTAACTCAATATAACCTAGAATTAGCTGACAGGAGTTATCGACTGAGAAAATACCTCCATAAGATCCAGCTGTAGGGCATTTTTCTTAATTCGTGATTGATGGGGGAAGGCCCAGTCCATTGTGCACGGTACCGTCCCTGGGCTGGTGGTCTTGGGTTTTATAAGGAAGCAGGCTAGGCAAGCCATGGGGAATAGAGCCAATAGGCAGCACCCCTCCATGGCCTCTGCAAGAGCAGGCCTTCAAGTTCTTGCCCTGTTTGAGTTCCCGTCCTGACTGTCTTCAATGTTATAGAAGTGAAAGCCAAATAAGCCCCTTCTTCTCCAAGTTGCTTTGGTTATGGTGTTTCATCACAGCAACAGAAGCTCTAACTGAGACAGTCAGGGTCTCACTGTATAGCCATGGCTAACTTGGAACTCACTCTGTAGACCAGGCTGGCCTGGCACTTGTTGCTGTCTTCTGCCCCTGCCTCCTGCATACAGGGATTGCAGGTGTGAGAAATCACACCTGACTCAGCCTTAATAATTTTTTAAAAACTCTGCTCTAGTGTCTGTTTTGTGTTGAGTATCTTCCTCATGGGTCTGTATAGATCATGTTTTCCATTCATATTTTAGAGAGGAGAGTTTCAAAATGGTTTAGAAGCCCAGCACTAGGAGAAAACCCGTCACCGGGGTTCCTAGTTCAGAACATCTCTTTGGGAGGTAGGACTGGAGTTACTATCCCCTGTGGACTGAGAACTGTGCAAAGAGGTGGGGCTTCTTGGAGGTGGGGGCAGGGGCAAGATCCCTATGAATTCAAGGTCATCCTGGTCTACCCAGTGAATTCCCAACAAGGTGGGATCCTGGGGGAGGGGCAACAGAGGGATGGAGAGAATGAGAATGGATTGTGTCCGTACTGATAATCATATACTGCTAACGTAAATGAGATAAAGCAAGGATCTGAGGCTGAGATAGGGACATTCCAGACAATGAAGGGTGGAGGCTAGAGTGTGTGTGGTTTATATGCTAGGTGGATACTCCTTCCTTACAGCTGTATGTGTGGAGGTGCCTTTGCCAGCCAGCCAGGGTGCCTCATTTGCCTGATGTAGGTATGGGAACTGAATTCAGGTTCTCTGTTCTGGATTTTTGAAACAGGTTTCTCTGTGTAGACCTGGCTGTCCTGCAACTCTCTGTAAATCAGGCAATCCTTGAACTCGGAGCTCCCCCTGCCTCTGCCTCCCAAGTGCTGGGATTAAAGTCGTGTGTCACCACTGCCTGTTGAGCTAAGATGGGTGTTTCTTAAAGTGTGGTCTTTTAATGTCAGCACCAGCAGCCTGTTAGAAATGGAAATATTTGGAATCATTCCAGGACTACTGAACCAACATACAACCAGTAATCTGTTTTAAAATAAACCCTCTAGGGACTGGAGAGACGGCTCAGCAGGTCCAAGCACTTGCTGCTCTCGCAGAGCATCTGCGTTGAGTTCCCAGCACCCACCTGGTGATTTACAACTGTCTGTAATTCCAGGTTCAGAGGACTATGCCGCCCCCTTCTGACTTCTTTGAGCACTGCGCCTATGTGGAGGATATACGTACGTGCAAGTAAAACACTTGTGCGAAATAAGATTAACCTAAAACAATTACATAAGCTCTCCAAAGGTTTGTACAGTGTACATGAAGGTTTGAGAGGCCATAGGGTTGGAGTCAGGTGAGAGTGGTGAAATGCAAAAGATGAAGGTGGAGAGCTAGCCAGGGGCCAGCGGGCAGAAGGCTGTGCGGTCTATTGTAAGGTCTTTGGCTGCTTGTGAGGTAGGGCCCCTTGGAAGGCTTTGAGCACAGGCGTGATGTGAGCTTATAGACATCTTTAACAGACTGTCGTGTTGTTGGGGCGAAGAGACCAGTCTGTCACTGTGACCTAGGGAAAAGATGGTGCTGATTTGGATTGTTAGTAGATGTGGTGAAGTTGATGGGATCTAGGAGGTGCCAGAGAATGACAGAATTGAGTGATGAGTTACAGAGACGGGACGGTAGACTCCTCCAAGATTGGAGGTAAAAGCTAGTTACCAGGAAAGGGTAAAAGGACAGGCAGGTTGGTAGGTGGCACTGAGCTGTAGTGCATGGTCTTTACCCAGAGGAGTGGACTCAAGTGTGCGAGGCTGAGTGTGTGCGTCCTTAGGTCGTTGGCAGTAATGCAGTTTCAGGTTAGTGGCTTCTTCTTCTTCTCTTTTTAAAAGATTTATTTATTATATGTGAGTACACTGTAGCTGTCTTCAGACACTCCAGAAGAGGGTGTCAGATTTCATGACAGATGGTTGTGAGCCACCATGTGGTTGCTGGGATTTGAACTCAGGACCTTCAGAAGAACAGTCAGTGCTCTTAACCTCTGAGCCATCTCTCTAGCCCAAGTTAGTGGCTTCTTAGGAACTTCCAGAACCCCACCTTTTCTAGGCACCCTACCACGCTCTCCATTCGCCTACTCACTCACAGACATTGCTTTGCCTCCTCCTTGTTTTTATTTCTTCTTATTTGCTCTTTTTCATAATTAGAAGGTTTAAGAATATATAATCAATGTATTATTACATATCTCCTCCTTCCTTTTTCTTCCTTCTTCCCTCCCACATCTGCCCCATTCATGCCTTCTCCCAGATTCACGCACGGCCTCCTCTTCCCTAACCATTGTCGTTACACATACAGAAACACAACGTACTGAATCCCTTCAGTGCTGCCTGGATGTGCGTGCTCTAGGGCTGACCACTCGGTACTGCAGGACCAGCCAAGAGACTCAGCCCTGGGAAAGACTCACTGTTCCTCTCTCAGCAGTTATCTGCCTGTGTCTCTTCATCTAGGAGTGAGGCCCACAAGACCTGCCCCATCCACACTGGGATGGCAGCTGCCATTAGATTTGTTCTGGTCTTATTTGGGCAGCCAGGTTGTTGAGATCTCAGGGGTGTCATGGCTTGAAGACACAGTTTCACAGCAGACACCTTGGTCCCTTGGTTCTTGTAACCTTTTCACCTCCTCTTCTTTGATGGTCCCTGAGCCCTTAGTGTAGCTACTCTCTGCATTTTGAACAGTGGTATTTTCCTTTACTGGTCTCTGCTGCCAAATTGTCTTCTTTTTATTTATGTGCACGTATGCCTATGTACCATGAGTGTGTCTGGTAAGGCAGAGACCAGAAGAATTCCCTGGAACTGCAAATGCAGACAGCTGTGAGCTACCATGTAGGTGCTGGGAACTGAACCCTTGTCCTCTGGAAGAGCAACCATACTCTTTTATCCATCCCAGGATAAAAGAATCTTTTTTGACGAGGGCTGAGGCCTACCTACCAGAAGGGTACCATTTCGAGTGCAGTTAGGAATTAACCTTGCTTAGGAAAGTACCAGCAGTAGATTCTTCTCTAAGATCTCTGACCTCATCAACTGTGTTGTTCGTGAGCTTGTGGTAATGCGAGGGTGGAAAAGTGAAGGGTGTGGGGGGGGGGTGGACAGGATGATTGGAGAAACAGTGTAAGCATTGGGGCAGGAAAAGAGAGCCGTGTAACCTTGGCAAGGGAATGTCTCCATGCCCGCTATTTCTGTCTGTCTTCCAGAATAATTCATGTCCCCCCACCCATTCACTAGTGCCCTCCCAACATTAAGTAATTCCCGTCATGCAGTAACCTGAATGTTTGTATGGACAGGAACTGTGGAATGTAGTTCCCTGCCTACAGGAAGAGGTTGGCAGTGATGGTACCAAGTGTATCTGGCCTGAATCCCTAAGTCAGTATCTCATACTATGCTGTGCCAGCCTCGGTCTCCGTGGACCCTGGTGCATGTGAGCCTCTGCTGCATATTAACAGCTGAGGAGGTCTTCTGGCTCAGACTTCTGTTGGAGTCATTGCAGATTGTTAACTATAGCTATTGACATCTTTCTAATAGTTACTGAAATGGCAGCACTAACCTCTGCCTGCCTCCGGAGCTCTAAATCCACGCTAGATTCACTCCTTAATCATTGCTCGATCGAGTGGAGCTCCAGATTGCTCGAGCTACAAACACGATTGAATCAATAGTTATTGTCCGGTTTAGTAAATGCGACTATAAAGACAGCACGCATAATTGTTGTAAAGCACCGAGAAACCTCGGTATTTGCATTAGCTGGATACTTTGAGCCTCAAGTCCAGAGGGAGGTTGCAGAGTAGAATATGTTTTCTAAATTGAATAGATGGCATCTTGATGTGACGCTTAATCCACTGCCCTGCCGCCACTGAGACAGCTCCAGTTCAGCCGTGGGTAAATCTTCCTGTAAACGACAACGTCATGTGTTTCCGTGGCACTGGAGATTGAGCCAGGGCCTAGTGTGCTGTATCTCCTTTACTTGACCTTGTGAAACATTTTTTAAAAAGCCTTAAAATATGTATTGAGTGTATGTATGTATGTGGATGCGTGAGCACGCACATACCGTGTGTGGGTGTGAGGTCAGGACAGCTTGCCAGAGCTGTTCCCTTCTCCATTGTGTGACTTCCAGGAATCAAACTCAGGTTGCCAGACTTGAACAGTGAGCGCCTTCACCGCTGAGCCGTATTGCAGGCCGCAGATGTTTTTATAACAGTTGAAAATCTCCCATGAGAAGATGAAGAATAAACAAAGTCTAACTCCATGTACTAGATTTATAAATTTCATGCATGTGTGTATTGCTAGTGTTTGTCCATTGCTTTCCAAATTACGATGTTAGAAAAACTTGGCACATTTGGATGATTTTTATTTTTTAATCCAAGTTGTTGAGAAAGAAAATTATCTGTATTGCAGAGCAGAAGAGTATGTGAATCCTAATCTTATTTTGGAAAGTGTCCCTCCATTTATCAGAAAGCTGTATGTATATTTTGATAATTGGAGGTATGCAGTGGAGTCTGTGAACCTACTGAGCTCTTACTGCTAAGAGTCACACTCATGACTCAAACGTGAATGATTTGTTTATATTCTACTCTCTGGCAGTAACTCTTTGGTTATGTTAATTTTATGCCATGGAATTATGTGCCAACAGCTCACAACTCTCTTTCTTTCTTTCTTTCTTTCTTTCTTTCTTTCTTTCTTTCTTTCTTTCTTTCTTTCTTTCTTTCTCCCTCTCTCTCTCTCTCTCCCTTCCTTCCTTCCTTCCTTCCTTCCTTCCTTCCTTCCTTCCTCCCTCTCTTTCTTTCTCTCTCTCTCTCTTTCTTTCTTTCTTTCTTTCTTTCTTTCTTTCTTTCTTTCTTTCTTTCCTTCGCACATTTTTTAATTAGATATTTTCTTTATATACATTTCAAATTTCAAATGCTATCCTGAAAGTTCCCTATACCCTCCCCTGCCCTGCTCCCCTACCCACCCACTCCCACTTCTTGGCTCTGGTGTTCCCCTGTACTAGGGCATATAAAGTTTGCAATACCAAGGGGCCTCTCTTCCCAGTGATGGCCGACTAGGCCATCTTCTGCTACATATGCAGCTAGAGATATGAGCTCTGGGGGTACTGGTTAGTTCATATTGTTCCACCTATAAGGTTGCAGACCACTTCAGCTCCTTGGGTGCTTTCTCTAGCTTCTCCATTGGGGGCCCTATGTTCCATCCAATAGCTGACTGTGAGCATCTACTTCTGTATTTGCCAGGCACTGGCATAGCCTCATACGAGACAGCTAGAACAGGGTCCCTTCATCAAAATCTTGCTGGCATATGCAATAGTCTCTGGGTTTGTCTACCACTCTTTCTATTGGGCCTTAGTATAGCAAACTTGGTGTGAGGATGACAGGTGGCACTGTCCTCCAGCAGGTGGATGACTAACTTGTCACCTAAGACCCTATTTTCCCATCTTGACCAAGCCGGATGTCACGCAGCAGGCCGATGGTGAGCTGGGACTTGTTCTGAGCACAGGCTGCACACAGCAGAATTATTACGAGAGGTGTATTGTGTACTTTGGGTTCTGTTTAAATGAAGCAGACAGCAGAGCGGATCATAAAAGTATCCTCTTCGCAGGTAAATGTTGGGAAGATGGACTCACCCATTGAGAAGTGGAATCTAATCATTGGCAACTTGGCTTTAAAGCAGGTAAGTGGTGGGTGCTTAGTCACAGAGCTCGGATGTGAAGCCTACCATTCAAGACATCAGATTCTAACTCAGTAACCCCAAAAGCTAATGGAATCAATTGATTGATACCCAGGGCCTTTGAAAGTTATTTTATTTCTAGAAACTGATTATTTTCTTCCAAATGTAAAAAAAGTATACAAATACTGAAAGACATGGAAAAACCCTCTAACTGCAATAGAGCTAACCTTTGTACTGATACTTATACAACTATTTAAGACTTTGTTGTTTAATTACTTACTTTGCCTTAATTACTGTTCCGTTGCTATGAAAAGACACCATGACCAACCCTTTTAACAGAACGTGTTTAACTGGGGGCCCGCTTACAGTTTAGAGTCTGGTATGGCTGGAAGCAGACAGGCATGGTGCATGAGCAGTAGCTGAGAGCGTTATATCCTGATCAGCAGCATGCAGTGACAGACAGACATACAGACAGATAGAGAGAAAGAGAGAGAAAGAGAGAGAGAGGAGGACAGACATACACACACAAACACAGAGGTGGGGGAAGGGAGAGAGAGAAACAGACAGAGACATACAGAGAGAGACAAGAGACAGAGAGAGACAGAGACTCAGAGCCTGGGCCTGGTAAGGGCTTTTGAAACTTCAAAGTCCTCTCCCAGTGACACACACCTTCCAATAAGCCCCCTCTCCCCTTCCTAATCCTTCCCAAACAGTTCCACTCACAGGTGTCTAAGCATTCAAATACATGAGCCTGCAGTGTGTGTGTGTGTGTGTGTGTGTGTGTGTGTGGATACTCACTTAAGTCTCTGCATGTGCTATTTCTCTGCTTTCATTTACGGCTCTACTTTTCTATTATGACTGTAATGGGGAGGCCTAGACAGGATCTCATGTAGCCTTAAACTTTGTATGTAAGTGAGGGTGACCTTGAACTTCTGATCCCACTCTCCTCCTCAGTGCAAGGACCACAGATGTGCACCAGCAGTTGTGGTTTATATGGGGACTGGGATAACCCATTGCTTTGTGCATGTCAGCCGAGCACTCTTTCAGTTGACCCACATCTCTCGCCCCGTCTTTATGAGTTTTGGGGCATCCTTTTAGTGTTGCTCAGGATGGCCTTACAGTCAGACAGAATCCCCCTGCCTCAGCCTCTCAGGCACACTCACCAGGCCCTGCTCTTTGTGTTTTGTTTGTTTGTATTAGTTGTAGAAGTTTTTGCTTTTTTGAGGTGATACCTGTGTTTCCTGGTCTGATCTCAAACTCCTGTGTTCAGATGAATCTTCCTGGGTCTACAGGAGCCAATAACAAGACTACTTTAATTCTTCTAAATTAGTATTAGAAATAAGAAATTAGCATTAATTTCTCCAAGAAATTAAATTAGAAAGTCTAAGTAAGTATTAGTTGCTTAATTAAAGTGAGCTCTTTCCTGGGACTGTGCTCATTCATCTATTAATGCTGATTTTTCTACCTCACTGTTACCATTAATATTAATAAACTCACTCGAATACCAATAGCATATGTCCTAACCCAGGAATTACATATCATCCCAGGAAATATATATATATATATATGTATATATACATACATATATATACATATATATATACACACATATACATATATATATACACACACACACACACACACACACACACACACACACACACACACACACATATATTACTCTTACTAGTCTCAGGTGTCTCTTCTGCCTCTTTATCTATTCTTCCCTAACTTTTTAAGTCAGAGATTTCACCTGCCATGAGTAACTCTTTAGCTAGTTTGAGCACCAGGAATATACACTCATTTTAGTGTTAGCTCAGCTAGGCCCCAAGATTGAGAACCTGGTTGTGGGAATATAATTTGGTGCATTGCATCTCAGGGACAAAGAGTTCCTGGGAATAAAAGCTGAGCCATAACCTCAACTCTAATGTCACCCAGATGAAGAGCCTTTGTTAATTCATATAATCTTTCTGGGCTTCATTTTGTCTCTTCAGCCATAGTATTTTCTTAGAAAATTCTAAGAACATTTCAGCTGGACCTTGTAGAAATCTAAGCAGGGGTGGGAAAAACATTTAAGAACAGGGATGTACATCAGAGGGAGACTGCTTGCCTAGCGTACAAAATGTTCCCTGTAACAATAGCAAAACAAAACCAAGACCTTCTAAATATTTATAGATAAAGAGAGCACTATAACAAGTTAAAAAGTTGAGAATATATGGATTTAAGCACTGAACAGTCTTAAGCTGTGAACATGAACCTGTCCTGGGCGATCTACACAGGTCATTGCAAAAGTCCCCATGCCAGCCTCTGGCAGTCCCTCCCTTGCCACTCTTTCCTGTAACTGGGTTAGGATGGTTGCCAGAGATGGCTAGGAATTTGCTGACTCTGGTTGCCAACATGTTTGGTTTACTCCCCCATGGACACGTGATGAACAGGAAACAGCAGATGCCCTCTAGGTCAGAGCGGTTACCACTGAGAAAGGGAAGAAGAGAAAATGGGGGCTGAGGGCTGAACTAGGGGAAGTTATCTTCTCCCTGAAGCGCACCAGGGACACTTGTGAGGAGCTGGACATAGAGTACTTGAGGACAGGCTTGGAGGGGCTGGAGAGATGGCTCAGCAGGTGAGACCACTCTCTGCTCCCTATGAGTGCTGGAGTTTGGTGCTCAGCACCCACATCAGGAGGTACATCTGTGAGAGTTTGAGTTCAGCTCTGTCTACATGGTGAGTTCCAGACCATCCAGGACAACACAGAGAGACTCTGTCTCAAAAACAAAACAAAAAGAAGTGACCCCTCACTCCACACCTGTTGACACAGATCAGGGCATTTGGAGAGCCCACTGTCTTAAGTGGTAATAAAACTAAAACCCAGGAGCCCCTTCAAAGTGAAAGCAGTTCAGTAAACCATACCCAGCACCCTAATGATCTTGTATGTAATGATTAACTAATGATAGTTTAATGTTTTAAAAATTACTAATCTGGATTTCACAAAAATGTTTTTAGGTTCAGGCCACAGTGGTTGGCTTTTTAGCAGCTGTGGCAGCCATCATACTGGGCTGGATTCCAGAAGGGAAGTATTACCTCAGCCATTCCATACTTCTGTGCTCCAGCAGTGTGGCAACGGCCTTCATCGCATCTCTACTGCAGGGTAAGGGGATCTGTGAAGGTCGACTTGGCAGTTCTTGACATTTCAATAAAAGGATTGATTTCCCAGGATGGCAACTTTTAAAATATTTGTTCATAATGAAAATGGTAGCAAATTTCCACATAAACTTTAAAGAGCCTTAGTTCAAATTTATTTCTCTGTCTCATCTACCTATCTACCTATCCATCCATCCATCTATCCATCCATCCATCCATCTACTTGAGTTCTTTGTATACAGCCCTAGCTGTGCTGGACCAGGCTGGCCTCAAACTCACAGAGGTCTACCACCTTCTGCCTCCTGAGTACTGGGATTAAAGGCGTGCACCACCACCTGATTAATTTTATTTGTTTCATTATTTACAGACACAGTGGAGGACAGGCTTTTTGAGCTCGGCCCCTTGGCCATAGGTAGATGTTCTGGCTCAGTTTTCAGTAAGAATACTATACTTTAAGAGTTAAGAAATGCTTTCCTGGAAGTCACACAGGGGACTTTCTGGCTTGTCACAAGCATTCCAGGGATTCTTAGTTTCAAAAGCAATCCCTCATTTAAATTTTTGGTTGAGGGTACTTCCATGCTGCTAGAGGACCTTAGTTCAGTTCCCAGAACCTAAATGAGGCAGCTCACAATTGCCTGTGACTACAGCCCACGGTGAAGGATGGATCCAACACCATGATCGTCAGAGGGCATCTGCACTCACGTGTGTACTCGGCCACTCAGCCACACAAGTATACACATAAAAAACAAAAAATAAACTAAAAACCCAAAGTTTACATTTCTGTGGCACTATAAACATAACCTTGTACTTATGCTTAAGGTAGCATATTTTGGGTTATATATTTAAAAAACAGAACTTAAAAGAATTAACTGAGCTGGGTGGTGGTGGCACATGCCTTTGATCCTAGCGCTTGGCAGTCAGAAAGGGGTGGATCTCTGAGTTTGAGGGCAGCCTGATCTACAAATCGAGTTCCAGGACAGCCAGGGCTTCACAGAGAAACCCTGTCTCAAATACCACATCCCCCAAATAAACATTAACTGCATTAGAATTTATAGGATTATCTTCTTTGTATTTATTGATATGAGCACTATATTAGGCTCCATGTACGTTACAGAATATAATCACTGAAGCTTAGTTTTTACTACATTTTTTTGTTAGTTGTGGGTTTGTTTTGTTTTGGTTTGGTTTGGTTTGGTTTTTGAGACAGGAATCTCTCTATGTAGCCCTGGTTGTCCTGGAACTCTCTATGTAGACCAGGATGGCCTCAAACTCACAAAGATGCCCCTACCTCTGCCTCCCAGTTGTTTGTGATCAAAGGCATGACCCATGCCTGGATAGATCTTGCTGCATTAAAATAATAATAATAACAATAGTACCTCTTTCTGACTTTGTTTCATTTAGAAAGTGCTACTTAAAATTTTTCAATATATCAAGTGTGAAATATCTACAGTTTTCAAAGCTCAATTTTTTAAGTGAATTTTTATGTTCCTCACTTTATCTGGCTTTATTCACTTTATATGGCTGCTTGATATCTTAGCCATTTTAATATGTGTAAAGTGGGTACTGTAAACTTCTCTTCCTAGGTGAGGAAGCTTCACCCCCTTATCAGCAGTACAGTCAAATTACAGCTCGGTTCTCCGACTCCCAGCTGTCCACTGGGCTGTGTGTGCGGTTTCCAGGATGAACATGGTATAGCCCAGAAGCATCTGCATGTAGGGCTCTAAAGGTGCTGATCTGGAGAAAGGTTTCTGTAGGATCTTGGACGGCTATGCAAACATTTTCCTTCCCTTTTCAAATGCACTATGGAAAGAGGAGCTCTGATGATGAAAACCTCCTGGTATATAAGATGTGAGCA
This sequence comes from Mus musculus, assembly GCF_000001635.26. Lineage (NCBI taxonomy): Eukaryota > Metazoa > Chordata > Mammalia > Rodentia > Muridae > Mus > Mus musculus. The sequence continues at coordinate 83,299,313 of NC_000076.6, read as the reverse complement.
TCAATTGGTACAAGACACAAATTCTGCTGCTTGCAGGTTTGGCTTTATGAGCTAGGGTGCTGGGTAGTGGAGCAGAATCGTAAACTGTGTGGCCTCTGGCAAGATTTTAAGCCCTATTCCCTAGACGTTGGGCTTATTACCCATAAAGCTAGCATGCCAGAATAAAATGTTTACAGCCAAGGGTACTCTGAAGGTGTGAGATGCTGTTAATCCCTTCCCACAATGCTTCTGCTTCAGACTGATATACGGTACCGTGCGAGCTACACACTTCCCATTTCTTTGTATGATGTTCTTTCCTTTTGCTTCTTTTCTTATACTCTTGGTTATGGACATAAGTGTTACACTTCTTTTTTTTTTTTTTTCATTTGTATGATTCAAGAAAATAAGGATCTGACAGTGTAAGCACTCAGTCACATTTCATCTGTCACTGCTGAGAGACAGGAACTTGAGCCAGAGAGTACTTTGTAAGCTGGGTATGGTACTTGACGCCTTCAATCCCAGCACCAAGAGGGAGAGGCATGCAGTTCTTTGTGAGTTCAAGGTCAGCCTGGTCGACATAGCAAGTCCCAGGACATGTAAAAGCTACATAGTGAGTGAGATCCTGTCTCAAAAAAGAAAAACAGTATCTTTTAAACTTTTTGTTTATTTGTTTTTGTTTATAAGGTCTTGTCAAATGTCCTCAGCTAGCCTGGAACTGGCTGGCCTTGAAGTCAGATAATCACTGGCTTCTGCCTTTCCCTCCCAAATTCTTGCATTAAAGACATATACCAGCACCCCTTCTTCTTTATTTAGTTTTAAAAAAAGATTTAATTATTCTTACTTTATGAGTATGAATGCTTTGCCTACATGTGTGTGTGTGTGTGTGTGTGTGTGTGTGTGTGCGCAATATGTCCAGGCCAGGTGCCCTTGAAGACCAAAAGAAGGTGTAGCCCCAGAAACTTGAGTTACATATTGTTGTAAGTCAGCACATGGGTACTGGAAACCAGACTCAGGTCTTCTGCAAGAGCAGTCAGTGCACTTAATGACTGAACCGTCTCTCCAGCCCCAAAGACTATTACTTTTTAAACAAACAAACAAACAAACAAACAAACAAACATATTCTTGCCATTTTCCCTTAAAAAAAAAAGATTTATGTATATGACACTGTTGCTGTCCTCAGACACATCAGAAGAGGGCATCAGATCCCATTGCAGATGGTTGTGAGGCACCATGTGGTTGACAGGATTTGAACTCAGGACCTGTGGAAGAATAGTCAGTGCTCTTAACCACTGGGCCATTTCTCCATCCCTACCACTCCCCCTTCTTTTCATTCTCCCTTTTGGTTTTTATTGTATTTACTGTATATGAGTCCATATTTTGCTTGTACATATGCCTGTGCAACAGAGTGTCAGGTGGATGCAGAGAATCTTATAGGTCCCCTGTAAGAACAAGTGCTCTAACTCACTGACCAAATTATCTCCCAAGAGTGTCTTGTATCCTCTGTTCTGAACCCTAGAGTTCAAATTGTAATTATGTCTTGCTTCCTTATACTTTGTTTTGGAAAATAAGAAGAAGCAATTTTAGTTACCATATATGGCATTTTTTTTTACTATGCACAGAAATAGGACTATTCTCTTTTTAACATTTTCACACTTCAAGGGTTAAAATTAAAATCTTTGGTTTGATATATATATATATATATATATATATATATATATATATACACACTCACATATATATGTATATATGTATGTATGTATTACATTTAAAGCATATACCTCATTAAATCAGAAATTCAAGTTTTAATTTTACAGTCAATGCAACATTGAATCAGTATGTCCTGTGATCTTTTATAGTTTGTGGAAGGGCATTTTGCCTTAGTGGTTACAGTAAAATGTTTTGTTTCCTCAGTCAGTTTGTTCGAACATTCTAACTGAAACCAATGTGCTGTTTATCCATGCTGTGTATTTCAGCATTTGGGGAATGGATTTTTTCCAAGTCAGCTTCAAAAGTAACAAGTGTTCTTTCTCCTAGGAATAATAATGGTTGGTGTTATCGTTGGCTCCAAGAAGACTGGCATAAACCCTGACAACGTGGCCACACCCATTGCTGCTAGTTTTGGTGATCTGATAACTCTCGCCATATTAGCTTGGATAAGTCAGGGTTTGTACTCCTGTCTTGGTAAGTTCCCTGAAACTGAACATGGCATTATTCAGAGTCTTTAAGAGAAATGTAAAGTGTCATGAATCCATAGTGACCTTCAACTGTTAGAACTAGGGGTAAAATTGATTTCAAACACTGTAGCCTGTATGTTTATTATGTGCTGTGGTTCTCATGTATGTTTTTTCTCTTACTGAGTTCAGAACTCTGAGGTAATGTTTATTTTCTGTAATTTTTTTCCTTTCTGCCCCATCCCCTGCTTTTCTTTCTTGAGGCAGCCTCTGTCATGCAGCCTCAGACAAGGCTTGCCTTCAAACTCCACCTCCCAAGTATTTGGTTGCTACACCTAGGTATCCTTGGTAACTTCATTGAGAAAACAGAGGATCATGGGAGTTATATATGCTACCCAGCATTATTCAAGCCTGTCATACTCCATAATCTCTGTGCTTTCTTCTAGTTGGATAGCCAGTTAGGGGTTACCCTCTGCTGTTTTGTTATTCTGTGGTGTGTGTGTGTGTGTGTGTGTGTGTGTGTGTGTGTGTGAGAGAGAGAGAGAGAGAGAGAGAGAGAGAGAGATTGTGTGTAGGGTGTGTGTGAGAGAGAGAGAGATTGTGTGTAGGGTGTGTGTGTGTGTGTGAGAGAGAGAGAGAGATTGTGTGTAGGGTGTGTGTGTGTGTGAGAGAGAGAGAGATTTGTGTAGGGTGAGAGAGAGAGAGAGAGAGAGAGAGAGAGAGAGAGAGATTGTGTGTGGTGTATGTGTGTGTACGATTGTGTGTTTTAATTTACCATAATTTACCAATGGTTATTTTTCCACTGGAGAAGGGAGCTTGTCTAGGCAGGCATGGTGGCACACACTTGTAATCCTAGCACTTGGGTATTTGAGGCAGGAGCATTGTGATTCTGAGACCAGAATGTGAGACCCTGACATCAGAAGGAAGCTGTAAGAGCCTAAACAGGGTGCTCAGTGCCCTTTGACTAATGTTGAAGGTAGAGAAGTTTCTCCTGCTTTGAGGAGCCCTAAGAGAAAAGCAATACACAAGAGGATGAAGGGTTTCTCCCAACACCATTAAGAGGATATACTTGCCTGCCACAGATTAACTGGGCATGATACTACAAGTCTGTAATCTCAGCACCCACACAGCGGCTCACAAATAACTGTAACTCCAGTTGAATCTGATGATGAACTGGTGGCCTCTTCTGGCCTCCTTGTGTATCAGGCACACAGGTGGTATACACACATACTTGCAGTTAAAGCACCCATGCAGATTAAATAAATGAATGACATCACCATAATTGATAGGTTATTTCTCTGCCAGTGAAAAGAGCCAGTTCAAGATAGATTAGATTAGATTAAATTCAGGTTTATTGGGAAGCTGCTCTCAGGTGAATTCACTGGCCCCAAGGAGCAAGTCACCATGGATTGGGGGACAGAGAGAAAGGGCAGAGAGAGGAGAAGCAGGAGGTGAGTAAGGAGGAAGAGGAGGAGAGGAAAAGGAGGAGAAGAAGGAGGGAGAGGAAGAAGAGGAGGAGGAGGAGGGGAACGGTGAAACCAACATACATGGATTATATTGGGAAGAGCCTCTGGGAGAAGGGCAATCCAGCCCCTGGACTGGAAAGTTCAGGGTTGGGGACTGGGTGTATCAGGTAGGGATGAGGGATGCTGGGAGAACCTGAAGGCTAGGTCCGCTTTGATGTGTAAAATATGCACCTCAGTCCCTTGTCCTGGAGTCCAAAACCAAACAATAACGCATCATTGTTTAAAGCTTTCACTATTTTGAGTGTTCTGTGGTGCCACAGTAAGATGGGGTCTTGGTAGGGCCTCACTGTGTATCTGAGGCTGCCTCTCAGACTCATCCTTCATCAGCTTTCTGTGCACTGGCATCATGGCTGGGAACCAGTACATCTGACATTACTTTGTTTGCTTTGAGGAGTTGAGGCTTGAACCCAACACCTTGGACGGTGATGCAGCGATGCTTGGTGTGAGTGAGGAGTGAGAGCAAGTGCAGTGTTCCATAATCTTAGACACCAATGCTGCTAAATGTCGTTTAAGATATTCCAAGCCTTTATTTGCCTCCTGAAAGTTGGCTTACCTTCATTCAATTTGCAGTGTTCCGGATCCTTTTCATTTCATCTGTGTAATTGATGCCCCCGAGGGATTTCCTTTTTAAATGGGCTACCGGTTAATTCCACAATTAATTTAACAGTTTACAGGTGTTCTGAAACGTCGTTTGCGTTTGGGTTGCCAAAGCAGCTGCATCCTGAGCACTAGGGGGCCTCAGAAGCTCAGTATTTTCATTCTGAATACAGAGATTAGACGTAGACACATTTAATTTTTAAGATCCCATTCATCTTGTTGAGAAGTCAGGTCCTCGAAAGCAAAATTTAATTTCTGAACTACTCTGGAAGCACTGAGCAATGCTTAGGGAGGAAAGGAGGGTCTTTTTGGTAGCTGTAAGTTCTGGCTTTAGAGACTCCATACTCTACGGCTCAGAGGCTACCAACTATGCTGCTCGAAAACGGGACACAGGAAAAGTTTCCCGGATCAATTCACAAAGAGGCTGCAACAGTTGTAAATGTATGTACCCAGTGTCAGTGCTGCAAAATATGTAAAAGTTAATAACTGGCTGGAAGGGAAGGGGAGGAACAATACAAGAACAGTGGGGGCTCCAGCACCCAAGTCATCCGGATGGAGGCCCAGTGAAGAAACGCTGGACTTGACCTGCACGCTGGTCCACAGGAGCCTGATAGTCTACAGAGTGTTCCAGTCAACAGCTGCATGAGGTGTTTTTTTCTTGTGGGAGTAGAGCACTTTCTAGAGTACACCCCATGTCTAGCTAGGAGACAAAAGCTAACACATTTAGGAAGCAGACATCATGTCCTGCCTTGGGTCACCGTGATGGTGTGAGACTGGAAAGTGGAAGGGAGACAACTGTATGTAGGTCAGTTATCCCAGTCAGTGGGTCAGAGATCTCAACGTGGAAACATCGTAAGACAGATGAGCCTGGAGACAGGCTCCATAACGCCCTGGATGGAGCACGGGCAGGCCCAGGGAGGAAGATAGTTATAAACACCTGTATTAACGAAAATGGCAGGCAGCTGACTGCCACACAGCAGGGAACTGACAAAGAGCAAACTGAGCCCAAGGTTAAGAGGAGGAGTAAAGTAAGGAACCAAGTAGGATAGCTGCAGAACAAATCAGCAAAATGAGGGCTTGGTTTTTCTTGAAGAAAATCGACAAAACCGCAGCTAGACTAAGAAGAGAAAAGACTTGACGTCAGACCAGAAAAGCAAGCACCGGCATCGTAATGGGTGCTGTAGAATGGAGAGGACCACAGGGATTATGTGCCGAAAACTCAGACTCCGGGGATGGGTGCATCTCTGTAAGCATGTACCCACAGAGACCTGACTAGACACGCAGCAAATATACTGGAATAGTAATTAAAGAGAAAAGAGGATTACCACAAGTGTGGAGCCAGTCTGGGCTCCAGAGTGAGACCCTGCCTCAACAACTCAGGTTAAGTACACACAAATGCACATTAAACAATTAATACCCCAGACAACAAAAGCTTCCGTGAAGCGTTCCGAGAGAACTGGCCCAGGCCTGTCTTACGAGGTCGGCCTCTCAGCCTGCTATCAAAGCCAGACACCCTGAGGAAGCTATGGACCAGTGGCACTGATGGGCAGAGCTGATGCACTCTCAGTAAAATAAGAGCAAGCAGAGTTAAAACCATGAAGCATCGCCTATGTGATGGTGCTGGGAAAGAGCATCCATTCCTTCCACGCCCGCTCGGCATCAAACTGGTAGTACACACAAGTAGATGGAAAAAGGGATGAAAGGCATCCAAACTGAAGAGCAAGAGCTAGTTACTGCTGTCTGTAGGTGACATGCTCCTGTGTCTGTTAAAAGAAGAAGAAAAAAACCAACAACAACAAAACCCTGAAGATTTCACCAGTTAGTTTTAGAACTAATAGATGGGTAAAGGTTTCAGAACGTGAACCAGTACACAAAACTCAGTTTTATTCCTTTATGCCAGTAAAGGCTTACCTGAGCTAGAGGTGGTGTTGTGTGTCTGTAACTTGGAGAGAGCTGAGGCAGGAGGATCGTGAGTTTGAATCCAGTACATGGCAAGCTGTAGGGCATCCTTGCTTCATAATGAGAGTCTGTCAAAAAACCCACCCGCCCACCCATTTAGATGTCCGTCCGAGCTTACCCACTTAGTCATGGCACGTTGTTGAGGCTCCATTCATGACTTTCTGTGTGTTTGGTCAGTGATTATAGGGATTATTTTGTCTAAATACTCACTTTCCTCTCCCTCTTTTTTAAAACTGATTTAGTTCACTGCAGGAAGTCAGTGGGCTGGGCAATAACTAGAGTACTGCCTGTGGCTATATCTTTGTGTTTGAAAACACAAACTTCTAGATACTGTGGGCTTTTAAATTTTTTAACTTTAATTTCTTTGTAGTCCCCTTGGTGCCGTATACATATTAGATGTTGAATAAATACTGTTTTACACAGTACATTATTCCTTTGGAAAATGATTTCGTTCATATGATCAGAATTTATTTGAGTGGCCCTCTAAGGATTTTGGCATGGTGGCTGTCCAGTGATATGATTGGCTGTAACAAAGCACCCTTTGCAGGAGGTGTACTCAGGATTAGAGGAACTGTGTCAGGCATCTTGCCTCAGTAAAGAGCACTGGAGAGCAACATCACTCCAGAAAAGTAGAAATGGCAGGAACTGGATTCCAGGTCTAGTTCGGGTGGATAGAGAAGAGGAGCTGTTGTAGTGTGAGCTCTGGTTCATATGAATAAGGCGCTCTTTACTGGGGAAGTGCAAAGGCTTGTACCCATTCACAGGGCACTAGTTACATGTACAATAATCTTGGAAGCTATCAGAATCTATCACCGAGCCAGCAACTGAAGTAACAACACAGCTGTTGCTGCTGTTTCCACTTTCTTGTTTCCGGATTTCTTTCCAAAGCAGAGTTGGAGCTTATCAAGGGAACGTTTTCACGTAGACCTATGCTTTGGCATCAGGGGAGAGCAGGGAGCAGAAGGACAGTATGCACCTAAGACGCGGGTGCGGGCTGCTCCAGAGAGTCATGCTCAAGTGTCTTTTGCAGTGGCCCCATGTAGGACTTTGACTTCTACAGTTTAAAGGGTTTCTGAGGAACTCCGTCCGTGTTCTTTTAGTAAATGGGACAATCAGGGGAGGTGCATTCCTGAGGTGCGTGGGAGTGGATGGCTAAGTTCTAACTGAAGGACATTGATGATGGTGTGTGTGAGGCTCTCGAGTCTACATCTGGGAAAGGCGTGGGGTTCCACCTACAGGTCGTAACATTCACTCTGGCCTTAGCTTGACTCTCTGCCATTTCATCATCCATGTTTGAAACATCCCTGTAAAAGGGAATATCGTCTCTGTCTCTGTGCAGCCAGTCTTCACGGCAAAGTATTTATTGTGCTGGAATTCCTGACTCTGAGCTGGAAAACTCTTAGCCAGACTCAGGGGGGAGAGGTTCCTTTCCCTTCCACGCCCTCTTGATTTGTCTCTGCTTTTCTATTGTGCCTCAGTTTCTCCTTCTGGGACCTTAGTTCCTTAGTCTTAAGGGTTTTCTGAGGCCGAACTCTGTTTTTGTAACCTCTGCACATCAAAGAAGGATGGAGAGTCAGGGACTGAACGTTGTGATGTCCGTGGTCTAAGGGAAGCCTGGGATGGTCCCAGCATGGGGCTGAGAGGAACCTCACCTAGATGGGAAGCGAGGATGTAGACTCAGGATCTCACATCGCAGAAACAGTAATCATGCAGCCATGGAATTGGTTGTCTGACCCTAAAATTAGCACCAAAATATGATTAAAAAAATTATCACACATCTGGGAACTCTGATGTAAATCATTAAAACTCAAGACAATCTTGACATCAAGTTAAATAGGACTGAGGACAGTTGCCCCAGCTTCAGGTGAGTTTACAGAACTCTGCCCTTTCCTCCATCTGTTTGTTGGTGGTGTAGGGAAAGTGGGTGTTGTGTTCCATGGTATGTGTCTGGAGGTCATTGGACGACTGTGGGCTTCGGTTCTTCTGTCACGCAGATTCTCGGGATGAACTCAGGTCATGCTTTGGCAAGCTTACTTGGTGAACCATCACCCAGCCCATGTTCTCCTCTTTAATGGTGGCAAAGGTTCTTTCTCCTACTGTGCCAGCCTATCAGGGGCAGGGCTGGTGTATTTCAGTAGGATGACTCAGTTAACTTCTTGTGATTGGTTTGAACACACAAATCATAAATTCCAAGTTACCAGCAATGCATTGGTGTCTCATTAAGGAAAAATCAGTTGGGCACCAGTGGCGCACGCCTTTAATCCCAGCACTCAGGAAGCAGAGGCAGGCAGATCTCTTGAGTTTGAGGCCAGCCTGGTCTACAGAGCCAGAGTTCCAGGACAGACCTATACAGAGAAACCCTGTCTCAAAAAAACAAAAGAAAAAAGAAAAAAAAATCACACACACACACACACACACACACACACACACACACACACACACACGCCATCCCTTGGTGTCATTTTACTAAGAGTAAGGGCTGGATTAAATTCTCTGCTTCACTCTCCCTGTCTCTTTTGTCCTTGTATGAGTCTGGGGATGTTCCTGCTGAAACTGTCTTAGGAATGTCTGTTCTGAGTATGTCTGTCCCTGTGTGTGCCTTGTCTTAGGGGTTCTATTGCTTCGACAAAACACCATGACCAAAAAGCAAATTAAGGAGGAAAGCGTGTATTTGGCTTAATCTTTCAGATCACTGTTCATCATCGAAGGAAGTCAGTGTAGGAACCTGGAAGAAAGGAGCTGACTTGGAGGCCATGGAGGGATGCTTTTTACTGTCTCGCTTCCCTTGGCTTGCTCAGCCTGTTTTCTTATAGAACTCAGGACCACCAGCCCAGGGATGGCTCCACCCACATTGGGCTGGGCCCTCCCCCATCAATCCTTAAGAAAAGGCCTTAGAGACTTGCCTACACTCCATCTTACAGAGGCATTTTTCTCAATTGAGGTTCCCTCCTTTTAGATGGCTCCAGCTGTGTCAAGTTGACATAAAGCTAGCCATCAGAAAAGGACTGTATTCTCTCTCTTGTTGAACAGAAAGTTGTTCAATGGGAAAGGGATGAAGGGTACGTTGTAGAAATCTTTAATAGACGTTACAAGGGATGAAGTGACTGACTTCACCTGATTCACACGAGGGTACAATTCAACGCTTATGGTGGATATTTATTTTATAAGACTGCTTGTTTTCATAACTCATGTGCATTAGTTTTTAGTTGGGCATAGAAGAATACATAATTTAATATTACAGTTATGCATTAGCTTGGGTGATTACATGGGAAATCCAAGGCAAGGAAGGTTGATTGTTGCATCATTTTAAAGAAAAGGCAGGTTGAACAGGCTGAGCACACAGTAGAGCAGCACTCTTAAGTCTCAGGTGGACTTCAGAGTATATTAACAACCCTGGCCATAAGGCCCAGCAAAAAAATCCAATCTCTTAGAATGTAAGTTATTTGATAATATTGCATTGCCACACCTTCTGGCCTTAAGAGTAAGACCTCTTGGGCTGTAAAAAAAAGAATGTACCAAAAATGATATCAAATAGCCTGGTAGAATATGAGAGAGCCATTCCCAGAGGGGATCCAGTGGTGGGATGTGTCCAGTGGAAACAATCAGTTGTAGTGACTGAGTGTGCGTTAAACCAACTGCAAGGGAAAGACAGCAATGCACATCAAAGCATGGAACGGGCTCTGGCTGGCAACAGATGCCTAAATGGGACGTGCCTTTGTAAGGGAGGTTGTGGTTCTCTCATCTGAAGAGAACGTTTACATCTTTTCGCAGTTCCCTGGTGTAAACATCTTTGTCTTCAGGATGCTCTTGGGGCTGAACGACTCAGGGAAAAGTTTTATTCCAGAGGATAAGGCCGTGATAACATTTTGAGTTCTGGGGTGGAGTAAGGTCTATCTACCCTAAAGCAAGTACCAGATCATCGGAATGAGGTCTCATTATCATTCTGGGCATGGTGGCGCAAGTCTTTAACTCCAGCACTAGGGAAGCAGAGGCAGGTGGATCTCTGTGAGTTCAAGGCCAGCCTGGTCTACAGAGTGAATTCTAGACCAGCCGGGAAATACACAGGGAGACCCTATCTTCAAAACAGCACAAAACAAAAACCAGAGATTTAATTTTCGGTTTCTCACGGGGCACACATCTTTCTTTAGTAGTGGGTTAAGCCAGGGTGGTGGTATGGCTCTATGTCCTGGCTTATTATAGATTATTACAGATGAGAACACACAGGCTGCTACCATGTGGGCGTGTGGACTTTATTGTTTCTGTTTACCAAAAGACACAGGTGAGCAGAGCAGTTGGTGCTCTTGTCCCTGGGTGAGCTGAGACAGCAGGCTCTTCAGCAGTGTTCTGCTGATCCGTGGGGACATTTCTGCAGTGTCACCTGCCAGCATTGCTATAGCTGTTGTAACTTTTATCCTCCTTGGACATCCATGTGGTATATACACTATATGGTATATACACTATATGGTATATATGCTAGGTTCAGACGTAAACAAAGGGTTGGGGAATGTCTCCTTGATTTTAGGTAAGGACTTTCAGCAGCAGGTTTTATTGTTGAGCTTTGAACAGACTTTTCAAGGCTACAGTTGACAGTAACTGATCCTTTATCTTTTTTTAAAAAAGATTTTTTTTTTAATTTATATGAGTACACTGCAGCTGTCTTCAGACACACTAGAAGAATACATTGGATCCTATTACAGATGGTTGTGAGCCACCATGTGGTTGCTGGGAATTGAACTCAGGACCTCTGGAAGAGCAGTCAGTGCTCTTAACCTCTGAGCCATCTCTACAGCCCCAGAGCCTTTATCTTTTAGATATTCCTGGTTACGTCAGAAGTTAATTTAAAAGGAGGCTAAATGAGACAGAAACAAAGTCTTCTTATCGAAAGAGAGCAAACACTTATTGTCTTGAAAAAAAACTACAGCTTTTTTCTTTTTAGGCAAGATTTCAGAAGCAAAATCAGATTAGTTTTTATCCTTCAGGTTACTTCGGGAAGCTAAGCTCTGTGACAGCTGTCGGCTCCAGGTATTTCAGTCTCTTGAGAACAGTGAGGTGCCCCCTAGCTGTTGTGTGTGCTAGAGTCTCACTGCCTGACTGGATGTTGACTAATGTCTAATGTTGACATGAAGAGCCTGCACTTACCCTGACTGCCATTGTGCTCTGTTCCAGTGATTTATTTAAAGCGGTGTGCCACCTGTGAGTGATCTTCATAACGTCAGCTCTCAAGGAAGTGTGATGGTTATTAACGGGCTTTTGGAGAAGAGTGTATGGTGTGTGCTACTGTGTTGGTCACACAGAAATAGTGGTATATAAAATTTGCCACCATATAGTTAGAAGACTTTAGATGATGGCGAGTGCCGTTCAGGAAGAGAGGTAGGAGTAGCTGGAAATGCTGCCACGGTTACACTGGGACCACACAAGGGTGGTTGTGCTTGGCAGTTCAGCAGAATCAGTAATTTGCACAACTTCAGCTTGGTGAGTCTCTACTTTCCCAAAGTTTATTTCAGCACAGGATAAGAACTGCACATGTGAGCTCTGGCAGGTATAAAAACCCCAATGCTTCATGTGATCCTGTTTTCAGTTGTGGAACCAATGTGCCACGTTGGCAAAAACTTGGTGGCTTGAGACAATGTCTTTTCTTAGTTTTAGAGGTTAAGCATCCAAAAGGGGTCAGGGAGGACAGATACCAAGGTGTTGGCAGTGCCGGATGCCTCCAGAAGCTCGGGGAGAGCATGTCCCCTGCTCTTTCCGCCTGGCACTCACTGTTTGCAGAGCTTGCTTCTGTACACACACTGCTCTTTCCTCTGTTGCTGCATCTTGCCCTGGCTCTCTCTTACAAGGTTGCCAGTGTTCACACACACTCAAATCATCCACGCAGCCTTGTTGAGACAAAATATATCTGATAACATTCACAGTTTTAAGGGATCTCTGTGGGTCAATATACAGCTTACCACAATATGATGTATTGATGTTTTAATACAAAATATTATTCTAACAGGATTGACTAAATATATTTCATTTAGAAAAGGGACATTACCTTATACTTTAATATGATACAGATGTTGGGTTTAGCTTTTAATTGATCATTTTGTTTTGCTAATTATGTCATTAGTGGTTTTCTAAAAGTAAATCTTTAATTTTATGACATCAATTAAACTCCAGATTGAAACAGAACATGGTTATAGTAAGTCATTTGTAAGTTTTGGTTTCAAGATGAGTTTCCCATTTTTTTAATGCTTGGTGATACCTGTGTACTTTCAGAAAAGCTACAAACAAAAGAGCCGTATAAGCCCACGTCCGCACCCTCAGCCTCACCCAGCACTGACACTGGGTCCTGTGTTTCTCCTTTCCTCTTGTTTTCCTTTTCGATTAAAGCCCCTAAAAGCCAGCATGCAGTCTTCCCTCCTGTGTGAACAGCTCAGTGGAGGTTTCATAAGATCTGTCTTCACCCTGTTCCAGTTCCAGGAAGTCTCCCCACCTCTGGAGAGCCTGGTTTATGGTTCTGCCACACGCTGCTCTTCCCTGGCTCCCGGCAGCTGCTAATCTCTGTCTGTTGGATTTGCTTCGTTTGGACGTTTCATGCAAATGAGATCATAATGTTCAACCTTTGGTGCCTGGCTTCTTCCATTTAGCATGGTGTTTTCAGGCTTTGCCTGTATTTTCAGAGGAGCCAGGATCCAATCTTCATTGCTGTAGAACATCCCAGTATAGAATGCTAACATGTCGGGGTAACAGTCTCTTGGATGGACATACTGCCCTTTCTTCACTAGCCACTCGGTAAACGGTAAAAGCCTCGGTCATTTCCACTTTTGCGCTTCTGCCGGATAACGCTGCAGTGAGCGTTCACGAGCTTTTATGTGACAATGCCTGTTTTCAGCTCTCTTGGGAGACAGCATTTGGGATTCAGCTCTCTTTTATGTGGATACAGCATTTGGGTCATGTGGTAACTTGGTTTAACGTTTGTGGATCCACATGGGTACTCATTATTTTTAATGTTTTCCTCCTTCAGAACAGGGCAGCAGTGAGTGATGGGGGAGTGCCTTTCTCAGCTTCCTAATCCCTCCTGATATTTAGGATGAGGATAAAGTGGTTAAAGCCTGCAGTTGAGCTTCCGTCTGGACCTGACCATGCCGAGGCGCTCTACCCTGGCAGGAGAGTTCCTTTCTTTTGTGCTTAGTGCTTTGGAGGCTTTTAGCTTCTCCTTGGTGCCATGGAGATTGTTGGCAGCTGTAGGTGTTTTGTGAGTTAGGAATGTTTCCAATGGGTTTACAATAAATTCATGGTTTTTCATCTTTAAAAAAAGCAATAGAGGGGACTAGTGAGATGACTTAGCAGGTAAGGCCCTGCTGCCAAGCCTGTGAGGTGGCTCAGCAGGTAAGGCTGTGTGTGTGTGTGTGTGTGTGTGTGTGTGTGTGTGTGTGTGTGTGTGTATGTGTGTGTGTGTGTCTGTCTGTCTGTCTGTATCTGTGTATCTGTGGGCAGGAGTGTGCATGTGTAGCTGTCTATGTGTCTGTGGGCAGGAGTGTGAGTGTGTGTGTGCTTGCTCGTGCAGCAGTGCTCATGTAGAAGTCAGCGGATAGCTTTCAGGAGTCCATTTTCTCTCACCAGGTTGGTTCAAGGGATCAGATCCTGGTGTCAGGCTTGCCCAGTGTTCTTTACTCTGAGCCTTCTCTCTAGTCTCCTATCTTACATTTTCTTCTGTGTTGTCCTTTTGTAGCCTAGGCCAAACTTGATCTTGGGATTGTGTGTGCACCACTTGATAGACTGTAAAAATTACTTTAGGAACTTAAAAAAATTGTGAGAAAAGGGAGCCAAAGTAAAATATCTCCGAGACTTTCTTGTCATCAGATATTCCAAGCTTCAGTTTTGGTTGGCTGCTCGGGCACCGTGGGCACAGAGCTGTGTCATGTCCAGTTGGCTGCCTGGCACCATGGGCACAGAGCTTTGTCATGTCTGGTTGGCTGCCGGGCACTGTGGGCCCAGAGCTGTGTCATGTCCAGTTCTGTTTCCATACCTAGCACTGCACTTAATTCCTGTGGGCTGTTGTGGCTTAGCTTGAGCTTTGTGAGACCTGGTTCAAGGTTATGCTGGGGAAGTCTAGACTGGGCCTTGTCCCAAGGCCAGTATATCCCTCCCACACTGTCTCAGTGTTGGACAGACCTTTCTCAGGTCTCTGCTGACTGCTCTCAAGAGTTCAAAGGGGCCTCTCCTCTGCATGCTGGGTTTTTAAAAACGATTCTGGCATCTGCAGACTCTGGAGGGTTGTTAGGCTTTCCCTCTTTGTGAACTCACCCTGTGCACAGGACCTGGCCAATCGCTTCCCACGCTCATCTGCCGGATTCCTCTCCTGCTCTGTGCGTGAATTAGTGTTACCTCAGCCTCACTCTCTGAGTCTTTAGTAAGAAGCAGGGGCAACTTGAGGGTTCATTTCTCCCCTGGTCTCTGTTCTTGCAGTGTCTTTTTTCTGGTGTTAGAAGATAATTTACACACACACACACACACACACACACACACACACACACACACACACACAGAGTCATTTCTGACTGTTTAGAAATAGTGTAAATACAGCCAGGCAGACATGGCACATCTTTAATCCCAGCACTTGGGAGGCGGAGGCAGGTGGATCTCTCTGAGTTCCAGGACAGCCAGAGCTACACAGAGAAACCCTGTCTCAAAAACAAACAAACAAAGAAAAGAAACAGCATCACGATATTTTTCTGTGAACTGCCGTGCAGCCAAGCCTGCTGTCAGAAGGTGGAAACAGGTTGGGTGAATGACCCAGACACATGCACAGAGAAGCACTGTGGCCACTCTCCTGCTGCTTGTCATCCGTTCTGGTGGCCTTTGTTTACTCTTGTGTAGGATGCATTGTCATCCCATATTTGTGGAATTAATGTGTTTTTCTTTCAGTTACATTAGTTGATATTTTAAAAGAGCATCTTACTGTGTAGCACAGGCTGGCCTGGAGTATTCTGTAGCACAGGCTGGCCTTAAACTTGTGGTTCCCCAGCTCCAGCCTCTGAGGGCTGGGTTAGGGGGGTGGGCCACTGTACCTTGCATTGAGTTTTATCTATAGATCTACATTTTAAGTATGTAGAAAATATAAGACAGTTAGTATGTTTGATAATAAATCTGGTAAAGTGTTTCTTTTGATCGTTTAGGTTTGCTGTTGGAAAGAAGAGGGGTTAAATGTTTCTCTTTCTTTCTTCTAGAGACATATTATTACATTTCCCCATTAGTGTGTGCCTTTTTCTTGGCTCTGACTCCTATCTGGATTATAATAGCTGCCAAGCACCCAGCTACCAGGACAGTGCTCCACTCAGGCTGGGAGCCTGTCATAACAGCCATGGTTATAAGCAGGTGAGTGTTGGGGTGGGAGAGGGAGGGAAGGAGGGAAAGGGGACAGAGGGGAGAGCGATCGTGGTCTGTGTAGGTATGTACATACTAAAAAAATTTCTTGGACTGGAAATGAGGCATCCGTTAGATGAAGCCTAACACAGTTGCAGTATGGAATATTAGCCTCCCAGAAAGACACTGTTAGGCATCTGTTTCTATGGAAAGATGTTCAGTCCACACTTAATGAAAACTGTAGTCTGGGGAACTAAGGCTTGTCCTGTTAAGTGTGGTAAGCTAAGAGTCTTAGGCAGGGTCTGGATTTGGGTAATACACAGGTCAGAATCCAGCTTGGAAGAAGAGCTAGAGGATGACAGCTGTGCCTCTGTTCTCAAGACCAGCCACACAGTGTAGTGGACAGAGAGCAGAAAAAAACTCTTAAGAATTAAGAGAAAAAAAAACCCAACTGTATGGAAATGATGGATAATTGCTTCATAGGTTTGCTGTATCAAGATGGGCTCGCCATGATTGACAGGATACAGAGAGAAGGGACTTGTGGAAGCTGTGAGGAGCATCCTCTTCTGCCATGAGAGGAAGTCACCAAGGAGAGGTCTAACACTGACACTAAGAGACAGCATTTAAGCATGCTACTTAGAAACATAGAAGCTACAGTGGAAACACATCCTTAGTGCACAGAAGGTCTGGGGATGGGGCAGGAACTACTGTGATGATGTCAGAGCTTTGGCTCTGCTGTTTTGACTGTCAAGTCTATCCTGTGACAGCATCTGGCTCATCTTGCTTGCAAGTAGATGGCATTTCTTAGGACATTTGGCCAACAGGGTCCCGTGGCACTGTCTTATAGTGTGTAAGCCACAGACTGAAGGTAACCAGCTAATACAACCTTCAGGATCGTAACCAAGCCTCCAAGTTCTACTGACATACTGAAAGTGAATGACTTGCTGCTGTGTTCTATTAAAGCAACCGTCTTGCTTGCCAGACTTCTCAAGCTCAGCTCTCTGTGGTAATACGGTTATAATCTATCTAGTTTTAGCACAATAGAAATCACCCTTTAATGCCTACTTAGTTAAAAAATGAAAAATGCGGGCTGGCGAGATGGCTCAGCGGTTAAGAGCACCGACTGCTCTCCCGAAGGTCCTGAGTTCAAATCCCAGCAACCACATGGTGGCTCACAACCATCTGTAATGAGATCTGATGCCCTTTTCTGGTGTGTCTGAAGACAGCAACAGTATACTTACATATAACAATAAATAAATATTAAAAAAAATGAAAAATGCAGTTAGTTTTTGAGTTGTACAGTAATAGATGACAGTATTGTTTGATCACCTTCGAGGCTAAGATGGTGAATCTCTAGGAGGTTGAGGCTATCCTGGTCTACTAGCAAGCTCCAGGCCAGCCAAGGCTATATAGTGAGACCCTTTCTCAAACAAAACAAAACAAAACAAGATATTGTGCAAAAGACTATGAAGGGGCCATTAGTCCCGTTGTTTTAAGCCCCAGAAATAGTTAAGGATGCCTTGTAGGTCCTTCTAGATAGTTTAGTGTCGTACATATGTATAAGCTGGGAATTGTGACACATACCTATAATCCCAGCACTTGTGAGGCTGAGGCAGGAGGATTGCTATAAGTCCAGGGCCATCTTAGGCTATATAACAAGACCCTGTTCCCCAAAGAGGGATAAAAGAGATAAATAAATAAACAAACCCACACACTAAACAAAAACTAATACACACATAACTGATGGTTACAGCATTTCTTATGTTTTTTTTTTTTTTAGTGTATGCTATCTGTGTATATGTTCCTGTGTGCCCAGGAATGCACCTGCAGAGGTCAGAGGTCAACACCAGGCACCTGAATCTCTCCTGTTGTCCCTTATCTTTTCTTTTTCTCTATATTAGTTTTTGACCCAGGCTCTCACTGAGCCTGCAGATCACTGATTGGCTAGGGAGCCCCTGAGATCTTCTGTGTCCACCTCCCACTGTAGACATTGCAGGTCCCCCTTCCCACAGGTGGATTTTTATGTGGGTGCTGGGCTCAGAACTCAAGGCTTTGTGTTCTATAGCAGTTCCTGACTGCTGACCCCTCTCTTCCCCCAAAGGCCCTGCTTTTACTGTTAACATTGCTTTCTACTTTGACTAATCTTTTTCTTTTTTTTTTCTTTTTGTCTGATTTTTACATTGCACAAACACTGTTTCCTGACAGGTGGAGTTGTCTGAATGTTGGACCAAGTTGAGATCATTTTTCATTTCTCTTCCCTAATGTGTGGTTCTCCTCCTTTCAGCATCGGGGGCCTTATTCTGGACACAACTGTATCTGACCCAAACTTGGTTGGGATTGTTGTTTACACGCCAGTTATCAACGGTAAGACTCGAACGTGCTATCTCTTGATGACATCACTCTTAGAGACCCTCAGGCATGGCCTCCTACACCTTCTGTTGCTTTCTTCAAACTCAAGGTGTAACTCAAATTATCTTCCCTGGTTCACTGCATAGAATACTTTGGGAAAGAGCTGTTTCTCGATTTTTGTTACATGTTGGTTTTTTTTTTTTTTTTTTTTTTTCGTTTTTCGAGACAGGGTTTCTCTATGTAGCCCTGGCTGTCCTGGAACTCACTTTGTAGACCAGGCTGGCCTCGAACTCAGAAATCCACCTGCCTCTGTCTCCCAAGTGCTGGGATTAAAGGTGTGCACTACCACGCCTGGCCGGCACACCTGACTTTTAAGGCTAATGTGACAAAATACAGTATTTTGGTTTATCTGGTGGTTTGGTTTTTTTTTTTTTTTCTTCCCCTGGATGTCCTATAGACCAGGCTGGCCACAAATTCACAGATCCAGCCTTTGCCTCCTGAGTGCTGAAATTAAAGGTGTGTGCTACTACACCTAGCTTTTTAAAAAAAATAATTTTAAATATGAGTGTGTGTGTGTGTGTGTGTGTGTGTGTGTGTGTGTGTGTGTGTGTGGTATGTGCAGGTGCCAGCAGCGGCCGTAGGCATGGGATTTCCCTGGAGCTGGAGTTATGTAAGTGTCAATTACCTGCCTGACATGGCGATGGGAACCAAACTCAGGTCCTCTGCAGGAGCGCTGCGTGCTCTGAACCACTGGGCCAGCTCTCCAGGTCCCGCTTCTTACCTGCTGCTTCTTGCCTTTGCTGCTTACCTTGGTAGAAGCCGAGTTAGTCAGACTTGATCATTGCCCGACTTCATTCCATTCACTAAGATAGGCTACTCTACTCATACGTGCGAACTATGCCTCAGACTTTACTTGCCTGTAAAGTGGAAATTATAATCCATATATTAAATACTTGTAATATGTACATTAAAGAATCATGACAATTTAATCCGTCTCTACTGTTTTTGGAAGTGGTGGTTATTAAGACTGACTTCAGTATAGCCTAGGTTGACATGATTTAAAAAGTACCTTGGCATACCATACATTTACCATATGTTATTTTTCTTTTTTTAAAAAGATTTTACTTTCTATATTCACATAAAAATCTATACAATGACATTTTCTGCAGAAGTCTAGTTTTGATCTAAGATTTCTACTGACATTGTAATTTTTGTCTGCCTTTGGAATGTCAAGGAATTCCCAGCTGTCTCTTGTTATCCCTCAAAGCCATGGAAGTGTCTGGTTCTATCTGCTCCATCTCTCTGACTTGAACATTACCAACCCTTGTCGTTGCCCCTCACAAGCCTGGCTTGTTCCATTTGTGTATACAGTGTCGTGTCTCTCCACTGCACTGGGGCCATCCTTTTGAGTAATGAAGTAACCTTCCCTAGTGATTGCCTGCACAATGCACATCGTTGCTAAGATGTTAGTCTTCCATAAACATTGTTTGTGTCCTGTCAGTCAGAAGATGAGTTTCTCTGTGGGTTTTCCCTGGGTGTCATAACAAATCTGAATTCCACTGGCCTCCAAAGCCTTGGCTACTCCGTTGGACTCAGTGATCCCGGAAGAAGCACCAAACCACTCCCACACTTCCTAGTAAGAGGCGCCAAACTACCCCAGTGGTTACTACTAAGACTCATCAAACTTACAAGATTTTGTACCATCCTTACCATCGTCCTCAGTTTCACTAGCAGAGCAGGCATACCTTTCCTTCCACCTGTTCCTCCTCTCCAATGACTATAACAAACCCATTAGCTTAAGTGTTACTGGATTGAGCTGCATTGAATAACATCACAGGTAACTTAAATGGAAACGATCCTTTACTCGTTAGACTCTCCTGACTCTTTCAGTTGCTTCACCTTTTACAAGAAACCAAGTTAGAGAATCATGACAGACTCCCTTGTTAGTCTGTGCTGTGACATCATGTGGCTAAGTCCTTCTTGTTATGCCAACGGGTAAACCTCTTAGTTGGATTCTGTTAAATTCCACCCTTAGATACAATGGTAGAGACATTCATATTCTCAAATAGAACTGAATTGCATTTAAAACAACTTGACTAGATTTCGTCATATATGTGAATGTTTTGCCTGCATGTATGTCTGTGCACCTCGTGCATGCCTGATGCCCACAGAGGTCAGAGGAGGGCACTGAATCTCCTGCAACTGGAGTTACAGATGGCTGTAAACCACCATGTGGGTTCTGGAGAGGGACCGTGGGTCCTCTGCAATAAGTGCTCTTAACCACTGAGTAATTCCGAAATATATAAGGAATGTGCCGTTTCTCTTTCCCTCTTCTCCTCATAATCTAATATTTATTATGTATCTACATAAGTATCAAGTGACTACAAGTCTTTTAAGCATATTATATATAATTTAATACTCATTTAAGTAATTAGTCCAAGATTAAATATCTAGTGAATGATGCTAAGTCACACTTTAAAGGCAGATCTGCTTAATTTCCAAACTAGTAGGTTTTTTTTCTCTCAAATCGTAGAACTACTAATTTATCTAATTTAGTTTACACACAAGTACATGTGTTTAAAGTTAAGCTTATCTGTGCTGATCTGACTAAAATATTATTAAACATTTACAGGCCTCAGAGCTAATAGGAATTTCTACAGTGCATTGGTCACACTCGCTCTGTAAGATATTAGTAAGTACAATTTCAGAAGTGAGTTCTGTGATTAGCTAAAGTCGGTAAATATTAAGTTTACAGAGTTCTTGACTACAGGATATCGTAAGCCATTCTGTGGGTCTCTCTTTTGGGTATGTCTGGGCTAGATGTGTTGACGAACCCCACTGAACTTGGGCTTATATATCCTTTATTTACTTATTAGTGAAACTCGGGGTGAACTGACAGCCTCTCACATGCTACAGGAAATCACTCTGTCACTGAGATTTATCCTCAACCCACAGTCTCTTTTCTTTTTAAATATTTTATTCTTTGAGAATGCCACACAGTTTTGATCATCTCCCACCCTACTCCTCCTCTTGACTGCTCCCAGATCCTCCCACACTCCCCCCTCCTCCAATGTCCTCTTCCTTTCTTTTTTAAACAACCTATCACCTTTAATTTGTGTTAGGGTTTGGGGCAGCCACTGGAACGTAGTTTACCAGGAACAACACCCTTAAAGAAAACTGACTTTCCCTCCTCCAGAACTCATCACTGTTACTGTCCGTAACTCATCAGTTAGGGTTAGAGGCTTCTGAACACCCCAGCACACACACACACACACACACACACACACACACACACACACACACACACAGAGCAAGAATGTTGACTGGGTTGGGTAGATCTTATGCAGGCAACCACAGCTACTGTGAATTCATGAGCACTGCAGTCTGTCCTGTCCAGGAGACATTGTTTTGGTCTTGAAGTCTTCCACAGTGGTTCCTAAGCTCTGGGGAAGGATGTGATAGGGACCTCCGTTTGTGGCTGAGTATTCCACTAACAGCTTTTCTCTGTACGTTGACTTGTTGGGAGTTTCTGCATTAACAACAGCCTGTATCTGGAGGCCCCACTAACCTGTGAGTAGAGACATAAACAGTAGAGAAAGGGCAGTTATGGACCAGGTCCATTTATCAGAATAAAGTCGTGGCTTACTTACTCCCAGGGCTTGTAGGCCTCCCAGGCATGGGTTCTTGCTAAGGTTTTATACCTGGCTTGTGCTTGTGGAATGGGCCTTAAATCCAAGCAGAAAGTGCTTGCATGGGTAGGCTTCTCGTGCTTATACTAGTTCTTATTGCGGTTCACAAAGTTCACAGCTGAGTGAGATTGTTGATGACCCCGCCCCTAATTAAGCAGCCCACATAGCACCTTCTAGTATTATGAAACTAAGGAGAAAGTTTTCTGAGTCAGCACCAACTTGGTTTCTCCAAGTTCTGTAACCAGTGCACATGGTGTCTTCAGCAAGGTCTTAACATGGAGTTGTAGTAGGTAATCAAGAACACTAGCAATAGCCTGTATTGTTTTGGGGGCATTCCGCAATCTATTCTCAAATGATAAAATATCACTTTGTATATAGGATCAGAGACATGATTCAGTATACACTTTGATCTTCTGTTATATTTTTGTTTTAAACTCTATAGTACAATATTACTCTTTGTGCTTTAGTTATTTTATAAAACTATTAAACATAATAAAAGTGGTATTTTCTGTTTTCTTACACAGACTGGCATTTCCAGCTCTTTCCTTTATGCACATACACTTCCATCTGAATGCATGCATTCCCCATCTGCTTGAAGAAGTTTCTCTGGTGTTTCTCAGAGGGCAAGCCTGCAGAGAAAGCATAGACTTCGGGCATGGTCTCACCCAGCGTGATGTTCTTCCATTCTCTCTCCTCTGTTTTCATCTTTGGCTGTGCCTGTCTGAACTTCTTGCACATGAGCAGCACTTGGCTCATGTGATGCACTTGCAGCCTGGGTGGGCATCGTTACATCAGCTCCACGGGAACCTTACTCCACCTCTGTCTGTCATTATCTCTGTCTGTCTGTCTGTCTGTCTGTCTGTCTGTCTGTCTGTTCTATCACCTGTGCCTTCCTCTCTTCTGTTTTTTTTTTCCCTATGCATGTGCTAAGTCTTTGGTGCTAATCACATTTCCCTGCCCTTCCTCAATTCACTGCCATGGCTTTTGGCCCTCTCACTTGACAGCACTCCTTTTACTAGGCTGTCCAGTGACCTAATTTCTTTATCCACTGCTTGTTTTCAGTCTCAATCCCACTCAGTTATGTAAAAGTAACTTTTGTTCACTTGATGTAATTGTTGTCTGTAATTGTCATCTCAGAGGCTTACTGCGGAACAAGCTCAGCCTTGCTAGTTCTTTCTGAACTCTGGCTGACTGGTTGAACTCTGTGCTGACTCAAACTCCTCTCCAAGCTGACTGATTCATTGTGGCTTCTCTCAGCTTCTCAGTGAATTGCTCTGCTTGGCCTCATGCTAACTCTGACAGTTTATCTGAATCTTCTGTCTCCTTCTTATTCTCTGGCTTCGACTGCCTCTGCTGACCTGCACTGAAATGCATGAACTGAATAATGAACTCCAATCCATTGCACTGTACTCACCATACTGACTCCCAACACTCTGTCTCTGTCTCTCTCTCTCTCTCTCTCTCTCTCTCTCTCTCTCTCTCTCTCTCTCTCTGCCTGCTCTTCAATAGTCTCTCTTTCCTGTGCTGTTCTCCTGATTGTTAAGCATATCCTGTCTCTGACTCATTCTGCCAAATCTTTTTCTGATTCACCACTTTGTCTGCCCCTCAATTAGATGTCACTTTCAAACATGGCCACTTCCTTCTACAAACTAACTTCTCCTTAAAGGTGTGTACTATGGGCCTGTACTATGGACGTGTCTGTATCCCAGCCAGAGGGATTCAAGGTGTGTGGCGAGTCTTCCTTTCAGCAGACCTAGGAGGCCTTTGGATGTGATCCCTTGCCAGAGCAGACACCGCGGGATTAAAGCCCCTCTGTCAGCTGTGGATGTGCTCTTCCCCACTCTCTCAGTTCTCATTTCGTTCTCTGGAGATCCTCTCCTGAGCCTCCTGTGTTCTTCCTGCTGGCCAAGCATTTGTATTCCTCAAGCATTTGGATGGTACTGTCTAGTTCAGAGACTTTTCAAAATAGAGTCCCCAGGCTGCCAGCACTGCCAGGGACTGTCAGAAACATGGATTCTCAAGATTGACTTGGAAACCCTGGGATGGAGCCCCTCCATGGACTCTGAGAACATATGTCTGAGGGACCCTTCTCTTGCCACATGGTTTTATAGCTTCGATTTTGACTTTTATGTTCATCTCCAGATTCGTATTTTTTTTTATCAGACAGTTTACTTAATGTGTAGCTCAAGCTGGCTCTAAACTTGCCATCCTTCTGTCTCAGACTTCCAAGAGCTGAAGTTACAGACTTAAGCTACCATGCCTGGCTCAGATTCATACTGTAAGTTGGCATTTTTACATAGAAGGTCCAAACTCCTAATGAACTCGATGTCTTCCCCCTAACCTCTCCTTCTCCCTCCCGCATCTGTTAAACAGTATGGTTGTCTACCAGTATTCCTGCTAGGGCAGCTTAAAGTCATGTGCTCGCCCTCCTTTATGCTCAAGGTCCCCAGCTCTTGAAATAACTTCTAAATTAGCTTTGTCACTTTGCCTTTAAAAAAAAAAAACATTGAAAGTAGTTTTTGTTTAATATAATATGTTCTGAGCATGGTTCCCCTCCCCTGACTTTTCCCAGATCTTTGCCACTTTGCCACCCACCCAAATTACACATTCTCTCTCTCTCTCATTAAGATACAAACAAGCATCTAAAAATAAAAATAAAAAAAGAGATAAAATTGGGTTAAAAACACAGAAACCAGGATAGGACAAAGTAAAGAGAAGAAAAGAAAATGCTCAAGAAACATTGGCTCAGAGACACACCCATCACAAACCAGAATCCCATAAAACACAACAAAACCAGAATCCATAACGTATACATGGTTACAAAACAGACAGACAGTCAGACAGACAGACAGACAGACAGACAGGCAGGCAGGCAGGCAGATAGAACATTATGAGATAAAGAACCTTCCAAAATGCTGCTGAGTTTGTGTTATGCTGGCCATCTACTGCTTGGCATGGGGCCTGGCTTTAGGATTGGTTTATAGACCCAGTGAGTCTCCATTGGCGAAAACCAATTTTAGAAAAATTAGCTCAATTGGAGCTAGCTTCTGAGTTAGGGATGTGGGCTTGTTCCCCGCCCCCTGTACCCCCCATTCCCAGCCCTGGCGTACCCCATCAGGCCCAGACCCATGCAGGCCCCTGTGTGTTTTACCACAGACTCTGTGATTTCCTTTGTACGTCAGTCCTACTGTGTGCAGAAAGCCTTGTTTCCTTCATCCACTCTAGCTCTTACACTCTCTGCCTTTTCTGCGGCAGAGTTCCCTGAACCCTGAGGGAGGGATTGGAACACACATCCCATTTAAGACTGAGTGTTCCAAGGTCTCTCTCTGCACATCATCCAGCTGTGGGTCTCTGTTTATTCCCATTTATTGTGGAAGGAAACTTCTCTGATGATGGATGAGGAAGACAGTGACCTATGAGTATAGTAGCATGTCACTAGGAGTCACTTTTATTGCGATGTTCCTTTAGCAGGACAGTAGCATTTGGTTTCCCCTTTGGTCCTCTGGCCTGTCTGGCCTCAGGTTCTTAGCAGCCTGAGCAGTGTTGGGAAAGGGCTTCATCTCATGGACTGGGCCTTAGATTCAATCAGACATTGAGTGGTTGCTCCCACAAGCTCTGTGCTACTATTGCACACCATATCTTACAGGCAGGTCACCATTGTAGACTGAGGGGACTGCAGCTCGGTTGATGTTCACCTTTCTCTTCTGGTATGCACAGTACCTTCCAGTACAGTGGACATTAGTTAGTAGGTGCAAAGACTCTAGGAAGACATTGACTTTTTTCAGTGAGTTGTATATGGGTTTTCTTCAGCAATAGGACTTTAGCATCAGTTTGTGGAGAGCAACCAATAACCTGGGTCGTTGGGGGTCTCCATGGAGCCCCTTTGGCCAGCAACTCAATTAGGTAAAACCCATTCCCTGAACTGGAGACTTCATTTGGTGACAAGACATGTTCAGTTGGGGCTCCTGCTCACCTGTTATTTGACGATTCCATTTAGATCACCTTCTTGTGAGTGTGTGTGTGTGTGTGTGTGTGTGTACTGTATTAGGGTTCCGTATGACCCCTCAAATGGCCTTTAGTTTTACCTTTCCCTCTCTATATTCCTCTGTTATCCCCTTCTCTATCCACCTTCCCATTTATCCTCCCATTCCAGTCTCTCCCCTCATAATTATATATTCTACAGCTCCCTCATAGGACAATACAGCTATCCCTATTAGTATCTCACTGTATTATCTAAACTCTGGTTATATGGATGGTAGCCTGCTACCATATATAAGTGTCATTTGTCTTTCGGGTTCAGTTACCTCACTCAGGTGATTTTTTTTTGCTAGCTCCACCCATTTATCTGATAATTTCATGATTTCAGTTATTTTAAAAGCTGTGCAATCTTTCATTGTGTAAGTGTACTGCATTTCTCTATCTATTCATCCATTGACAGACATCTAGCCTGTTTCTAATTTCTGGTTATTATGTATGGAGCAGCAATGACCATGGCTGAGCAAATGTCTCAGTAGTAGGATGTAGGGTCCATTGGGTATATGCCTGAGTGATTTAGCACTAATAGATCTATTCCCACTTCCTGAGAAACCGGCAGACTGACCTCCACAGTAGCTTACACGTTTGCAGCCCCACCAGCATGCAGCAGTGTCCCCCTTACTTCCTATCCCCACCAGTGTGAGCTGCTACTTGTTTTATTGATCTTGGTCATTGTGACTAGTGTTAAAAGAGATCTCAGAGTAATTTTTATTTACATTCCCCTGATGACTAAGAATGCTGAACATTTAAGTGTTTCTCAGACATTTGAGAACACAGTGTATGCTGTATATCTGAGAATATCTGTGCCCCATTTTAATTGCGCTGTTTCTTGATGTCTGTCTTTTTCTTGAGTTCTTTACATATTTTAGATATCTGCCCTCTATTGAATGTTAGTTGGTAAAAAAATCTTTTTCCTATTCTGTAGTCTTGTCCTGGTGATGGTGACTTTGCCATACAGAAGCTGTTCAGTTTCATGAGGTCTTATTTTTTTAATTGTTAGTCTTCGTGCCTGTGCTATTGGTGTCCTGCTCAGAAAGTCTTTCCCTGTGTCAGTGTGTTCAAGGCAATTCCCCAAGTTCTCTTTGATCAAATTCAGTGTATTTGGCTTTACATTGAGGTGTTTGATTCATCTGGAGTTGAGTTTTTGCAGAGAAATAATTTTCCCCTTCCTGTTTATATTCTCTTGATCGCATTCATTTTTTTCTCTGCTCTAGCTAAGACTTCAAGTACTGTGCTGAATAGGTAATGGAGAAAGTGGGCAACCTTGTTCTTGATTTTAGTGGAATTGCTTTGAGTTTGTCTCTATTTAGTTTGTTGTTGGTTATGGGATTGCTGTAAATTGTATTTATTATGTTAAGGTATTTGTTATTGTATATATTAAGTTATTATATCCTTAT
The DNA here is from genome assembly GCF_000001635.26 of Mus musculus. Classification (NCBI taxonomy): domain Eukaryota; kingdom Metazoa; phylum Chordata; class Mammalia; order Rodentia; family Muridae; genus Mus; species Mus musculus. The sequence goes on along the minus strand of NC_000076.6, from coordinate 83,272,263 downwards.
ATGCTCAGTACTTTTATTATGAAGGGGTGTTTGATTTTGCTAAGGGCTTTTTATGTATCCAATGAGATGATCATGTGGTTTTTGTGTTTCAATCTATTTATATGGTAATTAATTTATCAATTTATATATGTTGAACCATTCCTGTGTCTCTGGGATGAAGTATACTTAATCATGATCGATGGTCTTTTTAATATGTTCTTGTATTTGGTTTGCAAATATTTTATTGAGAAGTTTTTCATTTATGCACATAATGGTAATTGGTCCTCTTTTTTGAGTCTTTAGGGGATTTAGGATAACTGTGGTCTCATTAAGAAATTGTGCAATGCACATTGCACCTCACACAATAATAGTGGGAGACTTCAACACCCACTCTCGTCAATGGACAGATCATGGAAACACAAACTAAATAGAGACACAGTGACACTAACAGAAGTTATGGACTAAATGGATTTCTACAGAACATTTTATTCTAAAACAAAAGGATATACCTTCTTCTCAGCACCTCATGGTACCTTCTCTAGAATTGACCATATAATTGGTCACAAAACAGGCCTCAACAGATACAAGAAGACTGAAATAATCCCATGCATCCTATCAGATCACCATGGACTAAGGCTGATCTTCAATAGCAACAAAAACAACAGAAAGTCCACATTCACATGGAAGCTGAACAATGCCTTACTAAATGATAACTTGGTCAAGGAAGAAATAAAGAAAGAAATTTAAAACATTTTAGAATTTAATGAAAATGAAGGCACAATATACCCAAACTTATGGGACACAATGAAAGCATTTCTAAGAGGAAAACTCATAGCTCTGAGTGCCTCCAAAAAGAAACTGGAGTGAGCATACACTAGTAGCTTAACAGGACACCTGAAAGTTCTAGAAAAAAAAATAAGCAAATATTTCCAAGAGGAGTAGATGGCACAAAATTTATTTATTTTATGTATATGAGTACACTGTAGCTGTACAGATGGTTGTGAGCCACCATGTGGTTGCTGGGATTTGAACTCAGGACTTTCGGAAGAGCAGTCAGTGCTCTTACCCACTGAGCCATCTCACCAGCACTATTCTGTCATTCTTTGCTATAAAAATTCTCTTTTGGACTGGTGAGCTGGCTCAGTGTGGTCAAGGCACTTGCCACCAAGATGGAGTTGCATCCCCCAGGATCCGCATGGTGGAGGGAGAGAACTGGCTCCTGCAAGTTGTCCTCTGACGTGAATGGGCACCTGATTCACACAAACAATATGATGGTGGTGGTGGTGGTGGTGGTGGTGGTGGTGGTGGTGATAAAACTTACATTTCTAGCAAATCAGATTATGCCCTTGCTCAAAGATAGACTTCCCTTTCCCTTCCTGTGGAGTTAGCATGGGTTAGTTAGCCTAACTCTCTGGGCCCAGTCTCACATCCCTCCCCACACATTAAGGTCTCCCCTTGTTGAGTGGCTCCTTGCTTTCCTGGTCAGGAGCGTCCCTGCCTGACATCACAGTGCTGCACGTGTTCTCACTATCCTCCATGTGCCCAGGGTGCGCGTGTCACGTGGCACCCATCCCCAAGGCATGTGTTTACGGAGTTGTTTGCTCCCTTTTCTGTGCTTCCCTGCTACGCTTTTAGCAATTGTACTGCAGCGTGTGTTTATTTTGAATGATAACTTCTGTTTGCTATGACTCTGAATAATGCCCACAGTGTGAAGGTTGGGCAATTGTTGTATGAATAAATGTATGAGTTAAGGAGTAAATTTCATTTTGCTGCAAACTACATGTCACTGAATCAGAGGAAATTATCATGTTAAATAATACAACTTAGAACATAAAACAACTTCACAGACTTTAGAGGAAACTGTTAAGGTATATTTAAGGAGGCAAAAATAGGAAAAGATGGCTTTTTCTGCTTATATAAAATTTTCAGCAATGTTGGCAACATTAATTCTTTCCTTAATAATTTCTCCTGGCTATAACGAGAGAAACTGACTTAATATCAATCTCTCATCTCTTCTGTGTGTTCGGCTTCCCAGACTCTTTAGAAAGGAATATTTAGGCAAGGCATCTTTAGATACTAAGTGAGAGTTAAAGATCAGAAGTGGATTCTTTGCAGGCAGAAGAAAGTTGAGACCTGTGACATGGGCTCAGAGGAGAGGGTTTGTCACCAAGGCAGACAAATGGGGTCAGTACCTAGAACCCACGTAGTGGATGGAGAGAATGGACACCTGTGAGCTGTCCCCTGACATCTATCCCCCCCAAAGTAAACAAATAAATATTAGGAAGGAAGAAAAGAGTTGGCTTGGGTGTCCATCCTTAGAGGAAAGAGAGCACCATGTATTTGGGGATGTAAGAGTAAGGCTCGGGCCAGGTGTGGTGGCACATGCCTTTAATCCCAGCACTTAGGAGGCAGAGGCAGGCAGATTTCTGAGTTCAAGGCCAGCCTTGTCTACAAAGTGAGTTCCAGGACAGCCAGGACTATACAGAGAAATCCTGTCAAACCAAAAACCAAAAAAAAAAAAAAAAAAAAAAAAGAGTAAGGTTCGGTTAGTAGCAGGGGAAGTAAGGGAAGGTGGAGTCTCTTAGTGGAGTATCTTTAATAGTGAAAGTGAAGGAGAGTGTACTGAGACCTGGGAACGCCATGTACGGTGTGATGTCCTTTATATAAATCCTATAAGCTGGAAAACTAAGCAGAACACACAATTTGAGAAACCCACAAAAATGCAGAAGTATGGAAGACTCTAAGGCAGTTGTGGTAGGGGAGGAGGGGTGGGAGGGAGGACCACCTGTGATAGGGGAGGAGGGGGTGGGAGGGAGGACAACAGGGCACTGCTGGGGAGAGGGGACACTCCTTGTAAATACAGCAGGGGCCCAGGGGTGGTGCTTTATAGTCTATGTTTGCTTATACATGGTTTTTGTTTTCTTTTTTTTAAGGTCGTTACACTTTTTCTTCATGTACAAAGACAGCACGATCAGTTTCACTGGGTAGACACTGTTGAATAACACACTCAAGGTCACTTAGTCCAACTTAATGAAGCCTTTGATGGCATGTGTTGAGCCCACAAGTCCAGGTCAGACTGTATCTTTACATCAGACTTAGAGCAGACACAGCAAGAGCGAGAACCCTGGCCAAAGTGCCATGGGTGATTCCAGTAGAGCTGCGGCTCCATCTTGTCTTCAGACAACCATGAGGAAAAAGACTTTTTTATAGATTCGGGGGCGGGGCAGGGTTTCTCTGTGTAGCCATGGCTGTCCTGGAACTCACTCTGTAGACTAGGCTGGCCTGGAATTCACAGAAATCTTCCTGCCTCTACCTCCTAAGTGCTGGGATTAAACAACCACCCCGTTTTGTTTGTTTCAAGACAGGTTTTATCTTTGTAACAATCCTGGGTGTCCTGGAACTGGCTTTGTAGATCAGGTTGCCCTCAAACTCAGATCTGCCTGCCTCTGCCTCCCTATGAGTGTGTCATATTTATTGAATATTAGGGTGCTGAAGGCCTTGGAAAGATAAGCCACACCGTCCAGTCAGCGTGAGAGAAGGGATCCATCCCTGAGAAGTGGTGGAAACAGGGAGGAGGGGAGGGACGAGGGATTAGGATGGGGACTTAGGGCTGAAGCCTCACTTGTCCCAGGTCAAGTAGACAGATTTAGTTACCAGCACAGCTCCTCTCAACCTCTGTCCATGTCACAGTGCATGAAGAGGAAAGCCATAATGTTTGAATGATGTACTAGGCTGAAGGAGGCACTTGAGGTTATTCTAAGAGTTAGAGGGTTGTCTCACCATGCCTGTAATTCATTTCCCACACACCAGGTAGGGAGGACTAATCTAGGGCAGTCATTTGTAAGCTGGGTTTTTTTTCACTACACTTTCTGAAGGAGCCATTTAAAATAATTTCCCCCAAAGATGGCTACATGAGTATAACATTACAGATTCCCTGTGTGTCTATTTATATCTGTTATACAGTACTGCATAGTGCAAAGTTACACATATACATATTTATCACATGATTATATTATAAATGTATATGGAAAATCTATATTCTTTATACATTAAAGAATGTATACAGTATATACTTTATACATGGAAGGAATACAGTATTTTTGCCCTCACTAGTAATGAATGAGCTACAATGGAAAATGCAGAGGTCAGTCATTAGCCAGTTTATGCAAATTATGGAAAATAAAGAGAGTGCATGGGGAACGGGAATTTAGTGTACCTGCCCATATCCAGATGGAAGGGCTCCACCTGCACCTGAAAGACAGGAAAATGGAGACCGTCTCTCCATCCCTGTGAACGGAGGACATCTCTCCATTCCTGTGCATGTTTTGAAACTGAAGAGTAATTACTGCACGTGAGCGCTGATGAGGAGCCCTGCCTAGAGGATGTACTTACGGGGGCACATGGAAGGGGCTGTATCACTTGCCAAGGAGATTGGGAGCAGATAGTGCTTTTTAAGGAAATAAACTTTTGTATTAGGTTCCATTGAGAACGTGCAAAAGGAATTCTCCCCCCCCCTTTTTTTGTTTTTTTGTTTTGTTTTGTTTTGTTTTTTGTTTTTTCGAGACAGGGTTTCTCTGTGTAGCCCTGGCTGTCCTGGAACTCACTCTGTAGACCAGGCTGGCCTTGAACTCAGAAATCCGCCTGCCTCTGCCTCCCAAGTGCTGGGATTAAAGGCGTGCGCCACCACTGCCTGGCAGTAACAGAATTCTAAAGGACTCCCTAGATGAACTTGCTGCTAATTTCTTCTTAGCATCAGGTATTTACACAATTAATGAGCTTATTCCAGCATAATGTACTTAAAATTAGGACCTGTGGATACCGAGGAGTCTTATAATAGTGACAGGCTGTCTCTTCTGATGTTTTTAATTTATAGGAGACTATCTTTAGATGCTTCCTGCTACCTTTAATCATGCAGTTAGTATCTGTAGAATTTAAATAATTCAAACGCTGTATTAATAACAAGTTTTAAAAGTGACAGTGTATAAAACAGTACCAAGAAAGCATACTGACATCAAAGAAAGCTGCTCGAAGGTAATAATTTTTGCAGTAATTAAAAATTACTTGTCAGTGATCCTAACAAGACCATGGAAGGCTGGCGCTTATTAGTCAGTCGCTCGCTGGTTACGCTATTTCTTTACATGGTATTCACTTCGTCTGGAAGAGTAGCCCTGGTGTATTTCTTAAGTTGACTGAGGAAAGCTTTGAGATGACTTATCCCGTGTGCTAGTCCCCAGCATATGGTAGCACGGAAGCGATAAATGCTGCTTCTGTAGGCTTCTATCAAGGCATCTGTGCCTTTCAGAGGGAGCTACAAGTGACCATTAATAGCTCAATCTCCATGAAATCGCAGCTATAGTAGGTCGCTCAAGCCTTACAGCACATGCTGCCTCTATGTGCACTGAAGCGTCCCACGTCTAACGAGACACCAGATGGAGCATTGCTCTCCGAGTCCCCAGAGGGAAGAAGAGAAGAAACGAGCAGAGGTGTGTGCATTCCTGTGGCTGGCGTTGAAAAGTGTTATCTGCAGCAGTTTGCTTTCTTACCGTCGGATTCTTCTGCATTTGGAGAGGCTGTGAGCCATGAATGTCCATGGATGATTACAAGGTCCCATCTTCCTCTCTGTGTCCCCCAAATCTCTGTGACAGTGCTTCAGTTCTTTAGGACAAATGCTCTGTTTCTCTCAGTGGCTGGGATGCGTTAATTCACTATCAGCATAGTGAGTTACTGGCCTTGTGTTGTACTGTGAGCACATGTACGGTTGGTGTTAGTTGTGGGTGCTCCTGTGTTGTCCTGTGGCAGGTGTACAGTTCATGCCAGCTGTGGGTTCTCTGATCTCATCGCTTACTTTCAGAAGTGAGCTCTGAGTGGAAAATCCAGGCTTAAGAACATAGTTGTCATAAGCGTCTAATAGACAAGCCAGTATGCAGGGGCTGGGGCAATGACTCAGAGGGCGTCACACTGAAGACCTGAATTTGACTTGCCACCAAACCCAGGTTAAAGCTGAGTACCATAAGTTCACTTATGATGTGTAGACAAGAGGGTTTCTGGAAGCTTGTAGCCCCCTAGCCTAGAGTACACAGTGACAAGACAATGACGAGAAAGAGACCTCTATCACACACCCGGGGTTCCTCTGTGGCCTCCATATGTGTGTTACGGCACGCGTACACACACACACACACACACACACACACACACACACACACACACACACACACAGAAGAAACTCAACAAAGAAGCAGAAGTTATTCTAAGTTGGTAAGGATACCAGACTGAGCATGGTGGTGCACACTGTTAGTCCCAGCACTCAGAAGGCAGATGCAGGTGGATCTGTGTGAGTTTGAGGCCAGCCTGGTTGAAACACTTCCAGGTCAGCCAGGAGTACACAGTAAGACTGTACCTGTCTTAGTTACCGTTTCTATTGCTGTGATGAAACACCACAGTACCAAGAAACTTGGGGAGGAAATGATTGGTTTCAGTGCACACTTCCAGGTTTCTGTTACTGAAAAAGATCAAGGCAGGAACTCACACAGGGCAGGAACCTGGAGGCGGGAGCTGATGCAGAGGCCATAGAGGTGTGCTGCTTACTGGCTTGCTTCCCCTGGCTTGGTCAGCCTGATACCTTATAGAGCCCAGGACTACCCTGTCCAAGGATGGCACCATCCACAATGAGTGGGTGCCTTCCCCCACTGATTAAGAAAATGCTCTACAGGCAAGCCTGCACTCCAATTTTATGGAGGCATTTTCTTAATTGTGGCTCCTTCCTCTCAGCTGACTCCAAATAAATGGAAAAGCAGAACAGCTCTGTACTGGCTGGTTTTGTGTGTCAACTTGACACAGGCTGGAGTTATCACAGAGAAAGGAGCTTCAGTTGAGGAAATGCCTCCATGAGACCCAGCTGTAAGGCATTTTCTCAATTAGTGATCAAGGGGGAAAGGCCCTTGTGGGTGGGACCATCTCTGGGCTGGTAGTCTTGGGTTCTATAAGAGAGCAGGCTGAGCAAGCCAGGGGAAGCAAGCCAGTAAAGAACATCCCTCCATGGCCTCTGCATCAGCTCCTGCTTTCTGACCTGCTTGAGTTCCAGTCCTGACTTCCTTTGGTGATGAACAGTATGGAAGTGTAAGCTAAATAAACCCTTTCCTCCCCAACTTGCTTCTTGGTCATGATGTTTGTGCAGGAATAGAAACCCTGACTAAGACAAGCTCCTTGCTAGCTTCTGACTGCCTGACGAATTTGACAATCGTGCTAAGTGAAGGGCTTCCAATAGGAAACATTGAGTTAGGGACAGACTCTCTGTAAATTGCTTGTTGATGCTGTTGGCAGTTAACATACATTGTTTAATTATTTCAACATCCTTACAAGGATTGTCTGTCCGTACATTCACATTAGAAAAGGAAGTGTCTGAGAGGCGCCTGTGCTGAAGGCGGGCTGAGTGTCTGGGGCAGGGTTCAGCCCTTGTGCCGGAGCTGGGAGCTGCGGGGACAGAGCTCTGCATGCATGTGCCCCAGTGACTCTGCCGGCTGGGTGACTTTTAAACTTAATTTTAAATACATTTGTTTCCATTAGATGAGTGTCCAGAATATTGTAGGGTGTAGTTTTTAAAAAATTTCTTAACATAAAGCGAATTAATTTATTTGTGTTTACGTTTAATATTGTTATTCATATTCTCTCTCTCTCTCTCTCTCTCTCTTTCTCTCTCTCTCTCTCTCTCTCTCTCTCCCTCCCTCCCTCCCTCTCTCTCTCTGCCAGAAGACAACCTTAGGAGTTGGTTCTCTCCAATTACTTTATCTTTAAATTTAATTGTAGAAGTACCAGGCTTTTTTGTTAGCATCCTTTGTTCTCAAATAACAACACAGAGACCCGGTCTCTTTATTAAACACTGTCTTGCACAAGAGCTGGGCAGGGTTCTCATCTGTTCTAACCCAACAGTGCTGCTAACTACCATGTGCCTGTGCCATGTGCCCTGTTAGCTGCCACCACATGTGCCATGTGCCCTGTTAGCTGCCACCTCAGTCCTGCCCTGGCTGCTCCTGCTCCACCCTCCTCCCTTGGTGACTGTCTCTCACAGGGACTCCCTCTGGTGAATCCTCTCTCCTGGTCCCTACCAGAGACTCTGTAACACGGAAGCAAGAGATGCTTGACAATGCCAGCATCTGGACTGCAGCCAGATGTCTGGGTACAGAAGTCAGCATCTGAATACACAGTGCACAGGGCCATTCCCCAACATTCAGTGTTGTTGTTGGTATGTGTGTGTGGAGGGGTGAAGACAGCCTCTGGTTAGTATTGTTGTTGTTGGGGGTGGGGTGGGGTGGGGTGGGGTGGGGTGGGGTGGGGTGGGGTAGGGCTGAAGGCAGCCTCTGGAGTTGGTTCCTACCTTTTCACAGTGGAGTCTGGGGGATCAAACTTGGGGTTGTCAGGTTTTGTGAGTTGAAATGTCTCTCTGGTTCTAAGTGGTTGTCTTTATTATCCTTAAAAAAAAATTATGTTGTTTATATGAGTATGGGGTAGTATTGGCATGTAAGTGTAGATGTCCACAGAAACCAGAGCTGTCAGGTCTCCTGGAGTCTGACATAGTGCTGGGAACTGAACTTAGGCCCCCTGCAAGGACGGGACAAGCCTGTAGCCACAGAACCACCTCTCCAGCTCCTCTGAGCTCCGTTTGAAATCATCGTGTTTATTGTTTGAGTCTGAGACAGGACCTGATTATGTAGCTGAACTCAGTTCTCCTGCTTAGACTGCCCCCCTGTGCTGTGACTACAGGTGTGCACTGCCACACCCGCATCTGCTCTTAGTGACATTTGTTGCTTGTTCATGACACATGACAATGAAATCGTGATGCTAAATTTAGTTTTTGCCTTTAAAAATATGACCAAATCGTTTTAGATTTAGTCCACTAACAATAACAGCAACAAATTATCTCCTCTGTTGGAAAATGGCAAGTTCATGCTCTTTTTGGTGGTTATTTTCTATTCTTATCTTTTCTGTGATTAAAGTAATTAAATTCTTACTTCCATAGTAAGTTAACTTCATTGGGATGTGTCCGAACATCAACATTTCACCAGATGACAGATATGCAGTCACTGAGCTTGTGTTTATTTCTATTCTTCGAGACAGCATCTTATTATTTGTAACCCTGGCTGGCCTGGAACTCACAGAGAGCCACCTGCCTCTGTCTCCTGAGCTCTTAGATCAAAGGTGTCCAAACTTGTCACTTTGAATGTAATTGTATACATTCCCAGGCCCACTGCTAAGCCTCAGAAGCTCTTAATACTGAGTTATCCATGCTAAGTTACATGTTGCTGGTTGCTCTAAGCCATCTCCTAAGTTGTGCAGAAAAGAATCCATCTTCTAGCAACAGGTCCAAAGCTCTGTTAGAGAAAGTGAGGCCGTCTCACTGGTCTGGAGTGAGTCTCACTGGTGTGGAGTCTTACTGGACTGGGTTCACTGGACTGTAGGCTCACTGGACTGTAGGCTCACTGGACTGTAGGCTCACTGGTCAGGACTCTCACTGGGCTGGAGGCTCACTGGTCAGGACTCTTACAGGTTAGGACTCTCACAGGTCAGGACTCTTGCTGGAATGTAGGCCCACTGGAGTGTAGGCTCACTGGTCAGGACTCTCACTGGTCAGGACTCTCACAGGTCAGGACTCTTGCTGGACTGTAGTCCCACTGGACTGTAGGCTCACTGGTCAGGACTCTCACAGGTTAGGGCCTTCACAGGTCATAATCCTCACTAGTCAGGACTCTCACTGGTCCATGAGGTATACTGGTCAGGACCCTCACTGGTCAGGAGGTATACTGGTCAGGACTATTACTGGGCTGTACTGGTCAGGACTCTCACTGGTCTGGAGGCTCACTGGGCTGTGGTCTCTGGTCTAGATCACTGGGATTCATAGTATGTGCATGTCTTAGTTACTTTTATACTTCCATGAAAAAGCACCATGACCAAGGCAAGTCATAAACAAAAGCACATAATTGGGGGCTTGCTTACAGTTTCAGAGGGTGAGTCTCCTTCAGGGAGCATGGGGATAAACGGTCAGGCATGGTGATGGAGCAGTGGCTGAGAGCTTACAGGTTGATATGCAGGAGGCAGAGTGCATACCAGAAAGACAGAGAAAGAGACACTTTCCATCATGGCATGGAATGGCAGGGGCTTTTGAAAACCTCAAGTCCACCACAGTGACACACCTCCTAATCCTTCCCAAACAGTTCCACCAACTGGGAACCACACATTTAAACACTGATCCCATGGGGGCCATGCTCTCTCAAACCACCATAGAGACAATCTACAGTGGAGACTTCATCAGATCTGCTGGTCCCTAGTGCCTGGTACAGACATCCTCTTGAATGCTTTTTACCATTTGTATTCGAAAATCTCCCTCTCTGGTAGCCATGTAAAGCAGAATGACATTGTGGGCAATGACTTCCTATATGATGACAGTACTAGTTTGTACAGCAGGCTTACTCTTATTCAGTCTGTTATGTAAGAAGAAATGTTAACAATGAGTTGAGCAGAGTATGCCCCCATCATTAAACAGTGTGTGACTATCCATCCAATTCAGATGGAGTCTTGATGAATTCATGTTATCCTTCCAATCCTAGCACTGGCACTAAATAGACCGTTCTCAAAAGATGTACTAACAGCCCTCAGCACCAACCAGGGATATACAAGTCAAAGCCACAGTGATCCAGGATGCCATTCTGTAAGAGTGGCTGTTCTCCAAGAGACAAAAGGAAAATACCAGTGACGCAATGGGAAGAAAGGAACCCTTGTATCCTGCTACATAGTCACTGAGGAAAAGCGTTAACATGACTGCACAATCCGTCAATCCCTCTGCTGGGTACATAGCCAAAGGAAATAAAATCAATGTGTCAGAGACGTTTACACTTCCCTGTTTACTGAAGCACTGCTCACAATAGCTAAGGATGGAAGCAATTTAATATGTCACTAGATGAATGGATGAAGGAAATGTATTCTAAACAAACAGAGGGATACTCTTCAGAGATAAAAGAGAATGAAGTCTGGCCACTTGTGTAACATGGAAGAGAGATGATTATGTTGACTGAAAGAAGCCAAACACAGAGAGACAGTGCTGTGGGAATGCCAGTCAGATGAACCTGAAAAAGTTACCTTCCTAGGCTCTCTCCGTACAGTGGTGTAGTAGCCAGGGAGAGCTGTGGTGTGCGTGTGCCTGTGTGCGTGCCTGTGCATGTGTGTGTGTGCACGCTGATCCGTGGTTGAGGTACTGACTGAGTGGAAAGATGTGCCACGCAAATAAATACAAATAATGTGTATGTTGCCTTCCCGAAGCTAGGAAAATCCATTTTGAATGTTTATAATTGCAGTATCTAATGACAATAGGATAAATATTTAAGAAGACAAGTATATTTAACTGAAACATTACAGCGTATAGTACAGCATCCAATGTAATCCCACTAGTGTGAACAGCCTTTCTGGTTTTATTTATTGGTTAAAATGGGTCTGGCCTATGCTGCTCAGGTTGTGAGGGGCTCAGGTAATCCTCCCACCCTAGTCTCCAGACTGTACCCTGCATTCAGCTCCTGCTTAAAGTGAAAAGCACTCTTTTGCGTTAAAAAAGATTTCCAGGCCTAGAGAGATGGCTCAGGTGTTGAGAGCATTTGCTGCTCTGCCAGAGGACCCGAGTTCAGAGTTAAGTTCCCACCATTCCTGGCACCCACAGGCAGCTCACACCTGCCTGTAACTCCAGTTGCAGGGACTCTGGTGATGTTCCCTTGACCTCAGTGGGCATCTCCACGTACATGTGCAAATGCGCACACTCAGGCTTATGCGCACACTCAGGTTTATGCACACACTCAGACTTATGTGCACACTCAGGCTTCTGTGCACAGTCAGGCTTATTTGCACACTTAGGTTTACACGCACACTCAAGCTTATGTGCACACTCAGGCTTATACACACGCTCAGGCTTATGTGCACAGTCAGGCTTATGTGCACACTCAGGCTTATGTACACACTCAGGCTTATGTGCACACTCAGGCTTATGTGCACATCTGCATAAAAGTGCTTCAAAAAGCACTTTTAAAAAGAAAAGCTTTCCAGTTCTTTCTATTTCATATGTTTTTTTCTGAGCTCCTTTTTCTAACTGGTATATATAAGCTGTCCCCGCCCATCTTTTTAAGCAGGGCAGAATGAAATCACTGGGCTGTAGGGTGCGCACATCACCTTCATTACATAGTTCTAAAGTGTTTTCCATAGGGATTCTAACAATTTAGACCGTGTGTGTGTGTGTGTGTGTGTGTGTGTGTGTGTGTGTTGTGCTCTTCCACTGTCTACCTTTTTCCCTTGAGATGGGGTCTCTCACTGAGCCTGGACCTTACGAGTGGCTACAGCCCCATGAACTTCTACTACTGAGTTCTGACAGAATGTGGGTTATAGGCATATGCCCAGGGTTTACACGGGTGCTGGTCCTCAAGTTTGTGTGGCAAACTCTCTTACCCACTGTCCCCCATCTCCAGCTCCTGGGTGAACTTCTTTGAGAGCCAATCAATCTGCTAAACCCCTTGGCCTTTTTCTGTGGACAGTTACTTGGGGTTGTAGATTTTTTCCACTCTGTTGCTTGTTTTCCCTCTTTGACTAAAGCGTTTTCTAGTCAGCCAAAGGTTTAAAGTTTATAAACTTTCCCTTTATGTTATACAGTTTTGTTCAAAAAGAATTCTTTCCACATGTATTAGTCAAGATTCTCCAAAGAGTGAAAGTGGAAAGGGGTGAGGAGAGAGAGGGGGAGGGAGGGAAGGAGGGGGAGAGAGAGAGAGAGAGAGAGAGAGAGAGAGAGAACATTAATTGATAGTCAAATTGGCTATGCAGTTATGGAGGCTAAGAAGCCTTTCAAGAGGCCACTTAGAGTGAGCCGCAGTCCCAGCCTCAGAACCCCTGGTCCTTTTCCTTCTCTCCAGGGGCCAGATGATGGATGCTCACTGAGGACAGTTCTTTTCCCTCAGTCTTCCAGCTCACATGCTCATCTCATCGAGACTGACTGTCCCATTCACACCCAGAAAC